>NC_137331.1:72583955-73253955 GCF_965287045.1 Carcharhinus amblyrhynchos
CTTCATAGAACCGTTTCAAGTCATTTCTGTCAGCATATCCTGTATTTCAGCTGCGTTGGTGCTCAGCCAGGCATCCTGCATTTTGCGCAGTTTATTCTGGACTGTCCTGCGAGCATTGGTAAAAGCATTTTTCTTGGCAGCTGAAGATGGGTCATTCTGACAGGCCTGATGAAGACGGTGCTTTTCAATAAGTAGAGCCTGTATCTCCTCATCATTCTCATCAAACCAATCATGCTGCTTGCAGGTAGAGGCCCCAAGCATCTTCAGCGCAGATGTATGGATAGCATCCCTGAAGTGTTCCCAGTCATCCTCAGCGCTGCCTGTAAGTTGTAGGTCAGCAAGCTTGATTTCTAAGTCTTCAGCCAGTGCTGAAGCTATGCTGAGGTTCTTTAGTTTGGCTGCATTGATTCTTTTCATAACCTTGCTTCCTTGTGGTCGTCCCTTGGGTTTGATGTGGAGCCTCATTTTGGAGACAGTGAGCCTGTGATCTGTCCAGCAGCCAGCACCACACCTAGCCTTGGTAACTCTGACATCCTGCCTGTCTTTTCTCCTGACAATGACATAGTCGATAAGATGCCAATGCTTAGAGCGGGGGTGCATCCAGGAGGGCTTGTTACGGGTAGGCAGATGGAAGGTTGTGTTGATGATGAGGAGGTTGTGTGCTGCACAGGTCTTCAGTACTGTTACACTTGTCCACTCCTTGCCTCCCAATGACTCCCTGCCAGATTGCAGAGTCACACCCTACTCTTGCATTGAAATTGCCAAGCAAGATCAGCTTGTTGGTACTGCTCACTGCTGATAGTAGGGCGTCCGGTTCTTCGTAGAACTTGTCTTTCATCTCGTCCGGGTTGTTCATTGTGGGGGCATAGGCGCTGATCAGAGTGGCTTGACTTCTGTTCTGTAGCGGAAGCTGTAATGTCATAAGCCGGCCATTCATACCCTTGGGTAGACTGTCAAGTTTCCAAACAAGGTGACTCCTGATGGCAAATCCCACTCCAGCATCACGACGCTCATTACTGCTGTGACTGCTCCAGAAAAAAGTGTATCCACCTCCAGTTTCAATCAGCTGACCTACGTTGGCAAGACGAGTTTCGCTCAGGGCTGCAATGTCAATGTTGTGTCTTGCAAGCTCTCTGGCAACTAAGGCTGTTCTTCTCTCTGGTCTGTCTGCCGTAGGGTTGTCCAAAAGCATGCACAATGGTGCAATGCCAAGTGCCAATGGTGAGTGGTGTCACCTTGTGTTTTATTTTGTTTGTTCAACTGCAAGATGGGATCCCCGCCAGCTGCGTTAAACTGGCCGGGGTGTAGTGAAGCAGGAAATGTTTAGGGCACCTTTTCTAGCCCCTTTGTCATTCTACGGAGGTGAGCAGTGCGTTCCTGAAGAGGACTGCTCAGTCGCCCAGGTTGATGCCGAGTTCCACTGCTGCTTCGGTCAGCGAACAAACCACCATTAGACCTGAGCCGCCTGTGTGCAGGTCCGTGACTACAGCTCCCAGTGTATCCACACCTGCTGCTTTGTCGCTCGCCCATTGCCACAGGACTTCAAGGGTTGAACAGGACACATGATGATGGTGTTGAAACTAGCGTTTGATTTTGATTAAAATGAGGGAGAGTTGCGCAGCATCAGCCTCACTTTCTCTTCCCAATTCCCATCTAGATCCAGTGGCAAGACAAGAGTCAAGACGGCTGGAGGTGGGACTAGGCGCAGTGGATGACCAGGACGTCTTCTGTGTCTTGCCCTGCTCTTCGCGTTCCACGACGCTTGCAGAGACCACCTTCTTGACCATTGGACCTTCAATTGGTCTCGTCTGCTCAATCCGCCGGACTCTGTCTTCACACGCTGGGATAGACATCCCCCTATCTCACCAAGGGTTGAGACCCGTCGGCTATCCTCACCTGGTTTAGCTGGCTTGTCGAGGCTGTTGCCCGGGATGTGGCCGCTGTTGCATGCAAATAGCTGCAGGGAGCCACAGGTGAGAGCTGAGTGCCAGGTGGGGACAAAAGATGGACAAACTGCCCTGAAAGGATGCAACATGTTCCCCCACCAAAGGTACTACCCTTTCCTGACACCCCATACACTCCCACTTGCAATTGCATAGGGTGTTGGTGAGGCCACATCTGCAGTATTGTGTGCAATTTTGGTGTCCTTATCTGAGTAACAATGTCCTTGCTATAGAGGGAGTTCAGCGAAGGTTTACAGGCTGATTCCTGGGATGGCAGGTCTATCATACGAGAAGAGACAAAGGATCATATTCACTGGAGGTTAGAAAAGAGAGAGGGGATCTCATAGAAATCCAACAGGGTTAGACAAGGTAGATTTAGAAATAATGTTCCCAATGGTGGGGGAGTCCAGAACTCGGGGTCACGGTTTGAGGATAACGGGTAAACTTCTTACAACTGAGGTGACGAGAAATTTTTTCACCCAGAGGGTGGTGACTGTGTGGAATTCATTATCACAGGATGTATTTGAGGCTGAAATGTTGTCTGATTTCAACAAAAAGTTAGATATAGCTCTAGAGGCTAAGGGGATATGGGGAAAAGGGGGGATCTGGATTTTGAATTTGATGATCAGTCATGATCAAAATGAATGGCAGAGCAGGCTTGAAGTTGCAAATGGGCTTCTAGTTCCAATGAAGGAATATTGATACATCAGCTCGCAGTGGGTAGGGGAGTGGGAGGAAGGGGAGTGGCGTGGGGTTGACCTGATGCCATGAGCCTTCTTGGAGTCCAGACTCAATGTTAAGGACTCCCAGAGTAGCTCCCTTCTGACTGTAAACTACTGATCTGCTCATACTTAATGATAGTAGTGTCTGGAGCTTTGTTTTTATGTATGATTCAGTGAGCATGATTATTTCAGGCTGTTGCTTCACTATTTTGTGGAACGGCTCTCCCAGTTTTGTCATGGGTACCCTGGGTTTCCATTCTCGTATATTCTTGTTATTGAGGCTTCCTCGCATGTGTACTGAATTCAGCAGGCTGTGTCAACTGGACTATCCACCAAGAGATTAGGAAGGAATGCTGGTGTCACTATCAGTTAAGACAAAATAGGACTGAGTCAGCACAGCTTCGAAAAAGGGGAGATCCTGTCTGACAAATCTGTTAGAAGAGTCTTTTGTGGAGGTAACAAGGAAGTTAGATAAAGGAGAACCAGTGGATGTGATTTATTTAGATTTCCAAACGTCTTTGACAAGGTGCCGCATAGGAGACTGTTAAATAAGCTAAGAGCCCATGGTGTTAATCCTGGCACGGATAGAGGATTGGCTGACTGGCAGAAAGCAGAGAGTGGGGATAAAGGGGTCTTTTTCAGGATGGCAGCCGGTGACGAGTGGTGTGCCTCAGGGGTCGGTGCTGGGACCACAGTTTTTCACAATATACATTAATGGCTTGAAAGAAGGAACTGAAGGCACTGTTGTTAAGTTTGCAGATGACACAAAGAATTGTAGAGGGACAGGTAGTATTGAGGAAGCGGGGGCGGGGGGGGTGCTGCAGAAGATTACGAGAGTGAGCAAAGAAGTGGTAGATGGAATACAATGTGGAAAAGTGTGAGGTTATGCACTTTGGCAGGAGGGAATGGAGGCATAGATTATTTTCTAAACGGGGAATGCTTAAGAAATCAGGAAGCACAAAGGGACTTGTGAGTCATTGTTCAAGATTTTCTTAAGGTTAACGTGTAGGTTCAATCAACAGTTAGGAGGGCAAATGTAATGTTAGCATTCATGTCGAGAGGGCTAGAGTACAAGAGCAAGGATGTACTTCTAAGGCTTGCGTCAGACTTCATTTGGAGTGTTATGAGCAGTTTTGGGCTCCGTATCTGAGGAAGGATGTGCTAGCCTTGCAAAGGGTCCGGAGGAGGTTCATAAGAATGATCCCTGAAATGAAGAGTTTGTCATATGAGGAATGATTGAGGACTCTGGGTCTGCACTTGTTGGAGTTTAGAAGGATGAGGGGGGATCTTATTGAAAATTACAGGATACTGTGAGGTCTGGATAGAGTGAATGTGGAGGGGATGTTTCTACTAGTAGGAAAAACTAGAACCTGAGGGCACAACTTCAGGCTAAAGGGGCGATCCTTTTAAACAGAGATGAGGAGGAATTTCTTAAGCCAGAGAGTGGTGAATCTGTGGAACTCTTTGCCGCAGAAAGCTGTGGAGGCCAGGTCATTGAGTGTCTTTAAGACAGAGATAGATAGGTTCTTGATTAATAAGAGGATCAGGGGTTATGGGGAAAAGGCAGGAGAATGGGGATAAGAAAAATGTCAGCCATGATTGAATGACAGAGCAGACTCGATAGGCTGAGTGGCCTGATTCTGCTCCTATGTCTTATGGTCTTATAAAATGTGCCAACTTGAATTGTCGATTCTGTAAACAGAAGACAATTTAAATGAAAAATAAAGAGTGAAGAATGCATGATGTACTACTCTAAATAATTTCCCCAGTTAATTTATAATCCAAATACTCTGAGTTCAGTGCTGAAAGATTCAAGATCCACAGAGATTCCTGGTCTGTTGTCATTTCTGATACCTTGGTTCACACGATCTGTCCGGTTTCATTATTTTTTGACTTTGTTGCAGTTTTATAAAACCGCATGGCCATTTTTGAGAGCATTTAAGAATCAGTCACATTGCTGTTAGTCTGGAGTCGCATATAAGCCAGACAGATACAAGGTGGCAGATTTCCTTTCCTAAAGGGCATTAATGAACCAAATGTTTTTTTTAAGACAGTCAACAATGATTCATGGTTACCCTTACTGTGGTAGATTTTGACTTCAGATTAATTAATTGAATTTAAATTCCACAGCTTCCATAGTGGAATTTGAAGCTGGGTTCCCAGATAATTAACCTGGACCTTTGGATTACTGATCCAGTGGCATTACATTACGTTACTGCTTCCCATCATCTATAGCTGAAACCCTCATCAATGCCTTCTTTTCCTCTTGACTGTTCTAATGCACTCCTGACTGGTCTCCCAGATTCCATTCTCCGAAAACTTGAGGCCATCTAAAACTCTGCTGCCCATGTCTTAACTCAAGTCCAGTTCCTCTATCACGCTTGTGCTCGCTGACCTACATTTCGCCAAGGAACATCTTAATTTTAAAACTCTCATCCTTGTTTTCAAATCCCTCCATGATCTTGCCCTATTCAGATCTCTGTAATGCCCAACTACCCCCACAACTCTCCGAGATACCTGTACTCTACTAATACAGGCGTCCTATATTTTCCCAATTATAATTGCCCCATCATTGGCGGCTGTGCCTTCAGTTACCTCTGTCCCAAGCTCGAGAATTCCCTCTTCATATCTCACCATGCTTCTCTATCTCACTTTTCTCCTTTAGGATACTTCTTAAAATATATCTTTGATAAAGTTTTTGGTCATCTGACCTAATTCTTATGCGGCTTAGTGACATACTTTTTTTATATAATGCTCCTGTGAAGCACCTTGGAATGTTTCACTACATAAAGGTCCTATATAAATATAAGCTGTTATTGTTAGACCAGGTGGGTATACATTACCATTGGCTGACAAGGTACCTGTCATTGGACTTGCCTCCCCTGGCTCCACAAGCTATATAACCCCATGTCTCTGATTTTTGTCAACCCGTGAGATCTCTTCTCATGCAAGAAATGAATGCATGAAGTGGAAGTGATAGGAGTGACTGGTATTCAGAGGAGTGAATACAATGTTTGTGTATACTGATTGTGAGGCATGTGTGCAAGAAGGCAGTAGGCTGAGGGTCATTGTCAGTGTTGACTGCTTCAGTGAGGATGAGGGAAATGAGTGGAGTTGCAAGCTGCCTTGATCTGGGATGTGCTGAGGAGAGTTCTGTGTGAATCAAAAGTGGGGGTTGTGGTACCTGACAGTGTCACATCATATACCTGTAGGTGCTTCAACCTGAACATTTCAAGCCCTGAACAACCTCCCTGAAACATGCTCTGGTCTCTTTCTGATCTATGGCCTAACTCCATGTACCTCCCCTAGGCCCATATCCCTTGGTACCCCTGCTGAATAAAAATTTGTCTATCTCGCACTCAAACCTAAGAATTGAATCATCTTCCACTACCATTTGAGGAAGAGAGTTCCAAACCTCACCATTCTCTGCGTGAAAGTGTTTTCTAACATCTCTTCTGAGGCTCCTTTAACAGCACTTCCAAACCTGTGACCTTTACCACCTAGGACAAGTGCAGCAGACTCTTGCGAACATCATCAAGTTCCCCTCTGAGCCACACGCTATCTTGACATGGATCTATTTTGTCAATCCTTAACTGTTAATGGGTCAAAACCCTGGAACTCCCAACAGCACTGTGGATGTTCCTACATGGACTGTAGCAGTTCAAGAGGGCGACTCGCCATCACTGTCTTGAGGGCGATTAAGTATGGGCAATAATGCTGATCTAGCCAGCGATGCCACATCATATGAACAAATAGTGTTCTCCTAAAATCAGTAGTTGCAACCTCCATGTAGTTGTGCAATTCTGAGGCAGAAGCTGAAGGTTTTATCTATATTTGTAATTTATTATGTACTACTATTTTGAGTGCCACAGTGGTATGTCAGCATCAGGTCAAAATACTGTGGAATGAAATCACAACATTGTAGCTCATTTCAGAAACATGATTTAAGAAGTATTCTTTTATTTTCCAGAGTTCACTAATTTAGTTTTTCAGACAATTTCTGTTATATGAATGGGAAAATGTATTTCTTTCAAAACTGAAATGGTGTTGTCACTTTGCCTTTGACAAGGTACAAGGTACCGCATGGTAGGTTGTTGCATAAAGTTAAATCTCACAGGACCGAGGGTGAGGTATCTAAATGGATACAGAATTGGCTTCTTGATAGAAGCCAGAGGGTGATTGTAGGAGTTATTTTTCAAACTGGAGGCCTGTGACCAGTAGTGTGCTTCAGGGATCAATGTTGAGCCCATTGTTATTTGTCATTTATATTAATGATTTGGCTGAGAATATTAGGGGGCATGGTCAGTAAATTTGCAGATGACACCAAGATTGGTGGCATGGTGGACAGTGAGGAACGTTATCTCCAATTGCAACGGGATCTTAATCAATTGGGTCAGTGGGCTGATGAATGGCAGATGGAGTTTAATTTAGACAAATGTGAGGTGATGCACTTTAGTAGATTTATCCAGGGCAGGAGTTACTCAGTTAATGGTAGGGCATTGGGAAGAGTTACAGAACAAAGACATCTAGGGGTACATGTTCATAGCTCCTTGAAAGTGGAGTCACAGGTGGACGGAGTGGTGAAGACGGCATTCGGCATGCTTGATTTCATTGGTCAGAACATTGAATACAAGAGTTGGAATGTCTTGTTGAAGTTATACAAGACATTGCTATGGCCACACTTGGAATATTGTGTGCAATTCTGGTCACCCTATTATAGAACGGATATTATTAAACTAGAAAGAGGGCAGAAAATATTTACTAGGGTGCTACTGGGACTTGATGGATTGAGTTATAAGAAGAGGCTGAATAGATTGGGACTTCTCTCTCTGGAGCGTAGGAGGCTGAGGGGTGATCTTATAGAGGTCTATAAAATAATGAGGGGCATAGACAAGGAAGATAGTCAATATCTCCTCCCAAAGGTAGGGGAGTCTAAAATTAGAGGGCATAGTTTTAAGGTGAGGGGAGAGATAGAAAAGTGTCCAGAGGGGCAGTTTTTTCACACAGAGGGTGGTGAGTGTCTGGAACAAGCTGGCAGAAGTAGTAGTAGAGGGGGATACAATTTTATCTTTTAAAAAGCATTTAGATAGTTATATGAGTATGATAGGTATAGAGGGATATGGGCCAAATGTGGGCAATTGGGATTAGTTTAGGGGTTTTAAAAAAAAGGGCAGCATGGACAAGTTGGGCCAAAGGGCCTGTTTCCATGCTGTAAACCTCTATGACTCTATGAAAAGACTAATCCAAATTTGAAACAACATAAGTAATGTAGATTCACAGATAATGTAGTTTTGTGATTGAAGAGATCGAAGATCATAGCTGCAGTAAGATCATTTTACAATTTATTTTCACAACCTACAAATTGATTTACATGAGAATTGAACATGAACTTTTTTTTGCCTATTTCCTCTACCTTGCACTTGTCCAGTCTTGAATGCTGGAAGAGAGGCTTGCAAGAAATTTATTTTTTTTATGGTTCTCTCCTTTGGTATAAGGCTGACCTTCAATCCTTCTTACAAAATAGACCTGGTGATTGAATAGTTTGATGACAGTTTTTCATGAGGTTGGGAAATCAATTCTTGAAATTAATAATGAAATAAAATAATAGGTTAGAGCCTGAAATTCCAAAGAACATCCGCAGCAGAGTTAACTCTGGTTGGAGATGTGCCTTGATCTTGTGATTTATGGTCACATGACTTCTACAAATGTTGGTGCATTCAAGGTTGGGTCCCTAGTAGTTGAATTTTTTTTTGCTTGAAGTTTGTGCCAGCTGTGGTGGGGCAAGTTCTAAGAACTGGGATGCTGTCATTGAACAAGCGAAGAGGGAAAACTGGTGATGGGGAATCTGAAGATTAAGGAACAATTCAGAGGGAAAACCAAAAGTGGGAGGAATTTTGGTTCAACTATTAAAAATGGCAACTTGCTGAAATTGCAGCGGTAATTAACAGCGTACTAGTAATACACAGATTTCCGTCATAAACAAGGGTAATACAATAACTCATTGATAATCTATATGAAATTATTGTAATAGGTGTAATACCCTGATATCCTATCTATAACTAATAGTAGTACACTGAAATTAACCTTGAAAATCTAGCCAGAAGCTCCGTGCACAGTTCAAGGTGAGATCAGGTTTCCTGTTCAGTCGCTATTGACAGATCCAGTCTCTCTTGCTACCGTTTCAGGTTCTGGTTTCATTTGAAGGTGACAACTCCGAGCTTGGAATGTCTGTCAGAGTTGATCTATTCTTGACTGCTACATATCAGAACTGGGTAGTATACACACATCATAAGCAAACCAAGAAATTGCACAAAGCTCAGCAGATTTGATGTCTGGAGTTTTAAGCAGCATCTTAAAGAAATTGATTATATGGATTGTTTTTTTATCTAGGTTTTTGACCTTTGTAGTGAATGTAACCACTTGGCACAGTTAGCCAAAAATTAGTACATAACAGCTTTTGACCACTCTTCTGCTTTATCCTTATTTGCAATTCAAAATGATCTGGCTCCCTTCAAATGTCCAAGCTTCTTCACTCTGTGATTGCAGGTGTGCTGGTGCAACATTTTCAGCAGGGCAGAAACTGGACCATATTAAGATAGATTGTAAAGATATTTTGTTTCCTTTATTAGCTACCTGTCACCTTTCCAGGATATTTATGAACAGCATGATAACAGTTGACTACAAAATGCTGGAAAATATGCAAATCAAGGACTACATTTTTCTCTGAGGTAAATTGGGTGCCAAAGATGTATAGGGTAAGGGTCCACCACATTGAACCAAGTGAATTTTATCCAGCATATGACATAAATGTATTTCAACATAGCTGCTGAATTTTTTGAATTCTTTGTGAGGGACAGGCAGAAGAGAACTTTTAATAGATGTCACCTCTGATGGTGGGGTTGGTGATTCAGAGGCCTCCCCACCAACGATATGTCTTGCAACCCATGACTTTAACCTGTAGTGCCCCTCTATTTGGCAAGAAAGTCGCCACTGCCATTGGTGGCTTCAAAGCAGCTTTTCCTGCCTACATAAGAACATAAGAAGTAGGAGCAGGAGTAGGCCATCTAGCCCTTTGAGCCTGCCCCGCCATTCACTAAGATCATGGCTGATCTGAAGTGGCTCAGTTCCACTTTCCCACTTTCTCCCCGTAACCCTTAATTCCCTTGCCTACCAAAAACCTATCTACCCATGACTTAAATATATTTAGCGAGGTAGCCTCCACCACTTCAACGGGCAGAGAATTCCAGAGGTTCACCACCCTTTGAGTGAAGAAGTTCCTCTTCAACTCAGTTCTAAACTGCGCCCCCCCCCCCCCCCCCCCCACCCCGGCCCATCTTGAGGCTGTGCCCTTTAGTCCTGCTGTCCTTTCTGAGCTGGAAGAATCTCTCTACCTTTACCCTATCCATCCCGTTTATTATCTTATACGTCTCTATAAGATCTCCCCTCATCCTTCTAAACTCCAACGAGTACAGACCCAGTCTATTTAGTCTCTAAGTAGACTGCCTGGCTTTAGTCTTTGCCGATACCAGAAAAAACCCTGGCTAAATCCCAAGTAAATCTTTCAACAGCAAGCTTTTGTGAGTTTAAGAACATAAGAAGTAGGGGCAGGAGTAGGCCAATAAGATCATCGCTGATCTGAAGTGGATCAGTTCCACTTACCCATCTGCTCCCCATAACCCTTAATTCCCTTCAGAAATCTATCTACCCGTGACTTAAACATATTCAGCGAGGTAGTCTTCACCGTTTCAATGGGCAGAGAATTCCAGAGATTCACCACCCTCTCAGAGAAGAAGTTCCTCCTTACCTCTGTTCTAAACTGCCCCCCCACCTTATTTTGAGGCTGTGCCCTCTAGTTCTAGCTTCCTTTCTAAGTGGAAAGAATCTCTCTACCTCTACCCTATCTAGCCCCTTCATTATCTGATATGTCTCTATAAGATCCCCCCTCAGCCTTCTGAACTCCAACGAGTACAGGCTCAATCTACTCAATCTCTCCTCATAAGCTAACCCCCTCATCTCCGGTATCAGCCTGGTCAACCTTCTCTGTACTCCCTCCAAGGCCAATTTATCCTTTTGCAAATAAGGGGACCAAAATTGCACACAGTACTCCAGTTGCGGCCTTACCAGTGCCTTGTACAGTTGCAGCAAGAACTCCCTGCTTTTATATTCTATCCCCCTCACGATAAAGGCCAACATTCCATTTGCCTTCTTGATCACCTGCTGCACCTGCAAACTGAGGTTTTGCAGTTTGTGCACAAGGACCCCCAGGTCCCTCTGCACAGTAGCATGCTGCAACTTTTCACCATTTAAATAATATTCCATCCTACTATTATTTCTTCCAAAGTGGGTAACCTCACATTTGCCAACGTGATACTTCATCTGCCAGGTCCTCGACCACTCACTCAGCCTATCCAAATCTCTCTGCAGACTTTCCACGTCCTCTACGCAGTTCGCTTTCCCACTCATCTTCGTGTCATCAGCAAACTTTGTTACTTTACACTCAGCCCCCTCCTCTAGATCGTCTATGTATATGGTAAACAGAAGTAAAGAAGGATATTTATTCTCACTTTTCTCAAACTAACATAACTCGCATACTTCCTCAATGAATGCCCTATGAACAAAGATTAAATATAATAAAGAAATGAACAAAGATAATTGCAGCACAGAGACAGGCTCTTTGGCGTTCTAAGCCTGCACTGACCATGCTGTCTGACTGAATTAAAACCCCCTACCCTTCTGGGAACCATACCCCTCTTATTCTCACAGATTTCTTGAATTAACACAATGTTACACACTCAATCCCATGCATATACAAATGCGCACAGAAACTTTGGATACAGTTAAAGACTGTGCACTTTCTCAGATTACAGTAAGTATCTGATTTATAATTTCCAGTTTCCCGTGTGGCAGTGTTCTTGAGTAGATTTGATGGTTTAAAGTTGAAGAGAATCTTGTAAAGCAAAAGGTGCACATGTTATGATTTGATTTTTGATTTGATTTAATTTATTAATATCATACATATTGGTCTACATGAAAAGTACTGTTTCTTGCACACTATACAGACAAAGCATACCACACTATACAGACAAAGCATACCACACATTGAGTAGGACAGAGTAGAGAATGTCAGATTAGCTAACGGTGTAGAGAAAGATAAACTTAATACGAAGTACGTCCATTCAAAAGTCTGGCAGCAGGGAAGAAGCTGTTCTTGAGTCGCTTGGTACATGTCCTCAGACTTTTGCATCATTTTCCTGATGGAAGAATGCCTGGGGTGCGTGGGGGTCCTTGATTATGCAGGCTGCTTTTTTGAGGCAGCAGGAAGTGTAGACAGAGTTAATGGATGGGAGGCTGGTTTGCGTGATGGACTGGGCTTTGTTCATGAGTCTTTGTAGTTTCTTACGGTCTTGGACAGAGCCATACTAAGCTGTGATACAACCAGAAAGAATGCTGTCTATGGTGCGTCTGTAAAAGTTGGTGAGGGTTGTAGCTGACTTGCCAAATTTCTTTTGTCTTCTGAGAAAATAGAAGCATTGGTGGCATTGGCACGGAGGGACAAGGACAGGTTGTTGGTGATCTGGATACCTAGAAACCTGAAGCTGTCAACCATTTCTACTTCGTCTTTGTTGATGTAGATAGGAACATGTCTTCCATAATGCTTCCTGAAATTAATGACTATCGTCTTTGTTGTGTTGACATTGAGGGAGAGATTACTGTTGTCGCATCAGTTCACCAGATTCTCTATCTCTTTCCCGTACTCTCCCTCATCATTGTTTGAGATTTGACCCACTATAATGGTGTCAACAGGAAACTTGAAAATCGAGTTGAGTTTTGTAGGAATAATTGTGTTGAAGGCTGAGCTGCAACTGGCAAATGGGAATTTGACATAGATGTCGTCATCATCTCGGTGTTCTAGGGTTGAGTGTAGGGCCAGGAAGATGGCGTCTGATGTGGACCTGTTGCAGCAGTAGGCAAACTGTAGTGGATCCAGGCAATCTGGGAGGCCAGAATTGATTTGTGCCATGACTTACCCTTCAAAGCACTTCATAATGATGGATGTCAGAGCCACTGGACGATAGTCATTAAGGCACGCTGTCTGGTTTTTCTTTAATACTAGGATGATGGGCGTCATCTTGAAGCAGATGTGAATCTCAGGTGAGGTTTCTTATAACCAAATATCTTAGAGGTTGGCTGTCAAGTGAGTTTTGAAACTGGAACAGGTTGAGCACTTTGGCTGCTTAATTCATCTCCAAACTCCATGGTCTGGGGTTCGGCGCATCCCTCTGTGACTGGATCCTGAACTTCCTAAGCCACAGTACGCAGTCAGTAAGGATAAGTAACAACACCTTCTCCACAATCATCCTCAACAATGGTGCCCCACAAGGCTATGTCCTCAGCCCCTTACTATATTTCTTATACACCTATGACTGTGTGACCAAATTTCCCTTCAACTCAATTTTCAAGTTTGCTGTTGACACTATAATGGGTCAGATCTCAAACAATGATGAGACAGAGTATGGGAAAGAGATAGAGAATCTAGTGAACTGGTGCGACAACAATAATCTCTCCTTCAATGTCAACACAACAAAGGAGATAGTTATTGACTTCAGGAAGCATTATAGAACATAGAATACTACAGCACAGTACAGGCCCTTCAGCCCTCGATGTTGTGCCGAGCTATGTCTGAACCCAAGATCTAGCTATCCCACTCCGTTTCGTTCTGGTGTGTTCCGTGTACCTATCCAATAACTGCTTGAAAGCTCCTAAAGTGTCTGACTCCACTATCACAACAGGCAGTGCATTCCACACCCCAACCACTCTTTGCGTAAAGAATTTACCTCGGACATCCCTCCTAATATCTCCCACCATGAACCTTATAGTTATGCCCCCTAGGAACAGCTACATCCATCCGAGGAAATAGTCTCTACAAAGACATGCTCCTATCTATGTCAACAAGGACGAAGTAGAAATGGTCGAGAGCTTCAGGTTTCTAGGTGTCCAGATCACCAACAACCTTTCCTTGTCCCTTCGTGCCAATGCCACCAATGCTTCTGCTTTCTCAGAAGATAAAAGAGATTTGGCAAGTCAGCTACAACTTTCACCAACTTTTACTTTGCACCATAGAGAGCATTCTTTCTGGTTGTATCACAGCTTAGTATGGCTGCTGCTCTGCTCAAGACCGTAAGAAACTATAAAGAGTCATGAACAAAGCCCAGTCCATCACCCAAAACAGTTTCAGAGTCTGGTTCTCAGACTGGCTGATGGTTTTGATGGATTGCTGGCTCTTAAGAACATAAGAACATAAGAAATAGGAGCAGGAGTAGGCCATCTAGCCCTTCGAGCCTGCCCCGCCATTCAATAAGATCATGGCTGATCTGTCACTGCTCAGTTCCACTTTCCCGCCCTCTCCCCATAACCCTTAATACCCTCTCTTATCAAAAACCCATCAACCCACGTCTTAAAAATATTTAGCGAGGCAGCCTCCACCACTTCAACGGGCAGAGAATTCCAGAGATTCACCACCCTTTGAGTGAAGAAGTTCCTCCTCAACTCCGTTTTTGCGACTCATGCACAAGGACCCCGAGGTCCCTCTGCACCGTCGCCTGCTGCAGTTTTTCGCCCCGTAAGTAATAGTCCTTCCTACCATTCTTCCTACCAAAGTGGACCACCTCACACTTGCCAACATTAAATTCCATTTGCCATTTCCTGGCCCATTCGCCCAGCCTATCTAGATCCTTCTGCAGACTCTCCACACCCTCCGCACAATTTGCCGTTCCCCCAATCTTGGTGTCATCAGCAAATTTCGACACCCTACACTCGGTTCCCTCCTCCAGATCATCTATATAAATGGTAAAAAGCTGAGGCCCCAGCGCCGACCCCTGGGGCACTCCACTAGTCACCATCCGCCAATCCGAATAGCACCCGTTGACCCCGACTCTCTGCCTCCTATTTGACAACCAATCCTCTAACTTGGAGTAATAAGGTTGCAGTCCTTGAAACCAGTTTCAATCACATGGCTACTGAGACCTTTTAGTCTAGTTTGGAAGAGGGAGGCCATCATCATACAATGGGAAACTGATAGTACTGATTGAATTTCAATCTTTTGTCTAGTATAAACATAGAGATAGGCTATAATATGGAAACTTCATAATCTTTAGGTGTTGACACATCTCAAACAATGAACTGTGTAACAGGCCACAAATGACTATGAATTATCTTCACCTATGTCTATATTTAAATTAGGATAATTGCCAGACACTTGACACTGTCGTTAGTCCATATATCAAAAGTCACATGATTTTCTGCAGCCATCTTAATATCATTTGTATTCAATTGAAAGAAATTGTTAGATTGAGGAATTCACTGACACTTCATGGTTGCATGAAGTTACAAACATATGAGTTTATTAGGAGTTGCTTCAGTCGTCTCATTACAAGATGTTCACTAGCTTTTCTCTCTCTCTCTCCTTACATGATGAGACCTGTTTCTCTTGCTCTATTGTTCTCTGTCTTACAGTCATTATTAAACATTATTTCAGAGAACAGCCCCTTCACATTCAATGGTATGTTGAACACCTTCACGTAACACTGATCAGTCCGGACCACTGGTCATGTATTATTCATGAGTTTGTAGTTTCTGCTGAGGTTAGCAAAATCACAAACTGAATACATGACAAGTAGAGCAGCACATCTTAACCTGTTGTAACATGACCCCAGCACAAGTGAAACTTGAAGCTTCAGTAGGATTTATCCCATGTGAATATGTTAATACAAATACACCATTATAAAGTGTGATAAAGAAAAGTAAAATGAAACAATGGCTTCCCACAGTCCCCCCCTTTGATTCTTTCTGACACTTTATGGAAGAAGAATTAAGCAAGTAAGAGCATATATTACAAAATCATTTCCATCTATCTTTGGCCCGAGGCTTGTGGAGCAGCATTCAGCAGAAGCAAAGGTCCAATTTAGCTACCACCCGTACTGGGCCAGATTATATGTACACAGGTGTTGATGTGAGGGAGAACAGATGTGATAGAGAGAAGCTGAGTGGCTTCTGAAGTATTATAAATCATTTGCTTACAACAGCATTTGATAACCAAAATATCAAGATATAAAACTGATATAATCATCACGAAAGACATAATTCCTTGCATTGTGAATGTTCCTAGGGACTCCAACCATCCTAAAGCCCAGCTCCATAAGGTAGATGTTTGAGTTTCTCAATTTCCTTTTTGATATGATCAGCCAAATTAGTGAAAGTTTCTGAGTTATCAGGTATATAGGTACAACATTCAGAGCTAATTAAAGTGCATGTTCTGCTCCTAGCTGCCAAGACAAAATCTAGCGCCATACAGTTCTAGAGGGCTACTGTGCAGGTTGCTACCATCTCATAATTAATTTTAGTCAATGCCAAAAAGGTGCCATTGGCTTCCTTTTCCAGAACAAAGGCCTTATTGATACTTTCCCCAGACAATTTGTTTGCACCATAACATGGAAGAAGGATAGAGAAGAAGTGCTGAGTTTCCGTGTTATCCCTCCTCCTCCTTGCAGGAGAGGAGAGAGGGAGCAAAGAAGGAAAGTGATAAATGTGAGGAATAACATAACCAAGATAAAATGATCCATGCCACTGTGCAGGGTAACCATGGATATGCATGATCACCACAGATCCAATTGGTTCCATTGAGAGGATTCAGTAACAAGATCAACTGTGTGTCATTAGGGGTGCAAATTATGATAACACCATAGGCAGTAGAGCTCATGGTGCCATTATTATCATCACACTGGAAGCGCCATGGGGCTCTTGGTAGACCTTTACTATGATGCTCATGTGAGGATGGTTTGCAGGACATATTAAAGGAAGGTTGATACCACCTGTGTAGCAATACATTTCAAAGGATGAGCAATTGGTAGTGTCAACCAAGGGCGAGAGGGAATGGGTTCCATTATTGAAACACCACCAAGACGTGAGTTCAGAGGCATTGATTAGGAAGCATCTTATTGGCACCCCACTGAATATGTGAACAGATCCAACATTTAGAGAGGTTAAGGTTTTTAGCATAGGTATAGGACATGTAAAGATAAATATTAACCTATAATTCCCTAGGGGAGTACTGGACAACCTCGGAGGGTGAACTTGCTAGACTCAAAAATAATAAAACAACATGAAGATGGATATAGAAAAATGTGATATCGACAAACCCACTGGCTTAATCATTTCAGCAATCAATTAACAGTCTCTAGATTTAGTCTATCTCTCTCAGGCACAGCTCTTTTGACGAGTGGATCCAAGTTTTCTTGCCTTTTACTTTCGCTGTGGAATGTCTGACAAGCAGAACTTGGTTGGGACCTTCCCACTTGGCATCAAGCGGTTCACACTGAGGTTTCTTGATGTACACCCGCTTGTCTGGAATGATGTCATGTCTGCCTTTGGGTGGCGCCTCCCAAGCAGCAGCAATCTGTTCGAAACAGACTCTACAACTTTATTTACTGCAAGACAATATATGAAAGTATCACTCATCATGTGATTGTCAGCCTTGCGAAGGTATATAGTTCCTGGCAAGGACATTGGTCTACCAGTAATTACCTCAAACGGGCTCAGCCCAGTGGTTTTCTTTGGGGCCGCTAGAATACTGCACAATACCATGGGAAGTGCCTGGGGCCATTTCAGACCGTCCTGTATTTGGAGTGGCAATTCTTCAGTGTGTGGTTTGTCCTTTCCATTTGTTCTGACAATCCTGGGTGATTCCAACTGGTTGCATACAAAAGTGGCAGAGATTACTGGGAAACTAGAAGATTGGGAAATCTTTAAAGGTCAATAGAAAGCCATGAAGAAAGCTATAAAGTAAGATGGATTATGAGAGTAAACTAGCTCAGAATATAAAAACAGATAGCAAAAGTTTCTACAAATATATAAAATAAAAAAAGAATGGAAGAATGGCTAAAGTAAACTTTGGTCCTTTAGAGGATGAGAAAGGGGATGTAATAACTGGAAATGAGAAAATGGCTGAGGCATTGAACAGGTATTTTGTGTCAGTCTTCACAATGGAAGACACAAATAACATGCCAAAAATTGATGAAGGAAGGCTATGGCAGATGAGGACCCAGAAACTATCATTATCTCGAAAGAGGTAGTGTTCGGCAAGCTAATCGGGCAAAAGGTAGACAAGTCTCCTGGCCCTGATGGAATGCATCCCACGGTACTAAAAGAGATGGCAGGGGAAATAGCAAATGCACTAATGGTAATTTACCAAAATTCGCCGGACTCTGGGGTGTTTTCCACAGATTGGAAAACAGCAAATGTGATGCCACTGTTTAAAAAAGGAGGTAGACAAAAGGTGGGTAACGTTAGGCCGGTTAGCTTAACTTCTGTAGTAGGGAAAATGCTTGAATCTATCATCAAGGAAAAAATAGTGAGACATCTGGATGTAAATTGTCCCTGCCTGGTTTCATGAAGGGCAGGCTATGTTTGACTAATTTGGTGGAATTTTTTGAGAACATTACATATGCAGTGGACAATGGACACCTGTGGATGTGGTGCATCTGGATTCCCAGAAGGCATTTGACAAGGTGCTGTACCAAAGACTGCTTCATAAGATAAAGGTGCACGGTAATAAGGGTAATATATTAGCATGGATAGAGGATTGATTAACTACAGAAAGCAAAGAGTGGGGGTAAATGGGTATTTTTCTTGTTGGCGATCAGTGACTAGTGGTGTGCCTCAGGGATCAGTGTTGGGATCGCAATTGTTTACGATTTACGTAGATGATTAGGAGTTGGGGACCAACTGTAGTGTGTCAAGATTTGTAGATGATGCTAAGGTGAGTGGCAGAGCAGAGTGTGCACAGGATGCTGAAAGCTTGCAAAGAGGTATAGATAGTCTAAGTGAGTGGGCGAGGATCTGACAGATGGAGTACAATGTTGGTAAATGTGAGGTCATCCATTTTGGTAGGAATAACAGCAAAATGGACTCTGAATGGTTAAAAAATTGCAGCATGCTTGTCATTGTGCATGAATCACGAGAAGTTGGCTTGCAGGTGCAGCAGGTAATTAAGAAGGTAAATGGAATTTTGTCCTCCATTGCTAGAGGGATGGAGTTAAAAACAGGAAGGTTATGTTGCAGCTGTATAAGGTGCTAGAGAGGTCACACCTGAAGTACTGCATACAGTTTTGGCCTCCTTACTTGAGAAAGGATTATTGGCACTGGAGGGGGTGCAGAGGAGATTCACTAGGTTGATTCTGGAGTTGAGAGGGTTGGTTTATGAGGAGAGACTGATGAAACTGAGGCTATACTCATTGGAATTCAGAAAAATGAGGGGAAATCTTATAGAAACATATAAGATTCTGAAGATAAGATAGCAGCAGGGAAGTTTTCACTGGCGGGTGAAACTAGAAATAGGGGGAATGGCCTCAAAATAAGGGGGAGCAGATTAAAGACTAAGTTGAGGAGGGACTTCTTCACACTAAGGGTTGTGAATAAGTGGAATTCCCTATCCAGTGAAGCAATTGAGGCTACCTCATTGAATGTTTTTAAGGCAAGAATAGATAAACTTTTGAACAGTAAAGGAATTAAGGGTTATGGTGAGCGGGTAGATAAGTGGAGCTGAGTCCACAAAAAGATTAGCCATGATCTTATTAAATGTCGGAGGAGGCTCGAGGGGCCAGATGGCCTACTCCTGCTCCTAGTTCTTATGTTCTTATGATAAGGACAGTGGAAGTTCCAGGTAATATTTAGCAAGTGACAAACCTCCTGTCACACAGTCCCGATGAAATGTGTTCCTTGATCAGAATCTATACTAACAGGCAGACCCCACTGAGGTGTATGGTCTTCACAGAGGACCTTTGCTATGTGTGTGGCTATGCACAACATGTAGAAGTTGCCTCCACCTATCTGGAAAACTTGTCGACTATAACCAAAGCATATGCATACTCTTGGCACTGTGGCAGTGACATATAGTCCATTTGTAGGTCCTGGAGGTGTGGGAATTTTTAATTGTGGTACCTGCACTTTGGTTGCAGCATTGTTCTTTTGACAGATTAAGCAATGATCTACTACAGCTTGGGCATACTTTCTAAAACCATGTCCCCACAAGCTGTACTGAAGTTGCGCTGTTGCCTATTCAGATCCTAGATGTCCACAGGTGTGAATTTGCAGAGTAGCAGGAGCTACTGGTCGTCCTGTCTCAATGTGTTGCCACACATCATCTTGATAAAACTTCGCCCCATTCTCTATCCATGTCCATTTTTCTCCCAGTGCAGTCATGTTGCACCTGGGCCAGGATCTGGAGATTTTGATCTTTTGAAAGCTCTCAAATCTTAATATTTCCTGATTGTATTCCAGCAGCCGCTTTGGCCGCCTCGTCAGCTAAGGCATTTCTTTTAGCCTCCTTAGTATCATCACGAGTGTGTGCCTTGCATTTCAAAATAGTCACTTCTTTAGGCAATTGCATGGCTTCCAATAAATCTTTCGCGTGCAGCCTGTGTTTAATCTGTGTTCCTGTTGCTGTGAGAAAACCACGCTGTTGCCCAAAATCATAAAGTACTCCAAAACCATAGTGAGAATCCATGTATATATTGGCAGACTGATCATGTACTATTTTACATGCTTCCATTAGGGCTTGCAATTTGGCCTGTTGCATGGATGTCCCTGCCGGGAGACTTCCACTAGCGACCACCGAGTAGAGGGTGGTCACAGCCAACCTGCTTTTCGGATTCTGTTCTCAACAAATGACTATCCATCCATACAGAGAATGATATCTGGGCCCTCCAATGCTTCTTCCTTAGTTCTGCTGATTTCCTCCATTTCTTTCACCAAGTCCATACAGTTATAGGGAATCTCCCTCTCTGTCTTGAGAAGCAAGGTAGCTGGGTTGACCAGACTTCCTCATGATCTTAATGTTAAGTATTTCCATTACCATTGACCACCCTTGTGCGATGGCCTGAGAGACCCGGTTCATAGAAAATAAATTATGATCCGCAAGAGGACATCTGATGATAAGCTTCTGATCCAAGACTACACTTGCTGTTGCTATGACAGCCACACATGTGGCCTGCACTGCCCTCAAGCATGCACTATGTCCTTGGGCCGCATTATCCAGTTTTCCTAAGTAATATTCTACTGGTCTCAGTCTATCGCCATGCTCTTGGTGAATATACTGTCCACATATACTCCTTTCTCATGCACAAACAAGGTAAAGTGTTTTCCATTAACGGGGATTCCTAATGCTAGAGCGATACATGAGGTTTCCTTCAATTGCTGAAAAGCCTTTTTTGTCTCTCATTCAGTTATATTCCTTCCCTCTAGTCCCGTTTCTCCTTAAGGAGGTCTGTCAAAGGCTGTTCCGTTTTGTGTTTTGTGTGCACAAATCTACTCAGCATTGATTGTAATTGCAGAGACCCAAAAATGCTCTTAATTCCCGGACTGTGGTAGGCTCTTTCGCAGTATGTATAGCAGCGGTATGATCTTGAATTATCTCCCTTTTGCCCTGGGATATCTTCTGGCCCAAATAAGCAACTTCCTCCTGAGCAATTTGGGCTTTACTAATGCTGGCCTTATGACTTTACAGGTACAAGTAGTCCAACAAAGCCTTCACGTTGCTCTTGTGCTATTCAAAGGCTACTAAAATATCATCTACATATTGGATGCTGACCAAATTAATCAGTGACATTTCTCAGCAGTCATATGACAAACTGTAGGGTTATTGTGGAATCCCTAAGGGAGCCTCGTCCATGTGTACTATTGTTGGTCTATTGTAAAGGCAAACCAAGGCTGAATCTTGTGTACTAGGGGAACAGATCCAAAACCATTTACCATATTGATTACTGAAAATCGCTTGTGCTCTGGTGATCGGGTGCTAAAGATGGTAGAAGGCTAACAGCAGTAAAGTGAGGGTGAGGTCCAGGTGCTTTTTTTGTCACTGGCAGGTCTGCTTCCTGCTGTCAGGCAAAGAGCTGTTCAATTGCTTTACTAATCCATCTGGTTTGTCTTTAGCATTCTTCTCAGAATTTCCATTCTGCTTTCCCTTGCCTCGTCCCCGTGATTGACATGTATTTGTCCAATGACATTCTTTTCCACAATTATGACCTGGGCAACTGTCATTGGTTGAAGGTACTGTCACTTGCATGGCTCTAAGTCCAGTCTGTCAGTCTTGGCATGTATGCCATACACCACAATCGAACCTGATTTTATCCTCCCTCTCGGTTCTGTCTTGACCCAATTCTCCCTCTACATCAGTCAGTCATGTCCCACTTTTTCTGCTATTTAAAAAAAAGTGAAATAAAAGTAAAATAAACAGTGACTCCTGACAAGTTCATACCACGAAATGCCTGCACTGGACATGCCAGTATTTTGAATAAGTATTGCAAATTTCATTGATTACATAGAGGAGAAATAATGAAAACTTAAAGCCATGTGATGTGAGTTTATAAAATTTGTCACAACACAGTTTTTATTAATTCAAGGAAAATGATCTGTTAACCAGGCTACCGTTTAATAATCCAAGATACGAAAGCCAAAATATAGAGGCAAGAAAAAGAGTTAGAGCCCCCTTCCCCAATTAAAATTAATGGAAATGCCTTCTGTGCACAAACTTTCTTTTTTTTTGACTGTAAACTGAAATGTTTTTATTGTGAAAAAAGTATACAATTATCCTTGATTAGATGAATACATTATGTAGCTTTACAGCTACTTGTGTACATATCAAATACATCCCCCTTACACAGTTTATACACAATTCACTTTTAGCTTGAGCCATGTGTACAAATCAAATACTTCCCCCTTGCACATTAAATTCATGCACGTGTTAAAAGGCATATCCTCCACAATCTCTGCTTCAGCTTCTATTGCTAACACCATAATTTCCCCTGTAGGGTCCAGCATACTTCTCCATACCACCCCCTCCTCTCATGGGGCCATAGTTGGACGGCTCAGGGGAATTGCTCCCAAAACTGTCATACATGTCATCGAAATTCTCATTATTGTATCCACTTTCACCACCACCACAGCTCGCGAACCCATAATTCCGAATTCGATCGTAACTTCCGCCTGAGAAGGAACGGTTGCGCCGAGGATAACAAACTTTCTTTTCCACTTGTTTCTTAGTTCTTAAAATCTCATTTATTGCTGCCTTATGATGGCTTTCTAGTTAACTTAACACAAAACAGGTGTAGTAGATTAATTTAATCCCATTATGTAGTGATTGAATGCTATCAATCTGATTTGGCAGTGTCCTACCCCATTGGCTTTATACTTGTTTTCAGAGAGATGTTGCATTTAACCTACTCCTTCTAAGTGATCCTTGAGTGCTTTGGTTAACTGATTTACTGACAGTTAACATTTTATTCATTCATGAAGTGTGAGCGTCATCGACAAGTCCAATATTTATAGCTGACAACTAATTGCCCCCAAAAAGGTGGTAATAAGCCAGCTTCTTGAACTGCTGAAATTTGTGTGGTAGATGTATACCCATGGTGCTGATTGGAAGAGAGTTCCAGGATTATAATCTAGCTACAGTGAAAGAGCAGCACTGTGGTTCTAAACCAGGATAGTATGTAATTTTGAGGGAAATTTGGCGGTGATGCTGTTTCTATATGTTTGCTGCTCTTATTCTTTTAGGTGGTAGGAGCTATGGGTTTGGAAGTTTTCCTCAAAGAAGTTTTCATGGGTTGCTGCAGTACGTTTTGTAGATAAACAATTTGTGGCGTAGTGAGGAGTGAATGGTTAAGGTGGCGGCGGATGGTGGGTGCTTTCATCTGGATGATGAGCAGCTTGAGTGTTACGGACCTGCATCTTTCAGGCATGTGGAAGCTATTCGATCATACTCCTGACTTGTGCCTTACAGATTGACAGCTTTGGAGAATCAGGAAAAAAATATTTCTGCAAAATTCCCAGCCTCTGACCTGTGCTTATAACCACAGGATTGATGAGTCCAGGTAAGGAATTGTGATGTCCTATTGGGCTATACTTTGAGAGATTTCAGATCTGAGACAAACAAACCCAATATTGTGGCAACTTTCTGCTGCCTCCTTTCATGTCATGGAACAAAGAACTATCGAGGACTCATCATTATCTGTCCCAAGCACTGTCTTCCTTCTCTTCCTAACTGTTCTGGAGAAATTTTCAACATTGGAGTAACAAAGCTGCTTTTCTTCATCCTGGGCTATCGATTCTTCAGTACTTTTTTTTCCTCAATTTTCATTTTCCTAGCTGCCTGAGCCTGCCTATCTCAATTCCCTGGTTAAATGTCTCCCAGCTGCACTTTACAGCTGAATACGAGGACAATTACTTGCTCCGTTTCAAAAGCTGTCCTAATCTGAAAGAATTAGTCATCTTTTTAGCTCACTTCAAGAAAAGGGAAATGACAAGGTAAACAATATCTAACACTTAAAAACTCTCAGCATTCAGTTAACTAAAAAATACTAATGGCTAATAGAAGCACAATCCCAACATCAATGCTTCCATAATAAGTAAGCAATAATATATTGTGTGTGTGTGTGTGTGTGTGTGTGTGTGTGTGTGTGTTACTAAAAAAAATTAGGTACATTTGGGAGTCTGTTCAAGGCTGTAATACTTTGTTGAAGATTGAATTTGGTTCAGTCTTGATCTGAACCTTCTGTGAGAAACACTCAGATAAATTTAAACAAGTAATTTTACCTCCACAGCCTATCTCCATGATAATATGGCAAGCTTTGGGATGGTACAAACATAAATGCAAATTAATTGTTTAACATAACTCTTTGATTCTGTGACCTACATGAATGATTCATATCTCTAATGGATATGATTGCCCTTTCTTCAAATTTGTGGGATTCTTTTAAGGAACTCCCATGTTTGCAAACTGCTCCCAACTTCTTTTCATCTGGGACCTACATGAATAATTTAAATCTTTTATTGAGACAACTGTAGACCTTCTGGCTCTACCAACAGCTCAATGCTAAACCATCTATTATTCAAGTCCTCTCCATCTTAAGTTTGATCTGTGTAAATAAACGCTTTGAAGTGCAGTTACTCCAGGTCTATGTGAATTGCACTTACTTCAGGATTACTTGCCAGTTCCTCAATTATGTTTCAATTTATTGTCCATTTAGCCTCCAACCTTTAGTGGAGATAATGGCATAGTGATAATGCAACTGGACAAGCAACCCAGAGGCCCAAGCTAACATTATGGGAACATAATTTTATTAATTGAATTTAAACTTTGGAATTGAAAGCTTGTCTGAGTAACAGTGACCAAGAAACTGTTGTTTGATTGTGTAAGAAAGCCAACTGGTTCACTAATGACATTTAGGGAAGGAAATCTGCCATCTTTCCTTGTTCTGGCCTACATGTGACTTCAGATCCATAGGAATGTGATTGGCTTTTATGTGCCCTCTGAAATGGCATAGCTCAGTTCAAGGGCAATTGGAATGGGCAGCAAATGCTGGCCTTGCCAGTGACATACACACCCCATGAAAGAATAAAAAAAAGTATGCCTAAAACTAAAAATTCTCTTTATTATGAGACATGTACTAGATAATTATAGTATTAAAATATTTTGCATATACAAAGTAGTGAGGTGACTTGTGACTCCAGCCAACTGCTAATCAGCTGATTTTCTGACCCCTGGACAACAGTGCAAATATAAAGTGGAAATGCTAAAGTGGACATTAATAACTGTACAACGATGTATAAAATAGTATAAAGTGAGCAAGTCACTTTCAAGACATGCAACTCAAATAGCAAATACCCACATGTTGAATGAAGAAACATCGACCCAGTAGGTTCTCAAGCTGTAACACGAGTTCCTGCCCAATGTACGTTTCACATCACGTGAAAAGATTAAGATTATTTCTTAACATGGATAATTTTGACACAGCACAAAACTGAATGTGAGGAATAATCATTCTTGAGAGATTCAACCAATTTGAGAGGAAAAAGAGTTGGTTTAATCAATAGAGTTTATGAGGCTCAATTAGTTTTGGTTTACAATAAATAAACAAGAGGGAGTGTTCCACCAGGGAAAAGAAAATTTGCCTTTTTTTAAACTTATCTGAATGCAAATTAATACTAACAGCTTTTAGATCTCTAAATTATATTGGGCAGACCTGTTAACTTGAGGGAGTCACAAAATAGTGATCACATATATATATAATATGGCCTGTTTAATTTGACATCACTGGAAGGGAGAATGCAAAGAGGTATGTAACAAGCAACTGATCTGATATCACTCATTCAATATTCCCATTGAAGTGAAAGTTCCATTGGCTGTTTATTTTTGTAATCGATACTGTGATTTTTTAAAAAATTTGATTTGAGGTCTTTTAATGTCAAACTGAGATTTTAAGATAAAAAATTAATGCAAAAACATCAGATGACTCTGGAATTTCTAAGTCCCAGTTCTGAACTTGGTGCTTCCTGTTTTCATGGGGATTGGACGGGAGTTGGTTCAGGGTTTGTGTATGTGCAGTTTACAGAGGCAGTTGGCCATTTAAAACGCTAGCTACCTCGCTGAAGTGGGATCTTGATAGGCCAGGAATGAAACCTCTAAGTGTGCAGGTAGAAGGTGCAGGTCTGAACTTGGTGGATTATTTGGATAGCCAAGGTACCCCTTTGGAGAGGTACATTTTAGAACTATTACGATTTAAGCATGATTGTATGTATACTCATTGGAACTATTGAAGAACTGATGAGGGATAGTAGGGTGGAATTTTACAGCATGGCTCGCCCTGAAACCATAGAATTCTACCCAAGGTCAACCGATCTTTCCATGCTCCACCTCTTGCCTGCTCTGATTCCGGTGGTGGGTGGGATGGTAGAATTTTGGCCTAGGTGAGTTGGCATGGAGGGTGGTTGGTGGAGGGCATGGATTCACATGGATTACACTATGTTGCCATGGAGAAAAGGGCAGATGTGGCTGTGGCGGCCTTGGGGAGGATTGTAGAGGAGCATGGGTTTGCATAGGATGCCATGGGGGCTGGGTCAAGAAGCTTGAGTTGGCACAGAGGGTAAAAGAACTGTGGGGTAAGTGGGGAAGATAGGTTGGCATGAATGCAGCATGGGGAGTGTGGGGGCGGGGAAGGTGTAGTAAGAGTTAGAGGGCTGTGTTTTGTTTTAATATTAAAATATAATTCAACAAAGTGCCAAAGCACATAGGCAGGCTCTCTGCCTGGCCTGCGTCTGCACCCAGCAGCCTCTCCATTCATTCCAGTTCCAGATGTGGAGGGCCCAACATTCCAGTTGAAGGTGTGATGAAGGCAGCAACAACCCCACACCTCCAAATTCCAACTACATTTCATTTTTAAAATTTCCATTTTTAGAACTCTGTTTTGCAGAGCTGGGAATTCCCCTGTCTCTGTTTACCTCACCTGGGAGTGAAATCTTAGCACACAAGTGATAAAGAGGTAGAAACCTGTCTTCGGTGTTGCTACAAAATACACATTATTGGATCAACTGCTTATTTGTTGCAGTGTCTGATATTTAATTCCATTGACTGCAGTTGAACTGAATCTCAGGCATTACATGTCATAGAAAGCTGATCTGATACTGTTCATTTTGTGCCACCTTCCAATTTTAATCCCATTGATGAACGATAACATCTGTACTGAAGAATCAACATCTTAGTTGCATTTACTACAGTTTTCTTCAGAAATAATTTGCCATTTATAACCAAGAAATAAGAAAATCAGCACATATGTATAATTTATCAAAGTATCTAATAAACTGTACTATACTGTTTACTTGTATTTGCGTTTTCTGGGTTGAGTCAATATGGGTATATTCACTTCTACACTTTTGCTTGATTAGGATTATCAATCAAAGTGTGAACAAAGGTCCCAATGCCCATTCAATGGTTTTTTTAATAGTTCCCTAATCTTGTTTGGTAAATGCAATGTCAACATAGTATATGAATATTTAATTCGGAATGTGATATATTTATTTCATTATATATTGTAGATATCGTAGAATTGAATTTTTAAAATTTCTACTCCATTGTTTTCCATTGCTAGCTGGCAGTGCAATGAATAATGGGAGATCTTTTAAAAATTGCCCTGTTGTTTTGGGATAGACAAGCCTAAATGGGGCTGTTTGCTGATGATTATGCAATGCTTGGCTCCACTCACAATTCCTCATATAATGAATTAATCTGTGCTTGTGTGCACTGAGATTTGAAAATCGTGATGTAAACAGATTTTGGAACATAAGAAATGGGAACCTGTGTTGGTCATTTGGCTCCTTGAAACTGCTCCACATTCTGTAAGATCTTGGTTGGTTGATTTTGTGGTCTTGTCTTCACTTTCCTCCTGTTGACTACACACTTTGATCTTACTTCAATCCTATCCATGTTATCATCTGTCCTATCTGTGTTAACATCTCCATATCAGCTGTTTATAAACTTTCCACAGTTGCATCCTAATCTAACTGTTCAGTAGCAAGTGACATTCAGACTACCTAACTGTCAAGTAATGGCCTTCTCTAAAAAGATAGTCAATAACCACCTCCCCTTATCATTCAGAAGAGTTAAAATCATTGACTCCCCTACCATCAACATCCTAAGTATTATTATTGACTGGGAACTCAACTGGGCCAGTTCTGAGGCTAAGAATTCTGCAGTGAGTAGCTCATCTTTTGACTACCCTAAGCTTATCCACCATTTATAAGGCATAAATCAGGAGTGTGATGAAATATACACCACTTGCCTGGGATGGGCTCAACTCCAACAACACTTAAGAAATCATCTGGGACGAAACAGCCCTCTTGATTGACACTTCCCTCCGTCACTTTAAACATTCTTTCCCTCCACGACCAGTGCATGGTGGCAGCAGTGTAGTGTGTACAACCTACAGGATGCACTGCAGCAACTCACCAAGCCTCTTTTGATAGCACCTTCAAAATTCATGATCTTTATCACCTAGAAGGACATGTGCAGCAGACACATGGAAAGACTACCAAGTTCTTCAGCAAGCCATTCACCATTCTGTCTTTGTAAATGTACTATGTTCCCTTCACTTCACTGGGTCAAAATCCTGGGACTCCCTAACAACACTGTGGATGCACTTACACCACATAGACTGCAGTAGTTCAAGAAGGTAATTCACCACCAGTGTCTCAAAGACACTTGGGGATGGGCAACAAATACTGGTACTGCAAATGATTAGATCTCAGGAATGAAAAAATTTGAACTTCTTCGGACACTGTTATCAGATCCTGAGGGCCACACATTCATGACTACCTGCTTCTACTCCGTGTTTTGAGGGACTTCTGAGTCCCTATAGAATCATTTCTTCTGTCCTCTTTTTCATCTCCTGTACTAATGCCTCTATCAGAAAATCTGGGAGCCCTCTCTTTGCTCTGCTGCTCCATTTGTTGTGCTTCTCCTTCATAGAAAGCCAGCAACTCCTGAAACAGTCCTTTCCAAACCCACGACCATTACCATCTAGAAAGTTAAGGACAACAGACGCATAGGAACACCACCTAGAAGTTCCTTTCCAAGCCATTCACCATCCTGACTTAGACTGCAGTGGTTCAACAAGGCAGCTCACCAACATCTTCTCAAGGACAATTAGAGGTGGACTGACCTAGCCAGTGATATCCCTTTTCCATGAATGAATAAAAATCAATCTTCAGCTTAGTAAGTACAGCCCCCCATTACAATGTCCCACCTAACTAAAACATGTGTTAGCCCACATATTGCTTTTTCTTTCTGTTAAGTGTGCAGCCAATGACAAGTGAAATCATTGTGCAGAGGGAGCAGCACAAAGCTTGCTTGCTGACTGCCTTAATGAAACTGGATGTAGGGAATTGTAATACCCACACCTGAAAACTGAGGTACTCAAATTTATCCCAAGTGTTATAATCTTAATTTAGTTGGTTCACACTTTGTTTCTGTGGTATTCTCACTTCAACATCATGATCTATGGATTTTAATACAAAATGCAGTAATCTTTTGGTTTTATTCTGTTAGTTAAAGAGACCTGCATTTTAAATATGCTGTAATTATTTGTATATTGGAATGTTCATAATTGTGCAACCCATTATGATTTTAAACTTGATTTTTAATTTTAATTGGTTGTAACAATGTTATGAATTGTGGTTACTTTGTTTTACTTGTACCATCCTCAGCAAAATTTGACACCTGCTATCAGGATGATTTTCCAATTAACCAATTGTTTATCTATTATGCTAGCCATTACGTAATTATTCCATATTAAGTGCTTGGAGGCAATAGTTATGTTTAGTTTTTCTCAAACTGAGCTTTGACCACATTAGTTTTCTGATGTCTGAGAGTAGAACTGGAGTGTAGCTAGACCCTTGCGATGTTTTGGTGGATCAAACTTCCGCTAGATATCAGGGGAAGTTGAGGACTAATTGGATTTTACATTTTATGCAGTAGTATATGGGAACCAGATCAACAAAACTCCATTTTCTGAGTATTTCAAAATTAGTATTCCAGCCTGTATAGAAGCCAGTAGATTGTACACATATATGTATGATGGCAAATTAACATCTCTTCAAGCCCTGCTGATTTTGTTCAATTATTTTGCAAATACTTAGCTGGATTTACCTTCAATCTTGCTTTTTTCACTGCCAATAAAGGAACTGATAAACAGAGTTGAAGTGTTCTAACTATCTACAAGCCTTGTTAAACAAATTGTTCCAATGGAATAAAATCTAGTTCAAATCATATTCAGAGCTGAGAATTGAATCATATTTTAAATGGAATTTCAATACCATTTTAGAGGTTTTCTTTTCTATTAAATATGTTAATTTCTTGAGGGAAATGTCAACTTTCTCCACTTAGTGAGAATGGAACAGGTGAACAGTTAAAATTGAACAGCTCTATTTTCTGCTCTTGTTTCGGATAATCTCTGATTTTAACATTGCTGCTTTTGATACAAGTTATAGCTCATGGAATAAAAGGGGCAGTGTCAGCATGGATACAAAATTGGCTGAGACATGAAACAGGGAGCAGTGGTTATTTGACAGTCTTGAGGTGGAGTTCCCCAAAGGTCAGTGTTAGGACTCTTGCTTTTCCTGATATCTATTAATGACTTCGACCTTGGTGTACACGATACAATTTAAAATATGCAGATGATACAAAACTTACATGCATTATGAACCATGAGGACGATAATGTAGAACTTCAAAAGAATGTAGTCAAGTTGGTTTAATGGGCTAGAAGCTGGCAGAAGTTTGCGACTCTAAAAGGGTGCAGAAGTAGAAGGAACTGTAATTATATGTGCATAGATGTTTGCAGGCGGCAGTACAAGTTGAAACAGTTAAAATAATAGAATCTTAAGTTTTAAAAACAGGAGGGTAGAGTACAAGAGCAAGGAAGTTGTGTTGAGCTCATGTAAGACACTTATGCACCTTCCTTTCCTTTTCCCTTATGTACTCTATGAACGGTATGCTTTATATGTATAACGCACAAAAAACAATACTTTTCACTGTGTACCAACACATGTGATGATAATAAATCAAATCAGTAGTTCAGCCTTAACTGGACTCTTGCATCCAGTTCTGGCACCACACTTTAGGAAGGATAGGAAGGCATTGGAGAGCGTGTAGAAAATATTCGAATGGTTCTAGGGATGGGGATCTTCAGTTATGAAGATACATTGGAGAGATTAGGACTGTTTTCCTTTTGAGAAAAGAAGCTTGAGAAATTTGGTAGAGATATTCAAAATTATGAAGGAATTTGGACAGAGGGAGAAACTATTCCCATTTGTGAGAGGATTGACAGTGAGAGGGCACAGATTTAAAGCAATTGGCGAAGGAAGCAAAAGCAATCTGAGAAAAGCTTTTTCTCTCAGTAGGTGGTTAAGGTCTGGAATGCATTGCCTGGGAATAGGCAGGAGGCAGGTTCAATCAAAGCATTCAAAAGGGAATTAGACTGCGATCTACAAAGGAAAAATGTGCAGAGTTACGGGGAGAAGGTGGGAAAATGGCGATAAGTGAATTGTTCATTCAGAAAGTCAGTGCAGGTACGATGGCCTCCCTCTGCACTGTAACAATTCTATAATTCGGCGATACCCCTGCTGGTCTATTAGATAGTGGAAAGTGAAACATTTTGTATGAAATAAATTAAATTCTCTTTATACCTGCATTTACATTTTTGGAGTTAAAGCTGATTTATTTAAAGATGAGTTACATCCTGATTTGGATATTCAAAAAATGATAGGACACTCATTTTTATCAAGGTTGATTTAAATTATTTGAAGCTCTGTTTTTATTAATAATTAATACAATAGACTAATTGTATTTCATGTCTTTTCTCCCCCAATTCAGTCACCTGCACATAGCTATTCTAGCTATGAATCTCTTAGAAATGAAAGTGTAGGAGGTGGTCCTGAAGATCTGACTGTGAGTAGAACTATTGAAGATGATGATGACCAGGATGACCATGATGATGTTGAGAAGATCACTGACTCAGATGGAGCAGAATCTGAACGCCTTAAAGCTTTTAATGTAAGTTACAATTGGCTTTTCATTCTGTATGCTCCATGAACCTCTCCACAACAGCAAAAATGATTGTTTTTGCAAGTTGTAGACCATTTGTAATATCCAAATAATTTTTCTGCACTTGTAGTTGAATCACAGCATTTGCAGCAAGGAAACATACTCTTCTCTGGATACTTATCTAGCTTTATTTTAAAATCAAGTTTCTGTCTCATTGGTTATCCTAATAACCTTATTGAAATATTTCTTTAAACACTTCCTTTTTACTTATATTGATAATTCTCAGTACTTCATTAGTACGGGTTAACTAATTGGTGGAAACAGTCTTTCACAATTTACCATCGAAGTGCTTTCGTAAATGTCGAAACTTCTATCAGGCTCCTGATTAATTTTCTACATTCTATTGAAATAACAATTTTCAAGCCTTTCTTTGTAACTATAACATCTAAGCCCTAATATAATTTTAACCAATCTTCATTGCTTGCTTTCCATGGTATTAATATCCTTCCAACAAAGGGACAAAAAGAACTTCACATGATGATCCTAACTCTAGACCAATAATTATTCTATATACAACTGAACATAATTTTATTGCATTTGCACTCAGCGACCCAAACATATAACCCAGAAATCTATTTGCTGCCCTTATTGCTGTTTCTGTCTGTAACCCCCCACCTTTAAAGATTCTGATGTATACAACTAAGGTAAAAGAAGACAAGTGTTTATAATAGAAATTCCTAAAACGTAGCATTTAGCTTTCAGACTCGGGCCAAAAAGATGATTTCACTGCATTATTGTGTGGTGGACTGTGTTTGCATTTGTCTTTAATAATAGTAAAACACAGGGGTGTACGTCAAAATGTGATCCAACTAGGGCTAAAGGCATTTTACCTGAATGTCTTCTCGCTTTTCAACTGATGGACAAGAAAAGGTCTGAGCAGGTCTGTTTCTGGGACTGAGTGGGCCAAGTGTCTATGGGAGTATACTTGTGTAAGAATGATCATTTATCATAAATTTTAGATTAGTAGTAGAGAAGAACAAAGAAAAATCTAAATAGAATTTCTCATTTGGAAGAGGGTTAACTTCAGTGGGATGCAAGAGGATCTAAGCAAGGTAAAATGGAATCAAGTTTTGACATGAAAGATTGTAACAGAACAGTGGTTGAAGACGTGTTTCAGATAGGCATATTCCAACAAGATTGAAGTTCAGGAAAACCAATGACGAGACTGCATAGTTGATGAGGGAAATGGAGAATATGATCAAATTGAAAAAGATGCATGAAACATGTTGGATAAATTCTTCAAGCAAGAACCAGGCCAAATGCATTCAATTGAGATGTAGCTGTCAAAGGAAGGATATGCGATAGAATGGCTGCTAATATAAAAAAACCCCAACAATCATCATTTAGCATGTCAATAGTATGCAGATAGTAAAAGTTGGGGCAGAGCCTTTGAGGAATAAAAGTGATGAGATAAGCCTCTAGGTACAGGCCAAGGTTTGAATACTTAATAAGTACTTTGTATCAGTGTTTACTCAGGAAGACAATGCTGATAAAAAGCCCAATAGAAGCAGAGATGGTACAATAAATGGCTGAGCAGAAATTCATAGATTTTTTTTCTTTCACACTGCCTATATCACTTGCAATCTCTCAAGTGCTTGGCTTTGCCTTGAAATATTTCACCTATTGTGTAGTTCCAAGATGTTTTGTGTATGTTTGTAACAGTCATTGGGGGAGGGGGGTGGATTCTCCCCAAAAAATTCTAAGTGTCAAATTTGTGTAAAAGCTGGAGTAAACCATGCTGGTTTTTTCAGCAGGAGTTTCAAAATGAAACACAGTGCACTCTGTGCACTGTGGAGTGACTCAGTGTGAACCATGTCGAAAATCAGGGAGTGGGGCATATTCTCACTGGAGAGGCTGGCAGCATAGTGTTGAGTGGGCCACTGCACATGCCGATCTGTCAGTGCCGAGATCGGCACGTATGCATTGGCCCTGTGCTGCTGGCCAGCTCGATCACTAGCCCACTCAAACCACCACCCCTCCCCCACCCTTGGTAAAACTCGATATCCCAAATTTTTTTCCCTGTGGCAGCCCCCCTGGCAATTTTACATGCCTTCATCTTGTAGCCTGTTATATCCTGCAGAACTTGCCATAGTCAGTGGGGATCTGTGTGGCTGACCTGGGACTCTAGCTTGGTCTGGTACTGTCTTTTGGCATCTTTGATGGATCTGTTTAGATCATATATATTTGAAATTTGGATGCTAAGACTTATGTTTAACTTTATATATAGCCCATAAGATAACTGAAAAAGTGCTTGAAATCATAGAAGCAAAAAGGATAATAAAAAGTGACATCTAAAAAGAATATGTCAGTATTTCAGCCATTTGATCAGAGCTGGAAAGCTACAGCAATCTCTTCTAGATGGGAAAATTAGGGGTGGGGGCAGCATTTTTGTTAGAGGGTGTAGCCTAGGTATAGTTGGATGACAAAAGAAATAGTGGTTGAAGATGAGGTGCAGTGGATGTGGGCAGATGTGTGCAAATGCAGATGAGTATGACATGCCATGACAGGAGATCTCCTGGCTGGGGTAACTACATGAAGTCAAGATAATGAAGATGGTAATTTCAAATACATGCTGAGGTCATGAACTTCACCTTATGTCCATGATTCATTGGTTTCAGTGAATGGAACAACTATTTTCTGAAATGTACTTGTGATGGCAAAAAACTCACCCATTAACAGCATGTGCTTGAGAAATTACTCCCAGGGTGTTTAATTGAGAAATTGTTTTTTTCAGATATGATCGACAAAATTTCCTGAGCTCTTATACCTTAGATGCGGTAGGTGACTTGTCAGGAGATCACAGTTTGCTATCCTCAGTTTTCATCTTTCAATTTCAATGGATAGAGAATTCTAAACAATGTACCCATAATTTTAAACAGTTGTCTTTACTGTTAGCCCAGGCTTGCATTAAGTCTTGGGTCCATATCTCCTCCTTCCACTCCCTGAACTCTCCTACCTACTTCTTCCAACTTCCCATCTCCCACTTCATTGATTCCCTTCTCTACCCTCCTGTCCCATCCTCCTATCTTCTTCCTCTCCCATCCTCCCTCCACTCTCCCCACTAATTTTTCCATCTCTCCCATTCTCCTTTCACCCTGCTTACGCTGTTTCTTTTCTCTCTCTATCCCTCTTCCAATCTCTTGCCCTATTCTGATCCCTTATCTTTTGCCTTCTCCCTCCATGTACTTCCTCTATTCTTTCCATTCCCACTTCCCTTCTCTTCTTTTCCATCTTCCTCGTGCCCTGCTGTTGTCACCAGGGAAAAATGTTGTGTATAACTTGCCCAGCTTAGGGAATTGGAGAACACACGGAATAATGCGACCAGTAAAGAAAGCAGGGGCTTGCAGGGACCCTTGCTCAGAAGTTAAGAGGACACCCAAAGCAATGTACTTAATGGGGCAAATGGTTCAGAACAACTTGCACAATGAGTTCAGTGGAAAGGAAGGAAAATTGTGTTAATCTAAGCACCTAACTCAATAGGTAAGGAAGTGGGTCATAACATCAGCCATGGGAATGGAAAATTTTAATGAGTAAATAAACATTTAGACCTGGAACAATCTTACAATCTTACCTGTTATGCTTATACAGATATCAATAACTTACATTTGTATATTACTTACAATGTGAAAAACATTCCAAGGAACTTCAGTGCCATAATTCAATACAAAAATCAAAATTCAATCAAACAAGTTGTTTACTCAAAGGAGGAGTAAATCTAAGACTAGTGCTTTAAACTTAAACAATGGCAATAATGAGAGCATGAAGACAGCTGACTAAAGTGAAATGGGAAATCAGGTTAAGGGATATGTCAGTAAAGAGGCAGTGGTAGACATTTAAGAAAATGTTTCAGAATACTGAGAAAAGGTATATTCCAGTGAGAGAGAAAGAAATAACAAGAGCTTTTACAGATATTTAGAAAGGAAAAATGTAAGTGAGCAAAGGTTCTAGAGATTGAATCTGGGAGGAATTAATAATGGAAAATAAAGAAATGGCGAATGAGTTGAACAAATAATTTGCATTTTTCTTCACTTTAAAGGACACAAATAACATCCCAGAAATAATTGCAAATCAGGAAAAGGACAGTGGAACTTAAAATACTTAAGTCAATAGCAAAAGAGTACTAAGAAAATTGTCAGAGCTATAAACTGACATGCCCCTAGGACCTGATGGACTTCATCCTAGAGTCTTAAAAGTAGTAGATACTTTGGTTTTATTTTTCCACTAATACCTAGATTCTTGAAAGGTCACATCAGATTAGAAAAGAATAAATGTGACCCTCCTATTGAAGATATGCGAGCTAGGTTGTTGGTCATGGTAAATTGATCCCTGTGTCGGGGGATTAGCAGGGTAAATATGTGGGGTTATGGGAATAGGGCCTGGGTAGGACTGTGGCCGGTGCAGACTCGATGCGCTGAATGACCTCCTTCTGCACTGTAGGGATTCTATGATTCTTTGAAAATAAGAGGAAGACAGAAAGTAGGAAAGTTCAAGCCAGTTAGCTTAATATCCGTTATGGGGAAGTTTTTTTATTCATTGATGCGATATGGGCATCACTGGCTAGGCCAGCATTTATTGCCTATCCCTGAGGGCACTTATGAGTCAACCACATTGCTGTGGATCTGGGGTCCCATCTGGGACTGATGCTAAGGATGGCAGATTTTCTTCCCTAAAAGTCATTTGTGAATCAAATGGGTTTTTAAAACAAGTGACAATGATTTCATGATCATCATTAGACTTTTAATCCCAGATTTTTATTGAATTCAAATTTCACCATTTGCCATGGTGGGATATGAACCCGGGGCCTCCAGAGAATTACCCTGGGTCTCTGGATTATTAGTCTAGCGACAATACCACTATTATTCATCCATCTTGTTATGAATGCTATAACTATTGTTTTTGTTTACTCTGCTCTTATTTGCTGGTTTGCACTTATGTTTTTACACTCTGTCATATCCTATTATCTATTTTATTGCTCTACACTATCAGCTTGTACTTTCTCTTTAGCTTTCCAAATCTCTCCTCATGTGAGTCCTCTTCCCCCACTATTTAGTTTAAAGCTGAGTGTAAAGTCCTAGTTATACAAGTTGCCAGGAAATTGGTCCCAGTATTGGTCCCAGGCATCTTGAAGGGAATTGCTTGATAGGGCAGACGCAACACGGTTTCATTAAAGGGAAGTCGTGTCTGACAAATTTACTGGAGTTCTATGAGGATGTGTCTAGGGCAGTGGATAGAGGAGAGCCGGTGGATGTGGTCTTTCTGGATTTTCAGAAGGCGTTTGACAAGGTACCTCACAAGAGGTTATTGCAGAAGGTCAGGGGACATGGAGTTGGGGGTAGGGTGTTAGCGTGGATAGAGGATTGGTTGTCAAATAGGAGACAGAGAGTGGGGGTCAATGGGTGCTATTCGGATTGGCGGATGATGACTAGTGGGCTGCCCCAGGGGTCGGTGCTGGGGCCTCAGCTATTTACCATTTATATAGATGATCTGGAGGAGGGAACCGAGTGTAGGGTGTCGAAATTTGCTGATGACACCAAGATTGGGGGAAAGGCAAATTGTGCGGAGGGTGTGGAGAGTCTGCAGAAGGATCTAGATAGGCTGGGCGAATGGGCCAGGAAATGGCAAATGGAATTTAATGTTGGCAAGTGCGAGGTGGTCCACTTTGGTAGGAAGAATGGTAGGAAGGACTATTACTTACGAGGCGAAAAACTGCAGCAGGCGACGGTGCAGAGGGACCTCGGGGTCCTTGTGCATGAGTCGCAAAAACCCAGCTTGCAGGTGCAGCAGGTGGTCAGGAAGGCAAATGGGATGCTGGCCTTCATAGCGAGGGGGATTGAATATAAAAGTAGGGAGGTCTTGCTGCAGCTGCATAGGGCATTGGTGAGGCCGCAGCTGGAGTACTGTGTGCAGTTTTGGGCGCCGCACCTGCGCAAGGATATTTTGGCCTTGGAGGGAGTGCAGAGGAGGTTTACTAGGCTGATACCGGAGTTGAGGGGGTTGAGCTATGAGGAGAGGCTGAATAAACTAGGCTTGTACTCGTTAGAGTTTAGAAGAATGAGGGGCGATCTCATTGAGACGTATAAGATGATGAATGGGGTGGATAGGATAGAGGTGGAGAGACTCTTCCCGCTCAAAAAAGACAGTAGGACTAGGGGGCATAGCCTCAAGATAAAGGGGGGGCGGTTTAGAACGGAGTTGAGGAGGAACTTCTTCACTCAAAGGGTGGTGAATCTCTGGAATTCTCTGCCCGTTGAAGTGGTGGAGGCTGCCTCGCTAAATATTTTTAAGAAGCGGATTGATGGGTTCTTGATAAGAGAGCGGATTAAGGGTTATGGGGAGAGGGCGGGAAAGTGGAACTGAGCCACGACAGATCAGCCATGATCTTATTGAATGGCGGGGCAGGCTCGAAGGGCTAGATGGCCTACTCCTGCTCCTATTTCTTATGTTCTTATGTTCTTATGTATGTTTCAGATAACGGCTGTCCCAAATGGTACCGGTTTCCACAGTACTGGAGCCAGTGCCCCATGAATCAAAATCCATTTCTCCCACACTAATGTTTGAGCCATGCATTCAACTCTGATCTTATTTACCCTATTCCAATTTGCTTGTGGCTCAGTAATTACTGAGTAATTTCAGTAATATAGAGATTATTATCTATGTGGCTCTCATTTTTAGTTTGGCCCCGAGCAGCTCATACACCCTTAGCAGAACCTCTTTGAGTTCTACCTATATATTGATCACCACATGGAACAACAACTAGATCCTTCCCCTCTCACCCTCCATGTTCCTCACCAGCCCTGAGGAGGTGTCGTTAATCCTGACACTGGGTATTTTCCTCTTCAGTATAAACGTATCAATAATACACAAGGATTGATGAAACAATACTGTGAGTTCTTTATTTGAAGATGAGATTTATACAGATAGGGTTAACTATTATACTATGTATTGTACATCTAATCACTTCTGCCACTTGCAGATTGATTACAAGTCATGGGACTAATACATCATGCACTAGTATTGCTGACCCTGCATTACGGTCATGTAATTTGGATGGTGGAAAAGATGTTGGTACCCCTGTGCCAATATATTCTTAATGTGATGTTGAATGTCTGCTTACTTTGTGTGCCAGTGATCTCACCATTCTCATCATTGGACTATATAGCTTAACCAGACATTTCATGGATCTTGTCTTTACACTGTTTGGTACATGCTCTTGGTTGGTTAGAATGCTGTACCTGCTTGGCTTTTGGTTGTGAGTTCCCATGATGTCAAACCACTTGTTTTGATCTTTCTGCACTGGTGCTTCCAGTGTCCTCTGGTACCCTCCCATACAGCATTAAAAGCTGGGAATTTTCTGGGTGCGTGTATGAGGCCACACCACCTGCATTTCTCATTGGGATTATCTATAGTGGCTATTGTGCAGACAGTGGACAAATTATGCACAGCCGGTAGACTCTGTCTACCAAGGAGTTTGGCTTTGCATTTGTATCCTCTTTGTAGAAGTATTTCTAGTGTTGGCCCAAGGTGCCTTTTTGGAAAACTTCACAAGCTCAGTTATTTGGTTGACTAGCTCTGCAGTTGTAAGTTCACATTCATGCCTCTTGTCTCTGCATCCACATATGAATTGGTCAATGATTTTCGTTGATGATTGCCTGAAGGACAAAAATTCTAGTCAGAGCATTCTGAAGTTGGGCTTCATTGATCAAGTGTTCAATCTTTTGAGTGTTAACTGTATTTTTTCTGAATTCTTATGGTAGTCATCAGATAGATCCAATGGGTTCAACCTGGAGACCTTTGCCTATAGCAATTTAATTTTTTACTCCTTGTTTATCTGGTTTAGAAATATTGGGGTCCAGAAAAGACAGCTCAATGCTATATTGGACAGGGGTAAATACAGATTGTAGATGTGTTGCCTTTCAATTTGAGAAATTTTTTGGCCATATTTTAATAGAATTTTAGTGCTCTCTGGAACTTTTGACAGCAATGCAAGTTTCCTCCAGCTCTTTGAGTTAATTTAGCTCTGATTTACTTTTAGTACTTTTAGTGGCCAGTGTCATAGCTGGTCTTTGGTTTACTAGTTATTGACTGCAATGGTAGTTCATTGTGATTTTTCCTGATAAGACAAGCTTCACTCACAAAGCAATGCTTTAGGCAGGAAAATGGCTGCAGGGCTTCAAAATGAAAAAGAGAAAACAGACTTTATTATATCTTCTTCTGGCAGCAAGGAACTACTACTGGCTAGATTTTTCTTCCCAGCCCAGTTTATTGAATTTGCCCAGGTCTCCAGTAGACTTAGTAAGCAGTAATGAATTCTCTTATTGGTGGAATTCCATCTGGTGTGTGCTGTTTAATTTCCATTCCAGCTTAAACATTGCAGAATGTACCTTTTACTATTTAAGTTCTCCCAAATTTAAATAATCTTACCTGGACCCACAGGCTGCTGCCTGGAGTGAGGTACAATCCCACAATGAAGGAGTGGGGTGTAATATGTACAGAGCTGCAGAATCACACATAGTGGGTTTTGAAAGATGTTTCATTTTCACACCAGTTCTTTTGGTTCTATAAGGTTGACACTTAAATATTTTTCAGTCAAATTTTCAAAACCATGCTGCCACCTTGCCACCATGTTATATTCTTCAACATAAATGTACAGTCATACACAAAGAATAATGTGGGCCCTTTATTTGAAGGGAAGAAGGAAGGTAGAGTTAATTGGGAGATTATACATCTATCTCTACTGGTGATTGCACACTGACTACAAGTCATGGGACAAATGTGTCATATCCTGTTGAGGTGTATAATGATTGATATTAATTCTAGAAATGCTTCCTTAAATGTGCTTGCACATCATATCGCAACACCAGGCAGGCAAAACAGCCTTCAGGTGTCACAGTTTTGGTTGCAGAGAACCGTACCTGTCCCCATAACTATACTGTCCCCTACTACAATTACGTTCCTTTTAATTATCTCCACTTGAATTCCTTTTTGCACCATGGTGCTGTGGTCCCTGCTCTCATTCACATAGTTATGTGTGACATGTGGTTAATATATAAGATAAGCATTTATGGAGTTTAGGTGTACTATGTTAGCATGGATAGAACATAGAACATTACAGCGCAGAACAGGCCCTTCGGCCCACGATGTTGTGCCGACCAGTTAAAAAACAATGACCCACTAACCTAAACCAATCCCTTTTCGTCCATAAACCTATCCACAGATCTCTTAAATGCCCCCAAACTAGGCGCATTTACAACCGCAGCAGGCAGGGCATTCCAATCCCTCACCACCCTCTGGGTAAAGAACCTACCCCTGACATCCGTCCTATAACTACCCCCCCTTAATTTAAAGCCATGCCCCCTCGTGCTAGCTTTCTCCATCCAAGGAAAAAGGCTATCACTGTCCACCCTATCTAAACCTCTAATCATCTTATATGTTTCAATAAGATCCCCTCTTAGCCGCCTTCTTTCCAGTGAAAACAACCCCAAATCCCTCAGTCTCTCCTCATAGGACTTCCCCTCCATACCAGGCAACACCCTGGTAAACCTCCTCTGCACCCTCTCCAAAGCCTCCACATCCTTCCTGTAATGTGGGGACCAGAACTGCACACAGTACTCCAAGTGCGGCCGCACCAGAGTTGTGTACAGTTGCAACATGACGCTGTGACTCCTGAACTCAATCCCCCTACCAATAAACGCCAAGACACCGTATGCCTTCTTAACAACCCTATCTACTTGATCCCCAACTTTCAGGGATCTATGTACACATACACCTAGATCCCTCTGTTCATCCACACTATTCAAAGTCCTCCCGTTAGCCCTATACTCGACACATCTGTTATTCCTACCAAAGTGAATTACCTCACACTTCTCCGCATTAAACTCCATCCGCCACCTCTCGGCCCAGCTCTGCAACCTGTCCAAGTCTTCCTGCAAACTATGACACCCTTCCTCACAATCCACCACACCTCCGACTTTGGTGTCATCAGCAAATTTACTAATCCACCCAACTATACCCTCATCCAGATCATTAATAAAAATTACAAACAGCAGTGGCCCCAAAACAGATCCCTGAGGCACACCACTCGTAACCGAACTCCATGACGAATATTTACCATCAACGACCACCCTCTGTCTCCTATCTGCTAGCCAATTCCTGATCCAATTTCCTAGATTACCCTCAATCCCATACATCTGCATTTTGTGCAGAAGCCTACCATGGTGAACCTTATCAAACGCCTTACTAAAATCCATATATACCACAAAAGAGGATAGAGGATTAGGTAACAGACAGGAAGCAGAGAGAAGGCATAAATAGAGCATTTTCAAGTTGGCAGGATGTAACATGTGAAATGCCACAAGACTCAGTGCTGGGGCTCAACTATGTTTGTAAATTGATAATAGAAGTTACTTTGGGAACATAAGCTGTGAGGATGACAAAATAAGGCTGCAAAGATACATCGGTGGAGTAAGTGAGTGGACAACAAGATGGACTATTGTGTGAGGTAATGTGAGCTTTGATAATAAGAATAGAAAATATGAAATTTGCTCAGAATAGAAAAGCTAAATATTTTTAAAAAGACATGAAAATTTGAAATACTGATATTCAGATAGACTTGGGTGTATTTGTACAAGGATTTCTGAAGTTAGCATGCAGGTACAGCAAGAAATTAGGAAGGCAAATGGCATATTGACCTTAATGCAAGAAGACTGGGATGTAAGAAAAAGAAAATGTTGCTATAGGAGGACTGGAACAGCTTAAAATGTATGAGGTCAGGTGTGAGGTTGGGATGGCATGGAGGGATGGAATAATGGATAGGACTGTCATTGAAAGAAAGGTAGAGATGGGATGGGACTGATATTAGAAGGATAAAAGAAATGGGATGGATATGGCAAGAGAGAAACAAAACGGGAAGGATAAATAATATTGCAATAAATTTGACTGCAAATATTTAGTTAGTGCAGATAGAACTGTACAAAACTATCATTCAGACCATCTACTCCACCTCCATTTCGTTGTCTAACTCTGGCCCTGCCTCCATTTGATGCCTTTGTCATCTTAGAGCTGTCTATACCAATGCATTCCTGGCCAACTTTCCACATTCTCCTCTATTTACATGAGGTCTGCTGCTTGTGCTTTGCTTGTACAAGTCCCATTTGTGCATCATTCCTGTACTTGCCAACTTGTTCCTGATTAAGTATCTCCTTGTTACTGAGTCTCTCCATGGCCTCTCTACATCCTATAATCTGTGATTTCCTCCAGCTCCATGACCCTCCAAGATATCTACATTCCTCTGATTGAGGTCTCTTAAACATTCCTGATTTTAACTGCTTCACCACTGGTGGTCATGCCTAGGTCTTAAGTTGTGGGATTCCCTCTCGCAACCCCTCTGACTTCACCTTTTTCATTCTTTAAGATGTTTCTTAAAACCAACTTGTTTTTTGATTATCTGCCCTAATATTTGTGTGACTTGGCATAAAAGTTTGCATTATAATGTTCTAGTGAAGAACCTTGAGATGTTTCATAAGTTAACAGGCGCTATTTAAATACAAGTTGTTGTAAGTTTAAACTAAAATGGGTCTCCTGGTGAGGTATTGCTGTATGAGTGGTACCATAAAATAGCTATAAAGTTAGTTGAAAGCTTAACAAAGCAAATGATACATTAAACATGTTGACAGGAATCACTGTGTGCGATGCAATCTTGGGTATTTGCTTTCAAAACGTTTTTATTCTGCTGTCAAAAGGCACAAAAGTTTAACTGTTTATATGAAACACAAAATAGAAAATGCTGGAGTCTCACAGCAGGTTGGTCAGTACATGTGGAGCAACCTGATAGGCCAATATTTCAGGCTAGTCATTTCAAATTGTAACTTCCAATTATTTCGCTTCCATGAAAGCCTCAGAGATGTCACCCTTTCCTCAGCCAAAGACCTCCTGCAGTAGTTGACAGTATCCTTGGTAAGTGCATCACATTTCCTACGCTTCTGCTCTTATCCCCTCTTTCCTCTCCTAACTCTTAAAAGAATCTTTATCACTCATCCACACCATCAGTCTCCATATTGTCAGGCTGTCACCAACATTTCTGCAACCTACCATCTTCATCCCCACCTTGTCCCATCGAGACACTCTGGTTCATTCTTCCACCATCCTGTCTTCCAGTTCATCTTCCCCTGGCATCTTCAGTGCAACTGCAGTAGATGCAGCATGTCTATTCATTTGCTCCCAAATCATTCAAGGCCTTTTAGGAAAAATCATAATTTATGTGCATCTCAAATATTCGGTACTGTACTTATTGTTCCTGGTGCAGTCTTCGCTACACTCAGGAAGACCAAATAATTGTGATAGCTTTGCCAGGCACTTCCTTTTGATCCACGTGTGACAAAGTCATTATCTGCATCCTTATGAGTCACGTGTAGCAAAGCCCTCGTGTGATCTTGTCCTTTGATGAGCTGGTTGCAGATCATTTGTACCTGGTGACTCACTATATGCAGGTCCTGACTCTGTGCAAACTACTAAGGTAAATGCAGTGCACTAAGAGTATCAGACCACTGTTGAGGAGGCCCTTTCACTTGGTGTGGTTTTATTCTTCCTACTCCTGGGGCTTCTGTGATAGGGTAGAGGGCAGACCTTGGGTGCCTAAATTCAAACAGTCAGAAGGGATGACAAAAGTGATTGACAAGGGAAGGGCTGTGGATATTGTCTACATGGACTTTAGTAAAGCATTTGACAAGGTCCTTCATGGCAGACTGGTGCAAAAGATTCAATTTCATGGGACCAGGGGTGAACCAGCTAGATGGATTCAGAATTGGAAGACAGAGGATAGCGGTGGAAGGGTATTTTTCTGAATGGAGGTCTGTAACTAGTGATGTTCCCTGCAGAGATCGGTGCTGGGACCTCTGTTGTTTGTAATATATATAAGTGACTTGGAAGGAAACGTAGCTAGTCTGATTAGCAAGTTTGTGCTTGATACTAAGATTGGCGGAGTTGCAGATACTGATGATGAATGTCAGAGAATGCAGCAGGATATAGATTGGTAATTTTCCAGCCTAAGGCAAGATGAGGATATGCTATGCAAATAAAGTATTCGCAGAAGTCAATTTTTTTATCGAATGAGAAAGGGACAAAGGCTGGGATTTAATTGGCAAATGTGTATGTCAATGAAAGATGTGAAAAGTCTCTTGTACCTGATTTGCTGTAATTAACTATAACTGCTGAGCTGTTTCTCTGTAACCTCAGAACTGCTCCAGTCAATCTGACCGTGGAGCATTCTCCTTGTGCACAAGTAATTAAAGACCTTGCATTGGATGCATGGTATCCAGCACTGTTTGTGTAAAGAGTTGACTGAGTGCCTTTAAATTGCTGTTACCCAAGAGAACGCTGATAGGACCCCTGCTGTTTGAAATATATGTAAATGACTTGGAAGGAAGCATAGCTGGTCTGATTAGCAAGTTTGCGGATGATACTAAGATTGGCAGAGTTGCAGATAGTGATGAAGATTGACAGAGAACACAGCAGGACAAGGCTGGAAAATTGGGCAGCGAAATGGCAGATGGAATTTAATCTGGACAAATATGAGCTGATGCATTTTGATAGATCCAATTCAGGTGGGAGCTATAAAGTAAATGGCAGAACCATCAAGAGCATAGACACAGAAATCTGGGAGTACAGCTCCATAGATCCTTAAAAGTGGCAGCACAGGTGGAAAAGATGATGAAGAAAGTATATGGCATGCTTGCCTTAATCGGACAGAGCATTGAATATAAAAGTTGGCAAATTATGTTACATTTGTGTAAAATGTTGGGTTAGGCCATATTTGGAATACTGTGTCCAATCCTGGTCATGACACTACCAGAAGGATGTGGAGGCTTTGGAGAGGGTATGGAAAAGTTCCACCAGGATGTTGCCTGGTATGGAGGGTATTAGCTATGAGGAGAGATTGAATATATTGGAATTGTTCTCCCTGGAAAGACGAAGGCTGAGGGGCGACCTGATAGAAGTTTATAAAAATATGAGAGATATTGATGGATGAACAGATGGAAGCTTTTTCCAAGGGCAAAAATGACAATTACAAGGGGGAACAAGTTCAAGATAAGCAGGGAAAGGTTCAGTGGAGATGTGCGAGGGAAGTTTTTTTACACAGGGAGGTGGGGGCCTGGAATGCACTGCCAATTGAGGTGGTTGAGGCAATTACATTTGCCGTATTTAAGACTTATCTTGATAGACAAATGAACAAACATGGAATAGAAGGATATAAGCAGTTGGTCTAGATAGATGATCGGCTGAGGATTGGAGGGACAAAGGAGCAGTTCCTGTGCTGTAGTGCTCTTTGTTCTTTGTTCGTATTCTTTGAGAAGGTTAGGATGAGACAAGGGAAAGCAAGAAGTCCGTCGGTGCTCATCAACATCTTGCACATCATGCCAGATAGTAGGTTGAAGGCAGGCTAGGAGTCAAGAAGGGGCATAAGGCTAGAAACTACTGTCATCCTGTGTTTTCAGTAACACAGGAAGCCAGACTATGCTGAAACCTGGCCAATGATAAGGAGAACCATTTCCCCCCATAGGGCTCAAGAAGTGCAGATGTTCTTTTTCCTCATTGGTACTGAGCTGCTCTTGGCAATGAGTGCCCCAATCCTGCAAGAGTGAGAGCAGAATGTCAGTGATTGTGTATTTGGGTCATGTGCCTGTCACAGCTGAATAGTTGGAGCTACGCACGAGCAGTACAACTGGTTGTGAGGTTGGCATCCTTGGAATATGTGTGAGGATGAGATGGATTATCTGGATATAATGCATGAAAGTCCTGAGTGCCACGATTTCTGATGTCTCATGATGATGCATTGAACAACATAAGTAGTTGGTGGAACAGTGAGTCTGAGATTCTTCAAAGATCTTTTCACTGAATTTGACAAATTGTGTGGTCATTAGGCATCTTGTGATACCACTGCCTGTTTCTTGGGGGGTGGAGGGGGGAGAAACTTTTTGGCTCCTTGGCTCCCTGCTTCCATTCACTCCAGGGGACTATCCCATTGCTTCCCTATGAAAACAAGTCCACCTGTATTTCTAAGGCCAAAGTGTCACATTCATAAATCTACCTTCCTCCATTTGTACAATTTCTAGATGCAAACATGTCATTTTAGCCAGTCACAGAATATTCCTTCTACTGAGTACAATTATATTTAAATCTGGAAGACTATCTTTAAGAGTTATAGGCAGGTGGCATTCATGCTGTCAGCCCATGTTGCTCAGTCTCCTGTTGAGCACTCAGGCAGCCTGCAGCACACACCCTGCTTGGACTGATACAACACCACATTTATGTGATAGGCTGGTCATGAACACCTGAGTTCCACACACACAAACGGTCCATAATGTGTTTTTAGCCCAAAGAATGGTAACTGTCTCACATAGGAGCAGAAAACATTTGTTGTGATAAGATCCAGTTACATATTAACTATCTATAAATTCATGTATAGATCTAAATCTTATTGATAAGACTTATAAAAGTGCAAGATATAGAATCATAGAATCCTTTAGTGCAGAAGGAGGCCACTTGGCCCAGTGAGTCTGCACCGACCACAATCCAACCCAGGTCCTATCCCCATAACCCCATGTATTTACCCTAGCTAGCCCCCCTGACAGTAAGGGGCAATTTAGCATGGCCAATCCACCTAACCCGCACATCTTTGGACTGTGGGAGGTACCCAGAACACCTGAAGGAAACCCATGCAGACACGGGGAGAATGTGCAAACTTCACACAGACTGTGACCCAAGTTAGGACTCAACTCCTGGACCCTGGCGCTGTGAGTCAGCAGTGCTAATCACTGTGTCACCATGCTGCCAAATATACACTGAAAATAATTACCAACACTGCCAGAAAATATGTTTAGACCTCCCTTGAGTGAAAATGGCTTAAGACTGACATACTTATAATATTAGAGTGCAGAGTCCATTATTTACTGCAAGCCCTGTTTTTTTTTAATGTGCTAATGTTAAATTTCAGCAATTGCCCAGAGTCTATGATAGGAATAGGGATGAAGCTATCAGCCATTATTGGTATGATGAAGTAAATCAGACAACAACTTCTGGCACTGAACATAAACAGTTCAATGCAGAAATCTCAAGGTTGAGGTTGCCTTAACCCCGTTCCTTCACAAGCATCACCATAAAGGTGCCTCCATGAAAGATTTTTGCATTGAAACACAGGAAGAGCATGAAGTTGTGAAAAAACATTAGGGCCAGTGCATTCATTCACATGTAAGTGATATGTCTTATTTATTACCAAACAACCTTTTTGTATCTAAATAATTAATTTTGTGTGTAGATTCTTGGTTCTTATTCTTTCAGAATTTTCAGAATCTAATTATTATTGGAGTTTAAAAATTTTTTTTCCTCTTTATCTCTCTCTTACTTCACTTTCTGCAATGTACATTTTTCTAACTTAAATTTTCTTAGTTAAACTCGGTGGCCCAGATATTGGCAAGGACATGTGTAGCCAGAGAGACAGATAGGGTTTCAGCTGGGTTTCCCTCACATAGTGAGATTAGGATGCTTTTGGTCGAGACTTCACTGCAAAACCTACTCCTCCACTCTAACACAATATTGGCCAACTCTTTATATATACACCTGTGTATAATTGATCAATACCCAACACCTGTTCACCATGTTTCCTTCAACGTGCTTCAGCAGAATCTATTAGATACTAACAGAGTCCTCTCTTTTCCTCAAATTGATATGAAAACAAAAAAATTATCCACAAGTAAAATACAAAATGATAATGCATGTTATTTTATCGTACATACTCCATATTCCTCCTCATTTCCCTCACCCTCCTCACCACAGCCTTGGAAGCAAAATAAAATTACAACATGAAGATGGCCATGTTTTCATAACCTATTGTAACATAAAATGTTCCTCTTCAATGATACTGACCAATTTTTTTAGACAAGCAATTCTTTCTTGAAAAAATCTGACAACTGGTGACTTACATCAAACAACCATTTTACTTGGTAATCTCCGACCTTTCCAACATCTTTTATATTTGCGAGATCAATCTTCAACCTCTCCACTGTAACACATTGTTGAATAAACATTCCTTCAGCGTGAATGATTATCTATATAGCATTCTGTAGGCATATTTTTCCCTGGTTGTCCCTGAAATGAGAGTTCCTTTAAAATACTCAATGAATATATAGCTTTATCTGTTGCTTCACCGGCACAATTGTCTCTGCAGCTGAGGTGCTTTTAACTACTTTCTTTCCTTTAATTCCCAGACTAATGGACAACATTTATCCTTTCTTTCCATTAAAAATATAGTGAATCTGCTGCATTCAAATAACCATCAAGAAGGTTAACATGTGAGGCATCACTAAAAATGACTCTTTCATCCCTTTTGTGTTACCAAATTCTGAAAATCAGAGTGTACATTTTTCTAAACTTAATTTCTTCGATATCTTGTTTGTTTTTAGCACTTCCTCGGAAGTAACATATTTCAGCATGATATTCAATTCTAATACATTCTAGTCTGGTTTACTTTGTGTGCATAACCAGTTTAATTACCCAGTTAAGCTTCTTAATTGACCTGCTTCTTCCTTGGTTGTGGAGTCTTCCTTTTATGAGAACATAAGAACATAAGAAATAGGAGCAGGAGTAGGCCAACTAGCCCTTTGAGCCTGCCCCGCCATTCAATAAGATCATGGCTGATCTGTCGTGGCTCAGTTCCACATTCCCGCCCTCTCCCCATAACCCTTAATCCCCTCTCTCATCAAAAACCCATCAACCCGCGTCTTAAAAATATTTAGCGAGGCAGCCTCCACCACTTCAACGGGCAGAGAATTCCAGAGATTCACCACCCTTTGAGTGAAGAAGTTCCTCCTCAACTCTGTTCTAAACCGCCCCCCCTTTATCTTGAGGCTATGCCCCCTAGTCCTACTATCCTTTCTGAGCGGGAAGAATCTCTCCACCTCTATCCTATCCATCCCATTCATCATCTTATACGTCTCAATGAGATCTCCCCTCATTCTTCTAAACTCTAACGAGTACAAGCCTAATCTATTCAGCCTCTCCTCATAGCTCAACCCCCTCAGCTCCGGCATCAGCCTAGTAAACCTCCTCTGCACTCCCTCCAAGGCTAAAATATCCTTGCGTAAGTACGGCGCCCAAAACTGCACACAGTACTCCAGCTGCGGCCTCACCAATGCCCTATACAGCCGCAGCAAGACCTCCCTACTTTTATATTCAATCCCCCTCGCGATGAAGGCCAGCATCCCATTCGCCTTCCTGACCACCTGCTGCCCCTGCAAGCTGGGTTTTTGCGACTCATGCACAAGGACCCCGAGGTCCCTCTGCACCGTCGCCTGCTGCAGTTTTTCTCCACGTAAGTAATAATCCTTCCTACCATTATTCCTACCAATCTGGCCTGATTTATCAGGATCCTATTTGCATTCTCTAAGTAAAACTATGGAGTCAGGGTTATTCACAACTTTGTCTGCTTAATGTTCAACCTTATATGCTTAAAAATTCCTGAAGCCCAACTTCCAATTTTGAATTCCTGAATAATTTTATCTATTACAAATTTCTCAAATTCTCCAGATCATTCGCTTAGGAACTCATCTATGTGCATTAAGAACATGCCTGCTAGTTTTCCTTTGTCGTATCTCCAGCTTCTTTAAGAGACTTTAAGAATTCTTCTCTTTGTAATTAGTTCCCTTGCAAAATGCCACTTTGGCGTCAATAGATATACATTCCCATAAATGTGTCACTAAAAGTGTTCAGAAAATCCTTAAACTTACTTCCTGCTCAAAATTCCTGGTCACCCAGTTGTTCCTCAGATCCCCAAACTACATGTCTGGCCTTAGCTTTATACATATAATCAGGAAGTACTTTCTCCACACATATCCATCCATAGAATAGCGCTGGCTGTGCCTTGTCTGACACCTTCATGTAAATACCAAACTCTCTCCAACTCTTTTTATTTTTCCCCTTTACTAATTTGCCATCTAACTTGTTAGTGGCCACTCAAGCTTCCCAGTTGAAGAGGCTGTTACTTATGTTGATTCTCATTCTGTTCTTTGATCCTTGATATGGTTAAACTGTGTCCACTACTAGATCTCCTGTCCCTATTGGAACTCCCACTACCTGACCTGTCTCTGCTGTAACTATTTTCAAGTTCTTGATCTTTTCTTTGGGCTGCAATCAGCATTCAGCCCACTATCTGAACATTCAGTATGTTTCCTGGCTTTCCATGTTTTTACTTCCTTTTGCCAATCCCTAAATTTAATATTCTGCCCTTCATCTTGTACACGCAGACCATTTTTGTGTTTTCCCGTAGCCTTTTATGTCCTTCCTACAATGGTGGATTCACTTCACTCACTAGTCCATTCTGGCAGATATGCCATCCTAGTTCCAACTTTGGGTATTTGATCTTTGTGATAAGGGGCCCTGTCTTAATTTTCACTATCACTTGGTCTACTCTGTTAGCCCATTATCTACCACAATCTATTGTTCGTACATTTCCAGCATATATGTGTACAAAGTGCATGGTGCATCTTCAGTTTCCATCATCAGTTCAGATCCATCAATGTATAATCAGTATCAGTAAGGCACATAGAAATATTTTAAGTTTGATTATATTTTGCCATCAGTGCCTATAACTTTTCCATGGCCTTTCTTTCTACTTGTTTCTTTTACGCCATGTCCCTAAGCTTAAAATTCATTTCTGATAGCCTGATTCAATACCTTAAAGCTCAGCTGTATCCCAAACAATCTGGAACATGTTTTTTACATGTAGTGCCCACACTTGAGCAATTGTCAATTTACAATTTGATAGGTCAGCTAAGATTTTTCAGAGCATTTAGTCAATTACAGCATGATTTCTTTCTCATATCCAATTGCTGAAGAACCATAAGACATAGGAGCAGAATTAGGCCACTCAGCCCATTGGGTGTGCTCCACCATTCGATCATGGATGATATTTTTCTCATTCCCATTCTGCTGCCTTTCCCCATAATCCCTGATCCCCTTATTAATCAAGAATCTATCTATCTTTGTCTTAAAGACACTCAATGACCTTGCCTCCACAGCCTTTTGCAGCAAAGAGTTCCACAGGTTCACCACTCTGGCTTAAGGAATTCCTCCTCATCTCTGTTTTCAAGGATCATCCCTTGAACCTGAGGTTGTGCCCTCTGGTTCTAATTTTTCCTACTAATGGAAACATCCTCTCCATGTCCACTCTATCTAGGTTTCACAGTATCCTGTAAGTTTCAATGAAATCCACTCTCCTCCTCCTAAACTCAAATGAGTACAGACCCAGAGTCCTCAACCATTCCCCATATGACAAGCTCTTCATTCCAGAGATCATTGTTGTGAACCTCCTCTGGACCCTTTCCAAGCCCAGTACATCCTTCCTTAGATACAGAGCCCAAAACTGCTCACAGTACTTAAAATGGAGTCTGACCAGAGCATAATACAGTCTCGAAAGTACATCACTGTTCTTGTATTCTATCCCTGTCGACATGAATGCTAACATTGCATTTGTCTTCCTAACTGCTGACTGAACCTGAATATAAACCTTAAGAAAATCTTGAATAAGGACTGCCAAGTCCCTTCTGTGTTTCTGATTTCCTAAACGTTTCCCCATTGGGAAAATAGTCTATGCCTCCATTCCTCCTTCCAAAGTGCATGACCTCACACTTTTCCACATTGTATTTCATTTGCCACTTCTTTGCCCACTCTCCTAACCTGTCCAAGTCCTTCTGCAGCCTGCCTGCTTCCTCAATACTACCTGTCCCTCTACATATCTTTGTATCATCTGCAAACTTTAGCGACAGTGCCTTCAGTTCAGGATTTTCTGTGCTGTGTGCATTGCTACAATATTCAGATTGAATATTTTTTGCTTGTCTCAGACTTTGAGGTCCATCACGAAGGTTTCATTATCGTCTCTTGCCAATGGAAGGCTTATCACTGGTTATGATGGCATTCTCCTGTATATTTTACAAATATCACATTTTTCACAAATATCCATGACAGGTCTAAAGTATTCGTCATCCAATATTCCTTCACTCTTGAACCAAACTTTCAACTTATAACCAGAGGGATGGTAAATTATCAATGTTGTTTGAAATAGTTTGCATCTTTCCTAAACCCTATCCCAGCTGTCATTAATACTTCTTTAACATTATGTCTTAGAGATGATAGGCCTTAAAGAAATACAATAATGTCCCCATTGTGTAAAGTGCAAATCTATAGATCTTCCAAAAACAATTCTTTATTGTGCTTCAAGAACAATTTAATTTGGGCCTTTTTCATTGAAGGCTTATTTAAGAGTAAAGGTACATCACTTAAAGCTGCATTAGTACTGATAGTGATTTATGCCTACTGTTTTGCACATTTCTATTCTTTTTAGTGACATAAACATCACTGAACCTGAAACAAGCAGAACTGTCATATTCTTTGACTTCTGTCTTCCTTACTTAAAGAACTCATAATAACCTTTTAGCCAGTGCACTCCACATACTATGAATGTTAATCCATGTTCTAGAACTGCACAATTGAATGAATCTGCCACTAGGATGTACTTCGTTGGACTGAAGCTTCAGGTGACCAATACAATTCCTTCTGATTAGTCAGTATTGACCTTCTCACCTTCCATACCTTCCATGTATTGTCTCAAAAACCTGTTTTTCATTTTTGGGCAATTCAATATATAATGACAAAGCACTTATAATAATGATGCACTTATTGACCACCCCTTGGTTTTTCTGGGGTTCACCTCCTCCCATAATTACCCAACATGTGCTGCCTGTTATACTTCCCAAAGGCATCTCTGTCTTCATTTTGTTCTTTGTAATTCTTCTTTCATAAGATGTTTGGGCTGATATTTGAATGGTATTGAAGTGCTGCTAACATTGCATCCTCCGTTTTCGATGTCACACCAAAGGGCCCATTTGCACCATTTAAGTGGCCAGAATTGAATGCTTTCCCAGAATTCTTCTTAAGGATTCAGATATTTGATCCATAAGCATTTCTTTCTTTTTTGAATCTCACTTTGGTTGAAACAAAGTACCTAGCCATGTTTGATATCCCAACACTGTCCAATAATTTAAAGGCAAGTACTGATTTCAGAATTTCCAAGTGGAATCGCTACAATCATGTTACAGACTTAACCTATGTCAATTCATCATTTCATTTTCCCGTTAATTAAAAGATTCCATGTCACAAAACAGTAGTGGAAAATCATCTCCTGTCACCTCACATATGTTTTCATCTTTGTTCAAAGAGTCTCCAAGTACAGTGTTCTCTCAAAAGAAATTAACTCAATATCTAACCTTCTGTCTGGAAGTAAATCTCCACCTCCAATCTTAACTTTCAGGCAACCATACTAACACATGATATGGAGTTTTAACTCCACAGTTTGTGATTTTTTTTGCCTTTGTTACAATCCACAACCTGGAAATCAGCCTGATTTGAAATAGTTGGCTTCCAGTTGTGTTGGGAGCATAATGGAACAGGCTAGCTGCAAGCAGAAACTCAAGCTGCTAGTGGCGGGTGGGGATAGGGATGGTGGGGATCTGACCCCCATCCCAAGAATTTATTTTGTGGATGGCCTGACTCAAGGGAACAAGGCATGTATGGCAAGCTGTGGAGGGAAGGAATCCTTCTAGCCCACAAGCAATGCTGCAAAGGCTTTGCTTTTTCTCTCAGATTGTCCTCCCCCTGACGATAGTGTTGGAGTTTACTATCAAGGACATTGTGTACTGCAGGATTAACATAATTGCCTTGTTACTGGTTCATTGCCAGGAACAATAAGGTGTCAATGTAATTATGCAGTTATATCCATTTGCTGCTATCCACTGATCTATTTACCTTTATTCTTTTCTGAGGTGGGTGTCACAATCGGGATGATGAAATGTACTTCTGATCGGTGGAACCCATTTCTGTTAGTTTTCTTCATCTTTCTTTATGCCTCTCCCACTTTTGGATTGGAAAATTGGTTAAATTAATAGATAATGGAATGATGTGTCGGCTGCAGAAAAATAAAATGATTCGTAATGTACATTGTTGTATGGAACATCACTATGCATGGTTAAAAAATGTGAAACACAAGTTTGACTCATTAGTTTGGTTGAAAAAAATGCAACTACTTTCACTTCCACCCAACTCCACAGCTTGCTCATTTCATCCTGTGCTGATATCCTTACCGATTACTTGGTTACCTCTAGGCTTGACTATTCCTGTGATCTCCTGGCCATCTCCCATCTTCTACACTCTAAGCTTAAGATCATCCAAAATGTTGTCCACATCCCAAATCACCAAGTTCAGTTCCGTCATCACTATGCTTGCAGAACCACATAAGTTCATTAACCTAGTACATCACATCAATTTTAAAATTCTCATCTGTTTTCAAATCTCTCCATGGCCTCACTTTCTCTCTCACTGTAATCTTCTCTAGCCCTATAAGCTTCTGAAGTCGCTGCATTTTTCCAACTTTAACTTTTTGCACATCACTGATTTTAACTACTTTAACACTGGCATCCATACCTTCAGCTACATAAACCCTCAGCTCTGAAGTTCCTTCCCCAAACTTCTGTTCTTCTCATTTAAGATGTTTCTTGAAACTCGATTCTTTGTCTTAGCTCTTTCTGTCCTATTAAAATTTTACTTTATAATGTTCCTGCAAAGCAGCTTCAGTTTACTCTGTTAAGGGTGCTATATAAATGCAAGTTTTTATTGATGGTCTTGTGTACCGAAGTTCTTACCTTTTGCAAAGTTGAAGTGCCACTTCATGCCAACAGTTTATGAATGATATTGAATATTACACACCATACTTCCACACAACCTTTTAGCAGAAGCTGACACATTTAATTTCTTGCTGATAACCAATTTTGTTGTAGTTTGAATTCATCAGCATGTCAAGTATAAAAGTGGCATGAATGTCAGCTGAGGCTGGATGTTTGACTTTAGGCTGTGTAAATTAGAATTGTAGGCTTTACTACCAGAACAAGTCGCCCAGATAACTGTTGAATTCCTGTTGTTTTTTTAAACGTGCACATTGGATTTTTCACCTCTGCTTTCTTTAAATGTTCCTTGTACTTTGTGATTTGTGTTTTGTACCTGACAATTTTCTTCTGCACAAAAAACTTTAATGTGATGTAAGCAGAGATTGCAGTAATTCCAACTTGCTGACTTCTTCCTCAGCTAATATGTTGCACTGAAGAATTACCTTGTTAATATTCTGCAGATACGTTTTTTGCTACCGATGTGTTTTCTGCAACAGGTGTTTAGAGTCACTAAGATTAGTTTTAACCTCTTGTTCCTTGATGTAAAGACATGTTTGATATAATAAATATTAAATTTTATTTCACTAAGATCATTTAAATTTGTTACAATTATAGGTTAATATCCTCTAACCTTTGGTTATTGATTGTTCATAGCTTTAAATTAAAACTTGATGATGAAAATGTTCATATACCATTTGGTTCTGCAATGTGAAGATGCTCTTAGAATATTGAGATAGTATAGTCTGGAAAATGTAGATTTTTTGTGGCAAAATCTAGAAATAGTTTTGATATCTTTTAAATAGTCTGTGATGCTAATTGCATCATGTAGACATTCTAAATTATATATTGGCTAGTTGAGAATAGTTACAAAACTATTACAAATTTTATAACTGACATTCAGAAAGCAAATGATGATCAAAAAGATCTGCAGTTATATGTATGCTAGTTTTTAAGTATGATACATTTTATATAAGGAATTAACATTTTTTTCAGTATAATAATGTTAACACTTATTGGCTTACCTTTACATTGCTTTTGATATTAAGTAAATTAAAGATTTTGTGAGATTTTGATTAATGATGTACATTTAGGATTGTAAGATTCACATTAGTTGCTTAAAATTTGTAATTAAAATATGGCATTTGAAAACATAATTGGCTTTAATATCATATATGGTTTTAATGCCTCCTTCAGAGAATAAAAATATAAACTAGAAATTTGCATGCTAAATAACAAACTTCATACACATAGTTGTTTAGTAATACAGAACTTAAGTATTGCTGGAAGAAAAGATCTTAAAGCTTTTTGGCTTGCACTTACCAGGATACTTCGCAAGAATAAAAGGGGAAAACAGTAACTTTATGGGAAGAGAATGCTGATTGGTGATTACAAAGAACACAATACACAAGGTTCTATTCTTTGTAGACAGAAAGAACAGGTACACGCATTGCGTCTGTTTTAGCTCGGCCTTTTGCCTACGATCAAGTATCCAATCAAGCCACAAATGGGGTGTAATGCCTCTCCTTGTCAGCTTGGATCTTGTATGTGTCTCTTTGAATTGGTTTCTGGAGCAAACAAGGAGATGGATTTGGGTCTACCCAGCCCACTCTATGCATTGACATTGTAACTTTAAGAATGGAGTAAAAACCTGTTATAGCTAAACAAAATAAGTGACAGCTCTTTGCTGATCTATTCTCCAAAGCAATGCCTTGACTAATCAGGGTCAAGTTGCCTGGTTTAAATTTCAGACAATGCCTGGCAGTTATCTGTCAGTCACCACAAACTGGTGTATTCTCCATGGCAACACCAATACTATTCAGAGTCCATTTGCCAAGCAATCAGCATTCTTTTCTTATACAATACATACTTTTGTTTTCCCTTTATGCTGGTATCCTTGTGAGGTGTTCTGATGGGTGCAAGACAAAAAGCTTGGACATGTCTCTTTTTCTTCAGCAGTACTCAGTTTTTATAACATATATGTTATGTGTTACTTATGAGTAGAACTTTCTTCATAGTATAAGATCTTCATAGAAGAGCTGTTTAGCTATGTGGAAATGTATATTAGGACTTAATATTTCAAAAACATAGCTACATTGCTCCATAAATCATTACAGATGTAGAAATAATTGCTAATAAAACATAAATAATTTATCTAATTATATTTTTCAATATTTCTTGAAGTTTTTATATTTCTAGTAAACAATCCTCAGAGCCATAGAATGGGAAACTGTATGTAATAAAGCTCCAGTAAGGGAAGAAGAACTAAGATGCAGCAAATGCTGGATTAATATCATGACCAATGTATCAGTTACGGGTTTCAGCAGTTGTGACCAAAATTCTGTCATACCCTATTGAACGACAGTTCTCTGAACACTCATATATTGGATCATGTGGAAGTATATATTCCTATAATGCAATATACCTGCATCATGCTCAGTAAATGAAAAATGCCATGAATGGCAAAGTCATGTATTTCTAAAAGGGAACTGTCACACACTAGTCAAGATCAGACTTCATAGTGGTGTAACGTCGCATTCTAATTATGTTCTATCGCAGAACGGTACTTTGCTCAAGAATAATCTCTTGCATTCAATTAACTATAGCTATTTATTGCTTTTTAAATTTTATATATATGTTAAAAGGGTCTGGCTTGAGAAGGGTTGCAGATATAAATGTTCATTCACTGAACCTGCATCCCAGCGGGAAGCTTGTAAACCAGAAATGAATTGGAAAATCAGTGCTATTGTACTGCAGCATTATCTCCATACCATATTCCCATCAAGCTGGGTGGCCCATTGGGAATGCAGAGTCATTGAATTTATCCTACAGTGTCCACTCAACAAGGGAGTAAAGAAGTGCGAAATAGAGCAGTCGTCCAATGCATTCTTTTCCTCTGTCTTCCTCTTGCCAACAGATGTTTGTGAGGCTGTTTGTAGATGAAAACTTGGACCGAATGGTCCCCATTTCTAAACAGCCCAAAGAAAAGATCCAAGCAATAATTGAGTCATGTAGCCGGCAATTCCCTGAGTATCAGGAGCGTGCCCGGAAGCGCATACGTACTTACCTCAAGTCCTGCAGGCGGATGAAAAAGAATGGTTTTGAGACGGTGAGTTGAACTGTCCAAATACAACCCATTCCCAGTCTGCATCCAGTTCCCTTGCATAAACTCATTACAAGATCTCTCCACTCACCCCCCCCGCCCCTCCCTGCACCATTCTGATAATTTTTTAAACATTATTTTTGGTAACATTGGCTCAAAGACCTTTTCCCTTTCATCCAAACCATGTTTATTTTGCGTGACTGGTGTCTGGCAGAATATTTTATGTGAATGTTTGTAGTTTCAAAACTTGATGATTGAAGTGCCTCGTAATACATTATGAACAATATACTGTGCCTGATTTACTGTACCTATCTACAGACTTTTCTCCAAATCTATGTTTGGCATGCTGAACACTTGAGTTATTTCTAATGTATGTGGTTATTCTTTTTCCTCATTCTGATTAACACACTGCAGAAAACTAGTATTTTGTACATAATTTAGCAAAAGTACAAATAGATTTTCCTGATGGAGTTTAGGAATGATGGAGATGGAATATACTGCACAGAAACTTGGCTCAACTAGCCCTAAGACATGAAGTATATTGGCAGCTCTCAGGAGTTTTAGTAGATACTTCATATCAACTGACTAGTCTATATTATTGCAGTCCGAGCCTTTGTAACTGAATTGATATTGTCACAGGAACTAGGAATTTGAACTTCTTGAAAGTATTTTAATTCCTCTTTTCAGAGAAAAAATGGTGAAAGGATGTCTATCAAAGGTGAACATTCTCATTTTGTAATATGTGTTTACACTTAATTCTGTCTATATTTCAATTTTCAGCATGCCTTTTATCACACAGGTCAGAATGATCGTTTCATAAGACCTTTCCTTATTGCTATGTTCTTGAAAACCATGGAATTGAAACAGTCTTGTTGAAGAAATTAGATCCATTTTATTGGTGAAATTCAAAGCAGTCTATCGGAAGAATTTCTCTTTATTTGATTCCTGGCCCTTTTATTAAAAGTCCATCACAGAATTAATTTTTTCTGAAAAGTGAAGCAGAGAAGACTATTTCTCCACTTAAAAAGCAACTTTTCCACTCAGTGTAGTTGGTTAATGTAGAAGTTTAGAGGTGAAACTTCGAGGGGATTAGAATTCAAAAACATTCCAAAGTTTGCTGATTTTATCTGCTGATGTAAAACTCTTGTTTTATTATACTAGTTCTTTTCTTTTGATCTATAATAAATAAGGGCGGCAAGATGGCACAGTGGTTAGCACTGCTGCCTCACAGTGGGGACTCAGATTCGATTTCGGGCTTGGGGCACTGTCTGTGTGGAGTTTGCACATTCTCCCTGTGTGTGCATTGGTTTCCTCCCAAAGATATGTAGGTTAGGTAAATTGGCCATGCCAGGTTGCCCTTAGTGTCACGGGGATTAGCTAGGGTAAATGCATGAGGTTGCAGGGAAAGGGCCTGCATGGGATTGTGGTCAGTGCAGATTCAATGTGCCGAATGGCGTCCTTCTGCACTGTATGATTCTATGATTCTAATGTGGTATTCTTTCGGTAGATTAACACAATTTTAAACTTCTTTCATTTAACACCTAACCGGCATGCATTGTGAATGGGTATGACATTACCAGATTATCCAACTGAAATTGCTGATAATTACTGTTTTACTTCAATAGTTTGGTCCCTTACCAATAGTTTTTGTTTTTATAGATAAGTATCCTGATTGGATTCTTCAGAGTGGCAGAGCTCATTTTAATTTATGTTTTGCATATAAAAAAAGTAACACCTTACACAAATGTAAGCTTTGTCAAAGATGTATGAGAGAAGAGTCCACAGGAACAGAGGACACACTGACCTCACATAGATACATTTTGCTCACTAATTAGAGGATGCAAAATTTGTTTCTGCCATCAATATGAATTAAAGAACAATGCTGCAGTGCTCTGTAACCGTAACAGTTATACAGGACTGTTACAATCAGTAGGGTAGCAGAATAAGAAGTATACAAAATGAAAGAAACATGGGAGGATGCAGATAGTGAATTACCTGATGGGTTAATAAAAATATGATTGATCAATAGTGGGCTGAAGAGGGTTGAGTTGGAAAAGTCTGGTGGAAATTAGATAGCAGCAGGGCAACACAATTGCAATAAATGAAGTAATTTATAAATTGGAAAAGTAAGTGGCTAAGAAGAGCAAAATAAATACATAAGCAAATTCAGGAAAATATGGTCTGCTTCCACTTTTCAAATGAGAGTGCAGGCATGTGCCACAATCCCATGGTCATTTTCCAAATGTTCAGGCCTGCTAATGTTCTCTTATCTGTTTTAGTATCACAGAACAATCCCCATATCTTTGTGTCATCACTCCGGGAATGCAACTAAATCAGTGACACTGATATAGTTAAATTGAACATGCTAAAAATATTTCCTATCCCCTTCATTAACATGGTCAATCCATTCAAATATCACAGAATATGACAAATATAGTTCAACACCAATAAATGTGATGTAGTACATTTTGGTTGGAAGAATAAGGAGATTTCTTAATACTTGGAAGGTGCAAGTCAAGTTGAGGTGAAGGAACAAAGGAGTCTTGGAGTACAGATACACCAATTGCTAAAAATTTCATCACAAAGGGCTATTAAAAAAAGCAAAACATGTACTGGCTTGATTTCTTTCGGGATAGAATTGAAAATATGGAAGTTATATTAAAACCTATAGAAACCAATATTGAATCATCATCAGACCACGTTTAGTGTACTGCATGCAGTCTGATCCCCACATTGTAAAAAGATATAAAGACGCTAGAGAAGTGGAGAAAAGATTTACTTGTTAGTACCAAAAATGCATGGGTATACATATCAGGAAAGAATAAACAGGGTGGGTCTTGAAAGAAGTCATCAAAGGGGTGACCTAATAGAGGTGTTTAAAATGAAAGAAGTTTTTGATGGAGTGGATAGAGAGAGAATATTTCCTCATGTGGCAAATAGCACCACTCAAAGCCATTGATGAATAAGATAATAATCAAGAAACCCAACAGAGAATTTAGAAGGTTGGTGAGAATGTGAAACTCACTATCACAGGGATTGGTTAAGGTGAATTGTATGGATGTATTTAAGGGAAGGCGGGGCAAGCATAAGATGGACAAGAGAAAATATAGGCGGTCAATCAAGTGGAGCATAAATGCTGGTGTGGACTGGTTGGGCTAAATAGCCTGTTTATATGATACATATATCCTATGTATATCCAGCATTATATAACCTAATATTCCAGCCCTTTTTAAAAAGGGCAAGGATTAAAGGGCTGGCAGGCAAAAGACCTTTGGATACTCTGCCTTTGGCATGACTACTGACACCACTGTGGGCATCTTCCAGTGCTACGGAACAGCGTTGTGTGAGGCTTGTGCGTCCATAAGAATAATCATGGAGACACCTTTCTGATGTTGAGGCAAAGGGCAAGCATTGGATCATTGCATGTGCACAAAAATATTCCACAGCTCAATTGCTTTTTTGACAAATTGTGAGCTTCTTTGACGCTGCAATCACATTGTCTGATTTGGTGTACAAGATACTCAAGTTTTATTTTCCTAAACTGATTAGTAATCAAATTGCTAAAAATGGCCATATCATTATTAACATGTGGAGACTGGAAAGAAAAATGAATGATAATTATGCCAATTTATTTTCCAAATGACTGAAGTAACAACTCAAAGATCTTTTGAGACATCTAGCAGATAACTTTTTTGATAAATTAGTTATTCTTCAGAAATAATTAGTTGAATTTGTAAAATTAAGAATAACTAGCCCATAAAGACTTGTGAAAGGTCATATTCAGGAATGTGAAATAGATGATTTGTTGTTTATCCAGATTTGTTCTGTTTGTAAAAAGACAAAATGAGGTTGATTCTCCCAACCCACTATACTGCTTTAGCAGCATAACAGGCCGGGAGACATCTACAGAGGCCATTCAATGGGCTCCCTGTTCGATGCCAGGGCCTCCATGCATCTCTGGCATTAAGTTTTCTGGAGTCATCAGCTCCATGCCAGAAATTAATTTCCATATTTAAATTTGAATTTAAATACTATTAGCATGCGCAGGACTGAAGCCTCCAGGCCCGCAGATATCTAATGTTCCCCCCTCCACCTGTCAGGAGTGGTTCACTCCAATGGGGTTTACCCCTGCCCCTCGCTAATGGGAACCAGGCAGCCGACTCTGCTGGAGTGAACAGAGTAAGAAGTCTCACAACACCAGGTTACAGTCCAACCAGTTTATTTGATAGTAATCTCACAAGCATTTGGAAACAGTGTTCCTTTGTCAGGTGTGTGGAAGGTGTGTGAACAGAGGCCATGGAGGCCCCCCCAAGTATCAGGGTTAAGGGGGGATACCTCCAGTCAGTGCCAGCCTGGCAGTACCAGCCTGGTGCCCTTGCACTGTCCAAGGGACAAACTGGCAAAGCCCAAGGGTACCTTGGCACTGTACACCAGGAATTAGGCAGTGCCAAGGGGGTAGGGCAGGGGCATGCCTATTGCAGGGGCATGGAGGGAAAGTGATTGGTGGAGAGGGTCCCACTGCCTCTCTACATAGAGATCAATGGATCACGGGCAAGGGGAGGGAAGTAGGTGATCAGGGCTGGCCATCTGAGTAGGTGGGGATTGGGGCCTCTGGGCCAAGGTTGGGAGATCAGGGTGGATGGTTAGGGAGTTCGGGAGGGCAATGCTTGGGAAAATCAAGGCTGAGGGGGGTGCAGGGGGCATCGGGCCTTGCCTGGAGAGGTCCAGGAGCGTACCGATCAAAGGGTGGGGGATTCAGAGAGGCAGTGAGATGGGGTCATGGGACTAGCCAGTGAGTGAGCTAGCCAGTGATTGGGAGGCTGGCAGTGCAGGGCCATGGTACATATGCCGATCTCAGCAATGACAGATTGGCACATGTGTACTGGCCCGCTCGGCGTTATCCTATGCAGGGTCTCTCCAGTGGGAATAGGCCTCACTTACTAAGTTTGAGTGAATCTTGCAAGGGCACTCGAGTGCTCAAAGTGTGGGAGATTCATTCTGAAAATCATGCTATAAAAATTGGCGGGAGTTACTCCAGTGCAAATTCGGCACTTAGAATGTTTTTGGGAGAATCACTCCCAATATTTCTGGGACCTGTTGTAAATGTCACCAATAGTGGTGCTATCTACATGAGAAAAACTAAATTAATTTGAAATTAGTTCCACTTTCCAAAAATATTTCTTTGTAAATGTTTACTTACAGTTATGTTACATCAATTTTCAAATCCTGAACAGACTGTTTTTACTTGGACTGTAAATAGCACCAGCATCAGTCAAAATATTTAAATACTTATGACACCAGGAAGTCGGCAAGGCTTAGAAACAAAAACAACAGTTGGCTGTAAACTGCATAGTTGTGCTGGCAGAGCAGGATTATGGAGTTTTGCCTTCAAGATTCTTTTCATTTACGGCACTAATTCAATACTGTAGGAACAAATTTCAGTTATATTCATTGCTGGGAGACAGGGAAATGTGACATGCTGTGTCTCTCAAATCAGAGCAAACATTTTTTTGAAATTTCAGATTTCCAGCATCTCCAATAATTTGGTTTTATTTATTAAGTTAGATTTTTCATTGACTCTGCTGGGGGCCATTGATGGCAGTTGAACATTCATGCTGCACTCCTACCCATGCCTTGTCCTATTGAGGCAGGCAGTGCACAAATTTCATGCTGCTTGCTCTTCAACAAGATTGTAGTGTGCAGTCCAACACATAATGTGTTTGACTGGCTGCACACTCCACTAGGGCCAGCAGTATGCATGGCTAGCACAATTTACAGCTAGCTTACACTTTCCTTAAAGGCTCTGTGCCCTTCTTAAAGGGGAGGTGCACTCAAACCAAAACATGCTACAATGGATGCTATAACTCTGTTTGGAAAGCTTTGCTTGAAGGAGGAGCATTGTTAATTGAGCAGCAGAACAGACAGGAGTCCCAAGTTTTAAATTCTGCACTTCAGGCCTTAGTAACAGATGTTGAAAGGAGGAACAAGGCTATGTTTTCAATGGGAGTTAGGAAGCTGTCAAAGCATACCCTGTGAAAACAGCATTTGCAGGTGACCAGGGAGATCAGTCCCCAGAGTCTGACTCTGAATCTAGCACAGTAAAAAGTCTGACAACACCAGGTTTTAGTCCAACCTATTTATTTGATAAAAAACCTGGTGTTGTCAGACTTTTTACTGTGTTTACGCCAGTCCAACGCCGGCACACCCACATCTGAATCTAGCTGCAGTGCTGGAACTAGTTCAGTGACCTTAGATGGTGATCAAGGTAACTGAATGCATCTTCAAAGGACATCTAGCCACCATCAACCCCTCACACTGATCAGTGCACCTCAGCTCCATTATTCATCTGTCTGCTAACAAGACTCATACTGAACGTTCAGATGCTCCACCTTGTCCACACACATTTAACAATGCTGCCAGCTTCACACATGTGTTTTATGCCTTAGAGATAAGTGGAGATGACAGACTAGTTTCTATGTGTGCAACATAAGTTTTATGTATGTGTTTTTAAGCATCTGGTCTCATGACCACCAGTTCTTGCTTCAGTTTAGTTTCTCTTCCTTAGTAACCACACCAAGGCTTGGCTAATAGCGCAGAATACACAATCAAATGATGAACAATTGAACACTACAACACCCACCTTTTGGAACATTCACAAACTTCCCGCTATTTCGCACAATACAAAGCAATGCACTTGCTAACGATCTTCTATTTCTCAGGGCACAGTTGCACATAACTGAAGGGAGCAACAGAAACCTGGCAGGCAAAGCCTGCATTGCCTGAGCTTTTTTTGGAGCAGATGAAGTTCTGCATAATAGGGTTGACTAGGCCGTTGCATTGTACATCACTGAGAATATTTGGGACGATAGTTTATTCCTGTTTTACGCCCTCTCAAATCCCAGCAACCTCATCTTGCCTGGCATGAAGTGCAAGCTGCAAATGGAGTGATAATGGACCTCTTGCTTTTCACCCATCTGCTCAGATTCTGGCCTTGGAAGTTCTTGGGGCATAGTATAGAGACTTGATCAGCACATGATAAGTCACCTAAGTATGGGGGCTGCAACTAAGCCAAGCTTCAGTAGATAACTAGGATCACTGAAGCACCACTTCGGGGGACTGGCCGTGTTTCTGTGATGCTTGAATTGACTGTCCTCTCTCAAGATGCTTGCACCGCTGCAACTGCCAAGCCCCCAGTGCCTCTGTGAGTCAGCCCAGACTACAGCTACATATGCTGAGGAAGTGCAGTTTGTAGCGGGGTTGTCAAAGCTCAGAGCTACTTGAACTCCCACCCCTATTTTTTGTGATATTATGGAAATCAGCAGCCTTCCACTACCCATGCTGCAGCCAATGGGGTAGCACTGTATAGGAGCATTAGGCCAGGCAAAGACATCTACATCTGCAAGACAGGAATATACAGGATTAATAGTTCAGTTTTCTGTGTATTATTGCATTGTTTTGTGATGTTTTTATTTGGGATTTTGGCTAAGAGAAAGCTGGAATCACTAAGAGAGAATACTGGTGCAATGCTAATGGGGAGATGAGGTCTCAGGGATATCTGAATATCACATCATGGTCATCCCATTCAAAGTGATGAATGTCCCCTCCCTTCATTCTCTTCCCTTCTTCTTCCTCCTAAGGTGCTTTCCAAAGACAAAGGTGGCAAAGACTGCATTCTCATTAGACCTACGTTATGGCGGATACAGCAGACCACCACAAACTTGGAGATGTACACCAGTGACTACTGGAGAGCTCCCCCAAGCATTCCGGGCAGCAGAAACATTGTGTTAGAAGGTTGATGGTTTGATCCATGATGTGCTTGGTAGCATTATAGAGTCATAGTGTCAGAGAGTCATATCAGCACAAACACAGACCCTTTGGCACACCATGTCTATGCTGACCATCAAATACCAATCTATACTAATCCATTTAACAGCAATGGAGTCATGATACCAGCAAAAAACTCTAAGTGTATTGTCCATGCATAGTCAGTGGCAGAAGAGACTCCTGAGCTGATACAGTGGGTATCTTCCTCACCACATGGTGTCTCAAAGATGGTGGGCATGGATGACAGGCGCAGGATGAATACTTTCAGTATGAAGGCATTCATGAACAGGGGCTTCTGGGTATTTTCCCAGACCAACTGCGTGTCCATAGAGTAGTGCTTGTGGTAAGGATATATCTTCTCATTAATATTAGGGCCATAGACCATGTATGCATTGACGATGGGACTATTCAGATTCCTGTTAGCCTGGCCCAACCCCATGTTCACTTTTCCTTTTCACTGGTAAGAAAGAAGATGATGAAGTCCCCTCTCCTTGTGTACAGAGCCTCTGTCACCTGTTGTAGAAATTGTGAGCTACTGTTATCTTAAAAGCCACTGGCTTCCCTTGGCCTGCTGTGATGAGGATCCAGTTGCAGGAAATTGATTACTTCAGTTACTTTGGTAAACTTGGACACTTCAGAGACTGACCTGATTGAAGTGGAGGTCAGAGGTTTTCCCTGAATACCTCTGACGGTGGGCCTTCAGTTGAGAGCTCTTCTCCTCCTCCTCTTCCTTCGCATGTAGCTTCTATTCTCTGCTGCCTGTGCTTCATCTCTAAATGACCAGTCCTTTGTGAATCCAAAAACATCAGTCAAACAACATTTCACTAACTGTACAGCAGCAGAAGCTAAAGTACATCACATGAAAATTGAATGGTGAACCCTTTACATAGCATAGTGAGGTGTCCCTCCTGGAAGTAATTAAGAGATCTGTGAGGTCCTAAGTGACAGACCGACACCAAATTAATGTTAGATGCTAAATGATGTTGCGATCCACCCATTTTGCATGTTTCTGGCACATAGAATCATAGAATACTATAGTGCAGAAGAGGCCCTACGGCCCATCAAGTCTGCATTTAATCCCATTTGCTAGCACTTGGACCATAGCTTTGAATGTTATGACATGCCAAATACTCATCCAGGTACTTTTTAAAGGATGTGAGGCGTCCTGCCTTCACCACCCTCCCAGGCAGTGCACTCCAGACCGTCATTACCCTCTGAGTAAAAAAGTTTTTCCTCAAATCCCCACTAAACCTCCCACCCCTCACTTTTAACATGCGTCCTCTCGTAACTGACCCTTCAGCTAAGTGGAACAGCTGCTCCCGATCCACCCTGTCCATGCCCTTCATAATCTTGAACACCTCAATTACGTTGCCCCTCAATCTTCTCTGATCCAATGAAAACAACCCAAGCCTATCCGACCTCTCTTCATCGAGTGGATTCTCAGAGGCTTTTTCCCAGGGCTGAAATGGCTGCCACAAGAGGACACAGGTTTAGGGTGCTGGGGAGTAGGTACAGAGGAGATGTCAGAGGTAAGTTTTTCACTCAGAGGGTGGTACGTGCGTGGAATCAGCTGCCGGCGGTGGTGGTGGAGGCAGATTCGATAGGGTCTTTTAAGAGACTTCTCGATGAGTACATGAGACTTAGTAAGATAGAGGGTTATAGGTAAGCCTAGTAGGTAGGGATATGTTCGACACAACTTGTGGGCCGAAGGGCCTGTTGGTGCTGTAGTTTTTCTATGTTTCTATAACTTAAATGTTCCATCCCAGACAGCATCCTGGTAAATCTCTTCTGCGTCTCCTCCAGTGCATTCACATCTGTTCTATAATGTAGCAACCAGAACTGCACACAGTACTCCAGCTGTGGCCTCATCAAAGGTCTATGCAATTTCATCATGACCTCTTCGCTTTTGTAATTTATACCCCGATTGACAAAGGTGAGGTTGCATATGTCTATTTCACCACCCTGTTAACCTACCTTTCCGCCTTCAGAGATCTATGGACAAGGTCCTTTCGTTCTTCAGAACTTCCCAATGTCAGACCTGTCATAGTATGCTTCCTTGTCACAATATCCTTCCAAAGTGCATCACCTCACACTTTTCAGGATTAAATTCTATTTGTCACTTATCCGCCCATTTGACCATCTCGTCTATATCTTCCTGTAACCCAAGACTCTCAACCTCTCTGTTAACCACCTGACCAATCTTTGTCATCGGCAAACTTACTGATCGTACCCCCCAAGTAGTCATCTATGTCATTTATATAAATGAAGAATAATAGGGGTCGAGCATGGATCCCTGTGGTATGCCACTGGTCACTGACCTCCAGTCACTACAGACAGCCACTGTCACCACCCTTTATCTCCTACCACTAAGCCAATTAGGAATCCACCTTGTCAGATCACCATGTATCCCATGTGCATTAGCCACCTTAATAAGTCTGCCATGTGGGACTTTGTCAAAGGCTTTGCTGAAATCCATGTAAACTACATCAACTGTACTACCCTCATCCACACATTTGGTTACATGCTCAAAAAATTCAATCAAATGTGTTGGGCGTGACCTTCCTCTGAAAAATCCATGCTGACCACCCCTGATCAAATCTTGCCTGTCCAAATGGAGATAGATTCTCTCCTTCAGAATTTTCTCTAATAGTTTCCCAACCACAGAACTGAGACTCGCTGGTCTGCAGTTCATTAGCTTGTCTCCACAACCTATATTAAATAATGGGACCACATTAGCTGTTCTCAAGTCCTCTGGCATCTCCCCAGTGAGAAGTCCCACAACACCAGGTTAGAGTCCAACCAGTTTATTTGATAGTAATCTTACAAGCTTTTGGAAGCGGTGTTCCTTCGTCAGGTGTGTCGTGCTAGTCAGGGTAACTGCTGCCTAATTGGACTGAAATACTATTCATACAGTAGCATTCAGATGTCATCCAGTTACCAGATATGTACAACTTGCAACCTTTCAGGAGAGCTATTACAACTGTGAAGCTATAAACAAAGAATTCCCTTTATTTATGAATCCAGCTGCACTGCCTAGAGTTAGAATGGATAGATATGCAAATAGATCTTTAGAAAACTATACAAAACTCCATTCAGAATTCTATGGATACCTGTGGTTTGTCATCAGCTTATGAGTCCTATCTGATCAATGGTTTACTAATACTTGTGTAAAAAAAGGACTTATGAGTGAGGTTGTTTGAGGAAAATTACACTGCTCAAGACAATTCCTAGTCTATTTTGTATCAGCTCCAGTTTCTCCTTTGACTATGACCTCAATAGGCAGCATATTGTAACTTGCAACAGAAAGAAGTCAGTTTTTGATAACAAAATCGCTATCACAATGTTGCAGATTGTGTGTTTAGAGGGCTTTTTAATAATTCCAAAAGTTTAATCACTGGGATTTTCATACAGAATGTTCTAATACAAATATGGACTGCAGCTCTTGAAATCAATGCTACTGAAAAAATCTCCGTAGAATTAAATACTGCAAGGTTTTGAACAGGTCATTTGTTGGCAAAATAGCATGTTAATATTTAGTTCCCTACAAATGGATCCATGAACACATCACAATTCAATGGTATCAAACTGAATCTTAGAATGAACTGTTCCGCAGTCAGCATCATACTGTTTCAAAAGCTCCAGCTTCATCAAAATGTGCTGTGTAATAAATCAAACATTATACTTGAATTATTCTGTTGACATTCCTTCTGTATGTTGGAGTACTTTCTAGGCCCAGTTAGTTCTTTCATGCAAGCAGATGTAAAATGTTCTTTATAAATATTCATCTGTTGCTAACAATGCAGATTCTTTTTATTTGAGAATTTTCATTCGAGAACATAGAACATTGAACAACACAGCACAGTACAGGCCTTTCGGCCCTTGAATGCTACCCTGACTAACATGACATTCATTCCATGTTGATTAAAATACTAAACAGCACAAGTATTAGCATGCAGTGCTTACGATAAACATATCGAACACATTGAATTTCTATCCCTAATTTGTGAAAGCCAAAACAATAACCATCAAAATGATTGAAACAACTTTTATACCATTGACTTCGTGCACTGAAGGGGAGGATATCATTTTGTGGCATTGAACATGCTTCAAATTGATGACACCAAAAGTTAGATGTACCCCAGTCCCCTAAAACCAACAATGAAAGCAGACAATAGGACAACATCCTCATTAACCTGTATAGTTGACTTTATTGCTCCAACTTGTTGCTACGAGACATAATGAGCTAAATTCCAGCTGTGCTATACTATACCATGCATTTATAAGCAACGTTGCAGTTCTGTACGTATCACTTTGTGGAGATTGACAAAACTGTACAGCCTATTCCTTTATGCTGTGTTCTACCGGAGCTCATAGATATGTAATACCTGTTTGTGCATCCAGTTGATTTGGGAGAATTATAGCCTTGAAGATAGGTGTAAGGTACCATGCAAATTTTTCTTCCTCATCCTAAAAATGTGGACTCCATTGCTTTGAAATTCTGAAGAGGCCATCGGACATTGATTCCTTTGTCCTGTACTGCTAGCTCCATCAGCTCTAGCACTCACTTGTGTGGCAATGATGGAATAGATTATTATTCTGCTGGATTACCTTCCTCTCCTCTGGTGTTGGTACTGTTTCCAGTGCTGGATATTTTATAAGATTTATTTTAGTACCCTTTCCGAGGGCAGTTCAAACAGATAACATCACTTCATACTTGAGGCTCAGACAAAACAAGATGTAATGCATGCTTACTTAAATATATGTACAGAGCTCCACTTACTGGCATAATAATGCCAGTGTCATTTTTAATTTTAGAAAAGATGGGACTATTCTCTTAACTCTTTTGATATCGTTAAGAATTCAATATATCGTTCAGTAATTTGCCTGGAAGCTTTTCAATGATATCGGAAACTTGAGTGAAGGCAAAATTGTGGGAAATGGCCTTCTCATGTACTCTAATACAGCTTCACATAAATCAATTTAAATAATTGTTTGAAACTGTTTTGTTTAGATTCAACAAGGTTGCAATATTTAAATAATTTTAAATCCATGTGATGTTTTCAGCAATGCTGCCCCTTTATTTGTGATATATAAATGACATCTAAGATTATATGTGCGCATAGTGTTCATAATTTAATAGTGATTAATGTGTGTGTGTATAGCCAGTGTTGCACATTGAGACTCTGAAGACGTCCTGGAGTACGCAGATACCTGATATTTAGCAAGGAATTTCAAACTTTAGTGGGCAAAATTACGCTGCCCACACTGCTTCATGGATGTCTAGGAAACTGAACTGACCATCAGCGAAATGGGCTAGATATCTGGAACATGCACAGAAATTATCCCAGGATACTTACATTGTTAGAGACAGGCATAAAGTCTGAGCTAAAAGTGATTAATTGCAGAATCTGTACTGGGAAGGCCCCAAAATGCACTTAAAAGTTAACATGCTGAACCATTTTGAAAGGAGGTGGTGGCATAGTGGTAATGTCACTGCACTAATAATCCTCACAACCTAGTCAATGTTCTTTGCACACTGGTTCAGATCCCATATGTCAGGTGGTGGAATTTAAATTTTATTAATTAATAAACCTGGATTTAAAATTTAAAAGGTAATCTAGTAATGGTGACCATGAAACAATTGTTGTAAAAACCTACCTGATTGACTAATACCCTTTAAATATGAAAGATATGAAATCTGTTATACTTACCTGATCTGGCCTGTCTGTCACTGCAGACCCATACAATTTGATTTTTAACTGCTCTCTGAAGTGTTTTAATAGCACTCTCTGTTGTACCAAGCATCTACAGAGAAATCAAAAGAAATTAAGTTGGATAGCCAATCCAATATGGACCTAGGCACTGGAAACAACAAAGGGCAAAATTGACCTGCAAAGTCCTCCTTTCTAACATCTGGGGGCTTGTGCCAAAATTGGAAGAGCTGTCCCATAAACTAGTGAGGTCACAACCTGACATGATCAAACACACTAAATTATACCTTACAGATATACTATAACTATCCCTGGGCACATCCTGTTTCACCAGCAGGACAGACCCACCAGAGCTGGCAGGAGGGAGTTGTTCTGGGAATTCTCAACGTTGCCTCTGGACCCAATCAGATCCCATGCCATCAGGTCAAATATGGGCAAGGGACTCTCCTGCTGATCACCACCAATACCCACTTTCCCATTCTCTCAGCTGATGAATCAGTATTCCCCCATGTTGGACACAAAATGAGTTGGTTGAGTACTGAAGGACATAGTTGCTCTACTCAGCTTGTGTCAGGTAGTGAGAGCACCAACGAGAGGAGAAAAAACCGACCTGACCCTGTTCCACTAATCTACTTGGGTATATCAGGGTTAATATGAATGCTTTTAGAAAAGTTCAGGTTTAATGATGCTTGGAGCTATTTATCTTATTCAGTAGTGTTCCCACTTGGAGGGTTGAAGCCCCCCTTCTGTACAAATATTAACTTCTTCAGTTTTAGCCACTTCTATTTTTGAGTCAATGCTAATGTATTACTAATGTACTAATGTATTAACTAACCTCATGTTATTGAAAAAATTCCTAATTTGCATCCAGATTTGTTTTATGAGTTTGAATGTAGCTAGTTTTGCAATATCTCTGGGAGTTTCGGGATTTCCTCAGGTTCGTCGCTCAGCATCATATCCAAAATTAAATTCATATGATATTCTTTAAATATGAGCTTCATTATTCTTTTCAAGTCAGTCATATTCTGCATTGTCAGCCTTGGTACAAAATGATGTTTACCTTGGTCATGGATCTGGCTAGTAACAAGAATTTAACGAGGCATGATAGGATGTGATCTGCCCAGCAACAGGTGAAAATCTGCTTAGCAACAGCAGTAGGCAGCAAAATATGTGATTTTTCCCAGAAATGATATTAGTAGGTATCTAGACAGAGTAAATTGCCTTATTAATAGGAAACAGTTTACCTAGACAACTGAGAGATCAGTAGAGGTATATACATGTTAATTTCTAGAGCTCAGAAATTTGAGAGACAAATAACCAAATACACAAAAGCAAGTATCAAGAGAAAAGATTGTTAGCACCCTCAGAAGCAGGCAGGCCACTTTACATCTAGCAGCCAAGTTGCCAGATCACAGCTAACAGCCTGAAAGGGCAATCCACAATTCCAAGCCAAGACACTAGGCCCACATCTAAGTTTTAGAGCCAAGTCAGTGCAGAAACCTTGGTGAAGGCAGTTTAAATATTTTCGCTGGACCAGGAAGACATTTTCCAAACTTGATCCTCAGCCTTGTATTATGTGATAATTATAAACTGAATTTGACTTATAGATTTGCTTAATTTGGATGTTGTTTGGAAAGGGGGAAGTCTTGAGGAGTTCAGGGATCATTGATATATTTTTGAACAAGGGGGTAATTTCTTCATTAATTGTGTGTGTGTTTAGTGATTCATGTACTTATTTGTCTTTGGGTACTGTAGTCCTGTCCATGTGTATTTGTCTTTAATAAATAGTCTTTAATAATTGTTTTATGATGACTGATTTGGTTCTTCTCACTGGACTCTTATGTGACTCATCACACCATTCCAAAAAAAACTATTAACCACCACAAACTGATGTTTCAAGTTGGGACACACTCACTGAAGTTACCTGCTAATGTAGTAGAAACCAAGCTGGAGTAGCCTTAGCCTTTTAACACAAGTCTAGTAATTCTTATGTTCTGATGTAGGATTTTTAGAAATCAAGAGTATTGATTCAAGATTAAATAAATAAAACAGTTGTTAAAGTAACTTTCTCATTTGCCATCCTAATTTACTGTCGGAAGTAACTTACTATGCATCAATGGGCAATGTCACATCAATGGTATAATGACAACTATTAGTGATTTATAACAATTAATTACCACTGGTATACTGGCACAGGTCTAGCTATGTAAAATGACTGAGCCCTTGGTTGTTAACTTATTGTGTAATGTAAAGCATTTTGAAAGTAAAATGAATGAAGTGTAATTGAATTATATTTGTTTATTGTTTGAATATGATATATTTTTGACGCTCTCAATCTTCAGAAAAAAATACTGGACTTCAAATGAAAATAGTGAAGATATCATGGAGAATGGCTGTCTATGAGAAATATTTAACCAAGTAACCTCAGACCCAATCTTACTGATATTAATTGCAATTTCATTTTTAATATTTTAACCCACATGCTTTTTATTCAAATCCATTATTTCACGTTTCTTTACAACTTTAATTTTATTACACTTGTATTTGCATGCAAAAATAATTGCAATGCTTGTGATATTTCTGAAACAACTATCTGAAAAATGATACAGTATTGTGTACCACAATGTACTGTAGAGTGCTCAAAATACTTTATTATGGTGTAGAATGCTCTTGTACACTTCATTTGAGTTTAACAGACAAGGTAGTAACCGAGCGCTTGATTTGCAACATAGTACCCAGAAAATTTCACTGGCTGTAGAAATATGCAAGCTAATGAAGTTGACTGAATTCAGTATACAGAAAAGCAAGACAAATGAGTTTTTGATGGATTTCTGTGGCATTACCAGATTTGTCGTCTTAAGTGCATATATTTTTTATTATTAGGATTTGTAATTTCCTTTCTTTTGAAGCAGCCAGGTATGCTACTGATTCGTGATAGTATTGTGTTTTCTTAGAAACTCCATCATTAATGACATTGCATTGGTTTTTGGTTATCTCTTTTGTAAAGGCTGGTATAATATTTATTTTGTATTTCTTTCTTCAGTCACGTCCCATCCCTTCACATCTCACATCTGCAGTCGCAGAGAATATCTTGGCCACAGCTTGTGAGAGCGAGAGCAAGAATGCAGCTAAGAGAATGCGCCTGGATGTGCGCCAACAGCAACAGGTATTAGTATAATAATTAAATGAGTGTCTCGTGATTACAGTTTTATAAGCACAGTTCCACACTGTGATTACATAATGATCCTTTCCTCCAGTGAATAATCTGATCGTCGTGATTTGAGCACATAACCTGGACTCCAGCTCAACTGCAGTACTACAGAAATTCTGCATGCTTGAATGCGATGTAAAACCAAAGTCCTATATGCGAAAGTTTCTATGGCACTGTTTGATAAACAACAGGAATTCTACTGATCCTCTCTCAAACATTTTCCCTTACCGAACACTGCCACAAAAAATTAAGAGCATTAATCATGTGTTTGATCTTGCTTTTTGTTATGGTCATTGTATTATGAATGAAATATATTAAATTTGGTCTGTAGTATCAAGAGACCAGAGGGAATTTTGTTCCAAAGTATCGTGGCTTTGTTAATAAGTTACAATATAAGCAGTAAAGATGTTAATACACAAATGTACAAATGTAACATACTAAATAGGACATTGAGATACAACCTGGTAAAGCTTCAGCAAGGTTCTGAGGTGATATAATTCTCATGGTCTTGCTACCACTGGAGCATGCCCAGCTTCACTGAGAATATTCCAACATCTACACTTCAAGTTTATATGTACATCAATACCCATTTGTTCTTACAGAACTTTATGCTTGCTTTATGCTTGTATGTCAATCAATTTCATTGTATCTCAAGTCAAGCTTACATGCTTACCTCTCTACTTTTCCCAATGAAAGAGAAACACAGCCGATAATTCCCCATGTCATGATCCTATAAAACATGAAATTACAAATAGATGTCACTTTACATTGTTTCAAGTATGATGTACCATCTAAACCAAGTTAATCAATCTTCAAGCCCCACTGCTGATGTTTTTCTTAACAAAGTTAACAATTATACAACAGCTTGCTAAAAATATTTTTTAGAAGTTTGTAGCTTTAAGTGTTGTTTTTAAATGTTTTGGAGAAACATGAAACAGTGCAATATGATTGCCCAACTTTACTTTTTCACATTCTTATGTTGTCACAATTTTTGGAATTACAGTTTGATCTATGCTTATGGTCACTTCAGTGTGGTGACTCTGCTCTTTTTTGCACATTTTGAATTACTCTCCATTGAAGACAATCTACAGTTTGCTCTATAAGTCCATCAACACATTATATGCGAGCACTACACATGACATTCTGTGGGATGCAATTTTTATATGAAGATGCAGAGAGCTAACTAAAATGTGAGTGTGGAAACCCAGAAATTGATTCCAACAACTAGTTAATTTATTTTGGCATAATTTTAAACATACTAAAGGGAGTCCTAAGACAGCTCCCTGCTAGCATAGAAATTTAAATTGCTGCATTATTCTAGGTGCTGTCATGGGAACAAGAGAATACCTGCAGATCAACTGCATCTGAATCGGCTACATAAGTGAGAATAGGATGGAAGGAGAATCCTCCTTAATGTTCATATAATAGAATAAGAAAGAATAGATGTTAATCCTCATCCTGATTTTGTACACATGGCCTGCTAATTTGCAGTATATTCTGGACTCTCAAAACATCTTCTTAGTAATGATGGTATTTTTCATTTGAGCTGCTGCAGTCCTTCAAATCTTGGATGTTATTTGCAGTCCCTATATGCAAATATTGGGCCATAACATTTGAGCTCAGAGCAGTGTAACTGGGGTGGGGGGGGGGGGTGGGTAAGGTACCCCAAAGTTGAACCAGTGAAACCCCTCCTGGAAGCTGCCGGATAAGGATTGCACAGCAATTGCCTGGGAAGTGCAAACATCCAATGTGCAATTGCCACGCATCTGAAAATGTTATTTAACTCGCAAACTTCGAATGGCTCTGACTATATTATATCAATTGATACCCAGATAAAGCTATAAGAACTTAAACCATTCTTAACTTCTAGCTAATGGTTGTGCAGTCCCATGCCAACTCCCCATGGGGCTACTCCTAAATTTCCAACAGACTCCCCTCACTGCCTGACTAACCTCCTCCCTCACACTATTCCCCTGCACAACCAAATATCCCCAACACCCCATGGGATGCCCCCACTTCCCCCATCAGACTTATTTAAAGGGCCAGCCACTGACTTGAATGTAAAGCAATTTTGAACAAGGGGAATGATGAGCTGAGAAGCAGGTGTTATATTATTACAATAGGGTCTGGGTTCTCAGCCAGAATTGTTTAATTGACAGATAAAGATCTCTGATGTCAATTTCACAATATATGGCTACACAAGTTTACTGATTCCAAGGATTGTGCTTTGTGGTTTTTGAATGGAAGTGCCATAGCTTGGCACATGAGGCATGAGCCATGATAGGGGTGGATGGAAGGGCAGAGTTTGGCATTGTGATCATGAGAGAGATCTTTTGAACTTACTTTTTAAAAGATTCTCAGATGTAGACTATGATTCATAACTCCTCTGAGGAGCATGAACAATGACTCTTTAAAAAACCATGGACAACAAAAGAGATAAGGGACAGCATAAAACCTATAGAAAGGCCTTACAAAACTACAGAAAAAAGCACAGATCCTCTGGAATGGGAAAGATACAAAGACCAGCAAAGGGTCATAAAGCAATTTATAAGAGCTACTAAAAGGCATTATGAAAGGAAACTTGCAAGGGACATCATAATCAATTAAAAATGTTCTAGTTGCATAAAGGGAAAGCGGTTGGTCTACCAAAGACCACAAGTGGGGATATTGTCAATGATGATGGGGAAATAGCAGACCTGTTGAATAATTACTTTGCCTCAGTATTACAGTAGAAAAGGAGGATAACTTGCCGTAAGTCCTGAGAAAATTAGTAGTGAATCCTGAGGAAATTAATAGTGAATTGGGAACAAGACCTAAATAAAATTAACGTAAGTAAAACATTCATATTGAGGAAATTAATGGAGCCGAAGAATGACATCCCAGAACTTGAATGTTTCCTCCTTAATGAAGTCATTCTTCTGGATTGGAAAATTGCTCAAGTCACTCCACTTTTTAAGAAGAGTGAAAGACGATACCTAGGGAATTACAGACCAGTTACCCTAACATCTGTGGTGGTGAAATTATTGGAATCTATAATCAAGGATAGGGTAACTGAATAGTTCAAAGTTTTCAATTAATCAGACAGATCCAGCATGGATTCAGAACAGCTTTGTCATGCCTGACAAACTCATTGAATATTTTGAAGAGGTGACTAAAGTAGTGGACAGGGGAATGTCTATGGATGTTGTTATATGGACTTCCAGAAGGCATTTAATAAAGTCCTGCGTAAGCGACTGTTAACTAAGGAATTGAGGGCAAATTACTGACTTGAATGGAAATTGGTTGAGATTACAGAAAGTAGGGATAAAAGGTAGGTTCTCAAATTGGTGGGATGAGATGAGTGGTGTTCAACAAGGAAATGTGTTAGGGCTTCAGTTATTCCCTTTCATAGAATCAGTGAATCTCTGCAGTGTAGAAGGAGGCTGTATGGCCCATTGAGCCTGCACCAACCATTATTCCACCCAGGCCCTTTCCCTGCAATGCCATATGTTTACCCTACTAATCCCCCTGACACTAACGGATAATTTAGCATGGCCAATCCACCTAGTCTTCACATTTTTGGACTATGGGAGGAAACTGGAGCATCTGGAGGAAACCCACATAGATACGGGGAGAATGTGTAAACTCCACACAGACCCAAGCCAGGAATCGAACCTGAATCCCTGACGCTGTGAAGCAACAGTGCTAACCATTGTGTCACTATGCTGTCCACTGCTTGGGTATGACATAGAAAGTCACATATTCAAATTTGCTGATGACAGAAAGCTAGGAGGTACTGTAGACAGTGTAGATGATATAAAATTTCAAAGGGACATTGATAGACCAAGTGAATGGACAAAACTGTGGCAAATGGATTTCAGTGCAAATAAATGTGAAGTCATTTATTTTGCCTGAAAAAGGATAAATGAGGTACTTTCTCGATGGTATTAAGTTAAATACAGTGGATGTCTAAAGAGACTTGGAGTTCAGGTGAATAGATCTTTAAATGTCATGAACAAGTGCAGAAAATATCTTTATATCTAGAGGACTGGGGCATAAGGATACAGAAGTTACGTTACAGCTATACGAAACCCTTGTTAGACTCCACTTGGAGTACTGTGAACAAATCTGGGCACCACCTCTCAGGAAGGATATATTGGCCTTGGAGGGAGTACAACGTAGGTGTGCAAGAATTATTTATATCGGGACTTAAGGGTTTAATTACAAGGAGAAAGTATACAAATTAGGCCAGTTTTCTCTCGAATTTAGAGGGTTAAGGGATGATCTAACTGAAGTCTTCAAGATACTAACAAAAGACAGGGTAGATAGGGATAAACTGGTTAGAAATTCCAGAACAAGGGGATTAATCTAAAAATTAGTGCCAGATTTTTCAGGAGAAACGTTAGAAAGCATTTCTACAGACAGCAGTAGAGGTTTAGAACTCTTTTCCTGAAACAGCAGTTGATGCTAGATTAGTTGCAAATTTTAATTCTGCGATAGATAAATTTTTAAGCAGTTATCAAGGCAGGTATAAGGAGTTAGGCCACAGATCAGCCATGATCTCAGTGAATGGTAGAACAGACTTGAGTGGCTGAATGGTCTACTTCTGTTCCTATGTTATGAGAAAGAACCAAAAGACCAAATGATCTCCTTCTGTGCTGTAACCATTCTGATTCTACAGTACCCCACCAGACGCAATATTGATCTTTACCCACTGAAAATAAATCTACAGAGTCATGTTGGAACCAATTTATCTTACTGCCCCGGTGTCCTGTAAATGTGCTCCAATGTTCATTTGCAAAGCTCTCACTGCATGTCGTGATTGCTCCTTTCCTGCTACTTCTAGGAAACAAAAGATATAGTGAATATATAGTATAATAACTGATAACAATATCAACAATTTAAAGCTCAAGCACTCACCATAAGAATTATGGGTGTTTATACTTTTGTCCATTTCTAATGGCATTCAGATGTTTGCCCCTCCCCAAAAACTCGGTGAGTCTACATTCTTCCGAGAAATTGATGCAGATCTGGAGCAGTTCTTTCATATTGTTCGCTTCTAACTCTTGTTTCTCCAAGTGTTGGTCATCATGGAGACCATATGAACATGGTGCATAGTATGGAGAATATATAGAAGCTGATTTTTGTCATGTTTGTGAACCTTTTTCCTCTTTGGGTTTTGCTGATAAGTTTCATGTACCCTCTTCTCACTGGTCTGAAAATGCTTCATCTCAGAGGAGGATATAATGCTTTTCACAATGCCAGAATATTTATACAGCGCATCCTTGTCAATCTCTTAAGATTATATGCTTGAACACCATTGCAAAATTCTTCAAATGCCACAGCATTTGCAAGGGCTAATTTGGACATTATGTTATGAAAGCTGTTTTCAGACAAATCATCTGTCACTCAAGCACTTCCTGATTTTTGTAAAAGGAGTAAAAAAATCTAACATTTTTGTGCCATACCTGGTATGAGGTGCTTCAGTCTGCTATTCACTTGAACCCAAAAACCTGTTCCGATTTCTTCTCTCCAAGTTCCAAATCGTGTTGCTCATCAACTCGTACATCAAAAGTACACTGAACAACTTTGCCTCTAAAGCTGTGATGCAGTCCGTGAATTGTTTCAGAGCTTTGCTGAGAAACAGAAAGTAAAACTCAGTCAGTTCACTGACAAGCCCCTTCATCCCCGAAACATCTACATAGTACATTGAAGCAATCTCCTCATCATAACCCTTGAAAGTAATACAGGTTTCCAGTATTTTAATAATCTGTCAAGAGAATCACAAAATTGTTTCAATTTCTGCTTTCACTTTCCTCAATAGCATTAACATCCCATCCAGTCCTAGGCATTATCAACTCTGTACAGACAACGTATCCAATACTACCTCCCTATCAATTTTAAATCCTTCAAATGTCTGAATTACCTATTATTTCAACACGATCTATGCAGCATCTTTTCCCTGGTAAAGACAAATGCAATATATTTGTTTAATACCTCAACCATGCCCCTGTGTCGAAGCATAAATCCCATTCAAACAGATACGTGGCCACCTAGACACGTGAAGTGTCCTGAGGTTCTGACATGGTGCAGAATTTGCAAGCAGATGCCCATCCATGACATAAAAAACCCGCTATTCCCTCTTTAGCAGTCTAGCTAGTGCCCTATTTGAACTATTAGTACCAATAAGTACTCCTTGACCTGAGCTCTGAGCTCATAACCTTATTAATTTACTTAATACTTTAGTAATCTTATTTGAATTCTTAATTTCCCAGCTGACAGTTTGTTCAAAGTTAAAATAGACAGATTTTTAATCAGTAAAGGCATCAAGGGTTATGAGGATAAGGCAGGCAAGTGGAGTTGAGGATTATCATATCAGATCAGCCATGATCTCATTGAATGGCTGAGCAGACTCAATAAGCCGAATGCTCAGATTCTGCTCCTATGTCCTATGGCCAGGCAGATCAGTGCAGTTCCAATCAGAGGCTGGCCTCTCTGGAATCCAATCTCTGACTGAACAAGGTGGAAACAACACAAAGCTCAAATTGCATTGATCAGGGTGAGCATGAACAACAGAGCAGAGGTGAGAGCATGGCCTACGAGAGGGAGCTGGGAGAGTGTGCCTGCAAGAGGGAGCTGTGAGATTGTGGCCTGAGAGAGGGAGCTGGGGAAATTTGGGAAACCCTGCTATACACAAAAAGATTCATTGAATCTTGAAAGTGTACAGTCAGTGAGCATGGAAGTACCTAGTTTGGCAGTGGGCCATGAGGAGACGTGGGAATGGGTGGAAGGGCAGAACTTGGCAGAGGGCCATGAGAGGTCATAGAAAACGCAGTAGGCTATTCAGCATTTAGGGCCTACTTCACCATTCAATATGATCAGGCTGATCAGACACTTCAATCTTTTTGCCCATACTATCCCCATAGCCCTTTATGTTATTGTTGATCAGAAATCTATCAATCTCTACCTTAACCATACACAATGACTAAGATGGATGAAAAGGTGTAACTTGGCGTGGGGAGAACTTTTTGACTTACTTTTGAAAAGTCCCATTATGAAGACTGAGGTCCACAATCCCTTTGAAGAGCTGTGAATCATGGCTCTTTGAAAACTTGGCCTGACTCCATGAAAACTTCGGAGAAGTAGAATGTGTCTATCCCTGCAATGGAGCAAAACAGGTCAGGAGCGCCGGATGTGAGCTTCTAACAGGAACCAGCCTGTACCCTTTAAAGACACTCCTGAATATTACACAGCCTTGGAATTGGGTCAGGAATCCTGGAACTGAGACCCACTCACCATTTTTAAAGAGCTTCTGAATCTACCCGACTCAATTAAAATCTAGGCCTTTGTAACTGGGTTCAGCAATAGCAGATCATAACGTCTGCCAGCATATGTTTTCGTCAGGAGCTAATGCTTTACCCATTGACACCTCCACTTATACTCATCTTTTGTTTCTTCACCTATCTTATTAGTATCTTCCTTTTCCTTGCCATTCCTTTTGTCATTTAATCTCTCCCATCTTCCACCCTAACCATAAACCCTTTCCTTTAGTTATTCCCTCCCTTTTCACTACGTCTTTAGTTGTTTAAAATCTGGTACATATTTTTTTCCAGTTCTGAAGAAAGGATATCAACATTGGACCAGGTTTTAACTCATTCAAAACCCACCCACATGCACTGAGTTAAAATCAGGCCCATTTGTTCTGTTTCTCTCTTCATGTGAGTTTTTGCAACATTTTCTTTCTTTATTTCTGCTGAAGTTTTGCAGGATTCCTAATGGAGGCTGAGCAGGGTTGGGACACGATGTTGAGCAGCACGAAGCTGCAGCCAAGGACCAAGGGAATGATTGACGACATTTGGGTAATTTTCAGGGAGGAAGTTTGGGAGATCTTTGCAACCGTGGAAGGAGGATTAGCCTGCAGTAGGTGAACCTTCCATGCTGGGCCTGGAGAGACACTCCTTTGTGTAGACCACTGATTAAAGTAGCAGTGGAGTCCCTTTGGTGGCATAAGGACTCGATATGCACATTTAAAAATGAATCATCTGATTTGAAGCTCGAGGCCCTCCTGCCTGCTCAACAGAATTGGTTAAAAATGGATGCTGTGAAATCAATGTCAGGCATCAGTGATGGAGTCCCATAGTTTTAACTGCCTGCTCTCTTGATTCTCCTGAATGGCCATATAGGTAAAATTGCTCCTTATGCATTCATAACCTTCTATAAAAGCTGCTGTCTTCCTTATTCCTTACCCACAAGCACTCTTGGAAAAAACAGACATGAAACACCTACAACTTATTTTAATTAATTAACCATGCTAAATCTATTGAAGTCAATCTTCACTGATTTCTAATTCTACCCCATTTTGCCAGTCATTGAGGAATTTGTTCTGTGAATCTGATTTAGTAATTCAAGCCAGCAGCCATATTTAGTTTTATTTAGAAAAGAAGCCTTATGATGGTTAGGTCTCAGGCATAACTGTTACGTCTCAAAGCATATAGGGTAGTGGCTGACCTGGCATTCCCCTTTGGATAGTTGTCATGGCAGCAACCAAACATAGACAGGTTTTGTGAATGTCAGCTATAGACTTTGAACAACAGTTTGAACCATTATATAAATTCTGTTACTAAGGCATTCTGAGGTATGAAACAAAATGTTCTCTTCCACTTACGGTTGATTTGTAGCTAATTTAAACATTTTCACTTCCCGTGTGGCTCAGTTGTATTTACTCTGAACAACAAAGGTTTTCTTTGGTTCTGAGAAACTAGACTGATCACACCATTTTTTTTTCAGGACAAAGCAACCCCCATGATCAGTAACTCATCCACCATTGTAAACATTCACTCCCTCCATATTGTGGCAGTGTGTACAATCTAGAAGATGCACTGCTGCAACTCGCTGAGGCTCCTTGTCAGCAATGCCCACTTTGCATGAAAGGATAAATGAAGATTTCTATGTTATTGAGCACCATATATATTATGGTTGGGATTTTCCAATCCCCCTGCGATGTGTTTCACAGCAGCGGAGGTGGCCTGCCATTGGTTGGGGCAGGATCTTCTGATCCCGTTGCTATCAGTGGAGTTTCCTGTTGTATGCACGCCCAGCGACAGAGAACTCGCAATGGGGATTCACCATAGGTGGGACTGGAAGTTTAGCTGACAGGAGCGACCGTTAAATTCTTTTCATGTAAGTAAAGCCCAAAACTCCATGAGTGCAGAGGGGAGGAGTAGACTCCACTCTGGTCCAGAAGGATATAGACTTTTGTTTAAATGGAAATCACTTCCATTGCCCTAACCAAAAATGCAAGAAATACTTAAATTCGCTATAACTGGGCAGATGTTCCAAATCTATTCCTGGGAGGGTGTACATTCTTGGCAGGTCATTTTAAAAACATTTTTAAAAAGTGCATCTGCTGATAATATCTGCAGAATTCCACAATCTACAGCCCCCATTGATTTCCCCAATTGTCAAGGCCGCAAGCTATATTCATCCTGCCATGGATGAGGTAACTCAAAGCCAGAGGGCTGATGGTGTCCTTGCATCAATGACATGATTTCCACAGGAAGAGTGGGTGATTGGTTGTGCTCTTGTAGCAATCAAGACATCCACAGATCAACCATGTGTCTTTATTAATCAGAAAGGCTTCCACTTGTCAGCAGCAGATTGGTGTCTGCAACTACACATTTGATTGCCGGAGCAGACACAAATGCGGACATGCTTCATATGGAAAGTTTACTTTCACAATCTGAGAATTTTGCCAAAAACCTCACTCCCCCAACATAACTTTTTCCTGCAGTTATCCAACCTGCCATACAGTCATGCCTTCCCTCCTTACCAGAGCTGATCATTCCATTCATCAAAAGAAATTCATCAGGATAAGTGAGGAATACAACTTAGAGACCATGAAAATGAAGAGTTCACATCAAATGCTGCATTGTGAAAATAAAGAGCATTATTCAAACGTTAACGTTATTATAAGCACCCAGCTAAATTCCATTGTGCATCAAAGACATCTTCTACTTATTATTTCAATGCAGTTTTACTCCTGTGGATGTCCATTCCTCTGTTCTGTTACATAAGATACCTGTTGCTGCTGTCTTCTGGGTTTTAGAGCCCATGGGGGCTGCTAAAAACTGGCCCACCTGCATCTGATGTGGAGATGTGGCGTTGGACTGGGGTAAACAAGAAATAAGAAGTCTCACAACACCAGGTTAAAGTCCTACAGGTTTATTTGTAGCAAATGCCACTATCTTTTGGAACTGGCCGTTCCTCCCACCCACTTGACAAAGGAACAGCCAGTTCTGAAAGCTAGTGGTGTTTGCTACAAATAAACCTATTGGACTTTAACCTGGTGTTGTGAGCCACCTGCATCTTTGCAGGGGCAGATTCAACCATCAGAGCAGGAGATGATGTGTGCAATTCTGTCTGGGGGTCAGTAGGGAGGTGTAAGATGGGGGTGGCTGCAAGGCTGAGAAATGAAACATTTCCATTTTCTCTTTTATGTACCCCCTGCACTTACTTGCTAACCAAAAACAGAAGGGCACTTGTGACATGTCAGTATTGCACTAAGTGAACAAGACAAAGTATCGCTCAATCCCCTGAAAGTGGCACTGTGAGCAAGCCATTGATCTAGACCAGCATGCACACAGTGGCCTTCTGCATCTGATTCTGCATGAGCTTAGCCACTCTTTGCATTCAGGTGATCATCATAGAATCATAGATATCTCCTAGATATCACGACACTTGTGCCTAAGATACACCCCACTGTCCTTTCTGCAAGTGTGTGCACTGCCTTTGAAAATGCTGAAAACAACATTGTAGACTTTCAGTTGCTACTTCACAAGTTTCCTTTTCATGAATGGCCTCCAAGGCCAGGTAAGCAAAGATTAGTCTGTCCTGATGAGCATGCTACATTGTTGTCCTTGTCTCTAAAAATTATTTCATAGCATGTATGTCGCTGAAAAATTAGCATTTGTTACCCTTCCCAAATTACCCTTGAAGGTGAGGGTGAGCCACCGACTTAAACTGCTGCAATCCATCAGGTGAGGATGCACCCACAGTGCTGATTGGAGGGTGTCTCAGGCTTTTGATACAGTGACAATGAAAGAAAAAGCAATATAATTCAAAGTCAAGATGGTGTGTGACTTGGAGGGAAACTTGCATGTGGTAGTCTTCTCATGGGTTTGTTGCCCTTGTCCTTCTTGGTAGTATAGGACACAAATTTGGAACGTGCTGTTGAAGGAATTTTTATGCCTTGCTGTAGTGTGTCTTGTATATAGTACACAATGCTGTCATCTGTGGCTCACTCAGGAAATTATCATCAATATTAGTTTAAAAAATGAGGTTTATAATGTTGCAAAGAACAGTGGCAAGTCTGAGTATTGGGAGTGTTTTAGAAATCAGCAAGGGTCACAGATTGATAAAGGGTGAAGAAACACAATATGATAGTAAACTATCCAGAAATATAAACAGATTCAATGTGAGAGTTTTTAAAGTATGTAAAAAGGAAGAGGGTAACTAAAGTAAATGTTGTCCCCTTAGAAGCAGAGAAAGAAGAAATAAAAAGGAGAAAAGAGGGGAATAAGGAAATGGCAGAGACACTGAACAAATATTTTGTGTCTGTCTTCATAGTAGAAGACACAAATTGCATATCAAAAGTAGATGGTAAGCTAGTGACTAAACAGAGTGAAGAAATTAAGGTAATTAATGTCAGCAAAGAGAAAATGTAATGTTTGAACTATGTTAGGCATTGAGTTTTAACACAAAATGTGTGGTTTGCAAATATGGATTCAATGTAACAACAGATTTACTGAATAGCTGTTCCCTGCTCTGCACAGAATACATGCTGAAAGTAAACAGTAGCCTGTGGCAACACCACTGAATCATGTGATCACCTCTTAAAGTAACCTGGACTCCTTTTCAATATATAACAGAAAGTACTGGAGAAACTAAAGATACTAAAATCTAACAAATCCCCGGCACCTGATAGCCTACACCCGAGGGTTCTAAAAGGAGTAGCTACCGAGATGGTGGATGAGCTAGGTATAAATTTCCAAAATTCCTTAGATTCAGGAATGGTCCCATCGGATTGGAAGTTGGCAAATGTAACACCACATTTCAAGGAAGGAGGGAGAGAGAAAACAGGGAACTACAGGGACAATTGACCTAATATTAATTGTGGGGAAGTTGATGGAAACTATTCTTAAAGTGTTAAATTATGCTGAGAAAAGCACATTTCAAAATGGTTTTACAAAAGGAAAATCATGTTTAATAAATGTATTAGCACGTTTAAAAATATAACTGTTCATGTAGATAAAGGGAAATCAGTAGATCTATTATACCTGGATTTCCAAAATAGATCTCATTGCCACACAACAGGTTTGTAAGTAGGATAAGGACTCATGGAGTTGGGGTGATATATTAGCATAGATAGAGAATTAGCTAATGGACAAGAGATGAAGTCTAGGCATAAGCAGGATATTTTTAAATTGACAGGTTGTGACCAATACAGTGCTGTAAGGATCAATGTTGTGGCTTCAGCTATTTACAATCTGTATTAATGACTTAGATGAAGAGACAGTAATGTATCTCGGTTCACTGATATAATACAAAGGTAAGTGAAAAGGTAACTAAGAGATTGCAGAGTGTAGACTAGTCAAATGCATGGGTAAGAAAATTTGCAAATAGATTATAATTGGTGTTGTGTAAAGTTATTCACTTTAGACACAAGAATAGAAAAGTGGAATATTTTTTAATCGTGTGAAACTTGTGTGTGCACGTGCAAAGAATGCAGAAAGCTTGGATGTAGGTACTGCAAACATTATGACAAGCTCGAAACAGCCTGAATTTGCCTACTTCTGCTCCGAATTCCTATGTCCCCATAACAAAAGGCATGTATGCCTTTATTGTGAAGAGATTCGAGTACAGGAATAAAGAAGTCTTTCTACAATAGCACAGGATTTTGGTGAGACCACATTTGGAATTCTGTATGCAGTTTTGATTGGAAGAATATACATGCATTGGAGGTGGTGCAGCAAAGGTTCACTAAATTGCTCCCTGGGTTGAAAGGATTGTCCTATGATAAAATCTTCAGTCAAATGGGCCTATGTACTCTGGAGTTTGAGAAGAATGACAGCAATCTCAATGAAAAATACAAGATTCTGAAGGGACTTTTTAGAGCAGACATCGAGAAATTGTTTCTTCTGGTTGGGGAGCACAATCTCAGAGTAAGGGGCTGATCATTTAAGACTGGATTGAGGAGAAATTACTTCACTCAAAGGATTGTGAATCTTTGGAATTCTCTAATCTGAAAGGTTGTGGATGCTCCATCACTGAATACATTTAAGGTAAGGATGGACAGAATTCTGGTCACTCAGCGAATGAAAGGATAGAGGGAGCATGTGGGAAAGTGGACTTGAAGCCCAAGATCATCCATGATCATCTTGAAGTTGGCGTAAGCTCAATGGGCTGTGTGATCTGCTAGAGTTCCTATGTTTTGCTTCTTATGCTGCAACTGTGCCTTGATGGTGGATGCAAGTGGATGTTTAAGGTTTGATGAGGTGCCCATCAAGCAGGCTGCTTTATCCTAGTTGATGTTGAGCTTCTTGAGCATCATTGGAGCACAGAAATCCCAGGCAAATGGGAACTATTCCATCACAGTCATAATTTTTACCTTGTAGATGATGAACAGGTTTTAGGGAGAGTGGAGGTGGCCTATTTGCTACAGAATTCCCAACCTCTGACTTGCTGCCGGTGCCACAGTATTTAGCTAGCTACTACAAGTAAATGGTCAGTGGTAACCTCCAGGATAAGAATATTAGAGCTAGAGGAGTAGGCAATTCAGACCCTCGATCCTGATTTTATCTTGGCCTCAACTCCTCTTTTCTGCCCATTCTCCATAATCCTTCAACCCGTTTGGGCAACATGGTGGCACAGTGATTAGCACTGCTGCCTCACAGCTCCAGGGACCCGAGTTCAATTCCTGGTTTGAGTCACTATTTATGCGGGGTTTTCTCCTGGTGCCCTGGTTCCCCCCCACACAGTCCAAAGATGTGCAGGTTAGGTGGATTGGTAATGCTAAATTGCCCCTTAGTGTTGGGGGACTAGCTAGGGTAAATACATGGGCTTATGGGGAAAGGACCCACATTGGATTCTGATCGGTGAAGACTCGATGGGCCGAATAGCCTTCTTCTCCACTGTAGGATTCTATGGGGACGATTTTACCATTTTGATTCTAAGTGCTGAATCTGGGCACAATTCAGATCTGACCTGGAAACCTGTTCTCACGTGCCTCCATACACACTCAGCCCGAAAAAAATCGCGAGTCTGAATCACATTGTGGTCAGGGCTTATTGCGCCTGAAACGCTGCAGCTCCAATCGAAGACTTCAACTGCACGTGCACAGTGAAAAAAATTTGGAAAACACTCCTCCGTCACATCGCCCCAGGCTACTAAAAGCAGATAAAGCAGCCTGGGAACAAAAAGTGGGAGCAATGTCCCACAGATATAACCCCATCCCCACCAGATAACATTCACGCACCCCCCTCCCCTGCCACCCAGATCGATCGTGACCCCATGTCCCCCTTCTTCCTCCCACCTCCCCACCCACTGATTGCCCACAGAGCGGCAGTGGGCCCCCGCCCCTTGCCCCACCACCCCTCCAACCTGAGATTCATCTGCCCCCCCCCCCAATCCCACCAGAGAATGATCTGGTCTCCTCCTCCTCTCCCCTCTTCCAGACAATAATCTGGCCTCCCTCCTCCCCCCACCAGGGAACCATCTGGCCGGCCTCCCTCCCTCCCCCATTAGAGAACCATCTGGCCTCCCTCTCCCATACAGAACCATCTTGCCTCTCACTCCCACACCCACCAGAGAATGATTGGACCTCCCACCAGAGAGCGATCTGTTGTCCTCCCCTCCCCCTGCCAAAAGAATGATTGGGCCTCTCTCCTTCCACCTCCAGAGAGTAATCAGGCCTCCTACCCAACCACTGCCCCCCACTCCCCGGCCACTGCTGGAGAATGATCAGGCCTCCCACCACCACTGCCCCCTGCCCGCGCCCCCCCCCCCCCCCCGCCCCCCAACACCAGAGAATGATCTTGCCCATCTCCACCCCCCTCCCCCCCCATCCCCAATCTGAGTCAGAGAGCCATTTGAAGTTCTGAACTTACCTCTTCAGAAGCTGGAACACCCGAACATAGAACATTACAGCGCAGAACAGGCCCTTCGGCCCACGATGTTGCGCCGACCAGTTAAAAAAAGACAACAATGACCCACTAACCTAAAGCAATCCCTTTTCGTCCATAAACCTATCCACAGACCTCTTAAACGCCCCCAAACTAGGCGCATTTACAACTGCAGCAGGCAGGGCATTCCAATCCCTCACCACCCTCTGGGTAAAGAACCTACCCCTGACATCTGTCCTATAACTACCCCCCCTTAGTTTAAAGCCATGCCCCCTCGTGCTAGATTTTTCCATCAGAGGAAAAAGGCTATCACTATCCACCCTATCTAAACCTCTAATCATCTTATATGTTTCAATAAGATCCCCTCTTAGCCACCTTCTTTCCAGCGAAAACAACCCCAAATCCCTCAGCCTCTCCTCATAGGATCTCCCCTCCATACCAGGCAACATCCTGGTAAACCTCCTCTGCACCCTCTCCAAAGCCTCCACATCCTTCCTGTAATGTGGGGACCAGAACTGCACACAATACTCCAAGTGCGGCCGCACCAGAGTTGTGTACAGTTGCAACATAACGCTACGACTCCTAAATTCAATCCCCCTACCAATAAACGCCAAGACACTGTATGCCTTCTTAACAACCTTATCTACTTGATTCCCAACTTTCAGGGATCTATGTACACATACACCTAGATCCCTCTGCTCCTCCACACTATTCAAAGTCTTCCCGTTAGCCCTGTACTCAACACATCTGTTATTCCTACCAAAGTGAATTACCTCACATTTCTCTGCATTAAACTCCATCCGCCACCTCTCGGCCCAGCTCTGCAACCTGTCTAAGTCTTCCTGCAAACTATGACACCCTTCCTCACTATCTACCACACCTCCGACTTCGGTGTCATCAGCAAATTTACTGATCCACCCAACTATACCCTCATCCAGATCATTAATAAAAATCACAAACAGCAGTGGCCCCAACACAGATCCCTGAGGCACACCACTTGTAACCGAACTCCATGATGAATATTTACCGTCAACCACTACCCTCTGTCTCCTATCCGCTAGCCAATTCCTAATCCAGTTCCCTAGATCACCCCCAATCCCATACATCTGCATTTTGTGCAGAAGCCTACCATGGTGAACCTTATCAAACGCCTTACTAAAATCCATATACACCACGTCCACTGCCTTACCCCCATCCACCTCTTTGGTCACTTTCTGAAAAAACTCAATAAGGTTAGTAAGGCACGACCTACCCGCCACAAAACCATGCTGACTATCTCCAATCAACTCATTACTCTCCAAATAACTATAAATCCTATCCCTAATAATTTTTTCCAAAACCTTGCCCACAACAGAAGTGAGACTCACCGGTCTATAATTCCTGGGGAAGTCTCTGTTCCCCTTCTTAAACAATGGGACAACATTCGCTAACCTCCAATCATCTGGTACTATACCAGAGGCCAACGACGACCTGAAGATCAGAGCCAGAGGCTCTGCAATCACTTCTCTTGCCTCCCAGAGAATCCTGGGGTAAATCCCATCCGGACCAGGGGACTTATCTATTTTCAGACCCTCCAGAATATCCAGCACATCCTCCTTATCAACTGTAACACTGTCAATTCTACTCCCCTGCAACCCAGTGTCCTCCTCAGCTATATCCATGTCCCCCTGCGTGAACACCGAAGAGAAATATTGGTTCAATGCTTCACCAATCTCCTCCGGTTCCACACATAACTTCCCTCTGCCGTCTATAACTGGCCCTAACCTTGCCCTAACCAACCTTCTGTTCTTGACATACCTATAGAACGCCTTAGGATTCTCCTTAATCCTATCAGCCAAAGTCTTCTCATGTCCTCTTTTAGCCCTTCTTAGCTCGCTCTTCAACTCCCTCCTAGCCAATCTAAAGCTCTCTAGTGCACTATCCGAGTGCTCACGTCTCATCCGAACATAAGCCTCCTTTTTCTTTTTAACCAACGAATCAACTTTTTTGGTGCACCACGGTTCCCTGGCCTTACCAATTCCACCTTGCCTGACAGGGACATACCTATCACAGACTCGCAGTAGCTGCTCCTTGAAAAAACTCCACATTTCGGACGTTCCCAATCCCTGTAACCTCCTAGTCCAACCTATGTTTCCTAATTCTCTCCTAATAGCCTCATAATTACCCTTCCCCCAGCTAAAACCACTGGCCCGAGGTTCATGCCTATCCCTTTCCATCACTAAGGTGAACGTAACCGAATTGTGGTCACTATCACCAAAATGCACACCAACTTCCAAATCCAACACCTGATCTGGCTCATTTCCCAGCACCAAATCCAATATAGCCTCACCTCTAGTTGGCCTATCTACATACTGAGTCAAAAAACCTTCCTGCACACTTTGCACAAAAACTGACCCCTCTAACGAGCTAGAGCTATAACAATTCCAATCAATATTAGTAAAGTTAAAATCCCCCATAACGATTACCCTATTACTTTCACTCCTAACCAGGATCGTCTCCGCAATCCTTTCCTCAACCTCTCTAGAACTTTTAGGAGGTCTATAAAAGACTCCCAACAGGGTGACCTCTCCTCTCCTATTTCTAATCTCCGCCCATACTACCTCAACAGACAAGTCCTCATCAAACCTCCTCTCTGACACTGTGATACAATCCCTGACCAATAATGCTACCCCTCCCCCCCTTCTACCTCCTTCTCTACTTCGACTAAAACATTTAAACCCCGGGACCTGCAGCATCCATTCCTGCCCCTGCTCTATCCATGTCCCTGAAATGGCCACAACATCGAAGTCCCAGGTACTGATCCACGCTGCAAGTTCACCCACTTTATTGCGAATACTCCTCGCATTGAAGTATACACATTTCAAACCCTGCTCCACCCCACCCCTGCGATGCCATGCATTGCAGTCCCCATCCATGCACCCCTCACTTTCAACCCCTCTACTCAGGATCCCTCCCCCCCTCCGAATCAGTTTAAACTTCCCTGCATAGCCCTAGCAAACTTAGCCCCCAGGATATTGGTCCCCTTCTGATTCAGAAGAGCTTCCGAGACAGAGCTTTGCCAAGCATGTCTGTTTTGTGCCGAATCTGGATATGCGAATGCAATGGTAAAGAAGGAAATGCAAGTAAGATTGGGCGTCCATCTCATTAAGTCAATTTAAATGTATGCAAATATATTTAAATTGACATCGCGCCCATTTTGGGCATGGTTCAGATCGCAGCCATTTTTGGGTCTTGATGAAGTGAGCATCTGTATGGGCGTGGATTGCGCTAATTGCCTCACGTCTGACTTTTTAGGGCACAATGCAATGGTAAAATCGGGTTCTATAACTAATTAAAAATCTGTCATAGAACTATAAAATCCCTTTAGTGCAGAAGGAGGCTGTTTGGTGCATCGAGACTGCACCAACAACAATCCATTCAGGCCCTATCTGCATAAGCCCACGTAGTTACCCTGCTAGTCCCCCTGAAACTAAGGGGCAATTTAGCATGGCCAATCAACCTAACCTGCACATCTTTGGACTGTGGGAGAAAATCGAAGCACCCAGAGGAAAACCACACAGAATGTGAAAACTCCACAAAGACAGTGGCCCGAGGCCGGAATTGAACTCGGGTCCCTGATGCAGTGAGGCATCACTGCTAACCGCTGTGCCACCCATTCATCTATCAGTCTATCTCCCCCTTAAATTTCCTTAATGTCCAGCATCCTGAGTTAGAGAATTCCTCAGATTCACAATCCTTTGAGAGTGGTTTTTCTTCCTCTCTGTTTTAAATTTGCTATCCCTTTTTCTAGAACGATGATCTCTCATTCTAGATGGCTTCACAAGAGTAAACATCCTCACTGCATCTACCCTGTCAATCTCCTTCAGCATCCTATATACCTCAATTAATTCTCCCCTCATTTTTTTTTACAAATTCCAGACAGTAACAGCCTAAACTGCTCAGCCTCTCTCCATAGTACAAGCCTGTCATCTCTGGAATCAATTAATGAACCTCCTTTGAACTGCCTCCTATTGCATCTCTCCTCAAGTAAGGGGATATATACAGTGCACAATACTCGATATGAGGTCTCACTAATGCCTTGTGCAGTTGCAGCAACACTTCCCTACTTTCATACTCTATTCCTTTAACAATAAATGCCAAAATTCCATTTGTGTTTGTTCTTACTTGCTGTACCTGCATGATAGTTTTCAGCAATTCGTATATGAGGACATCAAATCCCTCTGCACCAAAGCAGTCTGAACTTTCTCTACATTTAAATAATTTGCCTTTCTATTTTTCTGACCAAAATGGATAACCTCACACCTATCCACATTAACTTCCATCTGCCAAATTTGGGCCCACTCATCTAACCTATCCATTTGTAAATTGATTATTTATCATAACTTACTTTTCCCACCAATTTAATGTCATCTGCAAATTTGGCTATAGTAACTTCTATCCGGGCCATTAATATAAATTGTAAATAGTTGGGACCCGAGGACAGAACCCTGCAACACTCCTAATTACACCTTGCCGATCAGAAAAGGATCCATTTTCCAGACTCTCTGCTTTCTGTTGGTTAACTAGCTGTCTATTCAAGCCAATAAATTACCCCTAACCCCATGTGATCTTATCTTGTGCAGCACCTTATCAAATGCCTCCTGAAAGTCCAGATATACTACATCTACAGGATCACAATTATCCACTTGGCTTGTTACATCGTCAAAAAATGCTAGCAAATTAGTCAAACACAATTTACCTTTCATAAAACCATGCTGACTCTGATGGATTGCATTTTGACTTTCTAAATGTCCTGTTATTACTTCCTTAAAAATGGATTCTAATAATTTCCCAATAACATGTTAAAATAACTGGTCTATAGTTTCTAGAGGTGAGGGGTTTGTCTTACATCGAGAGATTGGGCAGTTTAGGTTCATTCTCCCTGGAGTTTAGAAGAATGAGAGGAGATTTAGTTGAGGTATACAAGATGAAAAGCGGGATTGATAAACTAGATGTGGAGAGGATGTTTCCTCTTGTGGGGCAATCTCGAACAAGAGGTCATAGTTTTAGGAAAAAGGGTGGCAGATTTAAAATAGAGATGAGGAGAAATTGCTTCTCTCAAATTGCTGTGGCATTCACTACTTCAGAGTGTGGTGGATGCTGAGACATCCTCCTCCATCGCGGTCAACGTTGCAGTGGCTGCAGGTCCAACTTTGGTTCTCTGCCTCACCTGGATCTATGGACTGCCATATTCTTCAGTGAGAGAATGCAGAGAGTTATGAGTGTGAGGTGTGAAATGGTTGTTGAGGCTGGAGTGAGACCAGTTGAAAGCGATTGCGAGTAATGAACAGAAAAGGAAAATAGGATAAGGGTGAATGTGAGTGTTATCTGCTGACATGGAGCTTTGAGGAGGAGGCTGGAGAGAAAGGAAATTGTGCAATAGCAAGTTGGATCAGCCAGAGGAATGCTGTGCAAAGTGAATGCTCGGCGGTCTGAGACTGATGGCTGCCAGCTGAAAATTGTAAGGTCACCTTGCCTGATATCATGAGGTCATTAAATCTCTCTTGTTACTGGATCTAGGTCTTTGGCATCATGCTTCTGCTGCTCATAGTCTGTGCTATTTCTAAGCATGCCTATTTAGACGGGCTCCTGGCTCCCTCCTCCCAATTTAGGGAAGAGAACTTCTCTTCTTGCCTGAACTGTTTCCATCAGTACCTAGATGGATCTGTTAACCAATGGCAGTCACATGTCTTGTTCTATCCTCCAGCAGTTTTCTCCTATTCAGTGCAACATTCACTGCTGTCATTATGATTCCTGTCAGGATCCTCTAAATACAGATCCTTCAATGTTATCCCGCTCACTGTCACTGATTGGTCAGGCAATATGCAGTCAGAATGCTAATGCCATGGCTTAGTTAAAGAGCCTCAGTAAAAGCCTGCTAAATAGTTCAATGGGTTCCTGACACTAATAATCCCACAATTTCAGCAGGAACTAAATCAGGAAAATTCCACCCACTGATGCACATTTTCAAAGAATTAATGTTCTACACTTGAAGAACCCCTCTATCTCAGTGAGGATGGTTACCTGGTAACGCATTTTTTTTTGCAGACAATTTGCCAAATGTAATGGAGTAAACAAGAAGATAGCTAGTTGACTCAAGATGAGAACCATATTATCAGAAGATTTACTAGGATGTTAACGGGACTTGATGGATTGAGTTATAAGGAGAGGCTGAATAGACTGAGACTTTTCTCTCCGGAGTGTAGGAGGCTGAGGGGTGACCTTATAGAGGTCTATAAAATAATGAGGGGCATAGACAAGGTAGATAGCCAATATCTTTTCCCAAAGGTAGGGGAGTCTAAAACTAGAGGGCATAGATTTAAGGTGAGAGAGGAGAGATACAAAAGTATCCAGAGGGGCAGATTTTTCACACAGAGGGTGGTGAGTGTCTGGAACAAGCTGCCAGAAGTAGTAGTAGAGGTGGGTACAATTTTATCTTTTAAAAAGCGTTTAGGTAGTCACATGGGTACGATGGGTATAGAGGGATATGGCCAAATGCAGACAATTGGGATTAGCTTAGGGGTTTCAAAAAAAAAGGAGCGCATGGACAAGTTGGGCCAAAGGACCTGTTTCCATGCTGTAAACCTCTGACTCGAAGCAGTAATGCTCAGGAAACATTATATTTAAATTCCTGTAGATCAGATTTTTCAAAGGAGAATGACATGAGTATTCAAATCAAATTTGATGTGCAAGTTGCAGCTTTTTAACCTTCACCATCTGGAATTGTTTTATTTTATATTATAAGAAGCTTCAAGGTTCTCGGCCTTTTTATTGTAATCCTGTTGCATGTTAGCTGTAGTCATTTGATTAGTTGTATTTCTGATGAATATATGAACTCCTCTTTATCAGCCATTCAATTTGACAGCTCACTGGCCTGCAAGGTATATGGAAAGATATAGTTTGAATGAAAGCATGGCAGATTAAATGACAACAATTTCCAACAGTGCACATAAAAATGTTCATCAAATTTTCTCTTAGTCACACTGATCATTTCTCTTGATCACAATCATTTCTGATTAATCATTGGTATAACCAAGGACCAGATTGAAATATACAAGACACAGGTCCCCAGAAATCTCAACTTAAAAAAACAAAGTACAATTAAAACATAGCCTGAAGAAAGGCCTATTGCCAAGGTCTTCAAGGTGACTGGATAAGCTAAATTATTTAATTGAATTTCAAAGCTTTTTTTTTAAATTACATTCCACAATTCAAGTTAAACAAAAAAAACTACAAATGCTGAAAATTAAAGATAAATATATAAAAAGCTAGAAATCCTCATCCAGTCAGTTTGTATCATCAAATTATCTAAATTTACAACACGAGGCAATTCAGACCATTGTTTCTCTACCAGTTGATAAACAGCTTTTCAGCCTAATTTCACTTTCCAACTCTACATGCATTCGAAGTGCATATTCAATAAATTTTTAAATATGAGGGTTTCTAACTCAACCACCTTTTTCAAGAATGAGTTCTGGACCCATACTATCCTCTTCAACTTCCTTCTTACCCTCTTACAATACTACCAATTGCATTAAATCGATTATTAACCTCTCTGCTAAGGGAAATAAGTCCTTGCCACTCTGTCTTGGTCCCACGCAATTTTTACGCCACAATTAAATCTCCCTTCAGCCTCCTCTGTTCCAAAGAAAGTCCCAGCTTATCCAATCTTTCTTTATAACTAAAATTTTCCTCAACATTCTCAGAAATCTCCTCTCTACCCTCTCTAGTATGAACACATCCTTCCCATGATCAGAACTGTACACGGCACTGTAGCTGATAGTTTTAGCATGACTTCCATTCCTTATACCCTATGCCACAACTAATAAAGGAAAGGACCCTGGATATTTCCTTAACTGTCTTATCTACCTGTCCTGATACTTTAGGTATCTGTGACTTGCACATGTCCCTCTGTTCCTCTACATTTCTTAGCATCTTAGCATTTAGTATTTCCTTATTTTGTTTGTCTCCCCAGATGCATAAAAAGTCTTTCAGTTACAGAATACCCATTGATTATTATCTTTTGCTTCCTGCCACTGGGTCAATTTTAAATCAGTTTTGACCCTTGGATTACCTTTGGATCCCTTGAATTTTTGTTTTATGATCAATATGCTGTTGTCAAAGCTTTGCTAAATTCCAGAGACTGTATTAAAATAGCCTATGCTGGTTAACTGTCCTTGTCAGCTACTACAAATTCAATCAAGTTAGTCAAACTGACCTCCCTTAACAAATCCATGTAGGTAATCCTTAATTAATCTATGCCTTTCTAAAGCACAGTTTAGATTTTCTCAGCCTGGATACATTTCATTTGGGCTTGGAAACAAAGTAAAGTTTATTTATTTATAAGTAAATAAATAAGGCTTACTTTGACACTGCAATGAAATTGCTGTGAAATTGCCATGGTTGCCACAGTCCAGTGCCTGGTCAATGCACTTAGTCAATGCACCTAACCAGCACATCTTTCAGAACATGGGAGGAAACCCACACAAACACAGGGAGAACGTGCAAACTCCACACAGACAGTGACCCAAACTGGGAATTGAACCTGGGTCCTGGCGCTGAGAGGCAGCAGTGCTAACCACTTCTTGTCTCACTGTGCTTATCCCATAACTATATTATCAACCTTTTTTATGAAGACAAGTGCAAAGTATTCAGAGTATTCCCTTTTTCGTCTTTACTTGGCACTATTCTTTCTTTAGTTATCCTGTTACTCTAATTTATAAAACATTTTTGTGTTATATTGATTTTACTTGCGTATATCTGATCATGCCCTCTCTTTGCTTTCCTAATTTATTTTTAAAATTTTTCCGTTGCATTTTCTCTACTGATTTTGAGGTGTATATAGCTTTTATATCAATAATTTTTTTTGGCCTTATTTTACTCTGTATTCTCCTTGGACTGCAGGGGGCTGTAGATCCTTTGTGGGAACATCCTGGTTCTGCACCCTCTTTATCTCTTTCTTGCAGCTGTTGACATTGATTTTCCTCCATGTAATTGCTTCCAGTCTACTTTTGTCAAATCACATTTTAGCTTAGTAAAATTGTCCTTTCCTCAATTCTGAACTTTTACTTTTAGTCTATCTTTACCCTTTTCCATAACTACTCTAAATTTAACTGAATTTTGATCACTAGTACCAAAATGAACCATTAAGTCCACCTGTCCAGCTCCATTCCCTAAAATGAAGTCTAGAACTCTGCCTTATTGGCCTTGCTACATACTGGCTAAAAAGATTTTTCCTGAATGCGTTTTGGGAATTGTGCGCTCGCTTTACTTTTTACACTGATTTTATTCCAGTTAACATGATTTCAGTCGGACCTAATTTCCTGAGTTCAGCTTTTTGTCCATGTTTGGACCAAGGTGGTAATGAGGGCGGGAGCTGAGTGATCTTGATGGGACCCAAACTGAGCATTAGAGAACAGGTGATTGCTCTGCAAGTGCAGCTTGATAGCACTTTTGATACGTTCCATTGCATTTTGGATGATCGAGAGTAGACTAATGGGTGGTAATTGGTCATCTTTACTATTTTGCCAGGTTGTCATTTTTGGAGGCCAATCATTTCAGCCCCAGAACAATACTGCAGGAATTCCTTAGGATAGTGTCCTTGGCTCAATCATCATAATGTCAAAACTGGGGATGTTCACTAATCATTGTTCAGGGTTCATTTCCATTTGCAATTCCTAAGATAATGAAGCAGTCAGTTTCCACATGCAGCAACGTTTGGACAACATCCATGCGTGAGATGATAAGTGACAAATATCACTCATGCTCCTCTGTTGGGTCTGTCATGATGCTGGAATAGGACATACCCAGAGATCATGAAAGAGAAGCCTTGGACATTGACTGAATGGTCTGTGAGTATGACTATGGCAAACTATTGCTTGGCTAATTTTTTGCGACCAGCTGTCCTAATTTTGACATAATTCCCAAGATGTTAGTGAAGAAGACTTTTCATGATCAACTGAACGAGTTGTGCCTTCTTGTGTAGACTGATGGCATGTGGTCCATTTATTTGTTTCAGTGTTGTCACAGCACTTTTTGATACTACTCATCAGCTTACTAAGTTGCATACATTGCAGTGAGTTTGGAATCACATTCAGGCCAAACCAGTTAAAGACAGCATGTTTCTTCCTTCAAAGCTACTAATGAACCAGGTAGGTTTTTAATGACACTTTGGTAATTTCATGGTCACCATTATTGACACTAGTCTTTTTTATTCCAAACTTGTTTAATTAATTACATTTAAATTCCCCAGCTGCTGCTTTGGAATTTGGACTCAAATCACCAGACCATTACTCTGAATTACTACTCTAGTTACAAAGCCATTATGCTACAATTTCTGTGTTGCTTGCCTTAGAAATGGCTCTGTGCAGAGGAAGTTAAGGGGAAATTTTATAGTGATGCTTAAAATTATGATAGAGTTAAGGAAGTGGCAGGTATGTGTCATCTAATCTTGCACATCAGAGGTCCCTCTGAAATCAATGAAACTCAAGAACACAAAAAATAAAAGCAGAAGAAGGCCAGTTGCCCCTTGAACCTGCTGTGCTTTTCTATAAGTTCATCGCTCATTTGATTGAGGCTTTAATGCCATTTTCCTGCTGTCCCTCATAACTCCGTTGTTGAACAAATAAATCTACCTAATTCAGCCTTGAATATACTCAATGACCCAGTCTCCACTGTTCTTTGAGAATTCTACAGACTACAGACTTCCTGAGAAAAAATATTTCTTCCTATCTGAGTCTTAAATCTGAGACCATATAATTTTTAAATGAGAGCCCCTCGTTTAAAACTCCCCCACAGGTGAAGCATCCTGTCAGCATTCACAAGAGCACAAGCATTACGACAAAGTGGTGAGCATGCACTTCTTGGTATTCCTGAGGAAGCACTTATATTTTGATTTGTAAGTTAACATTCCATTCAAAGATTTTCGCTAATGTAGTGTCAATGGTTGTGGTGCCACCAAGAATGGAACTTTCGGCAAGAGTTCAGTATGTAAGTAATAGTTTACCTTGGATAACCACAATCACAGTTTGAGCAGTTCCTCTTGTCACATTTGTGAACCAAGTAGCCAGTCGTCCCTGACCCATCCTCAAGAATTCTCTAGAATTTCCATGGAAGGTTAAAATCTGAGACTTTTATCACTCGGGTACCACTTGGGTAACCGTGTGCTGATGCAGCTTTATGGAGTTCACTATAGATGTTGATAACAGACCAACCTCATTCAAAGCAGTTCAGAAACCAGCTGTGCAGTCACCCACGATTCGTACACTCACAATTAGGAGAACACATAGTAAGTAGCAATGTATAACAATCATGGAGGAAAAATTTATTTAGGCTCATTTTGGCACAGGGATCATGATGAACAATTACTCTGTACTGTGACCTGTTGCTGTCTCTTTATCTAAATGAAACATGCTGTTGATTGCTTCATGCATAGAAGGGAGACTGGAAACGTGCATGTCTAGCAGCTGTTACAGCCAGTCTGCATGTATTAAAGGCATCATGCCTCTCCAACAGGGGAGCTGCACTCATTGTACAAAACTTGATGTAGAATATTGTCTGTGGAACACTGGGAAAGAAGCAATTGCACAAAAAATAGAAAATAGGCGAGAAGAACTTCCAGGTTTTCTGATATGGTGCTGGAAACGTTAGTACAAGATGATGAGAAGAGGAGAGAAGTAATGTTTCTGCAGAGGATCAAGAGGTCTTCAAGGCATAGCCTGAGAAGGAAAAAATGGAGCAGGCGATCAAAGAGATGAATTCCTGGAACATGGCCTTTAGGAACTGGAGCATGCCAAAATAAGTTTACTGACCTCTCCAGGGTGGCCAAGTTCTGTAAATGCATCTTCAAATGGTATTTTCTACCCTCTGGACAACCAGCTTTTCCTGCTGTTCAATGCAACACACTCCTATCACTCATCCATTAGTATTTTGCAGCTAACAAGGCTCAGATCTAATGTTCAGAAACTCATTACCATAAGAGCAGCCATGATGCCTACATTCTGTAGCACTCCCAGATGTCACAGCTTTTCACCACTCCCCTGCAACATGCCTACAAGGTTCGATACTTGCCAAGAAGGAATATCCACTGAAGAAATGGCTGCTAACACTAGTGAGAAATTCAAGGATGGAGGGTGCAGAATGTCACAACACCAGCACCTGAGCCACCATCAAGCAGATTGTAGGTCTCCTGAAGATGAGATTCAGATGCATGGAACATTCCAGTGGGGCACTTCAAAATACCTCAACACAGGTTTTCGTAATCATGATGATCTGCTAGAGAGCGCAAGAGAGGCACGGCAAGTGCTTTTTTAATTTATTCATTCTTTGGATGTAAGTGTCGCTAACAAGAGCCAGCATTTATTGCCTATCCCTGATTACCCTTCCTTAGATGCTGGTGAGCAGCTAACAACTTAAGAGTTGATTAGACCATTAGTCATTTCAGATGGTGATTATGAATCAATCACATTGGTATGGATCTGGAGTCAAATAAAGGCCAGACCCGATGAGCACTGTGTGTTTCCTTCTCCAAAGAGCATTAATGAATCAGGTGAGTTTTTATGACTGTTGCCTGCTGCACAGTCTATTTTAACCCTTATACAGTGGACAAATAATTACCGAGTAAACGGCTTGTTAGTACAACCAATACTTATTGAGACCCACACAATCAATAATCACCCACCCGACCAACAGTAAGTTATCTTACAGAAAATACTGGAATTCAAGTCCAATACAAGACATTGACTTAACTTTGCGTGACTGGCAAGTACCCAAGCAGATATTGGCCTTTATCTGTGCGCTGGTCTTGGTATTCGCCTGCATGGTCTGGTCTGGCACTCTGGCTCTGGTCTTCCTTCCTTCCTTCCCAGGTGTGGTGGCTCTCCTCGTGCTGGTTGTCGCTGGCGATGTTCACCATTGTTGTAGCTCGTTCGTGGGGTCAGAGAGAGAGAGATTCCTGATTGTGCAGCACCCTTTAGACCCCTTTTGGTTTCACGCCCCTTTTGGCCATTGCCAATCAATTGATCAGGACTTGATCACCCTGATCGATAAGAGTTCAATTAGGTGCTACCACACCGATCTCTGGGTGCGTTCCCAACAGCCAAGTCTGTAGGTTCTGGAGGCACATAGGTCACACACCTCTCTCCTAAATAAGGGTTCACAATGCCCTTATGTCTGGTACATAACCCAGTGTGACTATAAAATCCCTTTCATCTTGGAGATGACCTGTATCCTGTTTATTCACTCCTCAGGGTTGTAGCCTTTTTGTCTCTGTCTTTAAACTGCAGCCTGTCGGTTTAGTTTCTTGCCCAATTGTCCCAGAGTGCTTTACAAAATGCCATTTTAGATGGACCATTTGGCCACATGACAATCAAAATTCATGATTATTATGAATGAGATCAGTATTTTAATACAGGTTTATTCATAAACTTAATTTAAATTTCTCCTGCTACCATGGTGAGATTTGCCTTCATGCCTGCAGAACATTAGCAGGGCCTCTGGATTACAAGTCTACAATGGATTGGCCACCAGATCTACAGCTTCCTGATCCATTGTCATCAGGACGGTTTTAAGTGGGATTCTGCTGCTGATCCAATCCCTTTCCACTGTGGGGACACAGAAGAGGAATGCTAGTCACCCAGTAAGATCAGGCACACATTCAGCCTATCAACTGGCTCCTGCCTCTGTGATTATTGACATGCTGGTGGCACAGGGCCACTCTTGCATCCCCTGTGATTTATTTTCATGGGATTGCTAGGCTGGCATTTATTGCCCATCTTAATTATCCTCGAGAAGGTGGTGGTGATGAACCATTTGTTTGAACTGTTGCAGTCTACTTGGTAGAGATCTATCCCAGTGCTGTTAGGAAAGGAGTTCCAAGCTTTTAACACAAAAGTGAAAGAACAACAATATAGTTCCAAATCAGAATTGTGAGTGCTTTGGAGAGGAGCTTGGGCAATGTTCCCATGCACCTGCTGACATTTCCCGCCTTGGTTATAGAAGATGTGGTTTTGGAAAGTGTTGTCACAGGAGTTTTGGTGAGTTGCTGCTGTGCATCTTGTATACAGCATTCAATGCTGCCATTGTGGTCAGCACTGGTGGGTGTGAATGTTTAAGGTGGTGGATGGAGTGCAGATTAAACAGGCTGCTTTGTCCTATATTGTGTTGAGCTTCTTGAGTGTTGTTACAATCATTCAGGCAAGGAGAGAGTTTACTGTCAAACTCCTGAATTGTGCCCCGTAGATGCTGGTGAGGCTTTGGGGAGTTGGGAGGTGAGTTACTTGCTGCAGAATTCCCATCCTATAAACTGTTCTTGTATGGCTGGTCCAGTTCAGTTTCTAGTTAATGGTAACCTCCAGGAGATTAATGGTGGGGGATTCAGTGATGGTAATTTAACAATGTCAAGGGCAAATAGTTAGATATTCTCCTTCCGAGTTCTATTTCATATGGACTTGGGCTGCTTCAGTACTTGAGGGGTTGTGAGTATCGTTGAATACTGTGCAATCATCAGTGAACATCCACACTCTGACATTAAGTTGGAGGGAAAATCATTGATAAAGCAGCTGAAGATGACTGGGCTTAGGAGACTACTTGAGGAACTGCTGCATCAATGTCCTGGGACTGAGTTATTCGAACTTCATCAACCGCAACCATCTTCCTTTGTGCTAGGTGTGATTCCAACCATGGAGAGTTTTTTCCCCCTAATTTCTATTGACTAATTTTGCCAGAGCTCTTTGGTCGAAAACTGCATTGATGTCAAGGGCAATCACTCTCATTTCACCTCTAGAATTTAGTTATTTTGCCCGTGTTTGGACTACGGCTGTAATGAGGTCAAGTGCTGAATGGCCTTGATAGAACCCAAACTCAGTTATTGCTGTGTAAGTACCATTTGGTAGCACATTTCAAAACACATTCCTCACTTTGCTGATGAGCAAGAGTTGACTGCTGGGGCAGTGATTGGTCAGATTGGATTTGTCCTGCTTTTTATGGACAGGACACATCAAGGCAATTTTCCACTTTGTCTAGTAGGTGCCAATGTTGTAGCTGTACTGGAACAGCTTGGTTAGGGAAGTAACTGTTCTAAGACACAAGTCTTCAGTACTATTACTGGAATGTTATCAGGGCTCATAACCTTTGCTGTATTTAGCAGCGTGTAAGTTTTTAACAACATAATAAATGAAACTACTGTTGAACCAACCTCTTTGGCTCTGAAAAAATAACTTTAGAAATATGGACTGAAATCTTCAGGATGTTCAAACCCCGCCACCGCTGTGAGCAAGGACAGAGAATTTGGCGCTCAGCCAGATCTCCATTCACTGCAGCAGGAGCAGAGGATCCCACTGGTGTGAACGGCTGGAAAATTCCAGTCCTGGATTCTCATTTCCTGTAATGAAAATGTAGGCACATTTTTCAAAATAATTCCTGTTTGCCTCTTTAATCTCTCTTAATCAAATCTGTATTCTCCAAAATTTAATTTGCTTCCCCTAAAGTATTTAAATGCAATATCATATACATTTCCTGCTTTTTGATTTCTGTTTTGGATACTGCATTTTTCATTGATCATAATGCAGTGTGATGGGTTGAAGATCTTCACTCTTGCTTGCCTGGTTCACAGACGTCATAGATTCTCAGTAGAGGGTGTCACACTGAAACAGCTACCAGACTGCTGGAAATCTCTGCTGACAAGTTTGCAGAATGTTTGTGGCAAGGTGAATGGAAAAGAACCATTCCTGCAACGCTGGGAGCAAATTTTGACCTGTTTTCAATTATATAGGCAAAGCATCACATAATTAGCTATCATAATACAATGCCACTTGAAAGCTTTTACTGTCAATAAGACTAATTTAATTTTTAACAAGAAGTTTCCATTCTTAATTTTCCTACCATAAGCATGTTCAGTAAAGAAAATTACTTTGCACTTTTTCAGGATGAGCCTGTTGCACTTGGCAAACAGTGGACGAGAGAATCTGCTCAAGTCACATATACCACCCCAGCAGTTTCTTATTCACAGGAGTTGATGTACATCAATGGAAATACAAGCTATAATTACCATAGTTATGGAGGGCTGAGTGGTGGGAAGCAAAATCCACCTTCCTTACCAAGTGACGGTACTAACAGTGGTAGGTGTCATTACGTATACATTAATGATCATTAATATCTTAAATGATTTCAGTATGAAAAGAAAATCCTTTTCTAACCTTGCATTAAGTTATATTCTTGATATACATTATTCCAAATACAGTTACATAGGTAACTGAGGACCTAAGCTGAAAGAGGAGGCTTTAACGTCAGTGAATGAGTGAAGGGATTTTAAGTTAATTCTGTTTCAGCAGCTCAGACCAGGATATCCAATGTTAATGTAAAGTTATTGTTTTAATGCAACAACATTGTCAAATTTATCCCTTATTAGCAGCTATCAATGTTATGAATATTAATTATCAACAATTACAGTATCTGAATACTGAGAAATCAAATTGATTTTTGTCAAGTTTGTACATAAGCACCACCTAGAGCTAGCAACTTTCTGTATGAATGAAAAGCTCCCCTGATAAATTGGATATATATTTATTATTCTTGTGATATTTAAGGATTTGTTGTACATTATTTGTTGCTGCATATTGTGTTACAAATCTTGCCAAAGGGATAGTGGACTGTTAGATATAGAAAACTGATTGTCCAGGTCATTTGAGTTTAAAGAAAGATGTGCATCTAGAAGTGCATCTATATATAATGTTTCATTTCTATTTAAAGGCCCAGCAGATCTCAGCGTGAAGAAGTCACTTGCATCACACTCTGGATCCTCCAACATTAACAATTCCAAAACTCCACCAGCTCAGCTGAGTCCCACTGAAATAAATGCAGTACGGCAGCTTGTTGCAGGATATCGAGAATCAGCAGCCTTTTTACTCCGTTCTGCAGATGAGCTAGAAAACCTGATTTTACAGCAGAATTAATTCCCATCGAGCTACTCTCTTTACTGTTGATGATTAGGTTTCTGGGCCAGCAACCTTTTGTATTACTAAACAGTACCATGGAATGATGGCTGTTGTAGTTTCTCATCATACCCCTGAATGTGAAAGAACCTCTGATGTTTTCTTTTTGAGGAACTATTGCATTTTTAGCATAAAGCTTCAATCCATTCTATTTCATATTTTCTAACTGGAGTAACAAATGGAATATGACCACAAATTTTAACCATCTTCAGTGACTGCCAAGTAAAAACAACAGCATCAACATCGTCTTACGTTCCAAGTGCAATATGAGTTCAAGGTGCTACAAAGTTTATTTTGGACAAGTGCAGAGATAAAAAGAATTTAAGGAAGCTTTATACCTGTGAAAAATAATCATGTTGTAGTAGATGCGGAACAGAAGATGGGAATCTAGTGCTGGTTTTGGGGTGTGATAATAGGTTAATTGGGAGCTAACAAAGCCAGTATTATTTATCATATTGGGTTTACGCTCCTACTGTTATCTATCCCCATCTCACTCACACATAAGTCTATCCTTATGTTCAAGTAAATTAAATCCTGATATGGTGCCTGGATAAAACGCATCTGAAAACAAAATAGACATGTTGTTTATTGGATTAATTTAAATCTGATGTTTGTTGGAAAAATGAAACATAAAACCTTGTGGGATGTATTTCACTGTAGGTTGTATATTTTGCAAGTAACAATCTGAGATCTTTGTACAGTTTAATTTTAGAGAATTCTATTGAGAGGATGTCTTGGGACACCTTTTACTGTGGGATGTATTTTGCTGTAGGTTGTATATTTTGCCAGTAACAATGTGAAATCTTTGTACAGTTCCATTTTACAGAATTCTATGAAAAGAGGCCAGAAGACTTTTTTTTGATGTGATGTGCAAAATGTGCAGTTTACTGCAATATTTTGTTGTTCCCTAAAGCCTGTACTGACCGGATGCAGTTCTCTCACAATTACTGTGGGTGTACTTAAATTCTGTCAATTATTTTATAAATTATTACTTATACAAAAATTGATAATTTCTGTTGTTTACAACCATTTTATCTGTAATTCTTGGGTAAATTGCTTTTGCTTTTCATGTTAGAATATAATTTAAATTTTGTATTTTTGCTGTGCACTTAGTGAAGAGGTATAGTGGGGATCCCTGTATAGTTTTTACACTTGTGAATTCCTTAAAAATTGTCTCATTCATGTTGATTCTCATTTATGTTTTTGATAATTGTGTTTAATGAATTGGTAACATTTTGAGTATATGTGAATTAGTGTTTTTCAATTTGTTAACAACTCCAGACTGTGATTGTGAACTGCGTTATGTGCACTTTGTTCTATAGTAATTGGACAGCACTGACATCTAAGCTTTTTGTAATGTTTATTTGATTGATTGATATACTGTTTAACAAAGTCAAAATGGTTGGTATTGTAGGTGAATATAAATGTGAGAAAACAGTCACTGCTATAATCCAAATATTTGTGGATTTTTCCTTCTACTGCAGCATATACCTCTTATTAGAAAGCTGGAACCAATAAATATTGAACAAAATTAGTTTTGAACATCTTGAAAAAAATGCAAAAATATACTTGTAGTAGAATGCAGGTGCTTTTCTTTCCTTGTTAACGCCAAATTCTAATGAATTTTAGATACACATTTACCAGCAACGGTATGCATTACCAGGAGAAGTTACAGTAGGCTATTATAATTTTTAATAGCATCAAGTGCTTACTGTGTCTTTTTTTAAGAGTTCCTACTCCTGCAGTGCAAACTTAGTAATCCTTTGTGGGGTGCTTACATTATTCACATCAGCTGAGAAAAGAATTGGATTCAGCTTAACGCACTCTCTAGTCTGCTAGTATTTGGGCTGTTGCCATGCAGCCCAAAAACTGGAGGCTGTGTGGAATCTTTAAATGGATGGAACAATTTGCCCCTCACTTTCCCATTCACTATTTGCATGAATCCTGCAGATTGTAGATATTTTGCCAGGTAGAAAATCAACCTAACATTGTTATCCCCAGTCCAACAAAAAATCTTCCATGGGCAAAATTATTCTGATTTGCTGACAGAAATACAACACACCATCCATCTGACCATTGAGGTGCCATCAAATCAGTCAGTGTGTTAATTAATCAAAGAGGCTTCCCTTTCTTTAATATGCAACTGTGACCATGGCAAGAGGATAATGCAAGTGTAACCAGGGAGCTGCCATGGACTTGTTCATCCTTCACCAATCTCAGGTTTTTGGAAGACAATGGATAACCACAAGAATTGGCTGATGATTCCAATGTGGAACCCTTCTACAGAGACACAGGAGAGTTACAACAGGAGCCATGTTACTTCTAGGCCAATAATAGAATAATCTGTTACTGCATGAATCATCAACTCCAGGAATGAATCTGTGAACCGGACAACAGCCTTTTCATGTATTCCATCTATGCTGCAGTTCTTTCCTTCTTCTCACTGGAATGTTTCCTGAAAATACTGTTATCATTGTGAATCCTGGCAGCTTCCCGTAAATATAGGTCATCCATTGTAGTATTAGGCAGGTCGTCATTCTCAGCCTCCCTGATTGATGAGAGAACCTGGCGGTGGGCTGATAATTGGTTTGTTCTAGGAAAGAGCAGCCACAAGGTTTGCAAATCAGAGAGTTGGATGCCTAACCCAGAAACAGCCCTGGTATTCTTTCAGGGACTAAGTGAGAAAATTCTGCCAATACTTTTGGAGATAAAGAAAAATATTACCTTTCTTTAACAGGCTTATTAAGTTTCAACTCCTAATCCTTTGTTAACCAACCTCTAAAAATTGTGGCCCGTCATGTTCACCTCTGCCAAACCTCTGCAAAAATCAAAGCTTGTATAAAAAGCATTACTGAGCACTAGATGGCAGACCCAAGACCTCTCCTCCAAAATTCCTGAATGTTGTCTGCCAAATGTATGACCTCCTGGTTTCCATCCCTGTCATTCACTCGCTCCAGCTTTAACTGTTCAAATATAACCAGAAGATCTACTGTATTGGCTTCTCTCCCTGCCTTATGCCTCAGTTGTTACTTCTAGAGTTCCCCAACCCAATGTATTTCCATACTTTTCGCATTTACATGCTGCCCTTTGATAACAATTCACACATTCATGGAGACGACTTCCATGTGTTTGCAATCTCAACAACATATTCAGTCAACTTTGAGTGGAACCTGCAACCTCATTCTCCTCATTCCAAGGACTATTTACTTGCGCTGGAATTGCAATGCTTACCTCCACCCTGCCTCATTCCATCTGCTGCTGAAACTCTAATCTATGTTTATGTACTCCAGATTAACTGTTCCAACACTGTTGACTGACCTTCAATTCTCCACTCTCTCAAAAGCTGTTGTCAGTATGCTATCCTATGTCAAATTCAGCTCAGCCATCAGCCTAATCCTTGCTGATTTACATTAGCATCCAAATTCGCAGCATCTCAAATTTGAAATTCTCACCCCATTGAAATTCCTTCACATCTTACACATTCTGTCACATCCATTCCACCACTTTGATATATCATTGGTGGTGTGCCTTCAGCAACCTACATCATACACTCTGGAAATTTAAACATGAAAAGCAATAAAGGAAGAGATCAGCTTGTGGCATGAACCTGTCCTGCCTGGCATGGTGTAGTGTCTATACACCTGACCCTCACCTTCATACAGCAATTCAGCTTCCAGACAGAAACAGAAAAAAAGGTATTTGGCCATTGCACCGACACAGCGCAGTAGTTAATCAGCCCTCAAAATAGAATGATAAAATAGTTACAGCTCAGAATGGCCCATCTTGTCACCTCTTTGCAAGGGCAGTTTTCCTTGTCTCATTCCCCTGTTTATTTTTCCCCGGTAGCCCTGCAAATCTTTCCTCTTGAGATAATGATCAAATGCTCTTAAAAGTTAGGATAGAATGTGCCTCAACAATGCATTCCAGATCTTAACGTCTCCGTGCATTAAAAATCTTTTCCTTGATCACTGTTGCTTCTTTTGCCTTAAATCTGTGCCCTCTGACAGGTACAGGGCCCAGAAGACAAAGCAACAGCAATGCTTAAGGCAGATCAGAGAGACTTGTGGCTTGAATCCAAGATGCATTTGACTGAAAAGTCAATGGTTATGTTTTGGAGGTATAACTATGAGAGCGGCAAAAATATACATACCTTGGAAATGTTGAGACTTATATTTCAATAGCTCAGAGATTTCTTTCTGAATTTTAACAGCAAAAATTGGATGAGTCGCAATCGGAACAGAAATTTAATGTTTTAAGAACCAAAACCTGAATCTGAGCCATTACTTTTGGGTTCAATGGATGCAGGACAATGTGCAAGCAAACATCCTGCTCCCAGGAGACAATTCAGCAGTTTGAATTTTTAACGGGTCTGGAAGCTTCTAATTTGAAAACAGAAAAGACGGAAATATTCAGCAGAGTCAGCAGGCAAAGTTGTGTGGACACAATTGCAAATGTGAGGTTATCCACTTTGGCAGAAATAATAGTAGGAATAATAGTAGGAGGAATTATTATTTAAAAGGTGAAAAGCTGCAGCATGCTACGGTGCAGAGGGACCTGGGGGTCCTTGTGCACGAGTCGCAAAAACCCAGTCTGCAGGTGCAGCAGGTGATCAAGAAGGCGCATGGTATAAGAACATAAGAACATAAGAAATAGGAGCAGGAGTAGGCCATCTAGCCCTTCGAGCCTGCCCCGCCATTCAATAAGATCATGGCTGATCTGTTGTGGCTCAGTTCCACTTTCCCGCCCTCTCCCCATAACCCTTAATCCCCTCTCTTATCAAAAACCCACCAACCCGCTTCTTAAAAATATTTAGCGAGGCAGCCTCCACCACTTCAACGGGCAGAGAATTCCAGAGATTCACCACCCTTTGAGTGAAGAAGTTCCTCCTCAACTCCGTTCTAAACCGCCTCCCCTTTATCTTGAGGCTGTGCCCCCTAGTCCTACTGTCTTTTTTCAGTGGGAAGAGTCTCTCCACCTCTATCCTATCCATCCCATTCATCATCTTATACGTCTCAATGAGATCTCCCCTCATTCTTCTAAACTCTAGCCAGTACAAGCCTAGTTTATTCAGCCTCTCCTCATAGCTCAACCCCCTCAACTCCGGTATCAGCCTAGTAAACCTCCTCTGCACTCCCTCCAGGGCCAAAATATCCTTGCGCAGGTGCGGCGCCCAAAACTGCACACAGTACTCCAGCTGCGGCCTCACCAATGCCCTATACAGCTGCAGCAAGACCTCCCTACTTTTATATTCAATCCCCCTCGCTATGAAGGCCAGCATCCCATTCGCCTTCCTGACCACCTGCTGCACCTGCAAGCTGGGTTTTTGCGACTCATGCACAAGGACCCCGAGGTCCCTCTGCACCGTCGCCTGCTGCAGTTTTTCGCCACGTAAGTAATAGTCCTTCCTACCATTGGTATGTTGGCCTTTATTGCGAGGGGGATAGAATATAAAAGCAGGGAGGTCTTGCTGCAACTGTACAGGGTACTGGTGAGGCCGCAGTTGGAGTACTGTGTGCAGTTTTGGTCGCCGCACTTGCATAAGGATATATTGGTGTTGGAGGGAGTGCAGAGGAGGTTCACTAGGCTGATACCGGAGATGAGGGGGTTGGACTATGAACAGAGACTAAATAGACTAGGTCTGTACTTGTTGGAGTTTAGAAGGATGAGGGGGGATCTTATTGAGACATATAAGATAATGAAGGGGATGGATAGGCTAGAGGTAGAGAGATTCTTCCCACTTAGAAAGGATAGCAGGACTAGACGGCACAGCCTCAAGATAAGGGGGGGGACAGTTTAGATCAGAGTTGAGGAGGAACTTCTTCACTCAAAGGGTGGTGAATCTCTGGAATTCTCTGCCTGTTGAAGTGGTGGAAGCTACCTTGCTAAATATATTTAAGTCACGGGTAGATAGGTTTTTGATAGACAGGGGAATTAAGGGTTATGGGGAGAAAGCGGGAAAGTGGAACTGATCCACTTCAGATCAGCCATGATCTTATTGAATGGCGGGACAGGCTCGAAGGGCTAGATGGCCTACTCCTGCTCCTATTTCTTATGTTCTTATGACAGGAGCCTGGACAGGCCCCTGGGACCAAGGACCCTTGGATGGAAGTCCCACCCACTGAGAACTGCCAATAGTCAAAGATCAGCAGCTCCATTGAATGGCAGCACTGCTGGGGAGCCAATTGCTGTTGCCAATATGACACCCTCGCAAGGCATAAGGCTGTTGCTGAATCTCAGGCAGTAGTAATTGATTGCAAGATTGGGGTTATGGAGGACAGGAGTCACCAGCAAGTTGAAGGGGAGGGGGCTCTTATTGGGCCTTCCCCATCCCAATGCCAGGACTCTTAATCAGGTAATGAGTGTTTATTCTGCCTATTATGAACAGTCAGAGGAACATGTCATTTGATTAGATTAGCCAATCGTTGGCATGTACAGCCTATGTACATGACATTGCACTAGCACTGAAATTCATACACATCATTACTCAAATGTATGGTAGGCAGAAAAATATCACCAGTGTCATCACTCCGTTGGAGCAACATGATTTTTGAGATTCTTTGCCTTCCCAGGTAGATCAGGAACTTTTCTCTGTGGTAAAGACTTGTCTCATCAGAGACAATTTGCCAACTAATCTGCACCCCTATTCCCATGTGGCATAAATTGTTAGAATCATTTGAAAATAGGCATTCTTGCATTTGTCCTAATGAGTGCAAGTGGAAAAGCTTTGGCAACCCATCTCTCTTTTCAGTAACATTCAGTTTCTGTACTACCTGGCCTCTTGAGCATCTTCGATCTTAGTCATTTCACTATTGGTTGTCACACCTTGAGTTGCCTAGGTTCTCAGCCATGGAATTCCTCTATGTCTCTCCATCCCTCTAATTCATGTTCCACCTTGATTCACTTTTTGACCATGTAATCTAATTTCTTCTTATGTAGCTCAGCAAAATATTTGGTTTAAAATACTTCCGTGAAGTGCCTCAGGACATTTTATTATATAAAAGGTTTTATTACACATAAATGTAAATTGTTAACTGGAATATAAACACTAACAGAGTAGTCAGACCAAGTGACTCCTTTGTGTGCTACATATTCTATGTAATTGGCAATTTGTGTTTTCAGTCACGCAGGGGTCTTTTAAGATGGTGAAGGTACTCTGACCCCGATCTGGCCCATTCCAAATTTATACTCCCCTGTTGATGGGATCTCCTTTACGCATAACAGAAGTGTTCCAATGATACCATTGAGGGATAATCTGCAATTTTAAACTGATAGCTGAATGAGAGGATCTTGTACTTAACTTGCCAGACACAATGTACTGGGAGCTGCAGCTTAAAACCTAAAAGCCCAGCATTAGGTTTTCAAATTTTTCATTTACATGTGGGTGAAGAGAATGAGACCCTTAAGGAAATCTTGGACCTCCTTCCTCTTCAAACCAAGATTCCTGCCCTGAACCCCTAACCTTGTAGCTTCCTGTTGTTCTGGGACATTGCATCCTGTCACTCGATTTAGTTGCTTCGTTGACAAGCAGCTTGTCAATTAACTCCACTCGGATCCACTGTGTTATCCCTCCCAATCACTAGCTTTGCTGCATTCTCACCCAGCAGTTAAAATCAAGCACTTAGATTCTGATTTAGAGAAATAACGGTAAATGGCTATTTGCCCCAGCAGGTGCAAGTGCAGTACGATCTACAACAATTCCTGCATCTATTTATGAATGATGTAGAGATGCCAGCATTGGACTGGGGTAAACACAGTAAGAAGTCTCACAACACCTATCAAATAAACTGGTTGGACTCTAACCTGGTGTTGTGAGACTTCTTACTCTATTTATGAATGACAGTCATACAAGGAAAAATTGATCAATGTGATTTATTTTGTGTTCTGACATTTTCTATAATAATCTACTTATTCATCTTCTTATTCTTACACCTGCATTTAGAATTTTACTGAATGCTGGCCATATGTATTCAAATTGCGTAAGTTGCATATAGGCAAACTGTGTATCCCAGCAGGAAATCCAAATCAATAGGCATAGTAATATTTTTGTTGGCTAAAATAATTAAGGCTTATTTAAATATGTGAAGGCCTTTTTAAAAGTCATTTCACCAGGTCATGGACATCTCTCTGACAGTGAATTGATTCTCCCATCTCTCCCTGATTATTGTTCCAGCTTCTAACAACTTCTACAATTTGTTTTCTTCTGAGTCTACAGCCAGGCTTAACTAATCAAACTTAGTGAGTATGAATAGTAAAAAGATTCACATAATCAAACACAGACAATTGAATTTTACAGGTAGGAACTGCAGAGTTCCTTGGCAACTGAAGGGTGTAGCCACCAGTTCTGGAATGCTTGAAACTGGGGACATTCAAGAGAAAGCAATTGAGAGAGCACAGACATCTCAGAGGATTGTAGTGCCAGAAGTTACAGAGTTAAGGAGGGTTCAGGGTCTGGAGGGATTTTAAAACAAGGATGTGAATTTTAAATATATATATATGTAAATATATTTATAAAATTATATTTCCAATGAGTTAATTTCTTATTGGATATCTGCTAACTACCCAAAAGGCTCATAAACAACATCCTTCTGATTGAGTTTTTTGAGCTACTTTCAACAAAGCTTTGAACTCGTCAGTTTAAACTGTAACCTTCGCTTTATTTTCTAGCTGTCTTGCCTATTGAATTCGCCACATCATTTAAATATAAAATCCTTTTAGTGGATCAGGACTGTTATTAACCACATTTACATACAAAGCAAAATTGCCAAAATCTACTCTCGATAATGACATAAAATCAATCAGGGCTGCCCTGGTCCACACTCTGTGATTTGTAATAGTAAAAACAGGTCCTAAGCTTGGATAAATGCCAGGAGGGTGGGTGTCGCGTTTGCTGACATTGCCTCCTTAGCATCGTTGCCAGGCAATTGCAGCCTGCTAGGGAAGAGATTTGGCCTCAGGCTGGAAAACTGTTTCCATTATTGTATCCTAGCAGTCATGCTAGTTCTCTGTCTCTCTGCCGTTTGTAAGCATAAACAATAACGTTAATGCAAAGGATACAGTTGATGCTAGAAATCTGAAATTAAAACAAAACACGCTGGAAATACTGAGCTGGTGGGGCAACATCTATGATGGGAAACAGTTATTTGAAACAATAACACTGGGGGTTATTGGAAGATGAATTCACACTATATATCTTTTTGAAAAATAGAAACCTATAAATTGTTAACACGATATCTAATTTGACTATCGTCCTATTCTCTTCCCTCCTCTTCCAGAAGCTGCTGACAGCCACAATGAGTGAGTTTGATGTCAAAGTTTAATGCCAATTCACCAGTAACTGGCTGCTCACAAGGGTCTTATTTAAATGATACTCATGGTCCAATATCCACTGTGAGAGACACTGACAGAGAGTAACTAATATGATTACCAGGATACGATATTGGAAACCATTTTCCTGCCTCTTTCCAAGCAGACTGCAATTGCCTTTCAATGGATGCTGAGAAGGTAATGTCAGCAAACATGACACTACCCTCCTGGCATTTAGCCATGCTTTGTACATGCTTTCACCATTACACCCTATAAATAGCGGCAAAACACAAAATGCTGGAAAATCTCTGCAGGCCTGATAGCATCTGTAGAGAGAGAATAGAACCAACATTTCAAGTCTGGATGACCCTTTGTCTGACGAAGTTTGTGTTGACAGGCTAGTGTGTACCATGTTCTAGACCAGTGTTCACTACCCATTAGAACCCAGGGAAACACAGGGCTGGAAAGGACTATGGCATCAACAGGCTAATCCCAAAAATGTTAAATTGTTCATCTCAAATATCTACCTACTTGCATCATTAGTATGCAACAGGCAAAAGTAATGCACTAGTAATCAACAAAAATCTGGTCACCTTTTAGACCACTAAGTGGATGGAGACCTCCCCCACGACCAAGAATACAGACTAAAAGAGTTGGGAACATAATAAGTGCAAAAAAACCCTGTAGTAGTTCCAATGGGAGATGCTTCATGTAATTTGAAATAATTTACCGGACACATTATCGCATCATAACATTTTTACAAGATCTAAAAGATAAAGCACCTCGGGAACTAATTGGTTCTCAAATGACAATTTTTTTTAGTAATTTTAACTTTGTTTTGATTAGCAAACAGTTGACTTCCAACAGAGACTCACCCACTAAGTAATATCTCAAACAGAAATTGGGTTGTGTGTGTGAGTAAACAATAACAACTTTCCACGGACAAGCTGATTGCTAAACTAGTTCAAAGCACAGTTTTCTTCTCCTGAGAACTATACGTCAAGAGAAGCATGCTCATTACCCTATACTGTTAATTATCTTTTGCTCTGGAACAAGTTAGAAGTATCCTTTAATCAGTGGAACCACTTAAATAACACAAACCCATGAAAATAATAGCCTCTTGCCAGAAGTGTCAATGACACGAACAGGTGTTTGCATTAAATATAGCTCTTTCTCAGCGCACGCCAACCAAGCTGCACCTGGCAACCTCATGGTAAATAATATGTTCCTCGATTACTCCAAAGCACCAGCTGCCAGCCACATTCGACAAATAACAGGTTCTATGCCGGTGCAAACTCTGACCTGCTTGTAAACCATTGGGGTCAAACTTTGGTGACATCTCTGCCCATCCCTATAATGCAGTGTTCTTAACTGATTAGTCTTCACAGTACAGTACTTGTAATATAAACGAAGCATGTTTCGTCTTTCTCAGTGACAAAGACTCGGTATTTAATGTGAGGCATTCTTTAATTTAGCCAGTACAATTTAAATGGTAAATTTACATTTCTTGGCTGCATCACGGAAAATATTCTCTTAATTTATGGCTGTTTTGAAGGCCCAGATTTTCAACCTGATGGAAAGGTGAACATTCCGGAAATGGCTGAAAATCCAGGCCTCACGCTCATAAACTATTCCGGGGTTCACACGTTCACGATTCACAGAGGCAGCTGGCCATTTAATTCATTGAGTTCTGATCTTTGCACCCCAGCTAAGAAGATTCCCAAGTATGCAGAGCAGGCACAGGAAGTCTGTTTTCTGTCCGGTTGTTTTGAAATGTCAGAGTATCCCAAATGAAAGATGAGCTACCCCTGTAAAAGTTGTATTAAAGTTTTAATTTGCTGTCTCAGAATTGCAGGAACTTAACTCTCACCTGTCCTCTCCTGACCAAAGGGAGTGTTGAAGATGAGGTGGCTGGTCTGTCAGCACATGTTGTTGTTCCCTTTTTACTGAGTCTTACACCGAGATGCACGGAAGAAATCACTGCTTCAGAAGTGCGCAGTGCACTTTATCCAAGGAATAGAGGATGGGCCTGTTACCCTGTCACATATCGGCAGAGAAGCCGGTTAGTGTGAACACCCAGAGCCCAGACAGAAGGATGAAGGTCATGAGGTAGAGGCAGCGGCATGCGAACCGGGAAGGAGGGAGAGAGAGAGGACAAACTGGTGGGTGTACTGATCAAAGTCATCATTCTACAACACGACGGAAAATCAGTGCTGGAGAAGACTCTGGTTAAGAACATAAGAACATAAGAACACAAGAAATAGGAGCAGGAGTAGGCCATCTAGCCCTTCGAGCCTGCCCCGCCATTCAATAAGATCATGGCTGATCTGTCGTGGCTCAGTTCCACTTTCCCGCCCTCTCCCCATAACCCTTAATCCCCTCTCTTTTCAAAAACCCATCAACCCGCGTCTTAAAAATATTTAGCGAGGCAGCCTCCACCACTTCAACGGGCAGAGAATTCCAGAGAATCACCACCCTTTGAGTGAAGAAGTTCCTCCTCAACTCCGTTCTAAACCGCCCCCCCTTTATCTTGAGGCTGTGCCCTCTAGTCCTACTGTCTTTTTTGAGCGGGAAGAGTCTCTCCACCTCTATCCTATCCATCCCATTCATCATCTTATACGTCTCAATGAGATCTCCCCTCATTCTTCTAAACTCTAACGAGTACAAGCCTAGTTTATTCAGCCTCTCCTCATAGCTCAACCCCCTCAACTCCGGTATCAGCCTAGTAAACCTCTCCTGCACTCCCTCCAAGGCCAAAATATCTTTGCGCAGGTGCGGCGCCCAAAACTGCACACAGTACTCCAGCTGCGGCCTCACCAATGCCCTATACAGCTGCAGCAAGACCTCCCTACTTTTATATTCAATCCCCCTCGCTATGAAGGCCAGCATCCCATTCGCCCTCCTGACCACCTGCTGCACCTGCAAGCTGGGTTTTTGCGACTCATGCACAAGGACCCCGAGGTCCCTCTGCACCGTCGCCTGCTGCAGTTTTTCGCCACGTAAGTAATAGTCCTTCCTACCATTCTTCCTACCAAAGTGGACCACCTCACACTTGCCAACATTAAATTCCATTTGCCATTTCCTGGCCCATTCGCCCAGCCTATCTAGATCCTTCTGCAGACTCTCCACACCCTCCGCACAATTTGCCATTCCCCCAATCTTGGTGTCATCAGCAAATTTCGACACCCTACACTCGGTTCCCTCCTCCAGATCATCTATATAAATGGTAAAAAGCTGAGGCCCCAGCACCGACCCCTGGGGCACTCCACTAGTCACCATCCGCCAATCCGAATAGCACCCGTTGACCCCCACTCTCTGCCTCCTATTTGACAACCAATCCTCTATCCACGCTAACACCCTACCGCCAACTCCATGTCCCTCGACCTTCTGCAATAACCTCTTGTGAGGTACTTTGTCAAACGCCTTCTGAAAATCCAGAAAGACCACATCCACCGGCTCTCCTCTATCCACTGCCCTAGACACATCCTCATAGAACTCCAGTAAATTTGTCAGACACGACTTCCCTTTAATGAAACCGTGCTGCGTCTGCTCTATCAAGCAGTTCCCTTCAAGATGCCTCGCAATTTCCTCCTTAATGACGGATTCCAACATTTTACCTACCACAGACGTTAAACTAACCGGCCTCTCATTCCCCGCCTTTTGCCTGGCACCCTTCTTAAACAACGACGTAACATTAGCTGTTTTCCAATCCTCCGGCACTTCCCCGGAATCCAGCGACGTCTGGAAAATAACCACCAAGGCATCCACTATCACCTCCGCCATTTCTTTCAGAACCCTTGGATGCATTCCATCCGGTCCTGGGGACTTGTCCACAATCAGTCCCTCCAGTCTGTCGAGCACCACCTCTCTAGTAACAGTAATGTCATCGAGACCCTCCAGTCCTACCACCTTTCCATCGCTAACACCCGGCAAATTATTCACGTCCTCCTCCGTGAAGACAGAAACAAAAAAGTTATTCAATACCTTAGCCATATCCTCATCCCCTACCACTAGGTCCCCTTTCTCATCCTCTAAAGGACCAACATTCACCCTAGCCAGCCTCTTCCTTTTTATATATTTATAAAAACTCTTGCTATCCTTTTTTATATTAAGCGCTAGCCCAGCTTCATAGTTTCTCTTACCCTTCTTTATCAACTTCTTTGTCAATCTTTGTTGACATTTAAACCTCTCAAGCCGTGATGTTGTGACAGACATTTGTTGCAAGGCGCAGCAGCAACTGGAGCCACAGTCCATCGACCCACCCCCCATGCCTTGCCAGTTAAACTTCTATCCCTTAGATTCTTTCCAGGGCTCTGCAGGAGACCCAGCAAATATATCCTAGTCAGCAACATACAATGCAATAGGAAGTGACTAATGCCCTGTTTGCTCATGTGGAGGAATACATTAGTTGTCCTCTGGATTCCGACTGTCAGACTCGGATAGCGACGGTCTTTGCCCAAATTTAGATGCAAGGCATCATTGGCTGAACTCATACTGCAGTAAAGGCCCCAACTCTGCATGCAGATACCTTCATGAACCACAAGTCATTTCACCCTACCCACCTACAAATGGTTTGTGACCACTGTAAGATGTTTCTTCCAAGTGTGACTCCATCAAGATTCCTGGGCAGCTGCCATGACTCCTTCACACTAAGGCATTCACAACTCCCCCATCTATTTATCCACCCACCCAGATCCAGGGATGGCTCCAAGGGGACAAGGCCCACCACCGAGAAACATGGCTAATGACACCCTTTAGGCACACATAAACCAAGACAAAATGAAACTACAACAGCAGCCATATTGTCACCAGGAGCACCATTGAGCCAGCCAATCACATTTTAGAAATGAGATTCAATTGCTCAGATGGAGCTCTCGGTGGGGCCCAGAAGGGGTTTCATTGGTTGTTGTGTACTGCACAATGGAGGGGCCTCCAACTTAATGATGATGAAACCATGGGTAGGGTTCCAACCTCCAGAGAGGTAGAAGATGAAGAAGAGGATCAGAGGAAGATGAGGAAGCCCACAGAAATATTCAGAATATTCTGAAACATATTCTGAGCCCATCAATGATGAGCAGCAGGATCCTTGTCCAGAATAGATTTTCATCAGCTTTTTCAAAACAACAATCAACGAGTCCCTGGTGATAGATCTGCACATAAAGATCATTATACCTTGATGCCACTGTCTCTCAAGGACTGCCCATCCCTCACGAGACGGAAAAGAATATTAATGAATTAGATTATATCCAGAATTCAAACTGCAGCTACCCCCTCCATCAGAAATATGGTCATCAGCATTATCCAAACACACATGGTAGTAAATCCCTTTCATCCTGGACCCTTACATCAATGCTACTGACTGTGAATAATGCACCCATGCACAAAATGGACCTTCATCAAGCCACATCAACAATGCAGATAATGACACAAATGAAAACAAGAAGCCCTATTCATGCTGGCATGAGTGATTGTTGTATCATTCATGCAGATATGACCCATTTAATGACCCAACCTCTGCAGCCCCCTATGGTAAAGATTTTCATAGATTCACTACCTTCTGGAAGAAGAAATTCCTACTCTGTCTCAAGTGGGTGACACCACCCCCCTTTTCTCTGTGATTATGCCCTCTGGTCCTAGAACTTCCCACGAGGGGAACAGCCTCTCAGCATTTAATATGTGAAGCTCCCTGAGAATCCTATATGCCTCAATAAGGTCACCTCTCGTTCTTCTAAATTCCAATGAGTACAGCCCCAACCTACTCGCCCTCACCTCATAAGAAAATCTCTCCATTCCTGCCATCAACCTAGTGAACCTCCTCTGGACTGCCTCCATTATCAACATATCTTTCCTTCTATAAAGGGACTAAAACTGTTCACAGTATCCCAGGTATGGTCTAACTAGGGCTCTGTATAACTTTAGCAAGACTTCCCTATTTTAACAAAAACAGAAAATGCTGGAAAATCTCAGCAGGTCTGACAGCATCTGTGGAGAGAGAATAGAGCCAACATTTTGAGTCTGGTCACCCAGATGTAGCTCAGCACCATGCCCTCAATATTGCTGGTAAGAAGCTTTGTCACATTTTTATTACCCCTTTGAGCTCTGTACTGTACACCCACATGAGTCATGTAGAAATTAAAGCAAATAAGTTGAACAAGTGCTCAAATGTGCTATACACAATGTGAATACAGTAATCACTGTGAACCCATTAGTGCTCAAAGTGAGAAGGTGCCCTGTGCTTGTGCACACTCCTGTGAAGTGCACCCAGTCTTGCCTTGGACAGGGTGAAGGCAGGCTGCCCACTTATACTTCTAAAAGGTAATGAGGAGTGTGGTGGCTGGCCTCATCTTGCACGCACCCTCCGGGGACCTCCTTCAGATTGCAGCCTCTGCATCACTGCATGGCCAGCTGTGGTCACTGTCATGTGGAGCAGACGAGGGCTCTGGCAGATGTGCTGGAAGGTGGAGGGGAGATAAGGGTACTGAGAAGCTGTTGGTACCATCACCTTCCTCAGTTACCTTCACAACCTAGGTCGGCCTTCAGGAGGGTTGATGTGGCTGGCTGTTCGTGTGCAGCACTCGTCCATTCCAGCGATCGCTGGACCAACAGAGTGACCGCCCTGTTAAGGGTACACAGCTCTTCATGTATTCCTTATTACTTGTTCCAGATCAAAAGATAATTAACAATATAGAGTAATGAGCATCCTTCTCTTAATGTATAATTCTTAGGAGAAGAAAACAGTGATTTACATTAGTTTAGCAATCAGCTTGTCTGTGGAAAGGTGTTATTGTTCATCTACACACACAACCCAATTTCTGTTTGAGATGTTACTTAGCAGGACAGTCTCTGTTGGAAGTCAACTGTTTTCTAATCAAAACATAAATTACTAAAAAGAGTTCCTGAAGTGCTTTATCTTGTAAATCTTGTAAAAATGTTATCATGTGATAATGTGTCCAGTAAATTATTTCAAATTTCATGAAGCATTTCCCATTGACATGACTGCAGGGATTTTTTTTAACTGATTATCATGTTTCCAACTCTTCTAGTCTATAGTTTTCAGACTGGTGAGAGCGGAGATCCCCATCCATTACAGGGTCTGAAAAGTGAGCAGGTTTTTGTTGATTGCTGCTGTATCACTTTTGTCTGCTACATACTATTAGGGCAAGTAGATACTGCAGTGGTCATACTCTGAGTGGACTGTTCTAGGCTACTAAGGGAGATTTGCATCTTTCCCTGGCCAAGACATTGCTCTTGCATCCATTCGAGTGAAGTGCATGTGTTTGTCCATGTGACTGGTCAATCTCTCATGGTCAGAGCTGATGTGGTTGGGTCAATGATGGACTCCTCCTCTTGCAATCCTGGAGCTCCCACTGCCTCAAGGAACTCGAGTCAGATGTTCACACATCTGCTTTTGACTGGACAAACACTGTTCCCCAAAAGGTGACTTCTGAGGCTCCATATTCGTAACCACTGGAGCAACAGTGTGATTTTCCTCCTTTCTCCAAGGGAGATTGGGCACAGTTATCTCTGATTCTGATGCTTCACTCTGCATTCTGGTGCAATGACTTTCACCCTTTGCCACTGACTCTAAACATGTGGTTCAACCATCTGAACAGCTTACCTCTGAGTTGGTGGGTCTAGCCTGTTGTGATACTATTTCATTGGACATCTATTCCTTCTCTGAATGCACCAAAGGTTGTATGGATCTGATTGAAAGCCAGCAGAGCTGGAGCCTACCTCAGACACTAACTGAGATATTTAGGTAAATCCTTTCTTATAATGAAAGTGTTCTCTGATGCATGGCACTGCTGTAACCATGCTCAGTACCTACATGACTAAACCCCATTGTTGTACTTCCTCATGCTAACATCTCATTGTGCACGATCATTGTGCTAGACCATGACCTCCACAATTACCACCATGTACCAAGACAATCTTAACACCTATTACCTGTTACTTAAGATTCACCAGCCCCAACAACAGCAGCTCTGGCACTTTGCCAATCTCCAGGGTCACCAGCTCCATGGAGCACAGGACCTCAGTTAATCTCACCCACCTCATTCTGGAGCATAAGGACGTAAGAACTAGGAGCAGAGGTAGGCCATTTGGCCCCTCTGGCTTGCTCTGCCATTCAATAAGTTCATGACTGATCTTTTCATGGACTCAGCTCCACTTACCTGCCCACTCACCATAGCCCTTAATTCCGTTACTGTTCAAAAATTTATCTATCTTTGCCTTAAAAACATTCAATGAGGTAGCCTCAACTGCTTCACTGGGCAGGGAATTCCACAGATTCACAACCCTTTAGGTGAAGAAGTTTCTCCTCAACTCAGTCCTAAATCTGCTCTCCCTTATTTCGAGGCCATGCCTCCTAGTTCTAATTACACCCAGCAGTGGAAACAACCTCTCTGCTTCTATCTTATCTATTCCCTTCATAATTTTACATGTTTCTTTAAGTTTCCCACCTCATTCTTCTAAATTCCAATGAGTATAGTTCCAGTCTACTCAGTCTGTCCTCGTAAGCCAATCCTCTCAACTCTGGAATTAACCTAGTGAATCTTCTCTGTACCCTCTCCTGTGCCAGTACATGCTTTCTCAAGTAAGGAGACCAAAGCTGTACACATTACTCCAGGTATGGCCTCACCAGCACTGTAATATAACCTCCCTGTTTTTAAACTTCATCCTCCTAGCAATGAAGGACAAAATTCTATTTGCCTCCTTAACTACCTGCTGCACCTGCAAACCAACTTTTTGTGATTTATGGACAAGGACTCCCAGGTCCCTCTGCACAGCAGCATGCTGCAATTTTTAACCAAATAATAGTCCATTTTGCTGTTGTTCCTACCAAAGTGGATGACCTCACATTTACCAACATTGTACTCCATCTGCCAGACCCTCGCCCACTCACTTAAACTATCTATATCACTCGGCAGACTTTCAATGTCCTCTGCACACTTTGCTGTACCATTCAACTTATGTCATCTGTGAACTTTGAGACACTACACTTGGTCCCCAACTCCAAATCATCTATGTAAATTGTAAACAATTGGGGTCTCAATATTAATCCCTGAGGCACACCACTAGTCACCGATTGCCAACCAGAAAACCACCCATTTAGCCTTACTCTTTGCTTTCTGTTAGTTAACCAATCCTCTGTCTATGCGGATACATTACCCGTAATGCTGTTCACCTTTATTTTATGCAGCAGCCTTTTGTGTGGAACCTTGTGTTTTCTGCCCTTTTGTATTGCAACCACAACATGAATTTATGTCACCTTCAGATATAGCACCTGCAGAGATAATGTTCTTCAATGCACCTGCACATCCTACTGCCAATTCACATCTGTTTTGCGCATGGCTAAATGAATTTCTTATACAATCCTCTGCTTCAACATTGAGGATTGTGGGTGCCATGTCTCGTGCCTTATCTGCAGCATTCAGATGTGATCCTTCCCTTGGACATCTCTGTCTATGAGCCAGGCTAACCACCTTGCCAGAACACAAAAGATCACTGAACATTTTGCAGCACGGGATCCACAACGTTCTGTGGTTGCTGGTGATGTTCACCAGTATTGCAAACTGACTGCTCTGCACCCATTCTTTCTTAGTCATGGCAGATGACTTGCAACAGGCAGCTTGGTAAATGATGTCCCTTCACTTTTGCACCTTGTCTACCAGGTCTTCCGGGTGAAGTTGGCCAGCTGACACCTGTCCCTTGAGATACAATTGATTTGCGTGACATTAAATGAGTTAATATATTTATTCATGAAAATTTAAAGTGAGAAAGGTCATGAACAGATTAAAATACATTGCTATAATTCACTTTTGTGTGCTTCCATGCAATAACATCATCTCATCTTTGTTTCATCTATGAATGCATTTAACATTGTTGTTGAGAGAAGGGCTTTGTATCTATGCTTGTGGCTGTTACTCCAGCAGTGCTCAAGGACAATGAATAGTTTTACTGCCTTACGTACTCCAACTCATTCAGACTGCCATGTCACTATACAGCTAACATGAGGGACCTGGTCAAGGGTCCACAGTGTGAGTGTATCCAGAGAGATGAGAGATGACAGGACAAGTTGATGATATAATAAGCAATGTCTAACCAGCTTACCACATCACTGCAGTTTTCCTGTATCAAGTTGTAGTAGCGATGCCATTTCCATGGCTGTGTCTTGAGAATCCACTCAGTGATTTAGTTCAGTACATTTTGATAAGGGATCATCAATGACAGTTATCCCAAAGGGAAAGGTGATGATGAGCCATCCGTTCTTGGATATTCTAACATTTGGACAACATTTACAGCCTTGACACTCACCTGACTACTCAATAATGTCTCCTCCAAGGTTGTACCCCATTCACCAGATGACACTCAGACGGCCTATACCAAAGGAATATGTTTTATATGCACCTGAGTCACCTGACCTGTACCAGCCCTGCCAGCAACCCCTCACCACTTCCAGGGTCATCCACCCAATTGCAACTCAACCCCCACCAAAAATGTAGGCAGACATTTTTAAAAGTCAGATTCTCAGATACGGGAATTCTTTCGCCTCTGCATATCTGACTGTGGATAAAATCTGGGCCTTGGTGTTTACCCAGGTTGCTTAAGTTTTGAAGTATTTAGCATGCGTCAAAGCATGAAGTCAAATTCTAAATATAGTAAAGTACTGCCCTTCACAAAAGTTAAATTCCTGTGTGAACCCTCACAAAGGATGAAAATTCAAATACCGAACAAGTGCTTAAAGTTTCTGTCATCAACATTTAATGGTCTGGTTGTTTAACACTTGTATACAGTTGTAATAAGAGCAGTTTTTTTCCCCAAAAATTGTGAATGTACATTTTAAGCAATTCCACACATGTCATTATTACTATCAGGTTCATTGGCTCTATACAGTGTGAATACTGGCTCAAAGACATGGAAGGGCCATAGAACCATTGGGTGGGTGGGGCATGATTTGGCATTTATTTGGCATGGGGGCATGGAGGTGGCATGAGGAATGGTTGGGGGTGATGTGTTATAAGGGGAGAGGGTCATAGGGTCTAATATGTATCCTAATAATTGTAATGAAGTCCCAGAGAACCTTGGTTGCCTTTGGCACTCAGTCGCCCCCGTGGCAGCCTTTGATTTGCATCCAGGGACAGTGGACCCAATTCCATCCTCACATGACTGCCTGGACAGTGGGTAAAGGGCACTTTATATCAAGGTATGTCTACTGACATTTGTCACATTTGTGACATTCATGCTATAGTGTGATTTCCAGAATTCTATATAACAATTTGTAACAATTTATATTTTGTGGATAGTGGTTCTACTTACAAAGCCAAGTATCCCATTTGCTTTCTTAACTGCCTAATAACTTACCCATTCACCTTCAATCACGTGTAAATATGAAACTCCAGATTACTTTGTTCATACAACCTTTGAAAATAATAGTGTTTCGATTATACTGTGACTCCAGTTATTTACTCCAAAATCACTTCACATTTATTGGCATTAAATTATATTCAATGTGTCCATTACAATAGCCTGCCCATGTCCTCCTAAAGGCCATTACTATTTACCTCACAGTTTACTGCATTTCCAAACATTGTGTCATCTCGAAACTTTGAAATTGTGCCAAGTAGACCCAAATCCAGTAACTAACATGCATCAAAAGTAGCAGTGGTCCCAATATTGAATTCCTGGTTCAGTTGATTCAATATGGTTCAACATTAAACTCGGGGGGATATTGCTGCACTCTGATCTGAAAAACTACCATTCATCACTACTCTCTGCTTACTGTCTTGTACTGTCTCGTAGCCAGAGCGGCATGGTGGCACAATGGTTAGCACTGCTGCCTCACAGCTCCAGGAACCTGGGTTCTCTCTGTGCGGAGTTTGCACTTTCTCCCGTGTCTGCATGGGTTTCCTCCGATAGTAGTCATGATGTTGATATGCCGACGTTAGACTGGGGTAAACACAGTAAAAAGTCTGACAACACCAGGTTTAAGTCCAACCGATTTATTTGATAGTAAACGCACAAGCTTTCGGGGTTAGTCCCTTCGTCAGGTGAATAGAGAGTGAATGGACTTAAACCTGGTGTTGTCAGAGTTTTTACTGGGTTTCCTCCCACAGTCCAAAGATGTGCGGGTTAGGATTGGCCACTTGTTGTCAGCGAATCTAGCTAGGTAAATAGATGGGGCTATGGGGATAGGGCCTGGGTGGGATTGTGGTTGGTGCAGACTCAATGGGTTGAATTGCCTCCTTCTGCACTGTAGGGATTCTATGATTCAGTTTCATAACCATGCAGCCATTGCAGGAAAGAATAAAGCAGAAGCATATTATCTAAATGCTGAGAGATTGCAGAGCTCTGAGATGCAGAGGGATTGGAGTATCCTAGCGCATGCATCAACAAGGTTGATATGCAGGTACGGCAAGTAATTAGGAACTTTTCATTTATTGCAAGGAGAATTGAATACAAAAGTAGAGGGATTATACTTCAGTTGTATAGGGCATTGGTGAGACCACGTCTAGGGTACTGTGTACATCCTCGGTTCCCTTATTAAAGGAGATATGTGAAGATGTTGGAAGCAGTTCAGAGAAGATTTATTAGAATGATACCTAGATTAGGAGGGCTATTTTAGAAGGAAAGGTTGGACAGAATAGGCTTGAATCCACTCTAGTTTAGACAACTTACTTGAAACCTTTAAGATTCTGAGGTCTTGACTGGGTGGATGTGGAGAGGATGTTTACTCTTGTGGAAGAAACTAGAACTCGGGGTCGCTGTTTAAAAATAAGGGATTACTCATTCGCCTGATGAGAATTTTTTTTCTCTCAGAGGGTAATGAGTCTTTGGAATTATTTCCCTCAAAAGGAAGTGGAAGCAGAATTTTTAAATATTTTAAAGCTGGGCTAGATAGATTCTTGATTAGCAAGGGATTGAAAGATTACTGGGGCTAGGTGGGAATGTGGAGTTGAGGTTACAATCAGACCAGTTAAGATCCAATGAATGGTGGAGCACACTTGAGGGGCCGAATGGCTTGCTGCTGCTCTTAATTTGTATGTTCATACGCTCCAGACTGCAAGAAGAACCTCAGTCTTCCCTCTTACAGAAAATGAGCAATTTATGTAAATACCAGCTGGATGAAATGAAAGGGACATTGTGACAGGTGCTATTAAACAAACAAGCTTCTACAATGAATCCATGCAATTGACTTAGTAGCACTGTTCTGGCCAGAAACCAAATGCCTGAGGCACTGATCTCAGTAATGCACAAAGCTCATTGCAACATAAAAGCAGCAGCATGCAGCCAATGCTCTTCACACACTAATCAAAGACATCCTTGAGAGTTGCCTGATACGTCTGGGGGAACTTCTGAAACAAAAAATGGAGAACACTTGAGTCCTAGCACAGACGGTTCAGTGGGTCATAAAATTCAGCTTAAATGCACAATCTGTCCTCTACCTGAAACAGGTTAATTACTCTGCAGCCTTCTGCTGCATGACTCCAACTGGTGCCTATGTTCAGATTCCTTTTACACAGTACTTACAGGAATCAACAAACATTTCCAATATCAAGGCATGATGTGTTTTTCTGAATAGCCAGACATAACTAATGAATTGTCCATTGTTTAGGCCTGAGAGAAATATCTTCCCTTCTCACATCAGCACTATTCATCTTCTCTGTAAATCTACAACATGAGGCCATCTTATGAGGTTAACCCCTTGTAATCAAACTTTTGTTAAAGAATGTATTGAAATATAGCTCAGACCCAAAACTTTACCCTTAAAGAAACGGCCAGCAAATCCCAAGCTATGAAAATGATCTGGTGCACAATCCACAGGAAGAATAACTTTCTCTCTGTCGCCTTGACTGTTTTGAGTTTCTTTTCTTAGGGGTCATTTCAGGTTGACCGGGGTGGTCTTGCAAACACCTGGCCTCCTGAAGGATATCAAGCAGATTATCAATCCTGAAGGACTACAAGCAGATTATCACTTGAAGAAATAGCTGCATCTACTTCAACAAAAACAGTCATCCCAAAAATTGATCAGATTTTCATTTTGTTTCGAGTTTCTCGAATAGTGAGAAATAACAGTGGCGATGAGTTCAGTAAACTTGCTAACTAAAAGAGAAAATGCTGGAAAATCTCAGCAGGTCTGGCAGCATCTGTAAGGAAAGAACATTAAAACATTAAATAAAATAGAGTGAAAACAAAGGGGACCAAGGTGGGGTAGAGCAAATCATCTGATTTTTGTTGATTCGATGTTGAGACTGGAAGGCTGTAATGTGCCGAGCCAGAAGATGAGATACTGTTCCTCCAGTTTGTAATGAGCTTCACTGGAACATTGCAGCAAGTCAAGGAGCAACATGTGGGCATTGGAGCTCGATCGTGTATTAAAATGGCAAACAACGGGAAGGTCAGGGTCCTGATTGCGTACAGACCGAAGGTGCTCAGCAAAGCGATCACCCAGTCTATGCTTAGTCTCTCTCTGATATAGAGGAGGCCACATTGGGAGCAGTGAATGCAATACATCAAATTGAAAGAGGTGCAAGTGAAACACTGCATAATCTGGAATGAATATTTTGGACCTTGGATGGTGAGCATGGAAGAGGTAAAGGGACAAGTGTTATACCTTCTGCAATTGCATGGGAAGGGGCCATGAGTGACGAGAGAGATGTTGGGTATAGCAGAGGAGTGGACTAGGTTATCCTGGAGGGAATGATCTCTGTGGAATGCTGACGGAGTGAAGGGAAGATGTGTTTTGTGGTGGCAATGCCCTGGAGTTGGTGAAAATGGCAGGAAATTATGTGGAAGCTGGTGGGGTGAAATGTTGGAACAAAGGCGACTTTATCCTTGTTCTGGAAGGGAGGGGAGGAGGTGAGGGTTGTGGTGCGGAAGATAGACTGCACTGTTGAGGGCCCTGTTGACAACTGTAGATGGGAATCCACAGTTGAGGAAAAAGGAGCACTTATGAGAAGCACCACTTTGGAAGGTGGCATCATCGGAATAAATGCGATGGAGGTGAAGGAGCTGAGAGAAAGGGATGGAGTCCTTACAGGATGTAGGGTGTGAAGAGCTGTAGTCCAGATAGCTATGGGAATCGGTGGGCTTGTAGTGGATATTGGTAGATAATCTATTGCTGGAAATGGAGACAGAAAGGTCAAGGAAGGGAAGGGAAGTATCTGAGATGGACCATGTGAAGGCGATGGAGAGGTGGAAACTGGAAGCGAAGTTGATGAATTTTTCGAGGTCTGGATGAGAGCATGAAGCAGCACCAAAATAGTCATCACTGTACCGGTAAAGGAGTTGTGGGAGGGGACTTGGGTAGGCCTGGAACAAGGAATGTTTCACAAACAAAGAGATCTAGGAGTACAGATTCAAAGCTCCCTGAATGTGGAGTCACAGGTGGACAGAATGGTGAAAAAGGCATTCGCATGCATGGTTTCATCGGTCAGAACATGAAATAAGGAGTGGGAACGTCTTGTTGAAATTGTACAGGACATTAGTAAGGCTACACATGGAATACTGGGTACAATTCTGGTCACCCTATTATAGAAAGGAAATTATTAAACTAGAAAGAATGCAGAAAAGATTTAGTAGGATGCTACCAGGCCTTGATGTTTGAGTTATGAGAGGTTGGATAGACTGGGACTTTTTTCTCTGAAGTGTAGGAGGCTGAGGGGTGAGCTTATAGAGGTCTGTAAAATAATGAAGGGCACAGATCAGGTAGATAGTCAATATCATTTCCCAAAGGTAGGGAGTCTAAAACTAGAGGGCATAGGCTTAAGGTGAGAGGGGAGAGATGTAAAAGTGTCCAGATGGGCAATTTTTTTCATACAGCGGGTGGTGAGTGTCTAGAACAAACTGCCAGAGGTAGTAGTAGAGGTGGGTACAATTTTGTCTTTTAAAAAGCATTTAGACAGTTACATGGATAAAATGGGTACAGAGGGATATGGGCTAAATGTGGGCAATTGGGAATAGCTTAGGGGTTTAACAAAAAAGGACAGCATGGACAAGTTGGGCCGAAGAGCCTGTTTCCATGCTGTAAACCTCAATGACTCTATGAACCCCATAAAAACACAGGTGTAGCTGGGACCCATGTGGGTACCCATTGCTACTCCTTTGATTTGGAGAAAGTGGGATGAGTTAAAGGAGAAGTTGTTGAGAGATAGAACGAGTTCAGCCAGCCTCCGCTTGCAAAGCATAATCTCCTGCCATTTTTGCCAACTGCCCCCTACTCTTTCCCTCTACTTCATCCCCCTTCCCTTACCTTTGCTCGCCCACTTCCCCTTTTGTACATTCTACCTGTCCCATCTTTCTCCCCCCACCGCCAACATCTCTATCTGTCACACCTTACAGCTTCTCTGCCATTTGGCCATTCATACACTGTATTCTCTCTGTGGACAGCTATTAGTAGTCTTTTCCCCTGGTTTCTGTGGCTATGACTCATCTTTCATTCTCTAACCCTGCAGTATAAATATCTCCCACTTTCTATGCCTTTTAGCTTTGACAAAGGGTCATCTGGACTTGAAACATCAGCTCCTTTCTCGTCATTCACCTGACGAAGAGGCAGTCCCCTCGAAAGCTTGTGAGTATATTATCAAATAAATAGGTTGGACTAAAACCTGGTGTTGTCAGACTTTTTACTCAGTCATCCTCCCCAGAGAGTGGCCTGACCTCACTCACCACCCCCCCTCCCACCTCAGACAACGAACTGGCCTCTCTCACCTCCCTCCCCAGGAACATCTGACCCGCCTCCTCCCCCCTCCTCCACTACCAGACAACGATCAGACCTCCCCTCCCCACCAGAGATACATCTGACCCACCTCCTGCTCCTGAACACCGCCCCCCCACCCCCCACCCCCCCCTGCCCTCCCCCAACCAGACAATGATCTGGCCTCACCCCCTTCCCCCCCACCACCGATCTGAGTCAGAGAACCATTGGAAGCTCCGAACTCACTCTTCAGCAGCTAGAGTTCCCGATTCAGACTTTTATTTAGCAGGTCCATTATGGCGTGGTTCAAGATTGGCAAACACAATGGTAAAGGGGGAAATTGCTGATAAAGTTGGGTGGGCTGTTCATTAATTCAATTTAAATGCATGCAAATGCACTTAAATCAATGTTGTGTCCATTTTGGGCGCAAAGTGGATCGCCACCATTCCCAGGTTTCGGTAAAGTGGCGATCTGCGCAGGTGTGGATCACATTAATGGCCTCACAACTGACTTTACCACGTTTTCATGACTGAAAATGGGCACTGCGCAATGGTAAAATTGGGCCCTATGTTTTTCATTTGCTAAGAATGGGAAGGATGCAGTGTATTGAAAATTGTATTGTGCATTTTGTTCACGCAAGGCTACCATTCCCAATTCACCTGATGAAGGAGCAGTGCTCCACAAGCTCGTGATTCCAAATAAACCTGTTGGACTTTAACCTAGTGTTGTGAGACTTCTTACTATTCCCAATACCAGCAGAGAAAGTCTAGAAAGAATAAAAAGGAGTCCATGTTTTGACAGCATGCAGAGCAGTTTTGTTTCTTACCGTTTCTTCCCAAGGACTTCATATGAATTTAAATTCTTTAGCTGTTGTAATAGGATTATGAACTCAAATCTCTGGATTATTAAATCCAAGACTCTGGATTACAAACCCAGCATAATAAACACTATGCTCCCATTCCCTTAAGGTAATCAGACCCTAAATAGTGCACTGAAATCCACCAAACTTTGTGTCAGTAAAAAAGAACATCTCATAATCCTATAACACCACTGAGCCCAACAGTGCAAAGTAAGGAAAGCTTTTTAAAACCTCTTTCACCTGGTTGACAGGAACATGCAAGTTCATCATTCATTTCCAATCTCTCACTTCCAACTTCTCTCAATGCATGAATTCCTCAGTATTGCATTACCAGTTATGTGGTCAATAGCGACATCAAGCAAAACAAAATGCATACATTTAATCTTGTAACTAATTTTTATACAGCAAATGATACTTGTATTACAGGAGTTCTGTGGAATTTTTATAAACCAGGGTAAGAGCCTCAAAAGCAAAAGGGTTGAGAACCTTTGTGTAAGTGGCTGCAGCAGAATAGCAGGTGGTTAGAGCCCAGGGCTGTAGACTAATTTGCTAGCCATGTATTGATAAGGGATCTATAACCTAACCACCTCTTTCAATCTTATGTCTCCGAAACAGCCATCGCCCATTACTAGCACTTACTGCCGAGGGAAATGGGAGTGGGAGCTAAATCCCCACAATAGTTCTGATTCAAAGCTGAAGCTTTCTTGTGGCTCAAAATATGCTTTTACTATAGAGAATACCCAGGCTCGTGTATTAACTAGAAAAATATCAACCATTAATCTTTGTATAAATTGATCCTCCTCTCATTAATTACAGAAAAAGTAAATCCAAAGTAGCGAACTGTTAAGAAATCCCATCTATCAGGAGTCTCACTTTGCCATCTGCATGATTTATCTTACCTGAAACTTACCATTATAATTTCAAAAATAAAACATGAATGCATGACATAAATTTATATTTTCCAATCGTTCCTAGCCTTTCCACCAAACTATTGTATTTAGCTCCCATTGCAGATTCTAATAGTCCATATTTTCATGTTTGAAGAATTCCCAATTGTTCTAGACAGGAATTGTGTGGTCCCATCCACTCCATAATCAGGATGTTTAAAAGGTGCGTGTATTTTTTACCATTGGTTTGATTTTTCCCAGTTAAAAATAAATTTCAACAGCAGGCTTTTTCGTGATTTTACAAGTAATGAAGATTATTACCTTACACCTATCCTGAATGTTTGTAAAAATCAACCTTGTAACTCAGTCTTTATGTCAATGTCTTCTTGGTTGAGTTTATACTTCAGTTGAGTGGAGAGCTTATGGAAAATGGAGTCGGCAAATATGTGGCGAATGCAATATAATGTGATAAAGAGTGAAGTAATCCACTTGAAACAGAATGGCAGAGTATTATTTCAGTGATAGTTTGGGAACTGTTGAAGTACAAAGGGACCTGTGTGTCCTTGTAAACTAATCACTGAAAGCAAGCATGCAGATATAACAAACAGGTAGGAAGGGAAATGACATGTTGGCCTTCATTGCAAGTGGACTTGACTGCAGGAGCAAGGACATCTTACTGCAGCTGTATAGGGCCTTGGTGAGACTACATGAATATTGTGTGTAGTTTTTATTTGAGAAAAAAAAATTATTGAGGGAGTGCAGCAAAGGTTCACCAGACTGATTCCTGGGAAGGCAAGATTGTCATATGAGGAGAGATTGGGTCAACTAGATCTGTATTCACTGGAGTTTAGAAGAATGAGAGGGGTTCTAATTGAAACATGTAAATTTCTGACAGGGATGGACAGACTGGAATGCAAGAATGTTATTTCCTCTGGCTGGAAGGTCACAGGGGGGTCACAGTCTCAGCATATGGAGTAGGCCCTTTAGGATTAAGATGAAGAGAAATGTCTTCACTCCAATGGTGGTGAACCTATAAAAATCTCTACCACAGAAGGATGTGGAGATCAAATCACTGAATATATTTAAGAAGGAATTAGATAGATTTCTAAACTCTAAAAGTAAAAGCAGTATGGATAGAGCGCTGGAGTATGGCATTGAGATAGAGAATCAGCAATGATCATAATGGATGGTGGAGCAGGCTCAGAAAGTGTGAAATGGCCTACTCCTACTTTATAGATTTCTATGTCACATGTTGTTAAAAGCCATCTTTACTGGCTAGTTTCACAAAACATGATGTTATAGTTCATAATATATAATATCATCATGCTTTTATGAGCATGACATAATGACCTAGTTTGTTAGTATAACCGCTGTCCATCCTGACTTTCAGAGAAACATAATACAGTTAGTCATGGAGTTACCCTGTGATTTGATTCTTAATAGATAAAATCTCAAAGCAAAGTCCAAAGGACTTTATGCAACGAGAGGAAGGTCCTTTTGGCTTTTTTTTTACTTAGTGATGGCTGCATGTCAAATACCACAAAGGAATTTCATCCCTTATCCCCTAAATGTACCATTTCCTCATCTATGTGTGTCTATGTACGATGTGTCTATGATGGCTAGCCGAGGTATAAAAAATGCACCCAGCCTTCCCAAGATATTTTGAAACACTGTTGCTTCAGGATTTAATAAAGTGAATAAAAACGGTATTTTAATTCACGGGCAGTGTTTATATCCACAAAGAAGCATTACAGACGACTTACTTGTGTTATCTTCCCTCAGCAAGTGATTTTTTAATTTGCAATTGGGTTTTCTTCATTATAAGGTCCAATGAAGGTAAGGTAATAGATTGCACCAGTGCATCATTTCTGGAATATGTATTAAATTTAGAACATTCCTATTAAACACTCTATTTATATCAGACTAAGATGGGAAATGGTGGGAATAGCTTGCAGGGGAGAAATCTGGTGACTCCTTTGTGGAACTAAATTTAAGTCATGATGTGGATATGCCGGTGTTGGACTGGGGTAAACACAGTAAAAAGTCTGACAACACCAGGTTTAAGTCCAACTGATTTATATGATAGTAAACTCAGTAGCTTTTGAGGTTACCCCCTTCATCAGGGGAAGATAGCTGGATGTGCATGTGGCCAGCAGCAGTAGCCTTGGTGATTTCTGTGGGGTCAGGAGCAGTATTCTGTGTGCCTTTTAAGAATTTATTGGGTTATACTAATGGATTGAGCTGATTTTGCTGATTTGTACCTCAGAATGGTACTGGAACATTGAACTACTGTAAAATACTAAGTAAAACTTTAAAATAAGCTCTAGTTTATTTTTGGTCTGAGTTCTTGTTCCTGAAAATTGCCTTGGGTAACTCAACCTCTGGCAGCCAATAGATATATTCTTTCTCTGTTGGCACCCCATTTTCCAGCATAAATGGTCCTGGCAGCAGGAGAAAATCACAACCTTGTTCTCAAATTTACCATTATTAATGTCTTGCTCCCTCTGTTGGATTCATGTGCAATTACATCTTATCGTCAAACACTCCATTAAGTCACAAAGCAAAAATCTAAAAATTAGTGTTACAAACAGTACAATTAGTGTGCTGTAATTTTATTGTCTTATGATCATTTTCATGGCACATTGCTGGTCATCTATTATTCAGTATGTATTGGAGTACGATTTTTCCAGGCAAACAAAAACTCCAGTACAAATTATACAAACAATTCAGACCAATTGTTTCCAGAAGGTCCTTTTAGCTTCCAGTAAAAAAATGATGTTTCCAGTCCCTGTAATCCTCCTGTCTCTGGTGCTGCTGTTTTTATTGAAAAAGTGAATATAGTTATGAATTGATGTCTCTTAAAGATTTGTTGGAGAAGCATGTAATTTGAAAAAAATTCATGGGATGTGAGCGTCACTATCAAGGCCAGCGTTTATTGCCTGTCCCTATTTGCCTTTGAGAAGGTGGTGGTGAACTGTCTTCTTGAAACCGTTGCAGTTCACGCAATACTCCTATGGTGCTGTTAGGGAGGGAATTCCAGGCTTTAGATGCAGCGACTGTTAAAGAACAGCAATGCAGTTCCAAGTCAAGATGGTGAGTGGTTTAGAGGGGAACCTCCAGGTGGTGGTGAATCCATATGTTTGCTGCCTTTACCCTTTCAGATGGAAGTGGTTGTGGGATTGCTAGGTGCTGTTTGAGGAGGCTTGGTGAGTTGCTGCAGCACACCAGATGTTAAACACCGTTGTCCCTGTATGTTAGTGGTGGAGGGAGTAAATGTTTGTGGAAAGAGTTTCAGTCAAGCAGGCTGTTTCGTCCTGGATGGTGTCAAGAGTGTTGTTGGAGCTGCAATCATCCAGGCAAGTGGAGAGTATTCCCTCACATTCCTGACCTATGCTTTGTAGATGGTGGACAGGCTTTGAAGTGGAAGTGAGTTACTCACTACAGGATTTGTAGCCTCTCACCTGCTCTTGCAATCACATTATTTACATGGCTAGTCTAGTTCAGCTTCCGGGGAGTGATAACTCCCAGGATGTTGATAATGGGGGAATTCAGTGGTAGTAATGCCAACATTTATTCTTTATACTCTCAAAGCAGGCATGACAGTGTGCAAGACTTCCTTATTTCCTTAACTACAGTTAACTTTAACATCCTTTTCATTTCCTTACACTTGTGGTTCAACACCTAGACAAAGTACCTGCCTTAATTATTGCTAATTATGAACAAACTAATAGAAGTTTCAAGTACCACATTCAACAAGTTTATGTCATGAAGTGATTTTTCATGTAGTCATTCTCAGTTTTTTTTGTGTGCACGAATGCTACCTGGTGAAAATTTTAATTTGGTAAATTTAAAGATAACATAATTTTCCCCTTAAACTGATGGCAGGCAGTGGCCAATATTTACGTAAAGTCAAATATTTCATAGATGTTGACTTTGTAGATTCTTTAATTTCACACTGCATTTGAACTTCAAGTTCAAATCTATTTAAGTGATATCAAAAATAAGGAATTTACTCACATATACATCCACAGTGCCCTTAGGGAGGGAGTTCCAGGATTTTGGCCAAGCGATAGTGAAGCAATGACGATATATTTCCAAGTCGGGATGGTGAATGCCTTGAAGAGGACCCTCGAGGTAGTTGTGTTCCCAAATACCTGCTGCTCTTATCCTTCCAGATGGCAGTGGTCATGGACTTGGAAGATGCTGCCTACTCTCTTGCTTTTTCCCCGTAGTCCTGTAAGATTTCCCTTTCAAGATTTGTTCAATTCTCTTTTCAATTACTCTGCATTTGCTTCCACCGCCCTCTCAGACATGCCTAATCACAACAAATCATTGCGTAAGGAAATTATTCCTCATGTTGCTTTTTTTTTAACAGTCACCTAAAATCTGTAGCCTCTGGTTCCTGATCCTTCTACCACTGGAAATAGATGTTCTGTTCTCTATCAAAACCATTCACGATTTTGAACATTGCCAGCAAATTTCCTCTTAACCTTCTCTGTTGAAGAACAATCCAACTTTTCCAGTCTTTTCATAATTTAAATCCCTCAGCCCAGGTGCCATTCTAACACACAACCATTCTGCATCCTCTCCAAGCCCTTGACATCCTTCCTTATGGACTTAATATAATATTCAAACTGAGGTTTAACCAGTATTTTTTTTTGAAAAAATCACCACAATTTACCTGCTTTTGTATTCTATTTCCTTATTAATAAAAGGGATAGAATTCAAACAGATCTGACAACTCAGAACTGAGTATTCCTGAGGTGCAGTGGGCCACCAGCAGCAGAATTATACACAACCACAATTTGTAATCTTATGGCCAGGTATATACCCCACCTTAACATTTCCCTGGCTGAATGAAGAGTGCAGGTGAGCAAGCCAGGAGTGGCACTAGGTAAAGTGACTACTTGCATGCCAGATTGCAATAGACAGAGCTAAGCAACCCCATAATCAATGCATCAGATCTAAGCTGTGCAGTCCTGCCACATTCAGTCATGTGGACAATTGAACAATTATCTGGAGAAGAAGGCTCCACAAATATCCTTACCCTTCATGATGGAGAGTACAGCACGTCAGTGCAAAAGAAAAGGCATTTGCAAGAATCTTCGGCTAGAAGAACCAAATGGATGATTCATCCTGGAACCTCCTCTGAGGTCCCCAGTATCAGCAATGCCAGACTTCAGCCAAATTGATTGACTCCAATGGCTGAAAGTACTGGATATTACAAATTCTGACAAATCCTGGCAATAGTACAGAAAACGTGCTCTAGAAGTAGTTGCAGCCCTTGCCAAGCTATTCCAGTACAGCTACAACATTGGCATCTACCCGGCAATATATGGAAAATTGCCCAAGTATGTCCTGTCCACAAAGGGCAGGATAATTCCAATCCATCCCATCGGGCTAGTCTTGATCATTAGTAAAATGATGGAAGGTGTCTTCAACGGTAGTATCAAATGGCATTTACTGAGCAATAGCCTGCTCTAATGCTCAGGTTGGATTTTACCAGGACCACTCAATTCCTGACTTCATGCCAGCCTTGGTCCAAGTATAGGAAAAAAACAGCCGAAGTCAAGAGGTGAGGTGAGAGTGATTACCCTTGACTTGATATCAAGGTTGCATTTGATCAATTGTGGCATTAAAGAGCCCTATCAAAACTGGAGTTAATGTGAATCTGGGGGAAACTCTCTACTCATTGGAGTCATACCTATCACAGAAGATGGTTGTGGCCATTGGAGATCATTTATCACAGTCCCAAGACTTCATTACATAAGTTCTTCAGGATAGTATCCTAGGCCCAACCATCTTCAGCTACTTCATCAATGACCTTCCTTCCATCATAATGTCAAAGTGGGGATATTGGCTGATGATTGCACAATGTTTAGCACCATTCACAACTCTTCAGATACTGAAGCAGTCCATGACCAAATACAGCAAAATCTGAATAACATTCAGACTTGAGCTGATAAATGGCAAGTAGATCTGCCAGAGTATCTTACTGATATTTCAAAATTGCTGATGACATGTCTCCAGGACTAACTCAGAAGCACTAAAAATAGTAGCCTTGAACTGTTTGTAACTGGGAGATATTCCAGGAGACAGCATAGATCATTTGGACCTTCCTGGTCAACTGACTTTGCATCATGAGAGTCCTCACTTCTTGTGACCAATGCAGACGAGCAAAAGTGGTGAAAAGGAATTCTACATTACTCTATTCAAATTTGGGAACAAATTTGGATAACTTTAGGCCTGCAAAACTTGTTTCTGAGTTAGGAAAACTGGGACAATTACCAGGCAAAGTTAGAGTTCCCCCAGGCTGCCTCAAGAGACACAACGAGGTTCTTAGCAATTCCTTGTGTATAATCAGTTTCATTAGTTCTCCTTAGTTCGTTCTGGAGACAGAAAACCTGAGGCTTTATTGTCTTGCTATTTTGGGATAAGCCCCAACAAAGGTAGATGTGACAGTCCAGTAGGATGTGATCCAGGTACATTCGTTGTAATTCACCTTTTAGCAGCTTCCAGAGGCTTGGCTAACATGTAGCTACAAATGTCAGGTGACCTTTGGCAGCCATCTTAAAGATCTGCAGTATTCTGGAAAAGGCATACAAGTTTTGTAAAGTTGTAATGAAGAAGGCTTATAATGTATTAGTGTTTATTAACAGGGGGTTTGAGTTTATGAGCCATGGGGTTATGCTGCAACTATACCGGACGTTGCTGAGACCACATTTGGAATATTGTGTGCACCTCTGGCCACCTCACTATAAGAAGGATGTGGAAGCATTGGAGAGAGTGCAGAGGCGATTAACCAGGATGCTGCCTAGTTTGGAGGATAAATCTTATGAAGAAAGGTTGAGGGAGCTGGGGCTTTTCTCTTTAGAGCGGAGGAGGATGAGAGGCTACTTAATAGAGGTTTATAAGTTGATGAGAGGGATAGATAGAGTGGACATGCAGAGATTATTTCCTCAGGTGGATGTAATTGTTACTAGGGGGCATAACTATAAGATTCATGATGTGAGATATAGGAGGATATCTGAGGTAGATTCTTTACTCAGAGTGTTTGGGGCGTGGAATGCACTGCCTACTGTGACAGTGGAGTCGGACACTTTAGGAACTTTCAAGTGGTTTTTGGATAGGCACATGGAGCACACCAGAATGGTAGGGAATGGGATGGCTTGATCTTGGGTTTGGACATAGATCGGCACAATATTGAGGGCCAAAAGGCCTGTATTGTGCTGTACTGTTCTATGTTCTATGTAATGTCCTCGTGCCTATTCAGCATGACAATATATTAATGAAAGCATTTTTGTGTGATTTTGACGATTTGAAATTAATGTCTTCAGCATGGATTCTAAGATTAAATAACACTTCTTGAGGAAGGTTCTTTTCTTCTTAGGCTGTCCCTTAGGATCAAAGAATATTTGCTTCCACTCTGGTTTGGTAGTTTCTGAAGGGGCTGCTAAGTCCAATGAGTGATCTGCAACTGTGTCTGTTACAAGGTAGATGGTGGTTAAAAGGTTAGGCAGGTGAGGAATTTGGCAGTCTGTGCACTCTCTCTGAGGCATCAACTTTGCCTCTGCAAGCTTATGACAGAATTCCTCAATATGTTTGGCACCTTCCCAATATAACTCCTCCATTTTGCCTGGTCAAAAGTTAGGGACTCCAGCAGGATGTTTGTTCTTTTCAGAAATGCTTTGAGGGCATCTTGAAGTGTTTCTGCTATTCTCCTGGGAACCTTCTACTGGAACTGAGTTCCAAGTAGAACAATTGCTTCAGCAACTTGGTGTTAGAGCTAGTGTTCCTACATGAATGGAGGTCTATTGATCACAGCCTTCTCAGTTCCCTCTTGGTAAACAATTGTCTTAAAATTCTCTTGTATTTGGACAATTTGATAAAGTTTGGAGGTGTTCAAGCAAAGGACATTGGGAAGGGTTTCAATTGGCCCTCAGCTAAGGAAGGCAGTTTAGCATGGCTAATCCACCTAACCTGCACAACTCTGGATTGTGGGAGGGAACTGGAGCACCTCAAGGAAACCCAAGCAGACATGTGGAGAATATGTAAACACCACACAGACAGTCACCGAAGGCTGGAATCGAATCTGGGTCTCTGGTGCTGTGAGGCAACCATTCCACAGCAACATGGCTGTGTACTGGAGGGAACTACATTTAGTCAACAGAGTGGAGACAAACAGAATGGCTGAGTTTGCATGTTTTAGTTCAGATTTCCAGCATCTGCAATATTCTGCTTTTGGAACTGATGAGGCAAGTTGATGCCTGGCAACCAAGAATGGGCAACACAGGAACGAAGTGGAAAGTAGTAAGTTTTAAGTGAGGTAATGACAGAAGAAATCTTAGTAGTACATAACTGTACAAACATATAGATATATACTCTTGTGTATTTCAACATTTTCCCTCTCCTTTCCCTTCTGTTTCTATTTAGTGCAGCACTGTGGGGCACAAAAGTTGGCATGATGGCAAAAGTATATTCCCCACCAGTGGGAAGTTAGTTGGGAATTGTTCTCTCAACTTTGATGATTTGTTAAAATGGCTTAAGTTTCCCACTGATGTATGTCGGAACTGATATTTACATCTCATGTTTGCTCATTAATAGGTCAACTCGCCAGAATTACACTCCCCATCCAAATTAAGTTCTCTGTCAGAGGATTTATTAGATCAATCTGTGTCCGACTGTATAGAAGTGGTGAGCACCTGATGAACTTCAGTTCATATTGAGGTACATATACGTTGCTTTCACCTACCTTAAGAGCGATGCAATGAGACTTTGGATGCTTGTATCACAAGCTGATGAAGGCTGCTCAGGGGAAGCAGGCTTATGGCGGAAGGAGGGTGGGGTGGTTGTTTGGGGAAAGCAGCAGAGTGTCTGATGAAGGAAGGGGTATTGTCTTAGACGCTGGGCTTAGCTCTATCGATTGTGGGGAGAACGCGGGATACTGGTGTTGGAAGGAAGCAGTCAGAATCAGAGAGGGAAGTGGGATGTGGGGGTTCAAGGTGACAGTCTGGTAGATGAAGGTCTCATTGGGCGGGTATGGAGGGGGACAAGACAAGTGACCTGGAAAACAGGAGGGGATAGGGTCAGGGTGGACATTGAAATGGTAAATGGGTGTCAGCTGTGAGGGGAGGGAAGGCATGTAGAGGTGGATCATTTTAAGGTCCAGAGTAATGGGAAAGAATAAGGGGTGACAGAAGAGAGAGGAACGGTGATATTGGGTTGATCTATGGTGATGGGTGGAAGTTGGCAGGTGACAGAAGAATTCTAACAGGTGGTGGAATAAGTTTGGAAAGTTATGCACATTTTCTCAGGGTTGTTCTTGGAACACAGGTACTCTGGATATTTAAATCTTCAAAGTGAGAGGAGGGTCTTTTTGGATGGGTGGAGTTTAAGGTCAACACAATTTGCTGATAAAGGGAAACTAATAATTGAGGCAACTGGATGTTAAAAATGCTCACATATATTCCCCTATCTGTGCAGCATGTTCATTCCCAATTCATTACATGAGATCCCAGTCAAGCGTGGAGCTGCTGTTCATTCTTTACTATTTGCCATTGGCAGTAGTCAGAAGCAGAGATGAAAGGAGTGAGGGAGTGAGGTGGATATTTGCACAGGCCAAGAGAAGGGCAGCCAACACACAACTCCAGACCTCCATTCTCCTGGGTGAATGGTCATGGCTGACAATGGATCATGCAGTTAGTTTTTCTCTGCTGCCAAGGCAATGATCTCTCATTAAAGGTTTGAGGGTGGGGGAGACAAGTGGAAAAGTGTATGTGAGACTTGTTGCACGTGACTCTTACCACGCTGGTCAAAGAGCAAATCTCCATGCATATTCATGATTGAATGGGAGGAAAGCCCATCTCAGGTCCTCCAGGATGTCTTTAATTTAGAATGGGTGGGGTGGGGATGCCATATCTAGATAGAAACCAGGTGAAGAACTTTGCTGCTGGTTTTGAGATGGAGGGAAACTTGTAAAGTACATGCTCACTACATGTATCACTTCAATTCATTCACTCGTCCATTGAGGCATTGATGATGCAGGCTGCAGCCAACCTTGCCTTGGTAATGGCTCTCATCCAGATGAGGTGATGGAGGGCCCATCAAAGGCTGGTGCAAGGCCAGGAAGAGCAAAAGCATGAGTGGGGTCTCTACAAGGTTATGAGACTGGTGAATATGGGACACTGCAACGGTGGGCATTGGTCCCCCATGGATGTGTCTGAAGCATTTAGCTGCTTTGAAGTTGCCTCTGATTGGCAGATTTATTGTCAACCAGAACAACTGAAGGCACCTTCAAAGCAGCTAAGTGCTTTCACTTCCTCTTCTCTTACTAGGGGGTACTTCAGGTGTACTCAACTGTTAAGGGAAAGGTAAACAAATATAGCTGGTTGACTGCTGAGCAAAAACCATTAAGCTGCCAATCAAAGACCTGTTTAAGCCACTGGACTGTGAATTTGAGTGAACTCAAAACACTTCAACAGTTTTCTAGGGTTTTACAAGGTCCTTTGTTTTCTAAGAGGGTAAGAAGTCTCACAACACCAGGTTAAAGTCCAATAGGTTTATTTGGTAGCACAAGCCACTAACTTTTGGAGTGCTGCCCTTCATCAGGTAAGTGGGAGTTCTGTTCACAAACAGAGTATATAAAGACACAAACTCAATTTTCTAAGAGGGCTCAGAGGCTAGAAATAAAAACAATGCTCAAAAATGGGGTTGAGTGAGCAGCTGTGGGAAAAGGAATCCCCTCCAGTGAAAGTGACCTCTGCTGTTAGCCAGAGGAAAAGGGAATCTCTTTTGCAAAATGGAGTGCTGTTATGATTTGGAAGTTTCACTGGTGTCCAGGGGGTACAGAGATTAACGTGACCTGGCCATTTCAAGCTTTTTAGTCCATAGACTAGAATGAAAACTTTTCATAGAGGCCATAGAGTATAGAAAGAGGCCACTTGGCCCATCAAGCCTGTACCAACAACAGTTCCACCCAGGCCCTATCCTTGTAACCCGATGGATTTATCTTGCTAGTCCCCTTGATACTAAGGGGCAATTTCAATGGCCAATCAACCTATCCTGCACTGTGGGAGAAAACCGGAGCGCCTGGAGGAAACCCATGCAGACAAGCGAGACTACCAGGCACCAGACAGATAGGGAATTGAGGCTGTAATTGAACTCAGGTCCCTAGCACTGTGAAGCAGCAGTGCTAACCACTGTGCTACCATGCCGCTCATGATCAGAAAGATGCATGAAATCATCAGGCCAAGACTAATGTTTAAGTTTCTGTGGGCTAGAAGGGGCAGTCTATACACAAGTCTCCCATCCTGGGTGAAGAGTCCCTAGAACAACCCTTTTACCCCAGCCTGAGCCCACCCAAACCCCAGGACACTTGGGGGACATGCCCTCTCAACCAGTAATAGCAGAGGGACACATGGGCACTGCATTTACCTCCTTGACCCTCTCTAAGTACAAGACATCAGGTCAGCACATCACTGGCAGAGTGCCAGAATCACTGACAAGGTTGGCCCTAGGGCTCCTGGGAGAAAATCCTGAGAGGGGGGGAAGAGGGTGGCAAGTGGGTGGGCATTCTTTCTGTGGTTGCGGGGGGGGTTGGGTGTAGGATGACCACCCCCTGTGCTGAGGGTTTTGGGGTGCTCCCCTTGCCAGCAGGGCTCACCATTTAGGGCAGCATGGCGGCACAGTGGTTAGCAGTGCTGCCTCACAGTGCCAGGCACCTGGAGGTTGATTCCCAGCTTGGGTGACTTGAGTTTGCACGACCTCCAAGTGTCTGTATGCGTTTCTTTCGGGTGCTTCAGTTTCCTCCCATAGTCCAAAGATGTGCAGGTTAGGTGCACTGGCCAAGCTAAATTCTCCCTCCGTGTACCGGGATGCTTAGACTGAGGGATTAGCAAGGTAAATATGTGCATGTACAGGGGATAGAGCCTAGGTTGGATTGTTGTTGCTGCAGACTTGATGGGCTGAATGGCCTTCTTCTGCACTGTAGGGATTCTATTCTATGATTTCCATTGCGGGGAGGCTCTCTGTGACTGCACCCTTGATCTCTGAACTCTTCCCATCTCATCTGCCATGGGAATCATAGCGGGCGGGACCATGCAAAGATCCATCGCCCTTGGGCAAAATTTTCTGATCTTGGGGCAAATGCAACTGGAAAATCCCACCCCTGGTCTTGCCGGCATGTTTCCCATGATTCATAAATTTGCATCGCCCAGATGGGAGACTGCTACCTGGGAAGCGTTGCTAGCTCCATTTGGAAACAATCCAGTTCTTCCACTGGTGGGGTGTTAGAGTTCTATTGGGAGAATTGCAGTTCAGGTTTCTGCCAGGGATGCAGGAAGTCTTCACAAATGAGCCTCAGGAAGGAATGGGAGCAGGTAGCAAGCGCAGTTAAGACTCAGAATGTTGCACTCAGTATACAGCAACAGTACCAAAAGAAGTTAATGATTTCATATGGAGGTCAAGGTCAATGAAGGCATTTGCACATCACATCTTACAACTGCCACCTATTTCTCAATGGTGCTGCCTTCACGTGTTAACCATATTTGATATCCTAGTCCATTTAGATTTATGACATCATGATATTGTAATTCAAAATCTGCAGACACATACAGAGTATATCCATGTGCCCATGAGTTCCTCTGCCACTGCCTGGCTGAGAAGGAGTGTCTTCCAAGGGTCCTGGGTTTTGACACCTTACTTCACTAATGCCCTGTGGGCCATGCAGGAGGTGACTAGTAGCATGCTGTGCATCTGTAAAATTCAGATAGTGCTACATAAGTGAATTTGAGCCCGTAATCTTGTAATTTACAAATATAGCACAAGTAAATGCACCTAGGGTTGAAACAAAATGATTTTATAATAAAAGGAACACACAGAACCATTTCTAACTTGTAAATCGCAGAAGTGGAATTATTCAATATTATTTTTTATTTTGGAATGTTGGAATTTCTGTACACCATTTAACATTGAAATGAAGCATAAAATAAATGTGTTCAAATATAATGAGGAGTTTTCAGTGGTGAAACACTGCTAGTGTTAGTAGCCCATAAAAATAAGATGCATTGTGAAACATCAGTAAAAACATGAAGCTGGGATCTTAGCTCTGACAGACCATAGCTTGAAAATAAGATCATGTCAAAATTAAAAGGAGGTTGCACAGTGACATAAAGACTCTTCTTTTCTTGTGGATCTACTAAAACCAATTATTACAGGTTGTGATTCTACAATGCCTTCAGTTTGCAGTGAGGTGTTGCACAACGATGTTCAATTTACTAACAATTAGTGTCTCAGAATTTGAAGAAGTGTGCTCAGAAATTTTTGCAACAGCCTTTTCCCCTCACTACAGAAAATTCACTAATGCAAATAATTGTGCAGTATATCTTTAGTCAGGAAAACTACAGAAAACATATTCAAAAGATTTCTTTTACGTTTACAACACAGTGGAATGTCATTTCATATGACACGTAAAACAAAAATATAACACAATGTAAAATGGGACTCCTGAATTTACAGCAAAATAAACACTTCTGGTTTACTCATGAGAACTGACTAGGACTGGTTGTTTCAATCAATGTTAGGCAATAAATGTTAAATAACAGAAAGACACTGAGAAGAAAATCTCTTGTAAACCATTTCTGAATTTATGTCACCTGATTCAATTTATCTTTTCTTTGGTAGAATAACAGAGAAAAGAAAATAGAATGAAATGATTATTTAAGAACATGTGGTGTAGATATATGATATTTTAAATCATATTTATTAATATAAATAAAAAACAGAAAATGCTGGAAAAACTCAGCAGGTTTGGCAGCAAGTGGGAAAGAGAAACAGAGTGAACATTTTGCATTAAACATGACTTTTCTTCAGATTTTTTGCTCTTATCAATATAAATACTGTCTGAGATCCCATGGATGCAATACCAATTTAAAGGAAAGCATCTGCTTACATAACAAATGGCAACACTTGATCAATGGTTGAAACAAACAATCCTGGGAGGCTGCATAGTGCAAACAGACACCAATTAAAGGTTATCAGTCATGTCAAAAACTGAGAGCCACAGATGAACCACTTTTGTTTATCCCATTAACTAGACCATAAAGCATAATTAAAGCCAAGAAGTAAGAATTATTGGCCAGAATTCTCCCCCAAAAGTTTTAAGTGTCAAATTTGTGTGAAAACTGAAGTAATTCATGTTTTTTTTTGAGTGGGAGCTCAGAGAAGAATCCCCCATACTCTGTGCACTATGGCGGTCATCAATGTGAATATCATTAAATTTCAGAGGCCTTGTCCTATTCCCGTGGACAGGCTGAAATCAGTGTGTTGAGTGGGCTGCTGCACATGTGGCGGTTTGTCAGTGATTGGCACTGCATAGCGGCCCCGTACTGATGGCCTCCCAATTGCTGGCTAGCTTGATCGTTGGCCAGCCCCATGACCCCCGCAATGCCGGCTCTCTGACCCCCCGCCCCAATTACTGGTCCCCTGACAATTCCCAGGCTGAACACTGACCCTCCCTCCTGCCAGCCCACTGTGATCTCGAGTGCCCCCCCCACTTCCTGATAGTAACTGAACTTCCCCCCCCCACAGTGCCAACACCCCCAGCAGACTGACCACTCCCTGCCCTGCTGACCTCCGATCCTGCAACCCATCTCGCCTTCCCTCACTAATCCCAAGAGTGGCTGTGAGATCCTCCCACCCCCCCCCCACAGATCATCCCTTCGCCCTGCTCCCATATGCTCCACCCCTTGGCACTGCCCCATGCCCGATGGGTAGTGCTGTGGTAGTCTCTGGGCATTGGCACTTTGCCTCTTGGGCAGTGCCAAGGATCCAGGCTGGCACTGCCAGAGTGCCAATGCCCAGGTGGCACCTCCGCACCCAATCTTCTGGGGGTCCCCAATTGTCCCTCTTTCACTCCAGCAGGGTCAAGTCGCTAGTTCCCCAAAAGTGGGGCGGTACTGTAAACCATGCTGGAATGAAATACTCCTGGTGGTGGGAGTGAGGGCAGGAGTTGGAGAGGATAGTGAGCCTGGAGAATTCAGTCTGCTAATTGCATTTAAATTAGCTCTAGTTCTCTAAAACAACAATTGACTCAGTCCCATTCCCCTGTTCTTTCCCAGTGCTTTATAAAACTGCCTTTAAATTGAACTTAATTTTAAATATTAGAAATATGCACTAATCTTAAATCAGATATTTGATCAGCTTTGTTTGAGTTCTGAAGTAAGTAGAGTGGTGGTAGTAATGTGAAAGCATTGTCTATACAAGTAGATCCATCTTATTTCAATTTATAGTTAATGGATGCACAAATAGATGGTTGTACTTATACAAATCACAGACTTTAAAACAAATGATTTATTTGAAAAGGTTTTTTTGCTGTTTATCAATTTTTAGAAATCTACTTCATCTTTTCCCAACATTTAAAAAATATCTGTTAATTCAATAGTTTGGAAGCAAAAGCTTCTGGAATTAAAAGTTATGGACAAGAATTCCCTGATGTTGTTCGTCCCACCACTGCTGCTAGTGAGAACAGAGAATTTGGCGCTCAGCCAAATTGCTATTCACATCATGGGAATAGAGGGATACAGTCCCCAGAAGGGTAGGGGGTTTTAGTTCAGGCAGGCAGCATGGTCGGTATAGGCATCGAGGGCTGAAGGGCCTGTTCCTGTGCTGTAATTTTCTTTGTTCTATGAGCAGGACTGGAAAACCCTATCTGCGAATGTGAGGCGAGAATCCCAGAGCTGGATTCAGTATTTGTAGCTTCTGACTTGGGAAAGGAGCAATAAGTTTGAACCCATTCTTCAACTCCCATTCAGATATATGATTTCTTTCAGTTTTACAGTTCTTGCGGAGGTAGAATGCTAAACAGATTATTATGGAACAATTGTGTACATCCAATAATTTAGCCATTTTTGCACTAAAATTTTTGAATTAAGCAAAATTATAAACATCAATGGTGAGAAATGTAAAGGTAAAACTTGTGTTTGCAATGGATAATAACAGCATGAAAACCAAATGGTATTTTACTTTAATTTGAAATGGCAAGCATCAAATCTCACATTGAAGACTTTAAAGTATACTGTTCTAAAATACATGATGACAATTTTCATTAGAGCAGTGCTGGTTGCTGGTTGTTAATTGATACTTTATCTCTATTAACTTACAATATTCATCATTGTTAGCAACCCTTGCTTACTGTCATATTTATAGTTCAGACCATTACCAGCATTCTTGAGATTTCATTCAGCAAAAGTTCCATTAAAATGCATTTTTAATGACATTTTAGCCATGGCTTTTTTCACATCAAAACCAAAAAGACACACACAAAAAGTCAAATCCATGTTAAAATCTATTTTACAGTACCTTCTTTCCTTTAAAAGAGAGGCAGAGTCCTGAGGATAATTGGGGTTGATCTTTCTCTAGGGGCATTTGAGGCAACAAATCTATCTTTGCATGAATCTTACTAACACAGCGGATGTAATAATTATAATCTGGACATTATTTTATCACTATTGGGTAAGTTATTCATTCATACACGCAATCTTTCAGGCAACTGTGAATAACAAACCCATGCATTAAATCCGATCGCAACAAACAGAGATACATCAAACTATTTAAAATACCACGGGCACTTACCAAACTTCATATAAGTTAATTTTAGAAAAACTGTGATGACATTGTCAGCATACCATATTGAATGGGTTTAAGACAAAGTAGAATGAGTTAACATTGTCATGGTGCTGAGATATGTGTTAATTCATTTAGTTTTTTTCCACTTTAAGTGGTCCTTCAGCACCTTGTCAACTTGCCCAGAAGGTACATAAGAACACAAGAACATAAGAAATAGGAGCAGGAGTAGGCCATCTAGCCCTTCGAGCCTGCCCCGCCATTCAATGAGATCATGGCTGATCTGAAGTGGCTCAGTTCCACTTTCCCGTTTTCTCTCCATAACCCTTAATCCCCTTGCCTACCAAAAACCTACCTACCCGTGTCTTAAATATATTTAGCGAGGTAGCCTCCACCACTTCAACGGGCAGAGAATTCCAGAGATTCACCACCCTTTGAGTGAACAAGTTCCTCCTCAACTCCGTTCTAAACCGCTCCCCCCTTATCTTGAGGCTGTGCCCTCTAGTCCTGCTGTCCTTTCTGAGCGGGAAGAATCTCTCTACCTCTAGCCTATCTATCCCCTTCATTATCTTATACCTCTCTATAAGATCCCCCCTCATCCTTCTAAACTCCAACGAGTACAGACCCAGTCTATTCAGCCTCTTTTCATAGTCCAACCCCCTCATCTCCGGTATCAGCCTAGTGAACCTCCTCTGCACTCCCTCCAAGGCCAAAATATCCTTGCGCAGGAAGGTACATAAGAACATAAGACCAAAACTGCACACAGTACTCCAGCTGCGGCCTCACCAGTGCCTTGTACAGTTGCAGCAAGACCTCTCTGCTTTTATATTCTATCCCCCTCGCTATAAAGGCCAGCATCTCATTTGCCTTCTTGATCACCCGCTGCACCTGCAGACTGGGTTTTTGCAACTCATGCACAAGGTACAGATACCATTGATAGCAGGTAAACAAATATTAGCTAGCTGAAAAATTAGCTCATACAAAAAATGGGCTTCAGGTGACAACTATCACCTTCTTGAGAATGCAATAGGTTTTCATGGGTCTTAGTGTCGGGGGACTAGCTAGGGTTAATGAATGGAGTTATGGAGATAGGGCCTAGGTGGGATTGTAGTCGGTGCAGACTCGACGGGCTGAATAGCCTCCTTCAGCACTGTAGGATTCCATGATACTATGAAAATGCATGCTACCAGACCAGGAAAGATTAAACTTTCTTTGGTGCATTTCCCCTTGCCTTTTCTGGGCCTGTTTGAATGGTGATTCCTGTAATTGAATTGATATGCATTAAATTATTGGACTAATTGACTGACTCCACCTCAATTTAGATACACTATAATAAATGGCTTGTTATTTTATTTGAAGTTCTGTGCTCAAGTTTTTGTATCTTGTATACTACCATTGTGTACCAGAACTATGAAACTGTAGAACTCTTAGGCTCTGCTAACGGATCAGTTGATAAGTGTCGAGTCATATAGACCAGGAAGGTAATGAGCATGAACCAAGTGCCTAACTAAAGATTCCACAAAAGGTCTAAGCCTGCTGATTCTGGTACTCTAATAATGGGGGATAGAACACTTTGGACAAAACATAAGGAATGCCCTGGGAGAGGTGGGGTGAGTGGGAAGGGGTCCCTCCTGCATTGGTGTCCTGTTTCCAATAGAGGGTGCTGCCAGTGGTAAGGTGGGTTTTCCCTCCTCTCTCAACTCTGCCTGACTGACCCTAACAACAGTAAGAAGTGTCACAACACCAGGTTAAAGTCCAACCAGTTTATTTGATAGTAATCCATGTGATTACTATCAAATTGACTGGTTGGACTTTAACCTGGTGTTGTGAGACTTCTTACTGTGTTTACCCCAGTCCAACACCGGCATCTCTACATAATGGCCCTAACAACCCATCTCACCTACCTCTTCTCTGGGCCTCTAACTCTGTTGCTGGTCCCATGCCTACTGCAATACTGGCTGCGGCCACCACTGCTGAGATTGAAGCCTCTGATTGGCTGGCAACTCTTGGAAGCGAATCAGCCATCAGCAGGATCCAGGAAAACGGGAAAGTGCCCGATTAGCTTTTAATCACATGGGTGCTGCTGAAAATGGCTACAGCAACGTTGTGAGGTCGCCATTGCTGGTGAATAGGCCCACTGCTGTAGCCATTAAATCCAGTCCTCCACATGTGGATTAGTGGATGAGATCAGTGCATTCTTCACATTTCATGATGGAATTCACTGTCCATGTTGATCCACTACAACTGAGCAACTGAAGACCAATAGTGTTATGAGTAGCTAAGGAGGAGGGGACAAAAAAGTACAAACCCTATGTTCATGATATAGCACTGCTCTTTCTACAAATTCTCAATAGCCTTTGCAAATTACTAACAATTCATTTAAAAAATGGTTTATGATGGTAACAAGTAAGGTGCCATCATACAGGATGAAAAGTGACCTGGTATAGACTATAAAGATCCTAGAAATTATACGTAATGTTCTCCACTGGTAATCTACTTAGTCCCAAACCTCCAGTGTTTGTACAAATACGAGTAAACCAGGTTAGCAGCACCGATTTCCTATGTTTCTGTGCAACACCTAGATGTGTTTAAACAAGAGTAAAATATTTGCAAAATCTGACCGTATTGCATTAATAAACAGATATATCGCAAACAGCCACATTCAATTAATTCTACATTTGTTGTGTTTACTGCATACTCGTACAAAGTGCTGAACATGCTGAAAGTGAATTGAAAAGGTAAAAAAAAATGGCTGGGCACAATTAATAGATACAATATCTTAAATAAATGCAGCCCACCCTATTTCTCTGAAAAATAGAGTAGATGCTATTTTTAAAAATCTATTTCTACAATTAATAAACTCAATATGTATGTGTAATTCTTGAATGTTGTGCCTAATCAAACAAGATTTATACCAGATTTACACTCATTTGGTTGTAACATTCATGCACTGCAACAGTACCATTCCCTGTTTTATCTAACATTGCCAGAATAATTACAGTATAGAGATAAACTGTATATTGGGGCTAAACTAGCCCCAGAAGCAGCTTGTGTAAAATATCAGTGCTTTAAAAGGTTAAAAATTCCCTATACTGGTGAAGACTCAGAGAGAGAAGTACATCAATTCTAGTGACAAAACTACACAAAAAAAACATCTAAACAAATTCACGTTGTATTTTAGTCTCAGATATGTGCTAAGTTTCAAGATCCTGTTGCAGAATTCATTTCAAGACTACAAATCCTAGTGTTATAAAACTTAAAAAATAGTGCTAAGATTTAACCTAAAAGATATAACTTTTATATAGCTTATATAGTTTATTTTATAAACACAGCTGGCTTTAGTGTTTTAGCGCATTGAGTATGCAAAGATAATGCATTCAAGTATTATGTCACATAATTAACTTAATTGCTGATTAGTCTGCTTCTGCACAACAAAAATAAGAATAGACTTTTACAAAAACAAACTCCATCGTATTTGAACTTCTCTTATAGGGTTCTTTCCATACCTACAAAAAAGTAAAAAAACTATCCGTGAATGATTAAAATTGATATTATGAAACTGTTTGCAAAGCATCCAAGAAACCAAAATGATTTTAAACCCTTTGAAAACAGAATACCCTTGCCAAGTAAAGCATTCCATATTGTATCATATTTAGAAGGCTTCCTATAATTCTTTTGCAATCCAATTTTCCTTGTTTTTGTGTCGCCTTCTCTAAATTATTCAATTGCCATCTGACTGAGAAAACAGACAGCTGACTTGTTCTCATGACGCTACCAGTAACTCTATTGCTATTCCTGTTGCTAGGAAGTGAGGAATGTTGCCCTGCTCTTTTTCTTGGGAGCATTCTGTGTGGGATTGCTAGCACAACCCTATTCTCCTACCAGTTCACCAAGATGCTGCAGTGAAGTAGCAAGGTACAACAATTATTCATCTAAGCATCTCATGGGAACTGTTCTAAAAATGGAATTTGGTAAATGTAGGGGACTGTGTTATATTTATTAATCCAAACATAATTGGAATAAATATTGCAGTCTTGGAATTTGGTGTAATATGGGGGAATCCTCAAAGGGTTATATCAAGTCACCTTTTAAGATTCTTCAGCATGATAAAGTACTGATAAAATATTCCTATTCCTGTACTCTGCATCACGTGGAAACTGTCCTTTTGGTAACGCATCCTCTACCGTACTACTAAGCAGGCTACACACAATTTTGAAGGCCCTATGCAGTCATCATGACAAAAGGCCCCACATCCTTTACACATAATCATGGCTTTAAGCCTGCAAGAGCACTTCAGCTCCAATTCTTCACCACCACTCGTACCAGAAAATCTATGAGCTGGAATGCTGGTGTTCTGGTTAGACAAAGTAATAGCATTGTTTCCACTACTTCCCAAAAAACTACCAATGGACTGCTCAATAACAGAGGCAGCTTGTTTCAAATTAGTGCCACTGAAATGCAATGTGGAATAATTTCTATAGAGTTGCTGCTGATGCAGAAATTTTGAAGCAGCAACTTGTGAGGCTGGTTTACTTGACTCAGAGGCCAGAGTGGAAGGAAAGTCAGATTCATTTACTATTTTACCGAAAAATACATCCACTGTTGGTCCAAAAACCTTTACGTGTTCTTTTGTTTCATAACGGTCCCTTGAAATATCTTTGACATCCATTGCACAGCCATTGTTTAGGCCCTCAACAGAAAACTGCTCCATTTTAATACCACCACAGCTATCAGCCATAGAAAGCAAACTCATTCTTTTATTGGTTTCCATAGTAACAGATCCTCGGTTTTGATTAGGTGGCACTTCACATTCACTTAGTGTTGTAAGATGTTTTGCAGATTTATTCTGGACACTTTGTGTTGCTCTGCAGCTGTTATCGGTTTGCTTAATTTTAAGACTGTTGGAGAAAACAGCATCTGTGCTTTCCTGATCTGTGTCTGGAGATATGTTGACTTGTGTTGTGAAGTTAAATGCTGGGCTGGTTTTCTCCAGAGGTCGGTTGAATTTGAATACATTTGGAGTGGCATAGCTCACTGTGGTTGGTAGGGTAGCTTGAAGTGAGGCTTCTGCTTCAGTCAATTGCCTCAAATTAACAGAATTTTGGTGAGGGTTGGGCTGACTCTGCGAGATAGGGGTTGCAATAGTCAAACTGCTGTTATCATTACTGGTCAACAAACTCTGCTCCAAACTACATGAAGACAAAGGTCTCTTGTGCTCTTTAAACTCTGGGCTTTGAGCAACTTTGCGCTGAATGAAAGCCTTGTTAATCCATTCCTGTTTAAATAATGTCTGCTGTTCCCCTGATTGATCCTGATCTATGCTGAGTGGACTTTGTGCCCACATTTTAACTCCTACCGCAGTGAACTGCTTTGCTTGATTAAACCTACTTTGTGAGTGTTCTCCTACTGACTTAGCCTGTCTCTTGTTTACTTGCATTTCACGGGTTTTGCATTGAATCTGCCATACTGTTCCCCAAGTATGCCCCTTCGAGGCCTGGGAAAGAGAATGAGGAATGTTAATGGTGACGTTTCTATCACTTGTAGTCACTTTGGATTCAGCAGATCCTTGAGAGGGCAACGGAAGCCTATTAATTTCAAGCCTGGCACCTGATCGAAGCTGAGGCAACACTTTCTCCAAAGGCAAGTTGCCTTGCAGCAACTGTGTCACAAGAGGGTTATTGGCTTCAACTGATGAAAGATGACGATTAGTGCTTCCAGGAGCAGAATTTCTTTCTTGACTTTCCATAGCAGCTAATGTGAAGGGCTGAGACTGCCTTGTGCCCATAGGTGTTTTGGAATCTTTTCTTTGCAAATTATCTACATCCGGATTGATTCGGGGGAGAAGGACATTTTCTGTTGCGTCACACTTTTCCAGATGCTTTCCCTGTTTAATTTCAGAACTCTGAGCAATGGACAAATATTCTTCTTTTAGCCTGGGTTGATTAGCTTTGGCCTTGACAGAAATGTTAAGAGACTCCAATGTTCTTCCTTTTGTAACTGCAGATTCTTCAGGGTGTGTGTAAGTGTCCAATTTGGCACTCATCATTGTACCATCATCATAGTCTTTCACATGATTCAAGTTGTGGCTTTCGGTAATGTTGCTCACTTGTTTATTGATGCTTTGTGTTTCTTCACTGAGAAGATAACTTGATTTACTTTGGTTTGAGACATTTTGGTCCTGGTTATTAATAACTATTCTTTCTAAATCTGTTGAGTCTTTAACTGTAAAACATTGATGTTGTGGATCAGTAAGTTTGAACTGTAGGTCAGTAGTGCCTGCTGTTTCATGTTGGAGTGTAGTTCCTTCTGAGTCTTTTGATGGTAGCGATTGACTGTCATTCTTTTGACCTGTTAGCATGTTAGAATCACTGTTTTGTAGTTGATTATCACTGTCTGATTCAGACCAATTACTGACAAATTCCTGAGAATGCACTTTATCATTCAAGGCAATTTCTGTTTTAACCATTTCAGCCTGGGAGTCCATTCTGAAATTTGAAAATAAAGTTCCTAGCATGGTTTGTGAATTAGCTGCACTGTAACTCATGTCAGAACTTGATGCTTCTTCTGTAACGATAAGAGGTTTCGAAGAGTTCAAAAGCTCAGAGCTTGCAATAGTAATCTTTTTCTCATTTACTGATGTGGAGCACACATCTAGCAATGAGCCTTCAGAATTTGGGATAGTTGTAACATTGAAGTTGGATGGCATGCTGATATCACTGACAGAATTCAAAATACTATCAAAATTTGATTTGTCTGTACTGGTAACACAGTTGGGTATTGTAGTGTTATCAACAGAGTGATGCCCAAAGGTATTATCACAAGTAGTAACTTCATTTTCATTATCGTTGAGAATGGTAATGTCATCACCAGTGTTTGGAGCTGAACTTTGATCAGAAGAAATGGCTCGGGTGCAATACTCTGCCAGGACAATACCCTCAGGTGACCATTGCATGGATGCATTCTGTGCTGTGAAAGCTTTGGAAACAATGTCTACAGAACACGGAGAGACAGTAGTATTACCAAAATCATTGGAACTCGGGACAATAATTTCATTAGTGCAACTTGGCATTCTGTTATTGGCAACACTACTTGGAGTGGGATCCCTGTCAACACAGCTTGGCATAATACAACTATCAGCACAGCTTGGCATGGTAGTATCATTAACACACTTCTGTTTGATAATACTGTGAGGATGCTGTTCCTTGACACTAGTGCTGGGAACAGTGGTAGTGTCAGTAAAGGTGGCCATAGTAAAACTAACAGTGCTTGGCACTGCAATATTGTCAGTGCAGTGTAGAATTGTAGCATTATTGACACAGCTGGATGCTATGCTGCTTTGAGCAGAGTTATCCACTGTAGCACTATCAAGACAGTAAGGCATAGCACTATTGGTGACAATATCAACTTTTAGAACTGAAGTGCTTTTAGTACAGCATGTTATAAAGGTATTTATGGATGGGATATGATCTGCTTTAGCAGCCTCTTCACTCCTTGAAACGCTCGTGTCCTGCACATCCACTACTGCTGTTCTGCCTTGTTTACAGGAGGGCTGTTCATCTGATTGCAGTAATTGTGTTCTTGCCAAATGTTTTGCAAGTAACTTTGCCTTTGTTTGTGCTTTAATATCTGCCAGTGTTCTGGTTTGCCCTCCACTTGATCCTGTATTAGCAATACCTCCATCTCCCACTGTGCCAGCTGCTGCAGCTGCTGCTGCCTCCCTCTGAGCTCTAGCCTGCTGTGCTCTGGCTTTGATATCTGCAAGGGTCCTTGCACCAGTATTTCTTCCTCCACTTGGCACCGCACTGGAGGATGCCTTTGGACAGATCTGATAGGATGGATGACTCCTGATGACAAACGGAAGTTTGATTCTTGATAAGTGAATCTGACAAAGAAAAGCACCATAATTAGATCCACACAAATACACTGAGAAATTAGGATGGATCTGAGCATACTGTTATTTGCATCAGACTATTTATTTAAATAACACGACAATACAATTGTTCACATTTCTTAAGCAATTTCAGCAATAACAGATTTTCATGTTGTTTGATCAAAAATAAAATGAAGCTTGGGTTCAGTCATTATTTGAGAAGTTGTTATGGCTATTCTGGAACAAATGTCATTTCGAGGAATATCAATTTTACAGTTAACACTTTGATGCCATTCATGTTTTAATCATATTTGTTTCTCATTGTAAGTATTTTGATGAGTTCATGAAATCAGACATAAAGTAGTCAGTTGTTTTATTTGAACTCATGTCATAGTAATATAATTTTTTTTACGCTGAAAAAAGGAAGATGTTGAAGCTTTTCACCTTGTATTCATCAGGACACTTCACAAGAATACAAGTATAAGGGGGAAACAGTAACTTATGTTGTATGAGAAGAGAGTGCTGATTTGTTGCATGGTCTGTGATTGGTAGAGGTATTGCTGTGGAGAATGCATCAGGAGATGGTGATTGATAGATAATTGCTGAGCACGGTTTGAAATTTAAACCATTCAACTTAACTCTGATTGGTCAAAGCATTGCCCTGTGGAATGAATGAGTCAGCAAATGACTGTCACTTATTTTGTTTTACTGAAACAGGTGTGTACATGTTCTTTCTATCTGCAAAGAACAAGGTCCTATGTATTAATATATGTAGCTTCCAGTACACGCAAATACACCACTTTATGAGCCCAACTGACAATTTTAAACTGGCTGTCAGCATAATTCTTAGCACACTGAGGATTATTTAGCAAATGTACCCCAATTGAGGGATCATCTATTATTGGACACTGTGTTCTGAATTTTGCAAATATGGGCTGGTGTGATGGTATGCATGTAGGCTATATATCCCAAGGACTGGCTGATTGTACCAAATAGGATGTCCCATCGCTGTTTTCAATGGGCAAGGTATAGACTGTGCCCAACCAACCTCGGGAAATTAATGGGAAGCATCCGTGGGATATGTTTAATAATTACTGAAAACATGTAGGCTAAGTAAGAGAGACTCAACCTGTTTCTTGAATAAGTCAATTGAAAGATAGATTAGCAAGATTTCAGCTACTTAGATTGTGAAATGTGATTTCAGTAAAGTATTACCAAGCACTATGCACTAAAATCTGCTTTCTCTTTGAAAAGCCCAGGGACATGCACTATTGGAGCTTCTCTGCTTAAACAGCCAAGCCAAGCTAAACAGGAAATTGGATGTTGTTTATCGCTGAATGATCTGCAAACCGCATAGGGGCTCTGGAGACAACAAATTGCACAGTAAGATGAACCAGGTGCACAAAATAAACCAAAAACAAATTTCCAAACAGTGGGTGTATACAATCCTCTCTTCCCTCCCTTCCCCTCCCCACCTATTACACATGCCCACCCCTGCCAGAAGTGATTGGTTGTGAGCAAAGCTGCTAATGTTTAATGGCAAGCTGGGATGATAAAAAAGGAATAGGCCCCCACAGTCTATAAATCAAGAATAGTTATTCAAAATATATTACCTTTTGGTAACTTAGTAGAATGCTTCCCAGAGACAAAACCACTTTGTTTTCCTGAGAATTCTGCAGCCCCATTGTATGGGTAAATCCCTTACATGTGCAGTCTAGATGGGATTTCCAGCAGACCAGTTTGCAAATTTTTCTTTACCTGACGATGCATTATATATCTATTGACAGATTGCTGGATGCCCTTGTATTGATGGGCTGGATCTTCCAGACTCCAGAGAGTCAGAGACTGGGTGACCACCCCCTCACCTACTGCACTGACCATGTTGCCCATCTGAATTAAAACCCTTTACCCTTCCGGGGACTGTATCCCTCTATTCCCATTTTATTCATGTGCTTATCATGACGCCCCTTAAAAGTTACTATAGTACCTGCTTCCACTACTTCATCCCGGCAGCGAGTTTCAGGCACCCACCACTTCTATGCAAAAAAGAACTGCCTCATACATCCCCTTTAAATTTTGTCCCTTGCAGCTTAAACTTATGCTCCCTAGTAATTGACTCTTCCACTCTGGGAAAAAGCTTCTGACTATCCACTCTGTCCATGCCCCTCATAATCTTGTAGACTTCTATCAGGTCGTCCCTCAACCTCTGTCATTCCAGTGAGAACAAACTAAGTTTCTTCAACCTCTCCTCATAGCTAATGCTCTCCATAGCAGGCAACATCCTGGTAAATCTCTTCTGTACCCTCTCCAAAGCCTCCACATCCTTCTGGTATTGTGGCAATCAGAACTGAATACTATAGTCCAAGTGCTGCCTAAGCATCTATACAATTGATTCCAAATCCTCCCCGATATACTCATTGTTCATTCGCTGAGTAAAGGAGGAATCTGCAGCCAGACTTTCCTTAACAGTTTTATCCACGAAGTCCAGAGAACACAGGCATAGACTTCCAAAACCTCCTCTCCCACAGTTGGAAACCGGTTGGAAATCTACATTAGAAATAATGCGGTAACCTTTCTCAATTAGTAATAGCTACTCTCACTTATAACTAGAACATTCATTTCACTGTAATAGGATTACAATGTTTACTCCTATTGACTCCCTGACTGAATCTCTAACTAACCCTCCTGACCGCCACCCCTCCCTGCCTCATCCCAATTACACCCCTATGAAGTGGTCTGAAAGGTTAGTGATGGCACAAATCAATTCCAGTCTCATGGACTACTTGGATCCACTGCAGTTTGCCTGCCGCTGCAATAGGTCCACAGCTGATGCCACTTCCCTGGCCCTGTACTCAACCCTGCAACACCTAGATAACAGGGGCACCTATTATTCCCACAAAATTCATCTCCAAACTACCGTGGTCTAGGCCTTGGCACATCCCTATGTGGATGGATCCTGAATTTCCTAACTCACAGACCATAATCAGTAAGTATAGGCAACAATACCTCCTCCACGATCATCCTCAACACCGGTGCCCGACAAGGCTGTGTTCTCAGGCCCTTCTATACTCTTTATACACCTATGATGGTGTGGCCAAATTCCTCTCCAATTTGATTTTCAAGTTTGCTGATGACACCACGGTAGTGGGTCAGATCGCAAACAATGACGAGACAGAGTACAGGAATGAGATGGAGAATCTGGTGAACTGGTGCGGCAACAATAACCTCTCCCTTAATTTCAACAAAATGAAGGAGATTGTCATCAACTTCAGGAAGCGTAAAGGAGAACATGCCCCTGTCTACATCAATAGGGACGAAGTAGAAAGGGTTGAGAGTTTCAAGACCTGTCCTGGTCCCCCATGCCGACACTACAGTTAAGAAAGTCCACCAATGCCTCTACCTTCTCAGAAGACTAAGGAAATTTGGCATGTCAGCTACAACTCTCACCAACTTTTACAGATGCACCATAGAAAGCATTCCTTCTGGTTGTATCACAGCTTGGTATGGCTCCTGCTCTGCCCTAGACCACAAGGAACTACACAATTTCGTGAATGTAGCCCAATCCATCACACAATCAGCCTCCCATACATTGACTCTGTCTACATTTCCCGCTGCTTTAGCAAAGCAGGCAGTATAATTAAGGACACCATGCACCCCGGATATTCTCTCTTCCACTTTCTTCTGTCGGGAAAAATTTACAAAAATTTTAGGTCACGTACCAACTGACTCAAGAACAGCTTCTTCCCTGCTGCTGTCAGACTTTTGAATGGACTTACCTTGCATTAAGTTGATCTTTCTCTACATCCTAGCTATGACTGTAACACTACATTCTTCTCTCTCTTGTTTCCTTCTCTATGAACGTTATGTTTTGTCTGTATAGCGCGTAAGAAACAATACTTTTCACTGTATGTTAATACATGTGACAATAATATATCAAATCAAATCAAAATCAAATCAAATCAAATCTGACCCCTTTCCCCTCTGACAATTCCTGCTGGATTCCCTGACTCACCTTCCAACACAACCTGACCAACCACCAATCTGACATTTCTTCTCTATCTAATCCAGCTACCCCCCAGCCCACCTAGCCACCACTTTCACCTGTCACCCTACCCATCTGTGATTTTTTCATCCTAATCACTTACTAATCTACCCAGTTGCCACTTCACCCAGCTTTCAGCCAACCATCCTACTCACCCTCTTCAACTTCCAGCTGCTCATCTACTACCCTACCCAGCTGTCACCCTACCCATATACTCACTTACCTCACCCACTCTACCCCCTAACATACCCACACATTTGCCCATTCATTCATCCAATCATTCATTCACTCGTATATTCACTTACACGCCAAAAAGCTGTTTAAATATCCCAAAACCTTTCAATGTTAGTGAACACATCAGAATATGGCAGCTAGTTATGTAAAAAGGCTTTGTCTCTCCCCACCCCACCCTGATGATCCCACATTGTGAGGAAGCAGTTCAATGAAAAATTGCTGTGCATTTCTGAAGAAGTCAGGATTGGAAGATCCAGCCGGATATACAGTGCTCCATCATGATGCAGAAACGTATGAGCAGAGCAGCAGACCCAACAGTCAGTGTCGCTTTGCAGAAGATTTGGGCCATTACATAAATTTGTAATGTCTTGTGCTCAGTTTCTAAACTCCTGCTTCAGAGCACAAAATCACAATGGGGTAATTTTACTTCCCTCAAAAATGTTGAGTTTTGAGGTTAGATGGGATGCTAAAATTTTAAAACGCCTTAAACCCATCATCCATCCACCTTCAACATCTCCCTCGTCCTTCTACTTGTGGTTTTACTGGAGCGGGGATGTGGGTGAGCAATCAACCACACACAGGATAAAAGCAAAATATTGTGGATGCTGGAATCTGCAACAAAAACAGGAATTGCTGGAAAATCTCAACAGGTGAAACAGCATCTGTGGAGAGAGAATAGAGCCAATGTTTTGAGTCGGGATGAGGTTTTCCAGCATTTTCTGTATTTGAGCCACACCCAAGGATTGGTTCTCAATGTTGCTTCTTGTTTCTTTTTTAAATTTATTTTGTCCATTTACCTTTTCTCCAAAGCTTCAGTTACGTTTGTAAATATTCTTGTGTGGACAGGGAGGAGTTAATAATTCCGGTGTCAGCTTGATTCACAAACTCCTCCTCCTTGATATGACATTATTCCGGCTTGAAGTGTGGGACATAATGTATCAGGTTTAGCGTGACCTGGATGTAATTTAGTATTGCCATGCTATACCTTCCAGATTTGAACTGCATTTATCTTTTACAAATCTGGAAGTGGAGCATAAATATAGATTTATATTTATTTAATTATTATTTGTGATTTCTTTCCCCATTATTAGTAACACACTAAACAGTATAATTTATTTATTTCATTTTGTACCTGCAAAGCTCTTTGTCAAATGTTATGATTGATACTCCCAAGGTAATGTGCAGTTTTTATTTTCTTTTACATAATAAAGTGCTAAAGCTAGAAATAGATTGTAATGTAAATGATGAAGATTGATAAATCTCCAGGTCCTGGTAATCTTCATCCCAGAGTGCTTAAGGAAGTGGCCCTGAAAATAGTAGATCCATTGGTTATTTTCCAAAATTCTTTAGACTCTGGACTGATTCCTACAGTTTGGAGGACAGCTAATGTAAGCCCACTAATCAAAAAGGGAGGTAGAAAGAAAATAGGGACCCGTAGACTATTGAGCCTAATGTCAGTACTGGGGTATCTACTAGAGTCCATTATCAAGGATTTCATAATTCAGCATTTGGAAGGCAGTGGTATAAGCAGATAAAATCAGCATGGATATACAAAAGAGAAATTACGCTTGACGAATCTATTGGAATTCTTTGGGGATGTAATGAGTAGAGTTGAATGAGGAGAACAAATGGATGTGGTTTATTTAGACTTTCAGAAGGCTTTTGACAAGATCTCACATAATACTATGTAAAGTTAATGCACATGGGATTTCAGGTAATGTCTGAAGATGGATAGAAAGCTAGTTAGCAGATAGGAAGCAAAGATTTGAGTCTTTTTCTGATTGGTAGTCAGTGACTAGTGGGGTTCCGCAGGGATCCGTGCTAGGATCCCAACTGTTCACATTATATATTAATGATCTGTAAGAGTGAACTGAATGCATTATATCCAAATTTGTAGATGATTAAAGAAAGTTGGGTGGGAGGGTGAGCTGTGAGGAGGATGTAGAGATGCTTCAGCATGATTTGGACTGGCTGAGTGTGTGGGCATCTACATGGCAGATGCAGATTAACATAGATAAATGTGAGGTTATTCACTTTGGTAGCAATAATAGGAAGACAGATTATTACTTGAATGGGTGCAAATTGAGAGAGGCAGATATTCAGCAAGACCTTGGTGTCCTTGTGCATCAGTTGCTGAAAGTAAGCGCACAAGTACAGTAGACAGTAAAGAAGGCAAATGGTATGCTGGCCTTCATAATGAGAGGAGTTGAGTACAGGGATAGAGATATTTTGCTGCAGTTGTATAAGGTGCTGGTAGGCCACAACTGGAGTATTATGCAGTTTTGGTGTCCTTATCTGAGGCAGGATCTCCTTGCTATAGAGGGAGTACAACTAAGATTTACCAGGCTGATTCTTGGGATGGCAGATCTATCATATGAACAGAGACTAAGTCAGTTAGGATTATATTCACTGAAGTTTCGAAGAGTGAAAGGGGATCTTACAGAAACTTTAAAAAAATTAACAGGTTAGACAGGCTGGATTCAGAGAGGATGTTCCCAATGGTGAGGGGGTCCAGAACTACAGGTCATAGTTTGAGGATAAGGGGTAAACCTTTTAGAACTGAGGTGAGAAGAAATTTCTTCACCCAGAGGGTGGTGAATGTGTGAAGTTCATTACCATAGAATGTCGTTGAGGCCACAATGTCTGATTTCAAGAAGAAATTAGAAAGAGCTCTAGGGGCGAAAGGGATTAAGGGATATAGGAGGAAGGGGGGATTAGGATATTGAATTTAATGATCAGCCACGATCAAAATGAATGGAGGAGCAGGCTCGAATGGCCCACTCCTCTTTCTAGTTTCTAGATAAAAGAATACACAGCAGACAATGGTAACTTCAAATCATATAAACTCACAGCACTGAAGGGAGCCATTTGGTCTGAACTGTCTATACTGGTATTTCGCTAAAGCTTTTGAATGTTGAGGAAGAAAGGTCTGAAAACCAAATGTGGCAGTATTGGAAGAAAAGGGCCACACAGACCTCACCTAAAGTTCCCATTCCAGATGGTTTTTGACTGAGTAAAGTGCTTCTTGAGTGCTCCAGCCACATTATGGAAATATCCACATTATGGGAATATCCATAATGTTTGCATAAGGGCACAGTGCCAGGGACCTGAGTTCAATACCGGCTCAGGTGACTGTGTGGAGTTTGCATGTTGTCCTCGTGTCTGTGTTGGTTTCCTCCAGGTGCTCCGGTTTCCTCCCACAGTCCAAAGATGTGAAGGTTAGGTTGATTGGCCATGCTAAATTGACCCTTAGTGTCAGGTGGATTAGCAGGGTAAATACATAGAATTACAGGAATAGGACTTGAATGGGATTGTTGTCAGTGCAGGCTGGATGTGCCAAATGGCCAAGAAGGGCCAATAGGCCTGTTTCTGTGCTGTGGTGTTCTATGGTTCTATTTCCTTCCCTAAAGGACATTTGTGAACCAGATTGGTTTTTATGACTTTTAATTCCAGATGTTTCAGTGAATTCAAATTTCACCATCTGCTGTGGTGGGATTTGAAGCCAGGACTGAGAGCATTACCCTGGGTTGATGGATTACTGGTCCAGTGACAATACCACTATGTCACCACCTCCACTGTTAATCCTGATCCAGCTCCTGTCTAAAGGCCACTACAGTTTAATGTTTTAATTTACACATTTTTCCAAAGTTGTCCCCATATTGTCACATATTGCAATGATAATTGATATTGGACAACAAATTCACTTTTATAGAATATATAATGGAATTAAAAGTCATAAAAACCGATCTGGTTCACAAATGTCCTTTAGGGAAGGAAATAGAACCATAGAACACTACAGAACAGAAACAGGCCTATTGGCCCTTCTTGTCTGTGCCGAACCATTTTTCTGCTTAGTCCCACTGACCTACACCTGGACCATATCCCTCCACACCTCTCTCATCCATGCACCTGTCCAAGTTTTTCTTAAATGTTAAAAGTGAGTCCGCATTTACCACGTCATCTGGCAGCTCATTCCACACTCCCACCACTCTCTGTGTGAAGAACACCCCTCCCCAATAGTAGTACTTATTAAGGCTGCCTAGTCCGGTCTAGTATTGGCCCAGTATTGCCTCATTAAATACTTCTCAATTGTTTGAGTGATAATGAAGTTTCCAAACATTAATTAAAATTGAAGTTTATTGGCGTGCTCATTATAGGGCAATTAAAACATTGGGACAATATTTTGCGGATGTCAATTCTCACTTATGATATGCTTATTTACATTATTGAATAAAGTCAGATGCAACACACAATTCTTTAACCTCTAGTGTCTAGGCCTAAATTTACCTTTTAGGGTTCTTTCTGAGTAAAAGTTATATAAATACCATCTTGAATGACTGAAATCTGATAGTGTGATCTAGATAAAATGCTGCAGACTGCTTGGATAATTTTATGGATTTTTAGCTAGTTACTGAAGATTTCATACTTGGGATCAGGCAGATTTGGGGTTACTATCAGATCAGACTCATCTTATTAAATGGTGGAACAGGCTTGAGGGGCTGAATGGCCTACCCCTGCTTCTTTTTCATGTGTTTGTTAAAAAAACCTTCGTAATAATTTTTTTCACAAAAACATTTCAAATAGGGCAGCAAGGCAAAAAAAGGATACAAATCCAAGGTTGTATGAAAGAAAACTAATGCAATTTACACTTATTATAATATTACAAAAATGTCTAGAAATATGAAAGCACATTGGTTAAACTTTGTCCTAATTCTTTCTATGTAATTACCTTGATAGGTGGGACCTTTGGCTCTTCTTTTGTAGGCATCTCTTTTTCACCTTGTAACCTGCTGGGCAGAGTCTGAAAGGACTGGTCATTTTCAATTCTAGGTCTTTTCTCCTGATAGTACTCCAGGCTGTGCTGTTCCAGTGGCTTTCTCTTTTGTAGCTCAAGATCTTTGTTAGCATTTCTAACTCCCTGTGATGTAGAAAGGTCTGAGGATGGGGATGTTAGTGATAGTGACTGAGGGATGTACTCCGATGTCCTTAGTTGGTCTTCTTGACTTCTATCCTCATTTTCAGAATGCTCATCCAATATGGAGTTTTCAGAGTATATAGAGGTATGTTGTTGCTGGGATATGCATTGTGCATTTTTCTGTGGAGAATTGGGGTTGTTGGTAACACTGTCAAGCTCTTCGCAATAAGGTGAAGATCCTGAGAACATAGGAACACTACATTGTTCAAGGGTACTTTCCTCATTGCTCATGTTAGGCGCTGGTTCACATATGTCACTGTTAGATACATTAAAGGAATCAGAAAGTTGAGGTGGAGTAGAAGTAGAAGGAAGCAGCTCGAAAGACATGCAAGATATCCCTGGGGAAGGCATCTGTGGATCTACAGCATTCTCAGATTGATACTCAAACTCCTTGATACTTTGTGTAATGAGATTAGGCTTTAAGTCATCTGCCAGCATTTCTTGTCCTGCCTTTTCAGGGCTATGCAGGTAGGGCTGATCAAAGGCAGAGATACTAGACTCAGGAGGCTTGTTTTCATCAAGGTTTCCACAAATATTCGGTACAACTTCTTCTGCTATCTCTTCCTGAATAACAGATTCATCTGAGGTAATGTCTGAGCACAAGGATATTAGTATATCGTCCTCTTTAGCAGTTTTGGATGGTTCTTTGGCCGGGCTTTGCTGTATGTTGCATTGTGTTTGCTTTAAATCTGTATAAGGCACAGGATTTTCTTTGCTTACATGCTGAATACCAGATGTGATCTCACAGGCCCCTGATATAGTGTGTGGTGCTGAAAATAAGCATCTGTCTTGATTTTCAAAAGACTCTTTTACTGATTCCAGCTTTATCGCTTCTTCTTGTGTTACACCCATCCTGAACACAACAAAAAAAGTGAACGTAACAATTATGACGTAGAAAATGGGGCAAATTATTATTGGTGTCTTGAGACAAAAGCAGATTATCTGCAGACAAAGGTTAAAAAAATGTGAACAAGCATGACACTTCAGTAAAATATGTAGTGGATAGGGGGTAGTCAGGAGGCACTGAGTACTGCAACATTAATGTACAGTTCCACAGAGTGAGGAAAGGTAATCCTTGATGTGATCTGAAATAGACAGAAGTAAACTGAATGGATATTGTAGCCTCTGTCTGTGAGCATCAATGAAAATTAACTAAGGTTTTCTTATCTAAACAGTACCAGAAAAGAGATAGGTCAGGAGCAGAAAGCACATTGTCCACCCTTTCAACAATAGTTACTCAATTGGACAAAATAGGAGAACAACTGAGAAGAAGTTACATAAATACATTTAAAAACCATAAAACAGAGGACACAAAGTGCTAAGCTTGTTGTAGCACCCTCCAAGCACAAATAAATAAAACCACAACTCACACTGTAAAGAGGTTCAGCTGCAATATCAAAAAACCACTACTGTGCTTACTTTTGTCCATAATATTGTTCAAAAAATTTTTCTTTCCATTGTTCTATCTTCTTCTCTTTTTCAATCTCTTGTCGAATACGCAACTGCATTTCAGGAGTAAATTCACCTGCACATACGTGTGTGAAATAAAAAGAGAATCATCTTTGTTAGAATGTATCTTTAATGTTTATTAAAAGTATTTTGTAACATTGCAGTGCCCTCAGGCCTAGGAAATCTGATTCGGAATGTAGGATAGGATTTTCTGGTCTGGTGGAAATTCCCAGGTCCTAAGTCAAATGGATCTTTTGCCAGCCTGTCAAACTGCTTGCCACATTCAAAAGACGAGCTGATTAGGTGTATTGCTAAATTCTCCCTCAGTGTACCTGAACAAGTGCTAGAATGTGGTGACTAGGGGATTTTCACAGTAACTTCATTGCAGTGTTAACGTAAGCCTATTTGTGATGCTAATAAATAAACTTTAATTGCTTCCTGTGGCAGGTGGGGCCAGAAAATGCCGTCCTTAGATTCATAGAGTATAGAGATTTACAACATGTCCTTAGGGATAGGGAAAGGCCATTAGCCCCTGGAACCTGGCCTGCTAATCAGTGAGATCATGTATCCTAACTCTTTTTAACCCATACTTGGCCCCAGATCCCATAGTATCTTGATCTTCAACAATTTATCAATTGTAGGTTTAAAATTATTAATTCAATCAATACCTATTCATTTGTGGTGGAACATTCTACATTTCTAAGACCCTTTAATAGGTAAGTGTTTCTTTTCTCCTGACTGTCTGCATCTGATTTTAAGGTTATGTCTCTTGTCTTAGATGTGCACACCAGTGAAATAAGTTTTTCTCTATTCATTCTATCAATTCCAATCAAGACCCTAAAACTTCATTGATATTACTTTAAAAGTTTAATAAGAAATATGAACTTGAAGATTGAGGACAACCTTTTTAATCACTATTTGGAGTTAGTCAAGTATATTTTTAAGTCGCAAATGCATTAGTATATGAAGAAATATATTAGAATCTTCTGGCCTGTATCAGAATTAAATTGTAGAATTCCTCTTTACATTTACATACAGTGCATGCCTATAGCATATTAACCCAAATATCAGCTTGTCATCAAAGGATTACAAAGGCGATACGGCACAGAAACAGACCATTCCATAGGCTCTGCCGGTGTTTGTGCTGCACTCATGCCTCCTCCCATCTTTTCTCAACTAAATCTACTGTTGGAAACATCTATCTTCCTTGCTTTAAGCTCTCCCGGTGGTAGCGAGTTCCACGTTCATACCATTCTTCGAATGAAGAATTTTCTTCTGCATTCTCTATTGGATTTCTTGTTGACTAACCTATATTAATGGCCTTTCATTCACTCACTTACCCACAACAAAAACATTAGGTTGAATTTTCACAGAATTGGGAAGACTCTAAGGTCTTTTAAAAATGACTGACAGGAGCCAGATGTGGATGTCACACCCTAATTTCCGACAGATCTAATTTTTGCTGGCAGGAGATAGGGGATGGAATGTGATTCATGTAGGCAGGAAACCCAAACTCAGCAGGGCCATTTGAACATAGTGCTGCATTCAAATAGATTCAATTTTTGATGTTGCAAGGGCCTTAACGCACACTATAAGAACATAAGAAATAGGAGCAGGAGTAGGCCATCTAGCCCTTTGAGCCTGCCCCGCCATTCAATAAGATCATGGCTGATCTGAAGTGGATCAGTTCCACTTTCCTGCTTTCTCCCCATAACCCTTAATTCCCTTGTCTATCAAAAACCTATCTACCCGTGACTTGAATATATTAAGCGAGGTAGCCTCCACCACTTCAACGGGCAGAGAATTCCAAAGATTCACCACCCTTTGAGTGAAGAAGTTCCTCCTCAACTCTGATCTAAACTGCATCCCCTCCCCCCCACTTATCTTGAGACTGTGTCTTCTAGTCCTGCTATCCTTTCTAAGTGGGAAGAATCTCTCTACCTCTACCCTACCCATCCCTTTCATTATCTTATACGTCTCTATATGATCCCCCCTCATCCTTCTAAACTCCAACGAGTACAGAACCAGTCTATTTAGTCTCTCTTCATAGTCCAACTCCTTCATCCCCGGCATCAGCCTAGTGAACCTCCTCTGCACTCCCTCCAAGGCCAATTTTTCCTGGGGAAAGTGCGGCGACCAAAACTACACACAGTACTCCAGCTGCGGTCTCACCAGTGCCGTGTACAGTTGCAGCAAGGCCTCCCTACTTTTATATTCTCTCTCCCTCGCTATGAAGGCCAGCATTCCATTTGCTGTCTTGATCACCTGCTGCACCTGCAGACTGGGTTTTTGCGACTCATGCACAAGGACCCCCAGGTCCCTCTGCACCGTAGCATGCTGAAGCTTTTCGCCCTTTAAATAGTAATCCCTCCTACTATTATTTCTGCCAAAGTGGATAATGGGAATAAAGTGGATAATCTCCAAAGTGGTCTATAGGAATCATGAATTGATGGATTAGACGTGGACACTCTTGAAGTGCAGATAAGTGCAGATAATGATCAGGATATAACGTTTTTTTAAATCTGCTGCACTTCCGGGTGGCAGGATGGCACAATAGTTAACACTGCTGCCTCACAGTGCCAGAGACCTGGGTTTGATTCTGGTCTCTGTGCACATTCTCCCCATGTCTGTGTGGGCTTCTTCTGGGTGCTCCAGTTTTCTCCCACGATCCACAGATATGCAGGTTAAGTTGATTGGCCATGCTAAATTGCCTCTTAGTGTCAGGGGGATTAGCAGAGTAAATATGTGGAGTTATGGGGATAGTGGTGCAGGCCTGGTGGGCCAAATGGCCTCCATCTGAACTGTAGGAATTCTATGACCCTACGCTTAAACTTCAAAAACAAAATCCTGCAGCTCTCACTGAGAGTTAAAGAATCCCTTTGCTGCAGTTAGAATAAATATGGTAGTATATGGTCCTGCAGCTTCAACAGAGTTCTTTGCTGACCTTTCCTTAAGGGTTATTATGTTATGTGAATGTGATTGTGCTTCAAAGGCTACAGTTATCTCAGCAGGGTATTTTAAGTTCATGGTATGATTTACAATTTAAAGAAGTTATTGAAGGATTAGCTGTCTTTGATGTAGGATCTGAATAAAGGCCTGTTGGATTTAACAGATTTTACACTTCAGAAGTTTTAAAAGGTTTGAATGGGCTTCTAGAATGGATGCTTTTCACCATCAATGTGTAGGGACGAGAATTGTATTAGATTTTCAGACTTTTTTACCATCCCTACATAACTCCTGTGATCTACCCATTGTGGATATTGGGTGAGTGGCTATGGCATTTGTAGGAGGATATGAGGGGTCATAGGGGTGGGTGGCTATGTGAGTTAGCATTGAGTGACATGGAGGATGTAAGGGGCAATCGAGGTTGAGTGTGCTATGAGGGCCCCAATAGTTTCTGAAACAACTGGGATGAAGTTTCATAGAATCAATGTGGGTCTTTTAACCAGCCCGCCCTGGCACTTGCCCACCCACTGATCGAAAATCGTGCAATTTGGTGTACCATTTGCCAATGTGAGTCCAGCTAGTTCAGGAGATATCCCAACTCATGCTACCTGCCTTAGTAATGAGATTCTGGCCCATTATTTCTGTACTCATCCCATCAAAACCATTCATAAGTTTTAAAGGTCTCTATTAGGTCACCCCTCAGCTTCCTTCTTTCAAAGGCGAATGTTTTCCTGATATTTCCATACATTTTTGGTATCATTCATATAAAGAACCCTCTCCAGTGTCTCTATACTCTTTTCATAATATGACAATCAGAACTGCATGCTGTACTCTGAGTGTGGTCTCACCAATGTTCGATATAGGTTTTGAATAATTTTTTTTACTTTTCACTTCTATCCCTCTGAAAACACCATTTAGGGCTTGGTTTTGTTTTGTGATGTCATTGCTAATCTGCAACACAGCCTTTAATGATTGATGTATGTGTACTTGTGATCTTTTTGTTCTTCTACCCTATCTAGATTTGCATCTTCCAAGTAATGAGACTTCTTGGAAGATGCAAGTCTAGGTGGGATACCAAAACATACTACTACGCAATTAGCAGTGTTGAACTTCGTTTGTCAATTATTTGCCAATTTTGCAAGTTTATTAATTTCCTCCTATAACTTGTTGCAGTCCTCCTCAATGTTGACTATATCCCCCAATTTCTGATTCCAAGTCTAAATCATTTATGTAAATTGTGAACAGCAGTGGTTTCAGCATTGATCCTTATGTAACATCGCTTTCTACCTTCTGCCATTGTGAATAACTATCCTTTTCTCCACTCTCTGCTTTGTGTCTTCGAATGAGATAGTAATCTATTTTGCCACTTGTCCCATGACTCTGTATGTTTTTTTATTCATTGTTTGTTGTTATGGAACACATTTTTAAAGGCCTTTTAAAAATCCAAAGAAATTACATCTACTAAATTACCATTATCTACATCCTCCATTGCCTCCTCAAAAATACAGTAAGATTGGTCAAGCAAGATTTTCTCTTTTGAAATCAATGCTGACTGTTCATTATATTTTTCAGTCATAAATGATTTTCTATTCACAACTTTAAAAAAAATTCCTTTTTTTGCTACTATTGATGTTAAGACGATTGGGCTATAATTCCACGGACATATTCTGTCCCTTCTTAAATGTAGGAATGAAATTAGCTAGTCATCAGCCTTCTGGCATTACACCTTTTTCTATTTATTTATTTACTTTATTCATTCATGGGATGTGGGCATCGCTGGCTGGGCCAGCATTTACTACCCATCCCAAATTGCTCTTGAACTGATTGGCTTACTTGGATAGTTAAGTGTCAAACACATTGCTGTGGATCTGGAGTTACATGCAGAACAGACCAGGTAAGGAGCAGCAGATTTCCTTCCCTAAATGATATTAGTGAACCAGTTGGGTTTTTATAACAATTGACATTAGTCATGGTCATCATTAGATTTTTAATTCCAGACTTTTATGTTGTGATGGAATTTGAACCCAGGTCCCTGAGGATTTCCTGTGTCATTGGATTATTAGTCCAGTGACAATATTATAATACCATTGCCTTCCCTAAATGTGAGTAGGAATGCCTCTGCTATCTCTTCCCTAGATTCTTTTAAAATACGCAAATATAATTCATCTGGACTAAGGGTTTTATCCTCTTTGGGTTTGTTTAGTTCACTCAACACACCCCCTTGTTTAAATTTTAAATGCACATATCTCATTACTCATCTCATCCATTAATTTCATGTCTGCCTAGTAAATAACAAAGTGAAATCATTCTTCAATAATTCTGCTTTTTCTTTATCCTTATCCATGCTAGAAACGTGTTTAGCCCTTAATGGTTCTATTCCAATGATGGCCTTCCTTTTTTATTGATATCCCTATAAAATATGTTACTATTTTCCTTTAAGATGGTTGATCATTTAACTTCTTACTTCCTCTTTGCCTTCCTTTCAGTTTACAATTACAAAAAAACTGGCATTAAAAATTGACAGTATCAACCAATCAGCTTAGGTGGGTGTGGTGCTGAAAGAAAGTTGTTAGAAGCTACTGATTGGATTTTACGGTCTACCATTATTAGATGTGCATTAATTTGATGCACAGTTGGCTTCCAATGAAATGATGTTTTCTGAGAAATGCAGTTACAGAGTGTGTTCATTGTCTGTCTTTGAAGAAGATTATAATTGTGATGGCTTGTATGTCTTGGGGGAGAAAATCGATATTCTATGTTGGGTTGTTAGACCCATTAAGAATTAGATTTCTCTAGTAATTGGCAAAGTGCCTGGCAACAATCATGTGACCAAATTGCCTTGGAAATAAATAATGGAATAGCAATTGGTCAAATGGAAGTTAATTATCAGGATGAGCAGATTGTGGATGTGGCTCTGATCTCAAGCAGGGGTTTAGTTTTTAGTTTGAGAACAATTTAGCTACAGAGCAAGGAACATCTCTTTCCAGTAGAGTTCATTTGAAATGTGTTGTGTCGGCTGAAAGATTTTAAACCTCTTATTAACTAAAAAATTCTTAAAAGTGAATGAGGTAGCTGAGATAGTAAAAAGTCTAACAACACCAGGTTTTAGTCCAACCGATTTATTTGACAGTAAACTCACTAGCTTTCGAGGGGATTCCCTCTTCTTCAGGTGAATGGAGAGTTCTGGCCTCAGACAGAGCATATGAAGCACAGACAGTTTAGAGATTACTGATTAGAATGCAAATCTTTACACCTAACCTGCTGTTCAAGTCCTAAAGTGGCCGACAATGTGTGTGGAAGGAGCACTGATCACAGGTTAAAGAGACGTGTATTGTCCCCAGACAGTACAGTAAGTGAGGTTTTGCAAACCCAGGCAAGTCACGGGGGTTACAGATAGTGCGACATGAACCCAAGATCCCTGTTGAGACCGTCCTCATGTGTGCGGAGCTTGGCTATCAGTCTCTGCTCAGCGACTCTGTGCTGTCGTGTGTCGTGAAGGCCGCCTTGGAGAATGCTTACCTGAAGGTTGCCTTGGAGACCTGCGGGTAAGCATTCTCCAAGGCGGCCTTCACGACACACGACAGCGCAGAGTCGCTGAGCAGAGACTGATAGCCAAGCTCCACACACATGAGGACGGTCTCAACAGGGATCTTGGGTTCATGTCGCACTACCTGTAACCCCCGTGACTTGCCTGGGTTTGCAAAACCTCACTTACTGTACTGTCTGGGGACAATACACATCTCTTTAACCTGTGATCAGTGCTCCTTCCACACACATTGTCGGCCACTTTAGGACTTGAACAGCAGGTTAGGTGTAAAGATTTGCATTCTAATCAGTAATCTCTAAACTGTCTGTGCTTCATATGCTCTGTCTGAGGCCAGAACTCTCCATTCACCTGAAGAAGAGGGAATCCCCTTGAAAGCTAGTGAGTTTACTATCAAATAAATCGGTTGGACTAAAACCTGATGTTGTCAGACTTTTTACTGTGTTTACCCCAGTCCAACGCCGGCATATCCACATCGTATCTGAGATAGCCAAGCTGTGTGAGAGAGGTGAGAGACAGTGACAGCGATATTAATAGGAAATATATAGATAGTTAGAGAGAGAGATATAGTATCCCAGAACATCAAAGAACATCAGAACCAGGAGAGTTCTGATCTGAGGTGACTATGCCTAAGAAGCTAGCTACTTATATGTTGAACTGTGAAATGGTTGGGGGAAAACCTCGCTGGAAGTAAGACAAAGGCCTAGGAGATCTTCGCCCTTACATGAATCTTCAAAGCAGTACTTAGATAAGTAGTTAATTCCAAATTTTGCTTAGTATCTGATATAAGATTTGGGGGTCAGTCAAATTGATGTGGTAAAAATTTGGTTTAAAAAATAGGTAACTGTGTTATTTGTATTTTGAATATCTTTAACTGATCATTTAAGATAGAACAAAGTTATGAATAATTCTTTTGATTTAAACAGTAAACATTGTAACCTCATTCTTTTAGTAAATACTTGGATTTTCAGATTCCACATATTAAGTAAACACATATGTTCTCAGTAAATAAACGGTGATCTCATTCAGGAACTATAATCTACTGCCTAAATTCAGCATTAAGAAACTTCTCAAAGAAGTTTTTGTGTATGCCCAACAATTGTCTTATATGAAGAATTATTTTCTTCATGATTAGTTGCAAAATTTGTTTTGAGATTGAGAAGCTGTTTTTGCTGCAAATACATTAAATGGCTTTATGCAAACGTTTCTGTAACACCAGTTGCTGGATTGCTCAGGTGTGAAAAAGAGATAGTGAGTGAGTTGAAACAGTGATGAGTTTTACTTAATTTAAAGAATGAAGCTGAGATCCCTATATTTAGGATTTTACCACGGTGCACTGTTATGATGTATGATGTAGGTTATTTATCTGTTTGTGCTGAGTTCCAATGCCTGGCTAGGATCTTCTTTTCACTCATTCATGGAATGTGGGCATTGCTAGCTAGCCCAGCATTTATTGCCCATCCCTAATTGCAACAGACCTTGTGGTGTCGGTATACCCTCAGTCCTGATAGAGAGGACATTCCATTATTTTCACCAAGCAACAGTGAAGAAACAGTGTTATATTTCCAAGCCAGAATTGTGATATTCTGTAACATTGGAAGTAGTGAACTAGGTCCCATTGCTCATGTGAAATGAATTGAGAATGAGCCCAGTCTTATTAGAGCAGTCAACATCCATGGTGAAATGAAAAGAGCAATATTGATCATCAATAAGAGAATAATGGATTGTGAACTCCAGTCTGTCAGTCAGGTCCACAAGAGAGCACAATTCCCCTTCCTGCAAACCATGTTCTGGTTCATTTTTGTCCTTTAAAAAAAACAATTACAATGTACAAGAAATAAACATTTTTTGGAGGACCTTAGCATGTTTGAATGACATTTTTCCATCTCTGTTTTAATGAAGGGCATTAATCATGTATTTTAAATAGGTAAACATCTCTAGTAAAATAAAGGACGAGGAATGTTATATAAGCATGTTAAGCATTCATGTGCAATTATCATCAATTCTAATTTTTAATTGTATGCATTAGAAAATTTCAACAGCTTCTAATTACAACAACAACAATTTCTAATTATACAGGGTTGGATTTTCAAAGAGTTGGGGAGTCTCTGTGAAGGTGTAAAAATGGTAGTTGGCACCTAATTCTGGGATTCCTGACCCCATTGCTGGTGCCCCAATTTTCACCAGTGCAGATTAAGGGTGTGGGTCGGTTCGAGTCATGAATCTGCACCCTGCACTCCTGACCTGGTCAGCTCAATTGTGCATAGGCATGTCCTAATCCTCCACAATATTCTTGGAGTTGGGCCAGCTTTTAAAGGATTCATGGTTCACGGCACTTCAGAGGTGCCAAGCTATACCTATCGCCCACGACACCCTCCTTGCAAAGCTATTGCCCTCGACCCATCCCCTAAAGCCCCTCACATTATTGATGCCAACCCATGCCCCTCTACGCAACCCCATGGTCCAAGCCAAGCTATGGCACCTCCATGCCCTTCCACCCACTGTACAGTCTGAACAAAACCAACAAACCCTACAGTAATTATAGTATGTGTGAAAAAGTTTCAAAGGTAGTTATTCATCCATAACTTTCCACTTTTTGAATGCAATTTCCTTTCATTACAGCCCTATAAAATGTCAGTCAGCCAGATACTTCAAAGAATCAATAGCTGAAACTGCATTCATTTGAAATGTCTTTATCTTGTTAAGTAAATATCATGCAATTGACAGAACAGATTAGATAGCAAGAGCTGTCAATCAGGAACATTTTCCCTGAAATGCAGCTGTTTCAACAGATTATCAGCCACATCTCATAATGCATTTGAAAGGTAGTTGGTTCAGGAAGGTAGTTGGGTTGGGTTGGGGGCTGGGTGGTTTAGATTGGGATGTTCTAATTGTGAAATATGACTGAGCAGATGGAGCCTCAGACTTTGCAATTGTCAAACATATTTGAGGTTCTCACAATCTGTGTGGGCAAAAGTGGGGTCTGCAAGGTGGATAAACAGGTTGACCATGGCACCATGATTCAAGAAGTTGTCCAAGTAGGGGAAGCAAAAACAAACGTAGTGATAGTAGGCAATAGTATAGTGAGTGCGATTGGCAATGTTCTCTGTAACACATAGCAAGAGTCCAGGAGGCTGTATTGCCTGCCCGATTCCAGGGTTCGAGACATCTGCTCAGGGCTGGAGAGGAGTTTAGAGTGCAAGGAGGGAGAATCCAGCTGTCAGAATACATGTAGATATCAACAATATAGGCAGAATAATATGGGTGGCATGGTGGCACAATGGTTAGCACTGCTGCCTCACAGCGCCAGGGACCCAGGTTCAATTCCAGCCTCGGGTCACTGTCTGTGTGGAGTTTGCATATTCTCCCCATGTCTGCATGTGTTTCTTCTTGGTGCTCCAGTTTCTTCCCATAGTCCAAAGATGTGTGGATTAGGTTGATTGGCCATGCTAAATTGACTCGAGTGTCAGGGGAATTAGAGGATAAATGTGTGGGGTTATAGGAATAGGGCCTGGATGGGATTGTGGTTGGTGCAGACTCGATGGGCAGAATGGCCTCCTTCTGCACGGTAGGGATTCTATGATTGTGTGACAAGGAAAAAGATGCTGCCTACTCAGTATGAAGAGCTAGGCGCCAAATTAAGAAGCAGAGCCTCAAAGGTAATAATCTCTATTGTTACCTGAGCCACGTGCAAACTGGAATAGGAGAAATAACATTACGGAACTGAACGCATGGCTCAAAGACTGGTGGGAAAAGTAGGTTCTGGTTCATGGGTCACTGACATCAGTATTGGAGAAAGTGGGGCTGTACCATTGAAACGGTATACCTGAATCGTATTGGAACCAGTGTTCCAGCAACCAGATAATCAGTGGAGTAAGAAGGGCTTTGAACTAAACAAGGGCAGGGGCAGAGAGTGATCAAGCTTGGCATGATGTAGCAAATCAAGAGGTAGAGTCAAGACAGGAAAGCAAACTAGTAACATAGGAAATGAGGGTCAGAGGATGGCAGGACGGGACAGAAAAGAAAAACCTAAGTATTTTGATGAGCGCTCGAAACCATCACATTCAAGGATATGGGACATGTGCTGGAAAATGGGATCAGTGCAACTTTAGTGGTAGTTATTGTTGGTAACAGGGTCGATGGGCTAAACGACCTTGTCTGCACTGTATGCCCCTATGACACTGATATTCAAGACTGAGGAGGTGGCGGGGGGGACGTTTCTCCCAGCCCACTGTGCTGCGGGTAGGGAGATCTGCGTTTCCCTATGTTTGAGACTGAAGTTTCCAGGCCCGGTAGTGTCTACCCACCACCCCCCCCATACACCAGGAATTGGTTCACTCCAGCAGAATTAATCCTGCTCCCCGCTAATGGGGGACAGGTGGCTGACCCTACTGGAGGGAGCAGGTTAGGGGCCAGGGTGGTTCCTCCTGGGTAGTGCCAGCCTGGCAGTGCAAGTTTGGCCCCTGACTGCCTAAGGGGCAAACTGGCAATGCCCAAGGGGTACCTTGGCAATGTCCATCGTGCATTGGATAGTGACAAGGGGTGGCGCTAGAGGGTCCTATTAGGGAGAGGGGTCTGTGGGGGGGCGATCGGTGGTAGTGAGGGGTCCTGTAGCCATTCTGCATAGAGATCGCAGCAGAGGGTGGGAAGGGGGTGATCGGGGCTGGCCATCTGGGTGGGGTGGGGGCGACTTGCTGGGAGTGGGGTGATTGGGGGTGGGGGTGAGGGGTCAGAGAGATCAGGACTGTGGGGGAGGGTTTGGAACTGCCGTGGGTGGGCCCCGGGTCAGGGAGATTGAAGCTAGTGGGTGGGGAGTGGGGAGACATCGGGGCTTACCCAGGAGGCCAGCGATCAGGGGTTGGGGGGTCGAATGGGCAGCAATTCAGGGCCGCAGGGCTGGATAGTGATTGAAATGACCAGTGATCAGAAGGCCAACAGTGTGGGGCCACTGCTTGTGCCAATCTAGGCACTGACAGATTGGTGCGTGCATGGTAGCCCGTTCAATGCTATGCTGCTGGCCTCTCCAGTGGGAATAGACCCCACCCCATGCTTTTCAATCTGAATCTTGCTAGCACACTCTGCAGTGCTCAGAGTGTGGGAGATTCATTTTGAAAATCCCAATTAAAAAAATTGGCGAGAGTCACTCATTGTCACACAAATTCGGTACTTAGATTTTTTATGGGAGACTCTACCCTAGAGGTTTCAAAGATAAAGACAAAACTTAAGGCTCTCTATCTGAATGTACATAGCATTTATAACTTAAATGAATTGATAGTGCACATTGAAATAAATAAATATGATTTGATAGCCATTATGGGTCACATATTAGCATGGATAGAAGATTGCCTGGCTGAAAACAGAGTATGCATAAATGGGTCTTTTTTGTGATTTGGCAGGATGCAATCGTGCAGGAGCCGGTGCTGGGATCTTAACTTTTTACAATGTATTTAGATAAGGGGAACAAAGGCATGCCAGCTACATTTGCAGATGATACAAGACAGGGAGGAAAGTATGTTATGAAGGGGACATAAGAAGTTTGCAGATGGACATAGATAGGTTGAGTGAGTCAAAGTGTGAAGTTGTTTATTTAGGCAAGAAGAATTAAAAAGCCAAGTATGACTTAAACAGAGAACAGCTGCAGAATTCCAAGGTGTAGAGGGATTTAGGTGTTCTATGCACAAGTCACTAAAAATGAGTGTGCAGGTATGAGAGGGATTGAACATAAAAGTAGGGATGTCATGCTTCTGTTGTACAGTACAATATGTGAGACCACATATTGAAAACTTTGTGTAGTTTTGGCCTCCTTTTTTCAGGAAGAATGAACTGGGGGGACACTGTTTTAAAACTGGGGATCACCCTTTTAGACAGAGATGATTCGAATTTTTTTTATCTCAGAGAGTTGCGTGACTTTGGAACTCTCTGCCTTAGGAGGCAGTGGAGGCAGGGTCATTGAATATTTTTAAAGCAGAGGTTGATAGATTCTTCTTAGGCAAGGGAATCAAAGATTATTGGAGCAGATGGCGGCAAAGTGGATGTCGAAACACAAACAAATCAGCCATGATCTTACTGAATGGTGGAGCAAGCCCTAGGGACAGAATGGACTACCTCTGCTCCCATTTCATATGTTAGTAGTCAGATCAGGTTGCGATGGTAGTCAGGAAGTAGAGGGGGACATTGTTAAATGGGAGGGGTGGCCAGATCAGGACGAGGATCATGTTGGTGGCACATTTGGGTAGTCAGGGCGTAGTCGGGTCAGGTTCTGCGAGTAGGGAGGTGGTCAGAGAATAGTTGGTGATGAGGGCATGATTTGAACCGGTAAGGGTGAATGATTGGAGGGGTGGTTTTGTAGTTATCCAGATGTTAGACTAGGTTTTAAACTGTAATACCATGGAACCGTCCCAAATCTCTAACTCTTGTAGAGTTTCATGGGGAGCAGGTGAATTACCCATTAGAAATGGAAACTACCTAGGCAATTCCCAATTCACACCAGGACTTAGGGTCCTGACATACATTTTCAGTGCTATGTCCAATTTCCAATGTTCCGGAAACCAAAAGTTTTTTTGGCCATTGTGCTTTCAGTTGATGTCACCAAAGGGCATGTAAGAAATGAGAATAGGCCAAGGATAGTTCCTTAGGAGACACCAGTGGGAACAGTGCAGGAGCAGAAAGAGAAGTCTGTCTGTATATGATTAGATGGATAAGAATGCAATTATGTAAGTGTAATCCTATCCAGTTTGAGGTTGGGGAAGAATGATGTGGTGAACAATTGTCAAAGGCCTCAGACAATTGAGAAGGATAAGGAGGGATAATTTACCATGTCACTCAGATGCCATTTGTAACTTTGATTAGAGCAGTTTTGGTGTTGTTGTAGGGCAGAAACCGGAATGAAGGGATTCAAACAAGGTGTTCAAGGCATTTGAGTGTGACCCTTTTACAGACCTTATTTCTATGATTTTCAGTATCAACCCATTCCTTTTCCTTCTGAAGTCACTAAAATGTATATATAGTTGGTTCAAAGTAGTTACATCAATGAGCCTTCAACTCATGTAATAATTATGCTCGCCTCTGGGCTACCGCAGGGTCAGGCACAGTGAGAAAGGCCAGTTTTGTTTTGCATCCACAAAATGTTCTTCTGCTTATGAACATTGTAACTGTGTGCTGTAAATATTTCCATTTATAAATTAACAAAGGACAGGATTTCCATTGGATGGCTGTGGGATCTTCAGGGCTGCTGATATCTACAGGGTTTTGTGTGCCCCGCATGTCCTGCCACCAGGGAACATGCCGCAGGAGGGCCATCGACAGGACTAGAAGATCCTGCTGACGGGAAGGACCAGAAAATTCCAGCCATAATATATCTATATTCATTTTTACTGGACTGAGCCAAACTGTATAAAAGTAAGATTCTATTTTCATATTTATACCCTTTCAAGAGAAATTATTTTTGGTTTATAATACAGAATTACAAACACTCTAAAATATCGATGCACTAAATAAAATACCAGAATCAGAATTTGCCTGGGTTCACCTCTAAATCTGTAATAATGTCTGTTAGTTTTCTTCTCCCTGTTACAAAAATGAATGAATTATGGATATACCTGAAGTTAAAGTTTTAATAAGCCCATGTCTTTGAGATTTAAATTTTCACAGTCTGTAGTTACAACTGATATTTATTCCAGAAGAAAGTAGTGATTTGTGTTGGAAAGGTTCCCTACACTGCTATCATTATGGGTTTGAATCTAACTGAGTTAATGCTCAAAAAGACAGCGTGACGCATTTGTGAAGAGTCTCCAATAAACTGCTCAGTGGACAACAATGCAGATTTTACACAGATATTCACATTAACTTTTACTGAACAGTGGTGCCTGAAATTCAATGACAATTGCATACTGTGTACATTACTTGGAAGTGCTGTGAAGATGAGCTCTGTTTGTGAGACCGGGAAGTAGGAGCTCTCTTGCACTCACCCTGCTATCTGGCTGCTTGCCTGCTAAGCAGAGGCTAACAAAAGCTACAGTAAAAATGCTGTGAAGGGTCTTTTTTTGTACTATTCAAAAGGGAAAAGAATGGGAAATATTACAAAAATATGCATACAGAGTACACAATATGCAATGATTCCAACTTTAAGACAAGCATAAAATTTAAATTTCAGTTTGTATATCCCAGAATTAGATGTATTGATGAATTAATTGTACCTTCTGCTAATCGCTCTTTCCAACCTTGTGCTGCATAAGCAAAGAATTCATTATTCAGGGCTGAAGCACTGAGGCGAGAAACACCATCACACCCAACCTAAAAACAAGGTAATCGCAGCATGAGATAGAATTAAATAAACATTACATTCTAGAAATGTTACTCTACCAATTGGGAACAAAGGTTTTTAATTTTCTATGGAACTGTTTGTGCATTATATGCAGCAAGCAGTCAGGATTGGATTAAACTGTTATACATTGAGATTGTAGCCGCTGAATTTGCCTCAAGTACAAATCAATATTGAACTTCTCCCCAAAAAAATTGATGAAACTTGCTTGCATACAGAAATTGTCCCAATAGCATAGAGGAACCATTTAGCTCTGTATGTCAGTGGCAATTGACGTCAGTGGCTATGTTTCTACATGTTGTGCATAAATTGCACAACATATCCTGCAGTGTACTGATGCTTGGAGGGAATTCTCCCATTTTGAGGTTAAGTGTGATGTTGGGCCCCCCTGGTGGTGCCTTTTTTGCTGGCCAGAATGGTGAGATCCCATACCAGATTCTGCAATTGAAAACTTATTAATTATACACAGACAAGTTTCCCCCAGAACTACTTGGTGGCCAGCAGTTGATTCGTCCACCTGCTGTCAACTGGCAGGTTCGAAAGCCCTGACTTTAAATTTAAGTATGAGTCAAACACACTCATCTCCAGCCACCTGCCTTCACCAGATCCTCCAACATGTCAGGCACACTGAAGCAAAAGGCTATTAGTCTCAAAAAGAAGGTAGCGCCTGTTTTCAGCCCCAGGGTCCTTGAGGCCCTCATTTGGGGAGCTTGGGCCCACTGGCATTTCCTCTACCCAGTGATAGCTCAAAGAAGCTATCACTGGGTAGAAGGACCTTGAAATAATCTTAAAAAGTTTGAAAATATCTGTCTCCTGATTTAAAAGATAATAATCCAAGGAAGACATGTGGTCAATTCAGCAAACTAAAGAGCAGATGAATCAGTACAGTCTTACATGATCACTCTGAAAATATTGGCAAAGAAATGTCTGTTTGGAACTTTCACTGATGAACTAATCAGGGGTCGATTAGTTTGTGGAATTCATAGTGATTTTGTACACAAGCTGACGCAGCGAGAGAAAGGTTGAGTGATTTAATAGATGTGCTGAAAATCACGAGGTGCCCTAAGGAGAGAGAAACTATTCCCACTGGCACTAGGGGACACAGACTTAATGATTGGTAAAGGAACCAAAAACAACATGAGTAAGAACAGTTTGCACAGTGAGTGGCTAGGATCTGACATCTGCTACCTGATGATCTGATTGGAGGAGGTTCAATCTTGGCTTTCAAAATGGACTGGCTAAGGATCTGAAAGCAAAAGAAATGTAGGGCCATCTGGGAAGGGCAGGGGTGTAGGACAGGCTGAATTGCTCTTGTGGATAATAGTTTTGCCTCAGAACTCTAATGACAGAAAGCAAGAGGCACTTCAATCCCTTGAGACTGCAACTCACATACAGCAATTGATCAACTCAAATATTTCTTCCACTGGGACACAGTCTAAAAGAAGGACTGTGCTGGTTTTAAGAGTATTTACATTTGCACTGTTACTGGGAATATATAACCAAAAACATTGGAATCAGATAGCTTCAATTATTAACATTTTGTTGCATGAATGTTGTTGCAAAGATTTGGGAAATTATTTCATCAGGTAACAAGAGTTTAAGCTTTGTAATATATTGAAAAGGGAAAGTACTTTAGCATAGGTGATAGCATATTAGTTGAAGGCACAGAAAAGATGTAGATAAAATGGTGCATTATATTTCTTTTCATGATAAGAAAAGGTGAGCACATCTCGATATATAAATTACACTCTTTAGGGGACAGCTTGGAATGATCTGACATCCCTCCTTGATCCTTCCTTCCTCTCAATCCTGGGAGGGGATGGATTCCCACAGGGAAAACCCACCACTTCACTATATCAGCCACTGTTAAAAAAATGCACCATGGCATTTGTTGCAAAGACTTCTGAAAATCTAACTAATAACAGAAAAAGTAGTAAAATAAAACAATTGAGGATTGCCTAATAATTTGGAACTCTTGTTACAGGGCTCGGCTCAATACCTGCAATCCTGGATATCCAGTTTATATTTGGGTTGGGTAAAACAGCATTAAATTAGCAAAAATTATGGAAAATTCTGAAGAAATATCACTGGTGTTATCTTTGGTTCTCTCTCCACAGATGTTGTTCGACTGCAGAGTATATCTTGCATTTTGTGTTCATATTATTGAAAATTGTGGCCATTCATTATACAGTACCTGCCATCATTTATGTGCATCCGTCCACAAACTCAAGGCTGTTTCTTGCACACATTAAAATTTATGATGCCAGATTGGATCAGGTTAAAATGAATGAGGAACCAGTCTAATAGGTAGTGATCTAATTTTCTGATTGGTTAAACTTACTTTACATCCAAAAATATGCTTGACTGATCTGAAAATCTACCCTGATATGTCTAAAAACCTATTTAATTAGTTTTTTGAAATTTACTGGATAATACCCAATTGTAAAATTTAATCATGGTTAATTAGAACATTATGTTACAATGAGGAAGTAACTCGAGGACAATGCACAGTGATAGACAACTACTTTTCATCAGGTGTAGGCCAGATAGTGGTACCTTATTTTTAGAGCATTCACTTTTGCAGATCAACTCTACAGATACCTGTACATCCTTTATTTTCTCAGAAAGTTGTGAAGCAAATGAGCTTCAGCAAAATTAAAGTAGAGGAATAAATGCCTATTTGGATTTCCTTTTCTGGATATGCTACCCTGCCAGCAGCCTTGTCTGCAACCAGTACTCTTTAGCAATGTTATGATGGAAACCATGAATAAAAAGTTGTTCTCTAGCAACGTCAAAGTACCTCCTTGGTGGGTATTAATGGGGAGGCAATGGCGTAGTGGTATTATCTCTAGACTATTAATCCAGAAACTCAGCTAATGTTCTGGTGACCCAGGTTCAAATCCTGCCACGGTAGACAGTGGAATTTGAATTCAATAAAAGATATCTGAAATTAAGAATCTACTGATGACTATGAAACAATCGTTGGAAAAACCCATCTGGTTCACTAATGTCCTTTAGGGAAGGAAATCTGCAACACTTACCCATTCTGACCTACATATGACTACAGAGCCACAGCAATGTGGTTGACTCTCCGAGAGCAACTAGGAATGGGCAATAAATGCTGGCCAGTCAGTGATGCGCATGTCCCATAAATAAATTTTAAAAAAACTAACAGGTGTCAGCGCCTTTGTCTTGTTTCCAATTTGATAAAGAATATAACTTTTTCTTTGCGGTTTTCACCATAACATTGTTAAAGAGTACTGTTTGCAGACAGGGTAGTATATCCAGGAAAAAAATCTAAATAGACACTTATCCCTTTAAAAACCTTTTTTGGAAAAAAATCTGTTTGTCCTTTCATGTTTTATAATAATCTTCTATATAATTTCTGCTTTCCAATATTTTTTGAATAAATCGACGTGCCATGCAGGTTACAGGTGCAGATCTCTCTATTTTCCCTACAACCTCTGTAACTTCACCTTCCAATTCTTCCAGCCCTGTAAAGAGAATTGAGCAAAATCTATGATAAATCCACAGCAAAGGGAGCTGGAGAAATAGTTCCTAAATGAACAATCAACTGGAGAGCATTTTAAAGAACTCCAATGAATGATTGATGATGAGGTACAGTCAAATAGTGCAGGGATGGAGATAGAGTTTTATGTGACTGGAAGCATGTGTGCTTATGATACTTTATATCACTCGATTCTCTGAGGAAATTACAAGGTTCCTAATGGATCTGAATGGTGATGTAAAACACATCGCAACTGAGGAGGACAAACTAAATGAATTTCCTGGTCTTTTCCTGCTTGACATTTTCATTGGTTGATACTCAAATTCTCTGCTTGCATCATAAATAGAAGAGTCAAAGAACAGTAATCCCTGGAATGCATCTGCAGATGTTATTTTAATAATCAGTAGGCTAGACAGCACAGCGAGAACAGAGGAGAGTGATGTTGGAGGCCTCTTCCGGTCTGGGCAGGTACCTTCTCCTGATGTTCTTTCTTTTCATGCACTAACTTGCTGACTCACAATCCCATATGACCCAGCCTGCTTTTATGAAATAGACATTTGAAAAGATTTCATGCGGCTACATACTAACACATGATGATCTTCACTTCGTAGAGTTCAGTCCTAGGAAGCAGTGCTTCACTCATTCCCCCTACTCCAAGGAATCTTCTGGCTTCTGAGTATTTTTGTGAGGTGGAATCATTTGCAGGTTCTGGCCCCACTTGCTGCCATGGTATGTTCTCTGGCCAATTAGCAAGCTGTCTCTGTCTTCACTGTCCAATTAGGGGCAGCAGGGGGAAGAGGGTGTTCAGGAGGCAGGAAGTGGATGCAGTGCAATATATCGCCACAATGGCCTGCAGTCCTTACCAGTGACAGTACTTTTGAGGGATACGCCTGCAGGTGATGGGAAGCCTGAAATTGGAAATATATTGGCCTTGCCATTTTTTGCTGATAACCATTAAAAATCATTGAAGTTGCACTCAGCTCTGACTTCCCACTTTGCAGCCACCTTCTCTGATTGTCGGTGTGTTGACACAATGAGACCCTTTGTGACACAGGCTAAATTGACTTGTATTAGGAAGATTGCAGAGAATTGCACAAGTACCTACAAGTACTTCCCTCCACAGGTGCACAAGTTGCCAACATCAGGCCCATCCCACTCCTGGGAAAAGACACTGAAGGTGGGAACATGTCAGTAAATTGGCCAAATGCTTGCCACCCGCCCCCCCCGAAAACCACTACCCATCAAACCCAGCTCTAGGGTGCCTGGGAGAGTGTTTCTCCCCATGCTGCCAAATCTTTTTCCTCGGCCAAGTATTACCAGAAGTGTAATCTCCCCTGTAGCAAGTGAGTTACCAGGTAGGGTACAATGTGGAGAATCAGATAGCAAATGTTTCATTAATTGTACAAAACAAATGATGTCAAGGCTGTGCCTGGGAAGTAAATATTCTCCATCTCTCTCTCTCTTGCATCGTATTAAATTAGTAATCGCTGATGGGATAGAAACATTTGTGGAAATGGAGATAAAATAATTGTGTGCAGGACCTCATTGGGCCATCAACAGATCCTTCAGTATTATGCAGAATCCTGCTATTTGAAAAGTGTGTATCCTTTCATTCTGTTCTTCTATGTCTACAGGGAAAATGCTGCCCTGTCAAACAGTGCATTAGCCACTTTTTAGATATATCTGCGAATTGCAGGCTAGTCGATGTTGCTGGTGTGGCTCACTACAGTTTGTCGTGAGCCACAGCCTAAAAGTTCAGGGTGTGGTGAACTTACTAGTTACTGGCACTGCCATTCCCATGTTGGAGATTGTTTTGAGTAGACTGCATAAGTCTGTCATTGTCGTTCCTGTGAAACGTAAGCTGCAAAGACAGTCTTCCTCAGACTTGCCAAGACATGTGATATGTTGGTGGCTGTGTGGGTGATAATAGTTGTGGATTGTCCATCACAGTAGGAGCCTCTTGTCAATGGAATAGCCATTTCATGTTCTTTCTCCTCAAAATAACATGGAAATAATGGGAGTTCTATTAAAATGCTAAAATTATAATTGCTGCAATTAAAAATACCCGAGCTAAAATTCTTGGCTCAAACCAACAAAATAGCTGGGCAAGAAACATAAAAAGTTGCTGATTCAATTTACAAGCAAAATCATCAGTTTCTCCTTAAATGTTGATGTTTCTTCAGTCAGCACACAGTAACCTTCACTGAGGGCTCACTTTACATTGGTGGCAGGAACACAGTAAGATTCTGGCAAAAGCCATGGAAATAGCAAGTATGCTGAATTGCAGAGCAATAGGATTCATTGTGATCTTGTATTGAAGTAGTTGTCCAGTTTTAGTATAGAACATAGAACATAGAACATTACAGCGCAGAACAGGCCCTTCGGCCCACGATGTTGCGCCGACCAGTTAAAAAACAATGACCCTCTAACCTAAACCAAACCCTTTCCATCCATAAACCTATCCACGGATCTCTTAAACGCCCCCAAACTAGGTGCATTTACAACTGCAGCAGGCAGGGCATTCCAATCCCTCACCACCCTCTGGGTAAAGAACCTGCCCCTGACATCCGTCCTATAACTACCACCCCTTAATTTAAAGCTATGCCCCCTCGTGCTAGCTTTCTCCATCCGAGGAAAAAGGCTATCACTGTCCACCCTATCCAAACCTCTGATCATCTTATATGTTTCAATAAGGTCCCCTCGCAGCCGCCTTCTTTCTAATGAAAACAACCTCAAATCCCTCAGTCTCTCCTCATAGGACCTCCCCTCCATACCAGGCAACATCCTGGTAAACCTCCTCTGCACCCTCTCCAAAGCCTCCACATCCTTCCTATAATGTGGGGACCAGAACTGCACACAACACTCCAAGTGCGGCCGCACCAGAGTTTTGTACAGTTGCAACATGACGCTGCGGCTCCTAAATTCAATCCCCTACCAATAAACGCCAAGACACCGTATGCCTTCCTAACAACCCTATCTACTTGATTCCCAACTTTCAGGGATCTATGTACACATACACCTAGATCCCTCTGTTCATCCACACTATTCAGAGTCCTACCGTTAGCCCTATACTCTACACATCCATTATTCCTGCCAAAGTGAATTACCTCACATTTTTCCGCATTAAACTCCATCCTCCACCTCTCGGCCCAGCTCTGCAACTTGTCCAAGTCTCCCTGTAGACTAAGACACCCTTCCTCACTATCAATCACACCTCCGACTTTGGTGTCATCAGCAAATTTACTAATCCACCCAGCTATACCCTCATCCAGATCATTTATAAAAATACAAACAGCAGTGGCCCCAAAACAGATCCTTAAGGCACACCACTCGTAACTGAACTCCATGTCGAATACTTACCATCAACCACCACCCTCTGTCTCCTATCCGCCAGCCAATTCCTAATCCAATTTCCTAAATCACCCTCAATCCCATACATCTGCAATTTCTGCAGAAGGCTTCCATGGTGAACCTTATCAAACGCCTTACTAAAATCCATATACACCACGTCAACTGCCTTACCCCCATCCACCTCTTTGGTCACTTTCTCAAAAAACTCAATAAGGTTAGTAAGGCACGACCTACCCGCCACAAAACCATGCTGACTATCTCTAATCATTTCATTACTCTCCAAATAACTATAAATCCTATCCCTAATAATTTTTTCTAAAACCTTGCCCACAACAGAAGGAAGACTCACCGGTCTATAATTCCCGGGGAAGTCTCTGTTCCCCTTCTCAAACAATGGGACAACATTCGCTAACCTCCAATCTTCTGGCACTATACCGGTGGCCAACGACGACCTGAAGATCAGAGCCAGAGGCTCTGCAATCTCCTCCCTTGCCTCCCAGAGAATCCTAGGGTAAATCCCATCCGGTATGAAAGGTAATTGCCACCTCTCCCCACCCCCCCCCACCTCTTTATATTTTTCACTATCATTACATTATCTAGAGCCTGGAGCTAAGATAATGTAACTAGCTCAAGACACCTATGAATGTCAGTTTGTAGCTAGACAGCATTTTCTCACCTTCCGATTACCATCACATCCAAAAACCCATTGGAGTGTCTAACATAAATTACATTGACACATGAACAATTCCAGTGTCTGACAATTGAACAAGATTTGTTAAAATCTATCAATAGTGACATTTTATTGTTTGATGTAGGGTACATAAATCACCCCTTTCATGGAAGTTTAGGAAAGTTTACTAATTATAAGCGAGAAAGCGATAAATGTATCAATAGATCTGCAAATATATATTTACATCAACCTTCTGATGCCGTGATCGCCCCCTCCTTCCTTCCCCCCTGCCCCTGGTTATAAAGGAACCTACAATAATAATCAAGACCACTGATTTAGTTTAAATTTTAAAAATGGACAAAATCAGGGAATTAAATCCAGAAAATAGCAGAGAAAATCCCATAACACAATGTTAAAGAAAAACAGTCTTTTGGAGCAGTTATGGCTCCATGCCTGAAGTTTATTTCCATAAAATTGGTTCTTACTTATTTAAAAAACAGTGATTAAAAAGCCTTACTTTGTTTTTGAGCTGGTTTGCTTAGGACCGAATGCAATAATACATTTTTTCTGGATTCTTGATCCTGTAATATTGCAGAATTACAAAAAACACTAATCACAACTGCTATGGGTAAAGCAAATTGGAATAACAACATCTGCAAAAAATGAGAAAAATGTTTCTCATAATGTTGCAAAATTAGGAATTATATTTAATAAAATATGAAAAATGACCTTCAGATACTCTATTTCTTTTTGCATTCTGGGGGTTTTCAGCAAGATTTATGATTTAGACTCACAGTATAATTGTAATTTTCAGCACCAGAATTCCCTAAAATCCTCCAAGAGTGGAGGAAGTGAGGAAACCCAGGTTAATGGGGCAGAGAACGTTATGCTGCACTAATCCAAAAGCAGTTGGAGTTTAGATTTCTTCTTTATTATAAAATTGAACTGAGCTAAAAGATGTAGTTTGTTATTGGTGCTGATTTATCATTTATCACATGTTATGCAACAGGGATGGATGATTGGAATAAAATGAATCTTAATACTCATACTCCAAATGCTGTGCAGCACTGAGTAAGACTGGCACATATTCAATTGCAGACAGCTGTTATTGAACTAACTTTATTTACACATCTCCAATAGCGAGAGCAGTAGAGAAGACTGGACACTACACTCCATCTTCAGTTAAAATAAAACTTTAGTGTTAAAATGTAAAATGGATGTAATTTCTCAGAATCCAACATGACTAAACAACACCAAGGAGAAGGAAAAATGACAATTGAGAAGAAACGCCATATAAAGTTGAAGAGAAATATCTTCTGTTTGAAGTCATGTACACTTTGGCAACGCTTTCAGAAGATGTTTGCAACCTCTTAATAAAACAGGATTGAACTGAGACATGACCGTCTTACAATTCTAAGTATACACCATAAAAAGTCTGAAAGATGTGCTGGTTAGGTGCAATGGCCATGCTAAATTCTCCCTCAGTGTACCTGAACAGGCACTGGAGTGTGGCAACTAGGGGATTTTTACACTAACTTAATTGCAGTGTTAATGTAAGCCTACTTGTGATATTAATAAATAAACTTGAAGTAATTTCTGTTTGACATGAGAATTTTCCAATCTGACTCATCTAAAATAGCATGTTATGGTTCTGTTGGTGTAAACTACAGCACAAACAAATACGGTTATGTTATTCTTGTACCCTTCTTTAAATGCCATGTTTAAAGAATAAGAATTATTCTGTGTTCTTGAGTCCAAGGGAGGAAACTTTTTTGATGGCATCACAGTTCAGGGCATCTGGCTGCAGTGTCGCAGCTCTATCTCCTTGTCTGTCTATCTCAATCCCATATCCCATATCTCTTGAGTGCTATACTCCATAGTCACTAAGGGATTGTAAAATTACTCCTGTAGTGTTCAACTGTTTAATTGATCTGTGTTTCACTACGTTAGTTTATTCATAGATGTATGTTTACTGTACTTGATTGCTTAAGCCTGGGTGAAGCCTCTGAGCTAAAGTAACCAATAGCTTCTAGAGAAAAGACCTGCAGAGCTGACCTGACCTGTGAACAGTTGTGTAGAAATCCTGTGATTCCTGAGGTATTTCGAAGGACTATAGGTAAATCTGTTTTTGATTTAGAACAAGTATCATCTCTGCATTGCTATAGGTAAATCAGGTACATAAAATATACAACAAAGCAATGAATACATAAAAATATTGGCAACAAGGACGGTTGAGAAAACGTTAATTTTAAAGCTCGGAATCATTTATTTCCTTGTCCAGGGATCATCTCATGTCAAGGTATTGATGAAGTTTAGGGTTAAAGCCTAAAGATGGTGGTGTAGTATTGTCACTGGACAAGTAATCCAGGGACTCAGCATAATGATCTGGGGGACTGAGTTTGGATCCTACCAGTTGGTGAAATTTGAATTCAATAAAAATCTGGAATTAAAAATCTAATCATAATCTTAATGAATGACCTTTAGGGAAGGAAATCTGCTGTCTTTACCAAGTCTGGCCTACATGTGACACCAGACCCATAGCAATGTGGTTGACTCTTAAATGCCCTTGGGGATGGGCAATAAATGCTGACCCAACCAGAGATGCCCACATCCCATGAACAAGTCAAAAAAATACATGGCTCCTACATGTGAATCTGGCACATTAACAAACAAGTTTGTGACCACTTAACTGTAAAGACTTCAATTCCACAAATTAGGGAACGTGTCCTCATGGAGGAGAATGATTTGATTTTGCAAAGAAACAGCTTTGGCAATCCATATCAAATCTGCCATGTTAGATTCAAAGAATTTATGCAGGAATGCCCAACCAGTTATATTGTTAAAGAGTATACGTCCAATCACAGTCAAATACCATGCTGTGCATGGCCAAATGCAATATCCAGACTTGGACTGACAAGTGGCAAGTAACATTTGTACCACACAAGTTCCAGTAAATGACCATCTCTAACAAGAGAGAATCTAACTATTGCCCCTTGAATTCATTGGCATTATCATCACCAAATACTTACTATCAACATCCTGGTAGTTACCATTGACCAGAAATTGAACTGGACTAGCCATATAAATACTGTGGTTACAAGGTCAGAGGGTAGGAAGTCCGCAGCAAGCAATTCACCTCCTGACTCCCCAGAGCCTGTCCACCACCTACACCATCTACCAGGCACAAGTCAGGAGTATGATGGAATACTCTTCATGCACCTGGACGAGTGCAACTCCAACAACACTCAAGAAACTTGACACCATCCAGGACAAAGAAGCCCACTTGATTGACACTCCTTCCAGAAATATTCACTCCCTCCACCACTGATGTACAGTGATTGCAGTGTTTACCATCTACAGGATGCACTGCAGGAACACATCAAAGTTCCTTAAGCATCACTTACCCCAAACCCACGATCACTATCATCTAGGACAAGGACACCACCATCCGGAAGTTCCCTTTCAAGCCATACAGCATCCTGATTTGGAAATATATCACTATTCTTTTACAGTCACTGGATCAAATTCTTGGAATTTCCTCCCTAACAGCATTGTTGGTGTAGCTATACTACGTGGACTGCAGTGGTTCGCCAAGGGGAAGTCACGTCTGACAAATTTGTTAGAATTGTTTGAGGAGGTAAGAAGGAAGTTAGATAAAGAGCCAGTGGACGTGATTTATTTAGATTTTCAAAAGGCCTTTGAAAGGTACCACACAGGAGACTGTTAAATAAGTTAAGACCCCATGGTGTTAAAGGTAAGATCCTAACATTGATAGAGGATTGGCTGACTGACAGAAGGCAGAGAGTGGGGATAAATGGTTTTTTTCCAGGATACCAGCTGGTGACTAGCAGTGTGCCTCAGGGGTTGGTGCTGGGACCAAACCTTTCACAATACACATTAACAATTTGGAAGAAGGAACTGGAGGCACTGTTGCTAAGTTTGCAGGTGATACAAGGATATATAGAGGATCAGGTAGTATTGAGGGAGCAGGGGAGCTGCAAAAGGACTTGAACAGGTTAGGAGAGTGGGCAAAGAAGAGGCAGATAGAATACAATGTGGAAAAGTGTGACGTTATGCACTTTGGAAGGAGGAATGGAAGCATAGATTATTTTCTAAATGGAGAAATGCTAAAGAAATCAAGAGCACAAAGGGATTTGGGAGTCATTGTTCAAGATTCTCTTAAGATTAATGTGCCGGTTCAGTCGGCAGTTAGGAAGGCAAATGCAATGTTAGCATTCATGTTGAGAGGGCTAGAATACAAGAGCAGGAATGTACTTCTGAGGCTTTATAAGGCTCTGGTTAGATCTCATTTAGAGTATTGTGAGCAGTTTTGGGCCCCATATTTAAGAAAGGATGTCCTGGACTTGGAAAGGATCCAGGGGAGGTTCACAAGAATGGTCCTTTGAATAAAAAGCTTGTCATAGGAGGAACGGTTGAGGACTCTGGGTCTGTAGTCATTGGAGCTTAGAAGGACGAGGGGGGATCTTATTGAAATTTACAGGATACAGCGAGGCCTGGATAGGGTGGATGTGGAGAGGATGGTTCCACTAGTAGGAAAAACTAGAACCAGGGGATCAAACCTCAGGTTAAAGAGACGATCCTTTAAAACACAGATGAGGAGGAATTTCTTCAGCCAGAGAGTGGTGAATCTGTGGAACTCTTTGCCACAGAAGGCTCTGGAGGCCAGGTCTTTGAGTGTCTTTAAGACAAAGATAGATAGGTCCTTGAGTAATAAGGGGATCAGGGGTATGGGGAAAAGGCAGGAGAATGGGGATGAGAAAAGTATCAGCCATGATTGAATGGTGGAGCAGACCCGATGGGCAGAGTGGCCTAATTCCGCTCCTATGTCTAATGGTCTGATGATTCAAAAAGTAGCTCCTAAAGAGCTCCTCGAGGGCAATAAATGCTGGCATTGCTTGCAACACCCACATCCTTTCAATGGGTTTTAAAAACCTGGTCTCAAAAGGTGCAAATGCTCATCAAGTCACACTACATCCACCTCAAAACAAAGCGATTGCAAAATTTGAGACAGTTGCTGTTTGTAATTCATACTGAAGTGCCACAAGAGCTGAAACAAATCGAAGCAGATAGTGTCACTGAGTGAGTCAACTCATTATCCAATATCATTGTTACAAGTGATGAGCTTAGACTACGCATTGATTTTAATGTGGTCAACAAAGCCATCATTCTCAGACAAAGATCCACTTCCAACAATCCATTTCATGACTCTGCAGTCTTCACAATGCTTTATATTTATCACAGCTATCTTCAGATGCCTTTAGCAGGGCAAAGCCAAAACCTTACTATTTTGTTATTCAAGAAATGTGTTTCAGAACCGAAGGATGTCCAATGGACTAAGTTCAGCACCTAGAGGATTTTAGAAGATAGTTTCTTCAGTTTTGTTAGATGCTGATGGGACAATTAACCTAATTGATAATATCATTTTCCATAGAAAGGACAAACTACAGTATGTTCAGTGTTTATTAACAGTGCTCACTCAACTTGCAAAACATAGTTGATGCTCATCTTGGACAGATGCACATTTGCAACACCTGAAATTGATTCCCTAGAATGCAAAATGACAGCAGCTGGAATAAAGGCTACACACAACAATGCCAAAGCCATTCATCTACTTCTGGTCCAGTCTAATGTGAAAGAGTTGCCCTTGCTCTTGGTATGAACAACTTTTGTCACAAATTTGTTTCAAAGTACACAGAGATCATGGAGCCTCTTCAAAAATTATTGAGCAGAATAGAAATGGACAATTACACAACAAACAATGTTTGAAAAATTTAAAGCGAAGATAGCACTTCTATCAGTCCATGTGCACTCCAACTCTCATGCGGAAATGTACAACACAAGAGATGTGTTAGGAAATGCAACAGGAGTTATATTCTCACAGTTCATTGAAAGAAGCATATGACCAATTGCTTATGCATCAAGTCCACTGTCACAAACTGAATATAAATACTTTACTTGAGAGTGAGAAATATGAGCCTATATCTATGCATGTGAACATTGGAACTTGTATTACTATGGTAGAGAGTTCACTCTCTGCACTGATTACTAAGTGCTGACAAAATTATTGACTATGTCAGGATGAGGTTATTGACCTCAATGCATCGAAAGATGAGCAGGTCGTTTTCATCTGCATAACTTTGAGATTGAGTATCTTGCAGGTTTGTGCAACAGAGCTAATCACACAGAACCACAACTTCAAGTGCACAGACCTCAACACAGACATCAGAGACCTTCTATATCTGAAAGATTATTTCTGTACTTGGAGAAAACAGAAAAGTTCAACTCTCAATGACTTGATTGAAATCAGTTAAAATGGGGAAAAGATTTAATGGTCAAAGGCTTAATTGATCTGTGTTTGATCATATTAGTCTGGTCACAGATTTTTGTTTACTTGATTGCTTAAGCCTAGCTGAGCCTCCAAGTGAAAGGAAATAGAAGTTTACAGAGAAAAGACCTAAGAAGCTGAGTTGTGAACATATGTGTAGAAATCTGATGGTTGCTTAAGGCACTTGTGATAAATTTTTCATAGACTTGGAGCTAGCTTCATCACTACATTGCTCTGAGATAAACAGATATATAAAAGATTGTACAAATTAGTAATGATATACAAAATATAGAACAAATTGGCAAACACACAATTACTAATATAGCACTTTTATAGCATGTGGAAACCAATGTATAAGGGCAAAACAAGTGAGTTCTGATTGGTTGGCAGGTAGACTCTGATTGGTGGAGGTATTGCCAAGACGAGTGTACTAGTTAATCAAAGACTGATAGTTAATTGCCAAGCTTTGTTTAAATTCAAACCATGCAGATTGAGTCTGATTGGTCTAGACATTTTCCTGACGTGCACAGGACAAAAAGCATCTCTTTTTTCAGCAATACTCAAATTCTGAATTACCAAACAACAATTTACAATCTGTTTATAATTACTGTCTTATGATTAAAAAAAGTTTCTACATAGTGAGAACTCAAAATACAAACAGAAAATGTTGTGAATACAGAGCAGGTTGACCATCATCTGAAAGAGAAAGACCATTTACTTTCACTGTAACTGTCATCAAATTTTTCACATTAGATTTCCCACTATCGGTTAGCAAACAAATTAGCCACGGTTTGCTTCCATGCACTATAAGGCAACGTGTTCCACATCTATGCCGCTAATGCAGCATATAAAGTAATTTATACTTTGCTCACCTGCCTATCTACTTCTGGTAGTAAAATCAGGAGCTGTTGTTGAAAATGATGTGGCAGAGTGGCAAACGTGTGCTTGTTTATTAAAGCTCGCAGGTTAGTGTTCACCAGGATAGATCCTGGGGTTTCAACATCAATATCCTCCCCTCTTGTCCGTTTTAGTTGTCCTGTTTAAAAAGGTAAGAGAAATGTTATTCCATATGACCATAAGACACAAGACCTAGAAACAGAATTAGGCCACTCGGTCCATCGAGTCTGCTCTGCCATTTAATCGTGGCTGATATTTTTCTCATATGAAATTCTCCGTGGCCTTGGTTACACTTATATTTTTAGAACAAGAAAAACCTGCTACATTATTGAGTGTTACAGGTGCCCCCTCTCTCGGCAGTACTAGTTTAAAAGGTTTGTTTGTTTCATTTACTTTTTCAGCCAATGATTCTAACAGCAGTGAGGGCATCAATAAATAGCCACAGTATAAAAGTTTTAATCTACTGGTTCAAATCATTGAAACAATTAACTCAAGATTCTTAAGGTGCTTTGGACAGTAATTGAATGGTTGTGCAAATGCTTATTATTTGGAAAGTGGTAACTTTTGAAAGACTTTTAAAGGGGCTGAAATTTTGTTACTGGTACAACTGAGGTCTTTGCATCGCCTGGCAAACAAATGCTGTCCCAAAGAAGGATGTACTGACAGCTGCAAAATTTCTGTTTCAGCTCATTGAATTATTATCGATAGATGCTAGAATTGGATTGAGGTTACGTCCATTTTGGGGCAGCCTCTCTCACGGTTACCTGAAAAGGCAAGTTACTTCTACGGAGTCTGCCCACTGTTCTTAACAGTCCAATTCAAGAATTAATCATAGCTGGATCACTGTTCCCCATGCAATGAAGTCTTCTGACCCCATTTGACACTGATGTTGGGATTCTGAAGCTTGTGGAAAACATTCTGTCTCCAGTATTGGTCCCATGATGGGATTGAAATGGGGCCTAAATGAAGGAGACAAAAAGCAACTGATTCCACAAGGAGATTTGAGTACAGGGGTAAAGATGTCTTGCTCCAATCATACAGAGCATTAGTGAGACCACAGCTGGAGTATTGTACATAGTTTTGGTCTCCTTATCTAAGGAAAAATACACTTGCCATGGAGGGAGAGCAACAGAAGTTCAACAGACTAATCTCTGGAATAACAGAATTGTCTTACAGACAATTATTTTACATTGCCTTCCCTACCACAGGAGAGATTGAGGAAACTGGGCCTGTATTCTCTAAAATTCCAAAGAATCAGAGGCCACCTCATTGAAACTTACAGAATTCTTCCAGGGCTTGACAGAATAGATGTGGTCAGATGCTAACCTGGCTGTTTAGCATCAGAAATAGCGAGGCACCTAGAAAAGAATGGTTTGATAGAGCAGACGCAGCATGGATTCGTTAGGGGGAAGTCGTGTTTGACAAATTTATTGGAATTCTATGAGGCTGTGACTAGTGCGGTAGACAGAGGGGAACCAGTGGATGTGGTGTTTTTAGATTTTCAAAAGGTGTTTGATAAGGCGCCTAATAAAAGGTTGCTACAGAAGGTTAGGGTGCATGGAGTTGGGGGTAAGGTGTTAGCGTGGATAGAGTCTAATAGGAAACAGAGAGTTGGTATCAATGGGTGCTATTCTGATTGGTGGTTGGTGACTAGTGGAGTGCCGCAGGGATCGGTGCTGGGGCCTCATTTACCATTTATATAGATGATCTGGAGGAGGAGGCTGAGTGTAGGGTGACGAAATTCGCTGATGACATGAAGATGAGTGGTAAAGCAAATTGCGTGGAGGGTGTGGAAAGTCTGCAGAGGGATCTGGATAGGCTAAGCGAGTAGGCGAGGACCTGGCAGATGGAGTATAATGTTAGCAAGTGTGAGGTTATCCACTTTGGCAGAAATAATAGTAGGAGGGATTACAATTTAAAGGGTGAAAAGCTGCAGCATGCTACGGTGCAGAGGGACCTGGGAGTCCTTGTGCATGAGGTGCAAAAGCCCAGTCTGCAGGTACAGCAGGTGATCAAGAAGGCGAATGGAATGCTGGCCTTTATAGCAAGGGAGAAAGAATATAAAAGTAGGGAGGTCTTGCTGCAACTGTACAGGGCACTGGTGAGGCCGCAGCTGGAGTACTGTGTGCAGTTTTGGTCGCCACACTTACGCAAGGATATTTTGGCCTTGGAGGGAGTGCAGAGGAGGTTCACTAGGCTGATACTGGAGATGAGGGGGTTGGACTATGAAAAGAGACTAAATAGACTGGGTCTGTACTCGTTGGAGTTTCGAAAGATGAGGGGGGATCTTATAGAGACTAATAAGATAATGAAAGGGATGGATAGGGTAGAGGTAGAGAGATTCTTCCTGCTTAGAAAGAATAGCAGGACTAGAGGGCACAGCCTCAAGATAAGGGGGGGGGGGGGTTGCAGTTTAGATCGGAGTTGAGAAGGAACTTCTTCACTCAAAGGGTGGTGAGTTTCTGGAATTCTCTGCCTGTTGAAGTGGTGGAGGCTACCTCGCTAAATATATTTAAGACACGGGTAGATAGGTTTTTGACAGACAAGGAAATTAAGGGTTATGGGGAGAAAGCGGGAAAGTGGAACTGATCCACTTCAGATCAGCCATGATCTTATTGAATGGTGGAGCAGGCTCGAGGGGCTAGATGGCCTACTCCTGCCCTATTTCTTATGTTCTTATGGTGAGTCTGGAACCAAGGGTCATTATTTCAAAATAAGGGGCAGGATATTAAAGATTCAGATGAGAAGTTCCTTCATCCAGAAGATGGTGAATCTTTGTAATTCTTTACCCCAGAAGACTGACACAGAATAAGACTGTCATGAATATTTCCAGGGTTATTGGTAGGCATGGCAGGCACTACAAATAGATTATAAGCTGTTAGATGGCAGCACAATCAGCACACTGCAGGCAGAGAATACCACAAATTTTTAAAACAATGTTTTTAAAATTGTGGAATGATGTGGCCTTTTTTAGTTTTGAGAGTACACAATGGGCTGGATTTTATGGCCTTGCTTGGGCGAGATCGTAAAATTCAGCCCGAAGCCAATGGAGATTTCTGCTCTGGGAACCTTACCCACCCTGATTCTGGGAGGGAGGGTGAAGTGGGAGAGTTTTAGCCATTGTCTTTCATACAGCATCTGCACCAATAATCTTTCATAACTGGTGATCACTGTTGTAATATTCAAACTTAAAAATAACTCAAAAATGAACAAGTCACTCTGTGTTTCAAATTAATAAAAACATTTTCAGATTATTTTGCTCCTTTCAATTAGTTAAATACAGTGGATTTGTAATTGATTAAATTTGTTTCTGTGCTGTACGCAATTCAGAAAAGCCTGTTTGGGCAATTTTTTGTGAAGTTAATTAATCTCTTGATTTGAGAAACATTAATTAACCAGCAGCAGCACTATTCTGTGTACATGGCTGGGATTTTATGGGGAGGCAATTTCTCTGTCCCTGGTTTGGATGGTTGGGGCGACTCTATCTCAGCTGTTTCTGGAAATCTGATGGATTTAACAAGCAGCGGACAATTAACAGCCTGGCCTTGGGATTCCTGTCCCTTGAAAGGATGAGATGCTGTCTAGAAGACAGGACCTACAAAAGATCATGAATGTAGCCCAATCCATTACACAAACCAGCCTCCCATCCATTGACTGTTGACTCTTCCTGCTGCCTTGGCAAAGCAGCCAGCATAATTAAGGACCCCATGCACCCCAGCCATTCTCCCTTCCACCTTCGTGCTTCGGGAAAAAGATACAAAAGTCTGAGGTCAAGTATCAACTGACTCAAGAACAGCTTCTTCCCTGCTGCTGTCAGACTTCTGAATGGACCTATCTTGCATTAAATTGATCTTTCTCTACACCCTAGCTATGGCTGTAACACTACATTCTGCACTCTCTTGTTTTCTTCTCTATGAATGGTATGTTTTTGTCTGTATAGCACGCAAGAGACAATACTTTTCACTGTATGTTAATACATGTGACAATAATAAATCAAATCAAATCAAACAAGAGCTGCCGAAGTTGGAGGGCCTGCAGCTCTTCCAGCAGAGCTGCTGGAATCAGGAATCACTGCTGGGACCACCTGGCCCAGAACGACATCTTGGGCACATACCCTGGTGAGTGGGGCCGGAGTTGTAGAGGCCATTCAGCTAGATCCTTGTGAGGAGGTAAGGGTGATGGTGGGTGTAAAGGGGGTTGTCAGGGGGCATTCCTTCCCTCTGAGGGGACCCTTTGTGGGCCAAAGGCATCCAATTAGATCAGTCCCCCCTCCTGAGTCTGCAAGGTGGCTGCTATTTTATACATGGATCAATCTCTCCTCATGTGGTGAGGGCTTCCCCATTGCTAATGAAATGCTGGCGATGGCAAGAAGATAACTCCAGAGTTGATGGCAATGATAACTCCTCTCACCCACCAGAGTTGTTTTGGACACCTACCGCCCAGCCCTCACCCTAAGGTTCTGTAAAACCCCAGCCAATGGGTACCTTTTCATCTGTCCTTTCATGCCTGTGTGTATACATGCATGTGCCTATATCTGCAAGTGTGTTCTTGTCAGTTGAAACAAAAAAAACAAAATATAAATGCTGAAAATTTGAAACAATAACAGATAATGTTGGAAACGTTCAGCAAGCAGTCACCATAGGTGTAGAGAACAGTTAAATTATATTTCAGGTGCAGATCTTCATCAAATGGGGGAAATGTAACAGATGAACAGAAATTAAAAATGAACAAAGAGATGGATGAAGATTTTCAGAAGGCATTTGACAAGGTGCCGCACCAAAGACTGCTGCATAAGATAAAGGTGTACGGTGTTACGAGCAATGTATTAGCATGGATAGAGGATTGGTTAACCAACAGAAAGCAAAGAGTTGGGGTAAATAGGTGTTTTTCTAGTCGGCAATCATTGACTAGTGGTGTGTCTCAGGGATCAATGTTAGGACTGCAATTGTTTACAATTTGCATAGATGCTTTGGATTTGGGGACCAAGTGTAGTGTGTCAAAATTCGCTGGTGATACTAAGATGAGTGGTAGAATAAAGTGTGCGGAGGACACTGAAAGTCTGCAATGGGATATAGGTAGCCTAAGTGAGTGGGAGAGGGTCTAGCAGGTAGAGTACAACATTGGTAAATGTGAGGTTATCCATTTTGGTAGGAATAACAGCAAAATAGACTACAATTTAAATGGTAAAAAAATGAAGAATGCTGCTGTGCAGATGGACCTGTTGTCCTTGTGCATGAATCACAAAAAGTTGGTTTGCAGGTGCAGCAGGTAATTAGGAAGGCAAATGGAATTTTGTCCTTTCTTGCTCGATGGATGGAATTTAAAACAGGTTATGTTGTTGCAGAAGGTGCTGGTGAGGCCACACCTGGAGTACTAAGTATAATTTTGGTCTCGTTACTTGAGAAAGGATGTGTTGACACTGGAGGGGGTGCAGAAAAAATTCACTAGGTTGATTCCAGAGTTGAGAGGGTTGACATGAGAAGAGACTAAGTAGACTGGGACTATACTCATTGGAATTCAGAAGAATGAGGGGAGATCTTATAAAAACACATAAGATTATGAAGGGAATAGATAAGATAACAGCAGGGACATTGTTTCCAATGGCACGTAAAATTAGAACTAGGGGGCACAGCCTCAAAATAAGGGGAAGATTTAGGACTGAGTTGAGCAGGAACTTCTCCACCCAAAGGGTTGTGAATCTATGAAATTCCTTGCTCAGTGAAGCAGTTGAGGCTACCTCATTGAATGTTTTTAAGAGAAAGATTTTTGAACAGTAATGGAATTAAGGGTTATGGTGAGTGGGCGGGTAAGTGCAGCGAAAAGGTTGGCCATGAACTCATTGAATGGTGGAGCAGGCTCGAGGGGTCAGATAGCCTACTCCTGCTCCTAATTCTTATGTTCTTATGTATTTGCTCATTCCACCAGCCACAACATCCAATGTTGAGCAGGTTATGTGGATTGGCCATGCTAAATTGCCTCTTAGTGTCTCAAGATGTGTTGGTGAAATGGATTAAGCATGGTGAATGTTTGGGGTGACAGAGATGGAGCGGAGGAGAATACCTGGGTAATATAATCTGTCAGAGAGTTGGTACAGAGTCGATGGGCCAGATGGCCTTTTCTATACTGTAGGGTGTTATGATTCTATGAAGTCTGTTATCATCTTCCTCTGTGCTTACAGCACTTTATGCAACCTGAAAATGTTAAAATTGGGTCTGCACACCCAAGTCCAGGTCAGAAGTGATCATAACATAATATAATCCAAGAGAAACTGAAGAAATGAAAGACATTTGGAAATACAGAGAACGTGTGAATAGCTGAGGCAGTGGAGCATGTGGCAGGTAGAAATGGAAAATTAGAAAAGTGGAACTGCGCTCATTGACCCAAGAACCTAAGAGAATAAACACACAGATCAATACAAAGCTTCAACAGCATGCAGTTCCGATGGAGCGAACCTCACCTCAGACATACTTACCCCACTCACTCAGCCTGCAAACAGCAACATACACATCTCAAATCAGTAGTATTTCCTACCAAAGAGACCGATCTAGTTAAATATATAGTTAACTTCTGAAGTTATTAGAGTTAATATTAGCTCCACACAATGTCTAATAGAAGGACATGAGGCTCTTGTTTCAGCTTCACTAAAACAGCAATAAAAGGCAGAGGTCAGAGTGGGAGTTGGATGGGGAATTGTCGTGTCAAGTGTATGTTCTACACCTTAGATGCTAACACATCTTTAGTATCTATATATGCTCTCTGAATTGCTAAGTGGATTTAGCAGTTTGAATTCATATTTCAGGTCGCCAACATTAGTTTTTTTTTGCTTTTTACTTCATTTGATATTCACAGTGTTTCCACTTATGTCTGTTTAATCCAAGTGCAAGCCAAAAGTGACAGGGTAGTTAAATCATAATTGTAGAATTTTTATTTCAAGTCTGGAAATACCGATTTGTCAACAGTTTCAATACTAGTGGTAACTCAACACAACAATGCTGACACTTGAAATGAATGAAAAATTACCATTGATATCACATGCTCTGTCAAATCACCATTTCACATCAGTGTGCATTACTGCCAGGCTTAAGGATACAAAGAGTAGTTTGAAGACTGCATCCAAGCTGTCGTGCCCTCAAGCGAGCTTCATCACAACAGTAACCCTGGCATTGTAGGATGCAGAGCACAGTGATTTTTGTAAAATTGCATAGCAACCAAATCAGTAACCATGTTATGAGTGACACAACTGAATTAATCTTAGGCCTGCTGCAAACCTATTTGAATATACACTTGAATCCATATTTAGCTGCTAAAACAATTTGATTTTCAGTTCAAAGCAGAGGCAATCTTTTGGGTAGGAGCTATATAGATAGTATTGTTTGAGCTCCGAATGTGAATTGTACAAACCAGAAGTCTTAAAGATCAGTTTTAACCCTACTTGGTGGAAACAGGATGGTTGAAGATCAAGAATGGGTGTGTGGGAGGAGGGGGAGGTGCAGGATCCACTCCACGTTCTCCACACATTGTCACTGTCAACATCTTAAACCATGTCAGATTTCTGTACTCCAGACAGGCAGTGGCTTGGCTCATGTGCAAATATTGTAGGCCAATCATCTTATTGGCACTGCGACCTCATTTTAAGTTAAAACACTGGGAGGCTGGCAGAGCACCAAAATCAACATCACTGGCAGGAGCTAGTGCAACGACCAAAAGAGTTCGACATGAATAATTAAACGACTATCTGTGAAATTCTGTAATCCAGGAGGAATGATGCTCATGTTGATTATTTGGCATCACCAGCCCAAGCCTTATTCCTCCTAGCTTCAGATTCTTCATTCAAACTCAGTCCATGGCACTAATTCCATGCTCATAACATTCCCTTATGTCCTAGCATCCTCAGGTTCCTGACCTTACGTATGATCCTGTTCGCTGGCCTTGACACACCTCTGCTGGATTCCAGTAAGATTTAGGAGCTAAAATGGCTTAGGCTTCACAATGAACTCATGACAGCAGCTTTGCTCCTGGCCCACTGTGCAATTAACCCTTTAGTATTCATTTCCTAATTGTTTCAAATGAAAAGGTGATTTCTTTTGAAGTGTGATAGTCTTACAAGTGTAGATTTTCCTTATTATTCATACTCAGGATGTGGGCATTGCTGGCAAGGACAGCAATTATTATCCATTGTCACCATTGAAAAGTTGATCATGAGCCATCTTCTTCAATCACGGCAGTCAATGTGGTGAAAGTATGCCCACTGTGATATTAGATAGGGAACAGAGCATTTTGACCTAGAGACAATGAAGGAATGGTGATATATGTCCAAGTCAAGATGCCATGTAATTTGGAGGTGATGATGTTCCCATGTTCTTGGTGTTCTTTCCTTATTAGGTGTTGGAGGTCTTGCCAGCTATCAGTCAAAGTCAGTGGAATTGTGAAGCAGCTGGAAGTGGTTGGGCTTTTTATACTATTCTGAGGAACTCTAGCACTGATATCCTGAGGGTCCAAATGTCTTGCCTCAAAAAACCACAATCATCCTCCTTTGTGACTCCAGCCACTGGAGTTTAAACTTAGGCAAGTTTAAACTCCAATGTTTGGGCAAAAGTTCTAATGATGTTTGGAAACAAAAGAGGAGATGTAATTGGTGGTAGCAAAATCAATAGCTGCTGTCTAAAAAATGGGAGCAGTGGTTAAGATCTGAAATTGTTAAACTCAAAGTCAAGGCTGGAAGGATGTTAATTGCCTAATTGCAAGATGAGGCACTGTTCCACAAACTTGTCGTGAGCTCCATTGTAACAATGTAGGAGGCTGAACACAAAGAAGTTGGAGTGAGAGTGGGTAGAGAACTAAAATGACTTGTGACTGGAAGCTCAGAGCCACTCTTGTGTTTCACAGAACAGTCGCCCGATCTGCAATTGGTCTCCGTGATGTAGAAGAGACTGCATTTTCAGCAAAGAATACAGGATACCAAATGGAAGGAAGTAGCAATAGGTTAGTATTTAATCTGGAAGGAATGTTGGGGCCATGGAAGTTCTCCCAACTCTGTGAGCTGATTTCCCTGTCCTTCCAAAGATCCAGAAAGAGGACAGACTTGGTTGACCCATTGTTTCAACTTGCTCCTGTTCCACAGCCCTGATTTATACCTATCTGGACTCTTTTTTTCCTTCCTTTGTCTAGTCTCATCCCACTTACATCCTCAGATCTTCTGTTGACCTCTTCTACTTAAACTGTTCCCAGTTTTCATAGCGGTGCTTTGCGCTATCATCCCTTTTGTCCCTTTAATCTCTCCTACTTTCCAAGGTATTATCATATACCTTCATTTTCACTCTTTCCAGTCCTCCTTCTTTCCCTTCCCCCCTTCACGCTTAAAACCTGCCACATCTCTAACCTTTATCAGTAGTGATGAAAGATCACAGTCTTGAAACATTGATGTTATTTTTGTCCCCACAGAACATGCTGAGTATTTTTGGTATATTATTTTTTAATTTCAGAATTCCAGTATTTGCAATATTTTGCTTCTGTATAGTGCGAGTTGGGATAGAGGGTTTCAGCAGTGGATCAACTGATTCAAGGGTGGAATTAAGCAATGTTAGGGGAGGTCCATTGTGCGGATATATGGTAGGAAACTCATCTCAGGAGCAAATTTGACATTGTAATCATGAATAATTTGATTCAGCTACATACAGTTTTAAAGTTGCAAACTTTTATTTTTACTAATCACAAGTAGGCCTACATTAACACTGCAATGAAATTACTGTGAAAATCCTCTAGCTGCCACACTCCAGCTCCTGTTTGGGTACACTGAGGGAGAAAGTTTGCAGTGGGAATTCAAATTAATAGTTTTGGTGATCCAGATACATGTCTGTCAGTGTAATGTTGGAAGTACATTGGACTATCTTAAAATGAAGGCATTTGACTGCTGTCTGGAAACTCAGCATTGACATGCATAATCAGGTGGAACATGAGTGAAATTCACATAGGTCATGACATTGTGTGGGGGAGCACAAAACAGAGTGTCACTGATGCATTTTGCAATCCCCTGGACCATTGGGAATCCAGGTACTCTATAACACTACACAGTCCTCTCAAGTTACTGGAGGTTGTCCATGGGGAAAGAGATAAAATTTCTTGCTCTAGCAAACAAAGCATTAGTCATTCCTTTTACACGTTTACGGACAGTTGATTGGCTTACACGGCCTGAAATTATCCCAGACCATAAAACTTAAGAGGCATAATGACCTTGACAGCTACTGACAAGTGCAGTGCCGACAGAAGAGCTTGCCTGCAGATTGGGTTAGAGTATGCAGCACAACTATCAAGACGATTTTGTAAATTGCAGCCTCTGCAGGCATTGCATCTCTGACATTGAGAGAGGGATGGCCCTGACTGTAAATTCTGGTGTAGAGGATACCACCAAGAGTTCTTGCTGTAAGACTGAAGTAAAGTAGAGCAAAATGTAGCTATTCAGAGTGGTAGGAGGCAGAAAATCAAATTCCACAAGGACTCATGCTGGTATCACTATTGTTAACAACATGTATCAACGATTGTGATTTTGACATCAAAGACACTTTCTAAATTGCCAAATTGGGAGGATAAGCAACACTGAGGAGGACTGCACACGTTACAAGGAAACATCAATAAACTTGAAGAATGTGGATATAATTGGCAGATTAATTTCAACACAGATAAATGTGATTATATTTTGGTAGGAAATGTAAATAAATAAATGTTAATACATTTTGGTAGAAAAGTAAGAAGGTCACATATTACTTGGAAGATCAGAATATAAATGGAACAGAGAAACAAAGGGATCTGGGAGTACAAATAAATATGAATCATTAACAGTTGGGCTGCAGGTTAAGAGGGCCATGTCAAAAGCAAACAAAGTAATATAGTCCTTTCTAGAAGAATAGAATTGAAAAGCAGATAGGCACTTGTATCTAATCTTGGTCAGACCATATTTGGAGTATCATGTGCAGTACTGTTCTGGTCATCATATTATGAAATGAATATAGAGACACTTAGCAGAGTGCAGAAATGATTTATGGATTATACTGGAAATATGAGGATATAAAGAGAGGCTTGCATTTATACCTATTAGAAAAGGATGAACAGGCTGGGTCTCTTTGCTCTGACCTGGTAGAAGTCATTCAAGGTATGATAGGTTTTGCAGAATATAGAGGGAGTGAGTTTGCATTTGTGGGGAAGAGCAAGGCTGGAGATCATCAATTTAAAACTGTCACCAAAAATTAGAAAGAGAATGCAGAAAATCCTCTTTCACACAAAAATTAATGAGAATATGGAACTCACTACCACAGGCATGTAATATAGACGTATTCAAGGGGAAGTTAGATTAGCATGTGGAAGGGAAGTGTTTTGCTGACAAAGTTAGATGAGAAAGAATGGAAAGAGGCTCAAATGGAACATAACACTTAAGTAGGACAGCCTGTTTCTTTGCTGTATTTCAAAGGAAGAATGGAAAATTACTTTTGTAGCTGCCTAAGGTCACTCCCATTGGTCCTTCTCTTCCTTTTTCATAAGGCACAAAGCTAAGGGAAATGGTCATGGGGAAATCTACTGATGTATTGATCTACTGATATTGGAGTAGCTGGAAAGAAGTCAGTCACAATAGAATTACAATGAAGGCTTCTGAAAATCTAAATGACAATAAGTATAAAAAAGCACAAAAGCAGTGAAGACATAGGCTGATAATTATTGAATGAATCTTTTTTCTGGGCTCCATAAACAAATCTCCCAGATAAGAACATAAGAAATAGGAGCAGGAGTAGGCCATCCAGCCCTTCGAGCCTGCCCCGCCATTCAATAAGATCATGGCTGATCTGTCGTGTCTCAGTTCCACATTCCCGCCCTCTCCCCATAACCCTTAATCCCCTCGCTTATCAAAAACCCATCAACCCGCGTCTTAAAAATATTTAGCGAGGCAGCCTCCACCACTTCAACGGGCAGAGAATTCCAGAGATTCACCACCCTTTGAGTGAAGCAGTTCCTCCTCAACTCCATTCTAAACTGTCCCCCCTTTATCTTGAGGCTGTGCCCCCTAGTCCTACTGTCCTTTCTGAGCGGGAAGAGTCTCTCCACCTCTATCCTATCCATCCCATTCATCATCTTATACGTCTCAATGAGATCTCCCCTCATTCTTCTAAACTCTAACGAGTACAAGCCTAGTTTATTCAGCCCCTCCTCATAGCTCAACCCCCTCAACTCCGGTATCAGCCTAGTAAACCTCCTCTGCACTCCCTCCAAGGCCAAAATATCCTTGCGTAAGTACAGCGACCAAAACTGCACACAGTACTCCAGATCTCGCTCAATTTTACTAAACCTGAACATCTATTTTAATTGGGGCCACTGGGGTTAATTTGAACAGGGTGAAAACTGGGAAAATTCCAATATCATGAATCTGTGCCTTGATTTCCAATGGATAATATCCACTTTGCACCTGACAATCTGGTATAACTGATTTGATAAAAAAGTTACAAAGAATATGGCCCTCATTGAAGCATAATCCCAGCACCTATTATAGCATTATACCCACTGATGAATTATGTCCTGCTGAAGTCCATGGGGTCGGGGCAAACAGCCTCAAAGAGCTGGCTTGGGGTGCATCGGTGCCATCTTCTTGTTGACGATATTAGTTATGTCAGTAGAAACTTGTTAATCTAAGTGAGAGGGAGCCAGATGGTATCAGCTTGCCTTCTGAAAGAAGGACAAACTTTCCTGCCTGGAATGTTAACATAGAACATAGAACATAGAACACTACAGCACAAACAGGCCCTTCGGCCCACGAGTTGAGCCGATCACATCAACACCTATCTATAACCCCCAATCCCATAAAACCCCATATACTCATCCAGAAGTCTTTTAAAAGACCCCAGTGAGTTCGCCTCCACCACCACTGATGGCAGCCGATTCCACTCACTCACCACCCTCTGAGTGAAAAACTTACCCCTAACATCACTTCTGTACTTTCCTCCCTGCACCTTAAATCTGTGTCCTCTCGTAGCGACCATTTCAACCCGGGGAAATAGCCTCTGAGAATCCACCCTATCCATTCCTCTCAACATTTTATAAACCTCTATCAGGTCGCCTCTCAACCTTCGTCTCTCCAGGGAAAAGAGACCCAGCTCCCTCAACCTAACTTCATAAGGCATGCCTCCCAGTCCAGGCAACATCCTTGTAAATCTCCTCTGTACCCTTTCAATAGCTTCTACGTCTTTCCTATAGTGAGGCGACCAGAACTGCGCACAGTACTCCAAATGAGGCCTGACAGGGGTCTTATAAAGTTGCAGCATTACCTCCCGACTCCTAAACTCAATCCCTCAATTAATGAAGGCCAGTACATCATACGCCTTCTTGACCACCTCTTCCACCTGTGAGGCCGATCTAAGAGTCCTGTGGACCCGGACCCCAAGATCTTCTGCTCTTCAACACTACTAAGACTCCTGCCCTTGATAGTGTTGAGGCATTGTAGATAAGGGCACATGTCAGAATTACACACAAATTTAAAAAAACATTTTTACTGCTTATTTTTGGAGGCTTAGGCCTCAATTATCATCTGGAATCTCAGGGGACCCCACTTCTGCACTTGAGGGTGGGGCTACAGACTGAAAATTTATTACCTCCATTACTAGGCACAATGTTCATGATTTGCGACTTATATTCACCTGTTCAGGTCAAGGTGAACAACATGTAAACTTTGTTCACCCACTTCAGCTGAATGATTTTACTGTCGCTCTGAGTAGCTCCCTCACTGTGACTTATGCCTGAAGGTTGCCTGCAGCCACTGCATACAGCAGGACGGCCCAGTATCATTGCTTGTTGGCCACGTGATATAGACAGCTGGCACCTCATAATGGTATGCTGCATCTTAAGCTGCAAAAAATATTGCTGCAATGTAAATTATTACAAAGTGAACACTAGGACAACAGAGGGAGCCAATGTCAGATGCATGCTGAATGTATTAAAGGTGCAGGTGAGCAGAGAGATGCCATGGTTCCATGGAGGACCAAGAACCTCAACACCCACTTTCAGGAATGGATGGTAGGGTGTGGCCAGTAAAGTTAACCCCCAGAGGCTGCAGAGCCTGGCAGCATTGTCATACACAGTCTAATGACTTCACGCAAATGGTCGGAGTTTGCAATGCCTGTATTTTCACAGAACATCGCCAACTCATCACACACCAACCTCCCTCACTGTTGGACCACACTATTCAGCGAGCAGCAGTTCCTTACATTTAGGAATCTTGTGTAGCACCCAAACACTCAACTTCACCTTCATATACCTACCAATGCTGCCAACCTCACATTCATGTCTCACTACCTTCAATATATCCAGCTATTCGGCTATGGCAGGTAAATCATGCAATCTCACTGCAACTCAAACATTGACATTCTGCTCACTCACTTGCAGGACAACGTGACAAAGAATAGATTGGACTGGTGCAGAACTGGCATTGAAAAGGATGCCTGCATTGCTTGAGTTCTACAGAAGAAATGTTTCTCTGTTTCATGTTGCCAGGTGGGTTGGGGCCTGCAGAATCCAAGTCACTGAGAACATTGAGGATGATGCTATGTTCCTGTCTTAAGCCCCTTCTCAACTGCCAAAATATCCCTATCCTCAGGTCTGGTATAATGACCAAGGTGCAGATGGAGAGAGCATGGATTTCTCCACCTCACCCTGCCTCTCTCACACCAATCTTCCTTTTCTGTGTTTCTACTTTTGGACACCTAAGAAATCTCACCTGCTTAGCCTCAGGAGTCATAGGAGGAGAAAAGAGAGCAGTGACACAGCACTGAAGAAGAAGGCCTTGGAGGCCAGGTCTTTAAGTGTCTTTAAGACAGAGGTAGATAAGTTCTTGATTAATAAGGGGATCAGGGATTATGGGGAAAAGGCAGGAGAATGGGAATGAGAAAGATATCAACCATGATTGAACAGTGGAGCAGACTCAGTAGGCCAAGTGGCCTAATTCTGCTCCTATGTCTCATTGTCTTCTGCTCTTACGTCCTGTCATTTGATCTGACACTTCAAAACATGTATTTGTCGGATGTGAGTGTCGGTGCAAACTCAGTGGGCTGAAGCACCTCTCCTGCACTATAGCATTCTGTGATTCTGTGAACCTACAATCAAAGTGCTTAGCTTTTTAAATCACACCACTGCAGGGTCCATCTAGCAACTCTGTGCTTCTTTTTTCGAGTTAGTTGTGCGGACATTGTCTGGATATTCACTGACCACATCTGACATCCTGGTATCACATCCTTCTAGTGCAAGCAGAGTGTGGGTCTTTACCCTGGCGGAACATTGCTGGAGCCATGCAGGAAGTGTCTGGCAGGACAGGGACACAGGCAGAGCAGCACATGGCCAAACTAGCATTTCATGAGTGATTTCTCAGCCTCGGTATTTTTTCTGGCTCTGTTCCCACAAGACGATCCAGAAAGTTTTAACTCAAGGCTAGGACAATGTATGTTCTGGCTGTGTTTGAGACCATTCTTAATGTTTCCAAAATGATGGAATAGCTTGATATTAGTGCTCTACATTTTTAACTAATTACAATTCAGGAAGTATATCTGGTAATGGAATCACTGAATCAAAGTCATGGATGTACATCTTACTGAACAAAAGAGCTAGTTTCCTATTGTAATCAAGGACAGAGCTCTGAACTATATTTTTAATCAGAAGACTATTTGAGCAAATGGCCAGAGGTCTGAAAACGTCTGCTGCAATATATAAAATACAGTGTTTCTAATATCTCCAGGAGAGTTTTATCTATCATGGTCAATGCATGAAAAGGACATGCTGGTTGGCATTTTGCCATGTGCTGCACACAACACTGCTTCTTACTGAGCCTTAAAATGTTGCTTGGCAGCACATAAAAGTATAATTTAATACGCATTGCTGAACATAGCTAATTTGGTAATTTCAACGGCTCTCCAGCAGGCTGTTAATTAGAGGACTGTGTGGAAATGGATCTCAGAGACTCACTGGTTGGGGGAGGCTGGAGGCCAATATAGAATAAGGATAATAAAAAAATTTCAGTGATAAAACTGTAAGTGCTGACACGATAGCTTTTGTTTCACAACAGGGATATTCAGGGAATAATTTTAATTCATGAGAATTAGAAATAAACATGTTACAAATTTGAAACCCGACCCCATCTTGGCCACTTTTGTTTTTTTAAACACTGGATAAAAGCAAATTGCTGTGGATGCTGGAAGCTGAACCCAAAAGAGAAAATGCTGGAAAATCTAAGCAGGTCTGCCAGCATCTGTAAGGAAAGAAAAGAGCTGATGTTTCGAGTCCAGATGGCACTTTGTCAAAGCTTTGATAAAGGGCTATCCAGACTTGAAACGTCAGCTCCCTTCTCTCCTTATAGATGCTGCCAGACCTGCTGAAATTTTCCAGCATTTTCTCTTTTTTTTAAACAGTTTGGCAGCCAGCAGAGAGCAAGCGATCAATTTGCTCTCAGGTGGCTGCGCGATGAGTTTGATTTTCAACTGGTGTCAGCAGGTTTTCCTGGGACACAGGAGAGCTGCCAGGTAAAAGGAGTTGAGAAGGGCCAGAACCACAAGGTAAGTACAGTTGTAGCATTGCTCATGAGTCAGAAGGAGTAGGAATATTTCCTCTGGGCTTAATCAACAAATTTGTTTAAATAACTCATATAGGGTCAATCTCCCCAATCCCACCTACTCCCCGTCTCGGCATCCTCCACAATCTCCCATCGACTATGATTGTACCTCAACCTGTGTCTGCAAAACCTGACCTCAGTCTCCACATCCATTGCCCCTGTAATTTCTCCCCTCGACTTTCACTGTCTCTGCTTCTCCTGTAATTTCCATGCTCTTGCAACCCCTTCCCATTGATCACTCCCTCCTTCCTCTCTATTCCAGATCCTGCCCTGTGCCGCAGGCTTTTGGAGCCAATAGGCAGCTGGCCACTCCTTCAATCACGTTGCCTGTCGTGAGGGAAACTTACTGAGAAAATATAAAAGATGTCCTCTTTATTTTAGCAGAATATCCAGGAAGCCATTAATTCTGGATTTCCTTTCTAAAATCCTCTCAACTTTGCTCTCTCTACAGTCCTGAGGAAAATATTAGGAATTGTAGAGAAATTGCAAATGGGGCTTTGTGCTTTTTGTTGAAGTAGTTACACAGCAATTGTAGCAGTATGAACTGTTTCAAGTTTACTCTGACTGGCTCTCCAATGCTCAGCTCTGGCAATGGTTTGGCAGTCTTGTCAAAATGAAATCTGGCTTCCTGACTTTTCACCTTTTTTTCACCCATGCCTGTTACGATTTCTGGTTTCTGTGTCTTTTTTACTATTGAAAAGTAGTTTAGATGCGGTGTGATATTCGTCTTTGGATTGGAACACTTACCATTCCTTCAATTAGCTTGTCCCTCCACTTGAGAGTTGCCTTGCACATGTCTGTGCTGGATTTGCTCAATTTTTTGAGATTCTTTCGGCAATTGTTATTGCCGCTTCAGCCTTTCCATTCAACTGGGATTAGTGTGGAAATGATGCTTAGCGTTGAATTTCCCAATCCTTTGTTAAATGGCTGAATTCTTCACTCATGAACTGAGAGCCATTCTCACTCATGACAATGTCAGGAATGCCATAACAACTGAAGTGTGCTTATAGGCATTCTACTATTTCTCCTGTTGTCATTCTCATAGTTGTCAGAATAGTAATCTACAGTGACCAGATACAGTTCCTGCGAGAGTGAAAAGGTCTACTCCCAGCTTCATCCATGGTCTGTCTGGGATTTTGTGTGTCATCAAAAGTTCTCCAGTTTGTTTAGTTTGGTATTCAGTACAAACATTGCACTAGCCTATGTGCTTATGTTTTGCTCAATTCAATTTCTTAAAGATTTGCATGAATGCACTTCAGCATTTCTCCTCTCAACTCCTTCAGGATGATGACTCTATTTGCTTTGTACAAGATGCAATCTTGGCCTGTCAATTCATATTGGTATACCTAATATGCTGTTGTGTCCACATGTGTGTCTGATGGTCACAGGTCATCCTTTCATCAGTACTTCTTGTCACACTTGGAGAGTTGCATCTTGTTGGGCATTTGGTTGGATTTGAGCAATGCACTTCCTATCAGATTCAATGTCTTTGCTGGGTTGATGACTTCTAGATCACATTGAGCTGCTGCTTCACAATGAATCTGGAAGATTTCACATTCGATTGTAGCATCTGCAACTGTACTCAGGGGGAGCATTGCTCTCGACAGCATGTCTGCAATCTGCATCTGTTTACCCCTGCTTGTATGTGACATCCAGATGATATTCTGTAAACAAAATTATATTCTTTGCAGACAGTTTTGAGCAGAAAGTAGCAGTTTGAGAAAAATGCTTTGAAGTGGTTTGTGATCGGATTCCACTGTTACCTTGTCTCCCCCAAGCAGGTACTGATGAAAATGTTCAAAAGCAAAAACAATAGCCAGGCACTGTTTCTCAATCTGAGCAATTGTGCTATTCAGTTTGTGTTAGTGCCCTGGATGTAAATGTGACTGGTTGTTCTTGCTGCAACTGGGTTGCTCCAAGATCCGTCTCACTGGTGTCAGACTGCAAGGTGGCGTCATCATTGCTGCCATCACTAGTTGTTTGATTTTCGTGAATTCTGCTTCTTGTTCTGTGCCCCAGTACCACTGCACCTCTTTGGCAGTGGGCCTGTTTAAGAGTTCACACAAATCGAGCAAATATTTTGCTAAAAAGTTCACAAATCCAACAAATCATTGTGCAGCTTTCGCATATGTTGTCTGCTGTTACAGCTTTCACCTTGTCAGGATCTGACCTATGTACTTGACTTCAGGCATTTTCAATTACAATCTTTTCTTATTCAGCTTTAGGCTTATCTGGTAAGGTCTCGCTACCAACCATATTAAATTCTGATCATGGTCAGCCATGACTTGTTGCATTGTGTCTCGACATCCATAGAAAAGCAGATCATCCACTCTGACTTCCATTCTGGGGAGATCACCAACTATCTCATACTGTCCGCTTTGGTATTCTTCTGGAGCCATGGAAATGCCAAACGGCATGTGCAACCAACATATCTCCCAAACAGTATCCAGAATGTAGTTAGAACGCTGCTGCTTTCATCCAGCTTCACTTGCCAGCTACCATCCTTTGCATTTGGGATAGTAAAGATCTTTGCCTTGGTGAGCATTGCAAATATTCCATCAATGGTTGGCATGGGGTAATAAGATCTCTTCAGCGTTTTGTTTAGGTTCTTTGGGTCTAAGCATGCTCACAGTTTTCCAGGTCGTTTCACTGCTACCATGACGCTAATCCAGTCTGCAGCAGTTGTCACTTCCTTGATTACTCCCTTCTTTTCCAGCTCTTCTCTCTTATCCTTTGGGATTGACTTGACGGCAGCTGTTACTTTTCTCGACAGATGCTGAATGGATCTTACATTTTCATCTACATCTAGATGCTATTCTCCTGGTAGACATCCCAACACATCTTGGCACTCAATGGTTTTGTGTGCTGTGACACATTGTGAATCGCCGTTTGCATGTTCAGGGTTGCCAGTTCAAGCTTTAGACTTGCTTCAGCAGAGATAAGTGGCTGTTGTACCCCATCTATGATCTGGAACTCTAGGTCTCTCTTCTAGCCATTGCATTGGGCTCTCAGACTAATTTGAACTCTTGGTTAGAGTATTGTGTCATATATTATTGTATTGAATTGTATTGAATCATATAGCTTCAACTTTACTTTCGAGGGGTTCATTTTTGGATTGCCATGTTGAGTCACTTTGCACAGATCTGTTATTATGTTGCACGATATACGTATGTCTATTTGACACTTCTTGTTTACATGATTCTCTCCCTCTGCGCTCATCATTTTAACATTCCCAAACCATTTATTATCTGTAGACTTGATTGAACCAACTTGTTGTATCATGCTTAGTGCTTCATCAGACTCTTTTGTGGCCATCTGTAATTGTTTGTTTGCACTTTTCTAGCAAACACTTGTACATGAAACGATTCGACTTCTTGTAATTAAAATACTGTTTTCTCCACAACGGGAAATTCCATTTTTCCTTTGTATTATATCTTCTGCAGTACTTGCATCTTGCCCTTTGTTTGCAACAACTGCGCTTTTACAGCTTGCAATGTTTCTCAGTATAATGGTTTGCTCCGCCATACATCTGCTGTAATTGACATTTGCAACCTCTGCATTTTGAAACATGTCTATTACTTTCCTGAGGTCTTGTAGGTTTAAGGAGATTGGATCTTTAGTCAGGTCATTGTTCAGCTGTCCGAATTCACATGATTCTGCAAGCTGTGTTACTGCACTCACATATTGTTCGATGGGCTGGTTTGCATCTGGAGCTCTAGTGTTGAATACATATCTTTCATAAATAACATGAGGTTCAAAATATGCATGCAAGGTTTTCAACATCCCTGTCGTTCATTTCCTTTGGTTGTCCGATAGATTTAGGGTGGAATACAATTTGTAGAGTCCTCTTCCCAGCAGTGTTAGAAGTGTGGCTATTTGTATCTCTTCTAGCTTGTTAATTAAATGTGATGCTACCTCATAACTTTGCTGTTGCAAGTGAAAAATCTGCCAGTTCTGCCACACATCTCTTTTCATTTTAACAGGTTTCGGGGGTGGAAGGTTCACAATGATGTTAATTCACCCAGTATTTCACTTGAAGCCTTTGGTTTGCGTTCACTTTTTCTTGTTTTTTTTCACCAGAATTTGGTAGATTTGAACATTTCTTTGTGCCTTTCTGAGCTGTGGCTTCTCTGCAGCATTTTCTGGGATTTAAAAATCTTAATTCCACTCCACGTTTTGAATTCAAAGAAAACAGTGCTGCTTAGTGCCTTTGCTTATTGATCTAAAATGGCAGCCTACAAAGAGATTGCCTCATGACAGAGACATAACTATAGCGAGGCAGATAGGACATGTGCTACTGTAGTGTTTCAAAACCAAAAAATTAATAGGAAAAACTCAATAAAGTGAAAAAATAATAAAACTCTAAATCTTAAAAACAGTGATTTAAACATTTGCTAAAATTATATAAAATAAATCTTCTCAAATATACTTGTGTACTTGAGGTATAACAGTGGAATTAGGGAAGCAAATGCAAGATACTTGATAGTGTGGAAATACAGGTGGGATATTAAAATGCCAAGTCTCCACATAGAAGTGGAGCTATGAATAGTCTGAGCTTGTCCTAAAGATAGCAAATGTCTCATCTTCTCTGGATAAAGGCTATGAAACAACAAGATCATGAGAGCACAGAAGCACTTCCCTACTGGATTTTCCAAGCTTCTGCCTTCCTTTCAGGCAGTGATCTGGAGGTGAGAAAGAAACTAGGATTAAAACATGTGTAGGGATGGAACTGAAAACCATCACGGTCTCCAGTTTTGCGAGTCTGGGAATCGGGTATATTGCCTTAGAAGATGCTGGAATTAATATCCATTATTTAATACCTTACAAAAGGAACGAATCAGCACTGTTGCTCTTTCTTTTGGAGAAGATATTTCCACATTCCTGATTTTCCTTGGTGGGTACCTAAGGCCCACCAATAACAAGAGTGCCTATTGTAAATATTTAAAGTAGATGCTGCAACTGTACAGGGCACTGGTGAGGCTGCAGCTGGAGTACTGTGTGCAGTTTTGGTCGCCGCACTTACGCAAGGATATTTTGGCCTTGGAGGGAGTGCAGAGGAGGTTCACTAGGCTGATACCGGAGTTGAGGGGGTTGAGCTATGAGGAGAGGCTGAGTAAACTAGGCTTGTACTCGTTAGAGTTTAGAAGGATGAGGGGAGATCTCATTGAGACGTACAAGATGGTGAATGGGATGGATAGGATAGAGGTGGAGAGGCTCTTCCAGCTCAGAAAGGACAGTAGGACTAGAGGGCACAGCCTCAAGATAAGAGGGGGGGGGACAGTTTAGAACGGAGTTGAGGAGGAACTTCTTCACTCAAAGGGTAGTGAATCTCTGGAATTCTCTGCCCGTTGAGGTGGTGGAGGCTGCCTCACTAAATATATTTAAGACGCGGGTAGATAGGTTTTTGATAGGCAAGGGGATTAAGGGTTATGGGGAGAAGGCGGGAATGTGGAACTGAGCCACTTCAGATCAGCCATGATATTATTGAATGGCAGGGCAAGCTCGAAGGGCTAGATGGCCTACTCCTGCCCTATTTCTTATGTTCTTATGACGCCACCTGGATCCCAAATACTCCAGCAGGAATGTTGTAGAGGTCAGCAACATTTAAGATGACACATTAGGTTTGAGGATTTTTGAGTCCGTTAGCACTTTCTTTCACATTTATCAATTCACTTCCATATTGTTTAAATTTGTTTAAATTAAATGGTGTGATGAGGCTGAAAATGTGATTCCAATGTAGTGTGGTATTGCTCCTTAGGCATCGTACATGCTTATGAACTGACCTTACAAAAGAAGGTGAGGCCAGGGTATTATTATAGAAACATGGTGCTATCGATATGCAGGGAGCATGCAGAGGCACATTATCCAGTGCTAATTGCTATTAAAATGCTCCAGGCCATGCTTAGCAGGGAAATGTCTCTGAAGTTACAGATTGACAAAAGCAAGGCACAAAAGCAGAACTGCATGATGCTTTTGAGCTGTTATTGCAGGGGATCGTACTGCGAGGAGTGATTAGAACAATTGGTACTCTCCAGTCAAGAGTACTGACACAGCAACCTGGATGAAAAAGAAAATTGCTGGGCCGTGCAAGAATTCCAAGGTAAGTACGTTCATTCTTTGCATATTTTAACCATATTGCCTTAAAAGGTATTTAATGGCACGGTAGAATTGCAGTATTTTTCAGGGAGAGGGAATGCCCATCACTCCAACTGGTCTAATTTACAAAGTAAAAAGTCTGACAACACCAGGTTTTAGTCCAACCTATTTATTTGATAATATACTCGCAAGCTTTCGAGGGGTTACCCTCTTCGTCAGGTGAATGGAGAGTTCTGGCCTCAGACAGAGCATATAAAGCACAGACAGTTTAGAGATTACTGATTAAAATGCGAATCCTTACACCTAACCTGCTGTTCAAGACCTGAAGTGGCTGATAATGTGAGTGGTAGGAGCACTGATCACAGTTTAAAGAGATGTGTATTGTCTCCAGACAGTACAGTAAGTGAGGTTTTGCAAACCCAGGCAAGTCACGGGGGTTACAGATAGTGCGACATGTCGCACTATCTGTAACCCCCGTGACTTGCCTGGGTTTGCAAAACCTCACTTACTGTACTGTCTGGAGACAATACACATCTCTTTAAACTGTGATCAGTGCTCCTACCACTCACATTATCAGCCACTTCAGGTCTTGAACAGCAGGTTAGGTGTAAGGATTCGCATTTTAATCAGTAATCTCTAAACTGTCTGTGCTTTATATGCTCTGTCTGAGGCCAGAACTCTCCATTCACCTGACGAAGAGGGTAACCCCTCGAAAGCTTGCGAGTATATTATCAAATAAATAGGTTGGACTAAAACCTGGTGTTGTCAGACTTTTTACTGTGTTTACGCCAGTCCAACGCCGGCATACCCACATCATGACTAATTTACAAATGCATTAATGTATCCATCATTAATGTCAATCATTGGCCTTGTTTGACCAATAAAATGTGGCAGGAGTTTCCACTAGGTTGTGCTTTTTTCAGTGCAATTTGGTTTAACCAACGCAAAAGAAGGCAGAGTTTTCAATGCAAATCACAGTTGGGACAAACACATTTTTGCAGTGTTTTGTGTTAGTTTAAAATCATCACCCTGAAAACACTCCTATATCAAATTAAACACCATTGCAAGTTTTTGCTTATTGCAACCAAAGAGTTCTTAAAATTAATTTTTCTTTAAACACACAAGAGTATTGATAGGCATGCATTAAAAACTGTCATGTATTTTTTCTATTTACTAAAGAACTGACTACTTTAGACCAATGCAACTAATGACTAAGGTAAAAGCAAAATACTGAAGATGCTGGAATATGAAACAAAAACAGAAAATGCTACAAAATCTCAGCAGGACTGACATAAGAACATAAGAAATAGGAGCAGGAGTAGGCCGTCTAGCCCTTTGAGCCTGCCCCGCCATTCAATAAGATCATGGCTGATCTGTCGTGTCTCAGTTCCACATTCCCGCCCTCTCCCCATAACCCTTAATCCCCTCGCTTATCAAAAACCCATCAACCCGCGTCTTAAAAATATTTAGCGAGGCAGCCTCCACCACCTCAACGGGCAGAGAATTCCAGAGATTCACCACCCTTTGAGTGAAGAAGTTCCTCCTCAACTCCGTTCTAAACCGTCCCCCCTTTATCTTGAGGCTGTGCCCCCTAGTCCTACTGTCCTTTCTGAGCGGGAAGAGTCTCTCCACCTCTATTCTATCCATCCCTGAAGATTGGAAAGCGGCTAATGTTACGCCGTTGTTTAAGAAGGGTGCCAGGCAAAAGGCAGGGAATTATAGGCCGGTTAGTTTAACGTCTGTTGTAGGTAAAATGTTAGAATCCGTCATCAAGGAGGAAATAGCGAGGCATCTTGAGGGGAATTGCTTGATAGAGCAGACGCAGCACGGTTTCGTTAAGGGGAAGTCGTGTCTGACAAATTTATTGGGGTTCTATGAGGATGTGTCTAGGGCGGTGGATAGAGGAGAGCCGGTGGATGTGGTCTTTCTTGATCTTCAGAAGGCATTTGACAAGGTACCTCACAAGAGGTTATTGCAGAAGGTCAAGGGGCATGGAGTTGGGGGTAGGGTGTTAGCGTGGATAGAGGATTGGTTGTCAAATAGGAGGCAGAGAGTGGGGGTTAATGGGTGCTATTTGGATTGGCGGTTGGTGACTAGTGGAGTGCCCCAGGGGTCGGTGCTGGGGCCTCAGCTATTTACCATATATATAGATGATCTGGAGGAGGGAACCGAGTGTATGGTGTCGAAATTTGCTGATGACACCAAGATTGGGGGAACGACAAATTGTGCGGAGGGTGTGGAGAGTCCGCAGAAGGATCTAGATAGGCTGGGCGAATGGGCCAGGAAATGGCAAATGGAATTTAATGTTGGCAAGTGCGAGGTGGTCCACTTTGGTAGGAAGAATGGTAGGAAGGACTATTACTTACGTGGCGAAAAACTGCAGCAGGCGACGGTGCAGAGGGACCTCGGGGTCCTTGTGCATGAGTCGCAAAAACCCAGCCTGCAGGTGCAGCAGGTGGTCAGGAAGGCAAATGGGATGCTGGCCTTCATAGCGAGGGGGATTGAATATAAACGTAGGGAGGTCTTGCTGCGGCTGTATAGGGCATTGGTGAGGCTGCAGCTGGAGTACTGTGTGCAGTTTTGGTCGCCGCACTTACGCAAGGATATTTTGGCCTTGGAGGGAGTGCAGAGGAGGTTTACTAGGCTGACAGCAAGATGCCACCACAAAACACATCTTCCCGCCATTCCCCCTGTCAGCTTCCTGCGGGGACTGTTCTCTCTGGGATACCCTGGTCCACTCTCCTTCAAACCCAACACCTCACCCCTGCCCATGAAATCATCCCATGCAATCGCAGAAGATGCAGCATCTTCCCTTTTCCCTGCTCACTATTCAAGGGCCTAAACACTTGATTGAGGTGAAGCAGCGCTTCACTTGCATCTCCATGACTTGGTCGATTGCATTTGCTGCTTCCAATGTGGTCTACTCTACACTGGAGAGACCAAATGCAAACTGGGTTACTGATTTGCAGAACACCCTCGATCCATTCACAGGCATGACCCAGGCCTTCTTGTCGCTTACCATTCTAACACAACATTCTGCTCTCACGTCCACATGCCTGTCCTTCACTGGTGCTCCAGTGAACCCAAATGCAAATTGGAGGAACAGCACCTGACCTTCCAATTAGACTCTTTACAGCTTTCTGGACTTAACAATGAGTCCAACAACTTTAGACCATGAACTCTCCCCTGTCTTCGCCCCACTTCCATCAATTTATTTAATTGATAAATTTATTTTCATTTCTCTCAGTGTTTTATTTTTCAATTTTTTAATGATTTCCATTTTTATTCCCTTACCACTGTTTTCCCTCCCCCACCCCACGAGGACCATCTGTTACCTGTTTCAGGTTGTCTTTTGTCACACTGTTTATCTTTGTTCCGCCACTGACACATTCTATCTCTTAATGTTCCACTATCAGCACACTTCTTAGCCATGATCACCAGCATTTCCTTCCCTTTGTCTTTATGTCTGTGACATTTTTGTCAATCTCTCCCATCTCCACCAGCTTCTGGCCATCTATCCAGTCTCCACAGTCTTGTCACCACAACAGGATAAATCTTATCCAATTTTCTGCTGTCTTCAGCTCTGATGAAGAGTCATCCAGACGGTGTTGTGTTCTCTCCACAGATGCTGCCAGACCTCCAGCATTTTCTGTTTTTGTAACTAATGAATGGTTGTATATAGTTTTTAAAAGTAAAAGTGAAAAGGGCCACTTGGCCCTTTAAGCCTGCTCTACTGATCTGGCTGTAACCACCTATCTACCCCAGTAACCTTTCAGCCCCCTGTTGTTTATAAAGAATCTATCTACCTCTGCCTTGAAAACACTCAATGATCCTGCTTCCACTGCTTTTCAAGCAAGGGTGTTACAAGGACTCATTACCCTGACAGAAAAACAATTCTCTCATCTCTGTCTTAATTGGGTGGCCCCTTGTTTTTTAAACAGCGACTTAGTTCTAGATGCGCCACAGGAGAAATATCTTCTGCACATCCACCCTGTCAAGATGCCTCAGGATCTTATATGTTCCAGTCAAGACGCCTCTTACTCTTCCAAACTCCAATAATACAAGCCTAGCCTGTCCAGTCTTTTTTCATGAGATAACCTGCCCATGCCCGATATTAATTAAGTGAACCTTCCCTGAACTGCTTCAACTGTATTTACATTCTTCCTTAAATAAGGAATAAGACACTAATTAAAAATATATTTTTATGAAAATACATTTCTCAGCTGAATTAACGAACTGCAGCTAGTTAGTATGCTTAGACATATCAAGGAACATATTTTAATGGAACAGAACACACCCCAAGTGGAAAAGAATTTACCCCAATGAACTCAATGTTGAGTGCAATTTGTGCTTGGGCTATTGTTTGGTCCTATGGTAACTTTTCCAACTATGCTGCTCACAAATACTGTATGTTGACACATTCATTTGGATCATTGCTTGCCTAAATATTTGCGTAACATACATTTTTCAAATCTTTTATTTCAACATATGTTCCTCAGTGTACCTGTTCAGGTAAACTGAGGGAGAATTTAACATGGCCAATGCACCTAACCAGCACACCTGTGGGAGGAAAACGGGAGCACCAAGAGGAAATCAACACTGACACAGGGAGAATGTGCAGACTCTGCACAGACAGTGACTCAAGCCAGGAATCAAACCGGGTCCCTGGCGCTGTGAGGCTGCAGCGCTAACCACTGTGTCACCATGCCGCTGTTTCAGTGAGGCTTTTGCTAAGGTTACACATGGGAGACTGATAGCAAAGTTAAGAGGCATGGGATCCAAGGAAATGTGGCAAATTGGATCTAGAATTGGCTGTGGCAAGAAGCAGAGGGTGATGGTCGCGGGGTGATTTTCAGACTGGAAGATTGTGTCCAGTGGAGTCCCATAGGGATCAGTGTTGGACCGTTGATGTTTGTGGTTTATATAATTGGTTAGACCTGAATGCAAGGGGGTGATCAGTAAGTTCGTAGATGATATGAAAATTGGTGGGGTTTTAAAGAGCAAGGATGATATAGATGGGCTGATCAGATGGGCTGATCAGTGGCAAATGGAATACAATCTGGATAAGTGTGAGGTGATGCACATGGGCAGGACAAACAAGGCAAGGGAATATATAATGAAAGGCAGGACCTGAGAAGCATCAAGAATCAAAGAGACCTGGGTGTACATATGCACCGGTCCTTTAAGATAGTAGGACAGGTGGATAAAGTGGTTAAGAAGGCATATGGTATACTTGCCTTTATTAACCGAGGCACAGGGTTTAAGAAGAGGGAGGTTATGCTGGAATCATATTAAAAGCTGGTTAGGCCACAGCCAGACCATTGTATGCAGATCTGGAATCCACATTGTAGGAGTGATGTGATTGCACTGTAAAGAGTGCAAAGGAGATTTATCAGAATGTTGCCTAGTCTGGAGAGTTTTAGTTATGAAAAGAGATTGGATAGACAGGGGTTGTTTTGCTTGGAGTTGAAGACCAATGTTTTGAGATTCATGTACCAGGATATCTAGATTCCTCTGTACCACTGAGTTCTTCAATCTCTCTCCTAGTTAAATAGAATACTATTTTTCCAGTCAAAGTGGACAAGTTTACATTATACCACATCATACTCCATCTGCTGAATTTTTGTCCATTCACAACTTATCTCTATTTCCTTGCAGACTCTCTACCTCTTCTTTCCATCTTAATTGCTTACCTATCTTGGTGTCATTGGCAAATTTAGCTTCCACACATTGTCACTTCATCCAAATCATTGATGTTGATTGTAAATAGTTAAGCCCCAGCACGAATGCCTGTGGTACTCCACAAGTAAGAAGACTCACAACATCAGGTTAAAGTCCAACAAGTCCACTAGTTACAGGTTGCCAACTGGAAAAAGACCCATTTATCTTTATTCTCTGCTTCCTGTTAGCTAACCAATCAATGATATTATACTACCCCTTATACAATATAATCTTGTGTTGTAATCTTTGATATTGCACTCTGTCAAATGCCTTCTGCATGTTCAAGTACACCACATCTACAGGGTCCCCTTTATCCAACTTGCTTGCTCTCCAAATCCTTTAATTAGTTAAATACAAACTATGCTGTCTGTGCCTGAATAAATTATGATTTTCTAAGTAGCCTGCTATAACCTCAAAATAATGGATTCTAGCAATTTCCATATTACAAATGTTAGGCTAAATAGTCTGCGGTTTCCTGCTTTTTGTCTCCCTCCATTCTTGAAAAGAGGAGTTACATTCGTTATTTTCCAATGGGATCTGATGGGACCTTTCCAGAATTGAGGGAATTTGGAAAATCAAAACCAATACATCCACTATCTCAACAGCCACTTTTAAGACCAAAAGATGAAAGTCCATCAGTATCTGAGGTCTTGTCAACTTCTAGTTTAATAGTTTTCTCAGTATCTTTTTTCTGGTGATTATAATTATTTTTAAGTTGCTCCATTCTTTCTACCACTTGATTCACAATTATTTTTGACATATTAGTTGTATTTGCTATGAAGGCAAATGCAAAATATCCATTAATTTTATCCACCATTTCCTTATTTTCCATTCTTAATTCCCTGACTCACTCTCTAGAGAACCAATGCTCAGTGTACTTACTATTTTTCTGTAGAAACTCTTACTATTGGTTTTTAAATTTCTAGCTAGCTTTCTATCATTACTCTAATTTTTCCTTATTCGTCTTTCAGTCATTCTTTCCTCTTTATATTTTGTCCAATCTTCTTTCTGCTAATCTTTGCAGAATTAGATGTTTTCTCTTTCAATTTAATACTATCTTTTCCTTCCTTTGTTATCTATCACGGTACAACTTTTCGCTAGTCTTTCTTACTTTATTTTTACTAGTGCTATGAAATATCTCCTCAAGTATCACCACTGCATCTCTACTGACTATCTACGGTCATTTATATTAATGATTTAGATGAGAATATCGGAGGCATGGTTAGTAAGTTTGCAGATGACACCAATTGGTGGCATAGTGGACAGTGAAGAAAGTTATCTCCAATTGCAAAGGGATTTTGATCAATTGGGCCAGTGGGCTGACAAATGGCAGGTGGGATTTTAATTTTGATAAATTTGAGGTGATGCATTTTGGTAGATTAAACCAGGGCAGGACTTACTCAGCTAATGGTAGGGCGTTGAGGAGAGTTACAGAACAAAGCGATCTAGGAGTACATGTTCATAACTCCTTGAAAGTGAAGTCACAGGTAGACACAGTGGTGAAGAAGGCAATAGGCATACTTGGTTTCATCAGTCAAAACATTGAATATAGCAGTTGGGACATCTTGTTGAAGTTGTACAAGACATTGGTAAGACCACACTTGGAATACTGTGTGCAGTTCTGGTCACCCTATTATAGAAGGTATATTATTAAACTAGAAAGAGTGCAGAAAAGATTTACTAGGATGCTACTGGGATTGATGGTTTGAATTAGGATGGTTTGAAGGAGAGGCTGGATAGACTGGGACTTTTTTCTCTGAAGTGTAGGAGACTGAGGGTTGACCTTATAGAGGTCTATAACATAATGAGGGGCATAGATAAGGTAGATAGTCAATACCTTTTCCCAAAGGTAGGGGAATCTAAAACTAGAGGGCATAGGTTTAAGGTGTGAGATGCAAAAGTGTCCAGAGGGACAATTTTTTTCACACAGAGGGTAGTGAGTATCTGTAACAAGCTGCCAGAGGTAGTAGTGGAGGTGGGTACAATTTTGTCTTTCAAAAAGCATTTAGATTGTTACATGGATAAGATGGGTATAGAGGGATCTGGGCCATTGGGATTAGCTTAGGGGTTTAAAAAAAGGGTGGCATGGACAAGTTGGGCCAAAGGGCCTGCTTCCATGCTGTAAACCTCTATGACTCTATGACTCTAAGAGACTGGGAGGGACATGATTGAAATGTATAAAACTATGAGGGGCATTGATAGAGCTAACTGGAAGAAACTTTTTCCCTTGGTGGAAGGATCAATGACCAGAGGGCATAGATTCAAGGTAAGGAGCAGGAGGTTTAGAGGGGATGTGAGGAAAAACTTTTTCACTAAGGGGGTGTTGGGAGTCCGGAATTCACTGCCTGGAAGCGTGGTGGGGGCAAAGGCTTTCGTAACAGTGCACTTGCGATTCCAAGTGCTGGAAATGGGATTAGGATAGATGGGTGGTTTGTCTTTGATCAACATATATACAATGTTCCGAAGGGCCTTTTCTGTGCTGCATGTGGAAAATAGGATGTGAAAGGCCGGTCAAAAGTGAGTTGGAATAGCTAAACCTAAAAGTAATGAAAGCGTGGATGAGGATTTCACTAGCAGATGAGTTGTGGGAGGGGCAAAGTGAGGCACTGTTACGGAGAGAAAGTAGGCAGTGGTAGTGATAGAGCAAATATGTGGTTGGCAGCTGATCTTGGGGTTAAAAATGACACCAAGATTCTGAATAGTCTAATTTCATCTCAGACAATTGCAAGGTAGACAGTTAGGGTCAGTGGCTAGTGAAAGGAGGTTCCGGTGGGGCTCGAAGGAAGTATCTTCTATCTTCCTATTATTTAATTGGAGGAAATTCCTGTTCAACCTGTACCAGATGTCAGTCAAACACTTTGAAAATTTAGTGACAGTGGAATCGTTGAGCAAGGTGGTGATGGGGTCGAGTTGTGTTTACCAGCACACATTATTACAATTATGAGGTGCACAAGATTATATTTTGGAATTAGAACCATAAAATCATAAAAAAGTTACAGTACAAAAGGAGGCAGGAACATAACCTATTATAAATGATTCTCTGGTTATGATTAGATATATAAGAAATAATTCAAATGAGTGCAATCCTACCCAGCAGGACAACAGTGGAGTGGCATTCAAGGAGAATGGTGTCATGAATCATGTCAAAGGCTTGAAACAGGTTGAGATGATAAAGAAAGTTAGTTTACCTTTGTTGTAGTCACTTAGGATGACATTGTTACTTTGAGAATAGATATTTTGTTACTGCAATCAAGATGGAAACCGAATTGAAGTATTCACGTGTGGAACTCCAGAAAAGATGGGCATGGATTTGATGGGCAGCAGCACCTCCCGGGACTTGAGAGGAAAAGGTGGTGGGAGATGGGATTGAAGTTGAAAGGGATGGTGAGGTAATGAATTGTGTTGTTTGATGGGAGGGGAAAGACGACAAGTTTAAAGAAGAGAGGGACAATACCTGAAAAGACAGAAATATTAACAACATTAGCTAACACAGAGGCTGGGAGGTGAATTTGGGTGGCAGCAGTTTAGAGGTGTTTTGGTTGCATTCTTTGACTAAAATGGTCAAATATCCTCTTTAAGAACACGAGTAGGCTTTTCAGTCCAACAATTCAGTTTGATCATTCCTGGTTTGATTTGATCACTAACTACCTGTCCTGCTTCCTCCATGCCGATGCTATTGCTAAGAAAGCCCACCAACACTTCTACTCTCTCAGAAGAATAAGGAAATTTGGCATTCTCACCAACCTTTACAGATGTACCATAGAAAATATTCTTTCTGGTTGTATCACAGCTTGATATGGCTTCTGCTCTCTCCAAGACCACAAGAAACTACAAAGGGTTGTAAATAAAGCTCAGCCCATCACTCAAACCAACCTGCTACCCAGTGACACTGTCTACACTTCCCGTTGCCTCGGAAACGCGGCCAGCACAATTAAGGACTCCACCCACCCAGGACATACTCTCTTCCATTTTTTTCTGTCAGGAAAAAGATACAAAAGTCGGAAATCACTTATCAACCTACTCCAGAACAGCTTCTTCCCTGCTATCAGACTTTCGAATGGACCTACCTCACATCAAGTTGATCTTTCTCCACACCCTAGCAATAACTGTAACACTATATTCTGCACTCTGTCCTTTTCTTCTCCCCTACGTACGCTATGAATTGTATGCTTTGTCTGTTTAGTGCACAAGAAGTAATATTTTTCACTATATACTACTAAATGTGACAACAATAAATCAAATCAAATCCATCCTCTTGAGATGAAGACCAACATATCATTTGCCTTCCTAATTGCTTGCTGCACCTCTATGCTATCTTTTATGACACATGAACAAGGACATTCAGGCCTTCCTAGAAATGCATTACCTCTTTATGACTGTTTCAAATAAGCTACATTCATGCATAGATCAAACCTATTTTTAAATAAATACAGTTAGCAAATCCAGGCATACTTGCATTAACATTTGATTATAGTCTTGGAGCTTTCAGAGAGAGAATAGAGGTCCAGAAACTTGAAAAATCTTTTTAACATCAGCTGCAACTGATTGTTTTATGAAAAAGCTTTTTTTCTCCCTCTCTGCTACAGACGCAGGACTGCATAATAACCACATCGTCACATGATCATTATCGGTTTTTCAATTAGGTTGGTTAAAGAATTACACAAGGTTCTGGTCTGGGACTCACAATGTTAGAGTCCCAGACCAGAACCCCAAGTTCCATTAGGAAGCCAGACTAGATTTCAACAATTTCTTTTTGGCATAAATGTGAGTAGAGGATATTTCTCTCCTGATTGAATCCACTAATAAAACAGGAATCTTTTCCAGTGAAACAAACTTTACTTAGTAACACAGTTTAAATATTCTTCTAACAAGTGAATCAGCATAAATGTGAATAGAGGATATTTCTCTCCAGATTGAATCACACTAATCAGATATCCCAGGGAACTTCAGTAAATAAAAATCCATTAGCTCTACTTAACATAGCCACTTACCACTTGAAATGAGTAATTATCCTGCTGTTTCAAAATCTGAATTGCATTACTACCAGGAAATATGGAAAAACATAGAAACATAGAAACATAGAAAATAGGTAAAAATAGGAGTAGGCCATTCAGCCTTTTGAGCCTATACCACCATTCCATATGATCATGACTGATCATGTACTTTCAGTATCTCACACCTGCTTTCTCTCCATACCCCCTGACCTCTTTAGCCACAAGGACCATGTCCAGCTTCCTCTTGAACATACCTAATGAACTGGACCCAACAGCTTTCTGTGGTAGAGAATTCTACAGTTTCACAATTCTCTGAGTGAATAAGTTTTCTCTCATCTCAGTCCTGAATGACTTATCACTTTTCCTTAGACTGTGACCCCTAGTTCTGGAGAATACAGCTGATTTTTAAAAAAATTCCCCTTAAACATTAAATATATATATATTCTATATATATACATACATATATCAATTGTACTACTATCATCACAAAAGTTAGTTACCCTGTTGATACAAATCCCATTTTTCCTGTCAAGGTGTTGCATTCTTTAGTTGTTTGGTTGCAACAAATTGCCATGCAACAGCCCTCAGAAAATCTATAGACAAATGTAAGATGAATGAGTGTTGCTTATGGCAAAATTTGTCCCAATACTTTTTAATAAAAGGATGGTTTAAATTTTTACTTTATGTCTTGTAACTGACAGGTCAAAGCAACAGTTAATAAACTTGCTGTGACCTGAAGACCTCTGTGAAGTATACCTGAGCTGGATCTTTTCAATCTTTTCAGATGTTGATCTGGTGCTTTAATGGGACTTGGTGAGGATCTTGCACCTTCTCTTAATTCTTTATCACAACCATTCAACTCACCAATGTTGTTTGATTCAGGTCCTGAAAAATATACAGAATGGATTCTGTGTTATATATTGTACTATTTTGGGTTTAATCAATTAAACAAACTGAAGGACAAGTTAAAGGGGCAGCCCCTTAAAGGGTTGTGACATCAAACATAAGCAAATGGCAAAGGAAATTTAAAACATTAACTCAAAATATGATTAGAGTCATAGAGCCATAGATGTTTACAGCATGGAAACAGACCCTTCGGCCCAACTTGTCCATGCCGCCCTTTTTTAAAAAAACCTAAAGCTAATCCCAATTGCCTGCCCATATCCCTCTATACCCATTGAAGCCATGTAACTACCTAAATACAAAATTGTACCTGCCTCTACTACTACCTCAGGCAGCTTGTTCTAGACACTCATCACCTTCTGTGTGAAAAAATTGCCCCTCTGGACACTTCTGTATCTCTCCCCTCTCACCTTAAACCTGTGGCCTCTAGTTTTAGACTCTCCTACCTTTGGGAAAAGATATTGACTATTTACCTTGTCTAGACCTCTATAAGGTCACCCCTCAGCCTCCTACGCTCCAGAGAAAAAAGTCCCAGTCAATCCAGCCTCCCTTTATAACTCAGTCCATCAAGTCCCAGTAGCATCCTAGTAAATCTCTTCTGCACTCTTTCTAGTTTAATAATATCCTTTCTATAATAGGGCGATGAGAATTGCACATAGTATTCTAAGCGTGGCCTTACCGATGTCTTGTACAACTTCAACCAGACATTCCAACTTCTGTATTCAATGTTCTAACCGATGAAACCAAGCATGCCAAATGCCTTCTTCACCACTCTGTCCATCTACGACTCAACTTCCAGGGAGATATGAACATGTACCCCGAGATCTCTTTGTTCTGTAACTCGCCCCAACGTCCTATCATTAACTGAGTAAGTCCTGTCCTGGTTCAATCTACCAAAATGCATGGATATATAAAACACCCAGTCCCCATGGGTGCCTACTAGACATTGGTGCTGGCAAACAGCGGGTAATCTCTCACTCCAGGGACACCTGGCTGCGAATATAGTCACATCAGGGGCTGACATTTTTTTATTCATTAGTTCACAAGTAGGCTTACATTAACATTGTAATAAAATTACCAATGGAAATCTCCAAGTTGCCACACTCTAGTGCATGTTTGGGTACACTGAGGAAGAATTTAGCATGGCCAATGCACCTAATGAGGACATCTTTCAGTGTGGGAGGAAATCCACACACAGGAAGAACATACAAACTTCGCACAGACAGTGACCCAAGCCTGGAATCGAACCTAGGTACCTGGCAGTGTGAGGCAGCAAATAGGGCCAGATGGCCCCCTTAATTGCCAGCTTCCTGTATTTGTTTATGGCAAGTTTGACCAGGCCCAGGAGCAGGTTCATGAGGAGGTCCTACTCCCTCCCTGCCCCCTTCGCAGTAACTTCATTGCAGTGTTAACATAAGCCTACTTGTGACACTAATAAATAGACTTAAGGAACTTTGCACTGGATGCCCTTGGATCAAGAGGATGGAACTAAAGTGCAAACAAAATTGAAATAACAGACTTTTAAGGAAACTATACAGGGGGTGCAGTCTGTAACAATTTATTTATCCACGGTCGATGGATTTCACAAGGCCGCAAAAAGCACAGGCATCTTGGGAGTACATGTATTGTAGGAGTACATAAGTACAGAAGTTAATTAGACAATTAGGCAGATATATGGAAGGGTATACAGGTGCATAGCAGGCTGGAGCTTAGTCTAAGGTTGAAACAAGATTGAGGATTTCAGAAGTTTAAAAAAATTAATCCAAACTCTGCTAAGACCCAGAGAGTAGTTTAGCTACAGAATTATGATAACATAGGTAAACTTCAACCTCGTTTAGAGTAACAGAGAGATAACTGCTGCAAATGGGAACCTGTTTACATTGATATGAAATGGATCACTATAGTACAGGAGCTTGATTAGCTTTACAAAGAAAGTGTTTATTTCAGTCAGAGACTGGTCTAATCTTCTGATGAGACGTTGATTCTGTAATTTTCTAGTATTGTTTGTGGTCATGTGACAACTGGATACCAGAGCAACAAGAACAATTGTAAAGTGTATAAATATGCACAGCAAACTTTGTTCATTAACAGTCTCTCTCAAGCTGTATTCCCATATATATACTAGTGGAATAAAGGGTGGAATTTTATGGCCTCACTCGAGCAAGACCGGAAATTCCTGCTCGAGGTCAACAGACATTTCCAATGTCTGCTCCTCGCTTGCTCTGACTCTGTGGCGGGTGGGCCAGTGGAATTCCAGCGAAAGTCTTTGTCTTGTTTGAAACTTTAACATCTCCGTGTTGAGTGTTGCTTGATACATCACAACAATAACAATGTTTCACATCTGCCTTCAACATCCCAGGTCTTGCTCTTCGTTAATTGAAAGATAGTTTGGGAATTTATTGAAATAAATGAAGCTGGATTAGTTTAAGTCAACAGACAACTATTAAACTCATCAGGATGTGACTGCCTATTGCCAGCACGTTATTAGAGGCTAGGATTCCTGCGGTGAATAACTCACCTTCTGACTTCCCACAGCCTGTCCACTATCTTGTGGCCTCTTTTGTCCATCCATATAACTTGTCTCCATTTTCTTTGTCAAAACAGTTTTTCTTTCTGTTTGTGAGTCTGCCTGAGTATCATTTGAAGGTTTGCAGCCACACATGATTGAGCTATACAGATCAATCCATCCATAATTTACAAACCTGATATTTGGGGCTAAGCTCATACACAATCATTGACAAAAGGATCAACTTAATAACAGAATATCTGATGGTAAGTAATATGTATGATATGATCATACTGTTTCTAAACACTAGATGGCCTCTTGCTGGGAGTAAGCCCATTGTAAGTAATTACAATTGTATGTTCTTTTTCACACATTACTTTGCCTTTCTTTGATGGAATATTGTGGCAGGTCGAGAAATAGAAGCAGATAGTTATTACCACACTAATTTGAGTGTTTATTTAAAAGAACAGTAAATTAATTTTATTCCCCAGTTGTTGTTATTTGGAGAGTGACACTCAGTTTTAAAGTTTAGGAACTCAGGAACACTTGATAAAAGGACGTGAGTTTGTTGTGATGCGGTCTCTCTCATACCTGCTGCTCTATATCGCATTACATCACTTCCTTCCATATGTTATTAAACAGGGCTCCATGGTGAGCCAAATAGGACAAATGGATAACATTTCCTCCCCCACTTAATTTGAACATCCCCAAAACAAGTTCAACATGAACAACAGTCAATAGGCTAGTTATTGCTATAAATTTGGGGTTAGCTCAGTTGGCTGTACGGTTGGTTTGTGTTACGGAACAACACCAACATTTCAAGCTAAGACTCCTTGTTCCTGGTGAAAAACTCTGCTTTGCCCTATGTTCATGCCATTCCACTTATGCTTGTTGTTGTCACACAATCTTCTTGGATTTTATGAGGTTTTAGATAAAAATTTGTTAAGGCACTGGGTAAATGAACCTTGTTTGTCGGTTGTGTTCAAAGCATGGGCAAAGTGTTCTGTTAATCCATTAGTGGCAGGGTGATATGGAGCAGATGTAATGTGTTGAATGCCGTTTTCTTGTAGGAAGTTCTCAAATTCCTATAAGATAAATTGAGGTCCATTGTCACTTACCAGCTGTTCTGCAAATCCAAAACTACTAAACACTTCTCCCAGTTTGCAAATCTGAAACTACTAAACACTTCTCAGATAAGATAGATGTTATTACAGCAACCTCTGGCCATTTGTATAAGCATCAACAGTTAATAAAAACATGTGTTCTTTGAAAAATCCTGAAAAATCCATATGCACACATTGCTAAGCCTCTTCAGGTCATTCCCACTGCTGCAAGGGTGGCAGGTTTCTTACCTTTGCACAGGAAGAACATGTTCTTGCTTTTTCTTTGATCTTAGCATTAAGTCCAGGCCAGGGGAAATAACTTCTTCTAATTCTTTCATGCGAACAACTTCACAGTGGTCTTTGTGTAGCTTCTCTAACACTCACTTTCCCAATGGTGGTGAACAGTCACTCTGAGCCCATAAAAGATACCCTGATTGAACTGACAGCTTCTTTCTGCTGGAGTAGTTGGATTTCAGGCTAGGTATTAGTCCTGAAGTCTTTACTTGTAAAACTGTGTTTATCAGTTCTGACAGCACAGAGTCATTCCGAGTGTATTTTCTCACTTGCATGGAGGTAACTGGTGAGTTGTATACAAGCTTAAAGTAGAAAATATTCCCCCTTGAGCAGTCTGTAGAACCAACAGGTAGTGGAGATCTTGATAATCCATCTGCATAATAATGTAAACTAGAATGGTGGTATTTAATCGTGTAAGTATGTGCAGACAGGAACAATGCCTATCTTTGCAATGAGTGACAGAATTCTCATGTGTGATCCAAAAATGATGGTGAGTGGGCAGTGGTCCAACAGTAATGTAAACTTTCTCATATGCATAAACTGATGCAATTTCTTGATGCCAAAGATGATCCCCAGCGCGCTCTCTCTCTGTTCAATCTGGGCATAACTGCTTTCAGCATTGCTTAAGGTTTGAGAAGCAAAAACAATGGATCTTTCTTCATCCACTGGCATGATATGGGAGACCACCACTCGCTGGCATAATGTGGGAGAACACCATCAAGAGATGCATCACAAGCTAACTGGAAGTCATCTATTTTGTTCACCAGTGCAGAATAATCAAAATGATCACTATAAGAGCTCCGCCGCTTCACATTTCATCCAAAGCTCCAATGATGCTGTAAACCCCTGCCATTTATACTCATGCAGGTTTCCCATATGCGTATTTTGCAACCAACTTCCAGTAGCTACCTCGTTTTCTTATTTACACAAGGCATTAATTTGAGCTTCAGTCTGTCATTTACTACAGCCAGCTCTAGAATCTGTTTTCAGATTTTTTTTAACTTATGCCCATACTAGCCACACTTGTGAAAAGTTTCTTTTTCTCTGACTTTTATTTGCTTAAACTACTTCTTCTGAGTGGTTTAGCACGTGCACCTCTGTTATCTCATCTAAAACCTGGTGTTGTCAGACTTCTTACTGTGTCTCATCCTTATCGCCAGATTTGTTGTGTATTTGGAAAATGACATTCAGGAACACTCAATAAATGAACGTAGCTTTATTGTGGTGTGTTCTCTGTCATACCTGCTGCTTCTACATCACATTGCATAATTTCTTTGCATACATTACTACAGCAGGGCTCTATGGTGAGCCACAAGGGACAAATATATCACACCAATTCTCCGGAAAAATTAAGATCTGACAAATAAGAAATCATTGGGTGCCGCGTTGCAATAAATTGTACTTACTAACAAAGCTTTGCCTTGTCTTTCCAGTGACCTTAATTAATTTGTTTTTGCTAGAACAATACTGCAGGGACAAATAGGGTTCAGGAAATGTTAGATAGATACGCTAAAGGTATCTTTGATTTTGTTACAATAACGTGGCATACACAGGGTAATACCAAACATTTTCTTTGCTGGTCACAGTTGTCAGACTGTAAATTCAGATTACTCATTCTGCTGTGAGTACAATACTTGGTAAAATTGTTCATCTTTTTGTGCACCAAACCTTTAACATGTAGTCCGCGAACACATCTATTAACAAGTAATGGGTCACATTTACAATAAATTGGTGCTTGCATCATTGTTTCTCCAAAGCGACACATGGTTAAGTGATATGTGAAGTAATCACAATCAAATGGCGGCACGGTAGCACGGTGGTTAGCACTGCTGCTTCACAGCTCCAGGGTCCTGGGTTTGATTCCTGGTTCGGGTCACTGTCTGTGTGGAGTTTGCGCATTCGCCTCGTGTCTGTGTGGGTTTCCTCCGGGTGCTCCGGTTTCCTCCCACTGTCCAAAGATGTGCAGGTTAGGTCGATTGGCCATGCTAAGAAATTGTCCAGGGATGTGTAGGTTAGAGGGATTAGTGGGTATAGTATGTAGGGATATGGGGGTAGGGCCTGGGTGAGATTGTGTTCAGTGCAGACTTGATGGGCCGAAGGGCCTCTTTCTGCACTGTAGGGTTCTATGATTCTAAATATCTTTTCAGAATAGTAAGGAAAGTGGATGCAATCTTCCAGCTGTTTGTGCCATATTCCTGCTGTGGTGAAGTCGGAGAATTTGGCATCCAGCCAAATCTCCATTCACTGCAGCAGGATGGGAAAATCCCATCGGCATGAATGGCCATAATATTCTAGCCAATGTGTTAGAACATAACAAAATGTGGTTCTATACTTTTGCTTCTAAAAACAAAACAAATGCTTTCAGTGTTGTTACTAAAATTTCAATAAGGTGCTGCAGCTACTGCACGGTTCTGGCTGACTGGGAAACTGTTCGGCGTATTGAGAGTATTTACAGGTTGATAATTAATTGTTCAGCCACATTATGAATGCACCTTCTGTGATCTTCATAGCTACTGAGAGAACGGTGTAAGGAGATGATTGGAGCTACAGGTCCTTATGCAGTAGGTGATGGAGCATTATTTATTTAATGAACTGCATCCACTAATATATCCTCAATAATGTCCTCACAGAACAGACAGGCAGCCTGTTAGATATTACTTTGTTACCACAACACATACAACTTGTTCTCATAGAACTTACAGGCAGCACAAGTTATATGTGTTTTAGGTTCAAAGTAATGTAGTGTCTTTCAAACCTTTTTTCTGGCAACCCACTTTTACCAAGTGGCAGTCCCTCGTGATCCATGTGCCACATGGAGTGTGTAATGAACATAAGAACATAAGAACATAAGAAATAGGAGCAGGAGTAGGCCATCCAGCCCTTCGAGCCTGCCCCGCCATTCAATAAGATCATGGCTGATCTGTCGCTGCTCAGTTCCACTTTCCCGCCCTCTCCCCATAACCCTTAATCCCCTCTCTTATCAAAAACCCATCAACCCGCGTCTTAAAAATATTTAGCGAGGCAGCCTCCACCACTTCAACGGGCAGAGAATTCCAGAGATTCATCACCCTTTGAGTGAAGAAGTTCCTCCTCAACTCCGTTCTAAACCGCCCCCCTTTTATCTTGAGGCTGAAATATGATCTTTCTACTTTGTACTAACATTATACAATAAATTAAACTTCAAGGGTTCCATTTCAGATAAATTCTCCAAACTTATTTGGGCCATATTCCAGCACAAAGGAAATTGGCATTGGTATTTTGAAAAATCCTCTCATCAACATATTCATTCAAAATAAAATGTCCAAAATCAGGAAATACATTCATTGTTCATGAGACCATCCACAGAAAATTGACCGCTGTTTATTTGTGACAGACTTCTCGTTCAAGATGCACCTTTGAAATGTGGAGCTCACCAGATCAACGTGCTATTTTTAGGTGGGAACTTAATAGGGCAGTCGCTGGTTATCTCTATCTGTTACCATCCCGTCAATAAAGCTCCTTGTAGATGGGATATGTCACATCAATAACTATATTTTGCTGCATCCATTGAAGTCTGTCCTTTCTCACATACAGCTGTAATTTTTAAAAAATAAAACGTCTCAATGGTTTTCCTGTTTTCAGACATCATCTTTTTTTGAAATTTATTCAACAGCAAAATATTTATGCACATGGGAAAAATAATTTGGGACATTTCCTTCTGGCTGTGAACTCAAATAAATCGTGTTCTAATACAATACCTGGGACTTATTTTACTCTACAAGTCACAAGTCACCAATCACTCACAAGGGTTTTGGTAAACGTGACGTGGGTTAATTTATTAAGACTAGGCACAAGAGAACCATTATACATAAGTATAAAACTTGAAGACATTAGAGCAGTGTGTGTGTGCTCTGCTCAAAGCAAAAGCGAGACTAAAACTGGATCAATTTGCTTTATACTTCAGGATGTGCAAAGCCCCAAATGAGCTGATCTCACAGCCCTAATTTACATGTTCTGATTGCATTTTTCAAGCTTATTATGAACTTGCCAACAGGCTTCCCTGATTCCTGTCTCAGGCCTTGAAGTTGGTGGATCTGATGATCTGACTTTGGCTGGGAAAGTGTGCTGAACTTTTCAAAATTTTGTCTGAGTTTTTGCACTTGTCGTCGCTCAGCTCCCAGCTAGTAAACAAATGTAATCCTTTTCTCCTCACAATTGAAGGTACTGTCCTTTCCTCTTAACTAGCGTCTTTTAGAAATTTACTGAATATGAGTCCTCATTTTAGCTAAAACTTCTCAAATATCTCTTCAACATCACCAGCTTTCCAATCCACCATAGGCTGGATCTATGTTTGTTTATTGCTGTGGTGGTCATTTCATTTTTGCATGGTTCCCTCAGTTTTTTTTCTCTCTCTCTACTAATTGGGTTGATTTTTCAATCTATTTCAGCATTAAATATGTTTAAAATGTTTGTGCTTTCTTTGCTCACAGATCACTACTGCCACCATGTTGCGTCTTCCGGTTTTCATAAGTTAGAAGTAATGACATTTTAAAATGCTGGAGCTTCATGGAGTATATTTCTTGCTGCTCTACATATGGCTAATGGATTGATACATTGTTGCTCAGCACTTGACAGTAGCGAAGTAGTAAATATGGCAGCCTGGAGCTAAATCCCCATAAAAATTAATTCCTACTTCTTTATATGAATATTATAATAATACTGTATAACAGTATTTCTCAATTCTGTACTGTTCCTGTTCATGATAATGGTGTACCCATAGCGAAAGACATATCTATTCTTAGAAGTTATTTGCGCTGATTGGTGAGCATGGGCAAAAAAATCTACTGGTTATCTGACCTTGACAGAGGGACTGCACAGCAAGTCCAGATTTCATTTGTTGGAATAACAGAATATATATTTCCAAGCTGCAGCAACCCTAGTCAAATCCTTAAGATTATTTAGGCCCAGAATCTCTTTATTTCGCCTGTCTTAGCTAATGTGGCACCATGTAGTATCATAGAATCTACAGTGCAGAAGGAAGCCATTTGGCCCATCAAGCCTGACCGACAACAATCCCACCCAGGTTCTATTCCTGTAATCCCACATATTTACCCTCCTAATACTTCTGACACTAAGGGGCAATTTAGCATGGCCAATCAACCTAACCTGCACATTTTTGGGCTGTGGGAGGAAACTGAACACCCAGAGTAAACTCATGCAGACACGGGAAGAATGTACAAACAGATAATGACCCGAGGCCAGAATTGAATACGGGTCCCTGGCACCATGAAACAACAGTGCTAACCACTGTGCCACCGTGCTGCCCTAAGACTCAGTCTAAGCTATAGTAAGTGCATTACAAATGTAAAAGCAGGAAACTTGGAGCTGCAACATTGTTCCCCTTCATTGCCATTCAGTAACATATGGACACTTGGAATTTAGAGACCAAGGAATGGCATTCAGATTGCAGATAGAGCTAAAAAGCACAAGGTATCTCGGGGGAAGCTATTTAATGGTGGACAACAGGCAGAAACAGCTCATGCTCGACTTTGCTGTCACAAAAATGTTCTTGCCCTGTTTATCTCAAGAGTGGCAAGGAAATTCACCCCATGCTCTGCATTGTTGAGAAAATGAGGTCTTCATAAAAGAATGGTCATTAATGCTAAATTTATGTGGAATGTCTAGATGTAACAACAATAATGACCTTTTTATTGTCAAGGGGATAATGAATAATATCATACCTATCAAACTTTGAAGCCATTTGTGTCTAAATTTTGGACTGTCTTTTTAAAAAGCATACTGCAATCCAGTAAGTAATAACATTTGCAATGCACAGGATGTCACAAAAATCTGCCACACCATTTGAGAATTGCACAGTAATGCTCTTGTGGTTCAATGCAGGCATCTGAAGTACATCTTCAGTGCACTGACGGCTATTATGCTACTGGCTGACATGCTTCGGAAAGCATTTGTGGATATAAGGTTATAGTCCATAACCACCATCACCCATCCTCAAAGATTTTAGGTCCATCTTAAACCTTCTGTATGATTATGATAAAATGAATCAGTCATGACAAGACTCTGGCTAAGGAGCAACTGTACATACAATATTCATTCCATCACAAATTGTATGAACATCATTGCATGAAATCTTTTCCTGTTGTAGCAATTTAACCCAGTACGCAAGTGGAATAAATTGTGCTCAGAACCTTAAGATAAATCAGCATGACAAATACTGAAATAAAAATATTGTGTTTGCTGTGGTGCCATAGAAAAGTGAATGAATCATTCAATTGATTAACAAAGCAAAATCTGATTAATATTCCAAAAGGCCGACTGGTTTGTGCCTTCAGTGGGCATTGTGGAGATTAGACAATCCTTCTGCCTGCAATTTTCTGATTAACTGCATGTTGTAATCTAGAGTGCTTCAGCAATAATTTCATTAATAGTTCAGCTGCATAATAACTTACATAGTGCCTTTAACATAATGAGACATCTCAAGGCATGGCACATGACATTTTAAAGTGAAGAATGTCATTGATCAGATGGCCAAAGATTTATTTAAAGAGCAAGGCTTTCAGAAGATCTTTTAAAGAAGGAAAGTAATGTAGGGAGGTAGTATGGTGTGTGGAAGGCCTGCAAAAATGTTTCATAGAATCATGCAGCACAATGCAGACTATTGAAAGAGCTATGCAATTAGTCTCACTGCCAAGCTTGTTTGGCACAGCCTGCATGTTATCTTATCAAATGTTTATCCTACTCCCTTTTGAAAATTACTATTGAATCTGCTTCCATCACACGTTCAGTCAGTGCATTCTAGATTAAAGTACTATGCCTGAAATTTTTATCAATAATGTACATATGGAATAATTTTTGGGAAAACCAATTTTTATTTACCTCCTACAGCAAGCATTTTTCAAACATCCTTTTGCTTGCAAAGTCACTTGAAAGCAGACTGGAAGTGAAGCACTTGAAGTAGAACAAGGACAAATGGGAGCAAATAATACCTGAGAGCTAATGGTACGGGAGCATCCATTGGCCAACCATTGAACCATCCTGGTTGTAAGCAAGTGAGAATGCATCATGCAGCTAGGTTAATTTCTTGGAAACATTCAGGTTGTGTGTGAGAGAGAGGGGTTAAGTAAGTGTGTGTGAGAGGTGTATGTGTGAACGTGAGAGAAAGACATGAGTGTTTATGTGAGGGAATGAGGTGAATGTGTGCGGAAGTGACGTGTGTGCGTACGTTTGTGTGTGAGGGAAAGAGGTGCATATGTCCAATATGACAATCCACTTTCCAGCATCATTCCTCCCATTAACAATGTCTAAAGATAAGAATGAAGTATTTTTTAATATGCAAACTTTTAAATTATTAACAGATTACCTACTCCCAAAGTGGATACTACTTCCAGGGGTTAATGTTGAGGGGCATGGGAGAGGAGCTTGGGTAGGGGTTAATGTGAGGGGGCCATGTAGCTGGTGAATATATTTGTGACTGTGTGCCAATTCCTAATTTACACATAGATATTGCTAGGAAAGAGTTGTTTACATTTGATTTCAGTGTTCACACTTATTTTATGGCAAAAAAAGGACACTGACGTTATGGGAATGCTTGGGGTTTCCCAATGTACTTGGGAAGTAACGGGACTCAGTGGCTCGAAAGGTTTGAGAAACCTCACTCTATTATTCAGACTTTACCCTTAATTGACTGCATTCCATTAAAGATTACCACTCATTAAACCTGCTTCCTTTGTCTATACTAATGGGTGCATGGAACATTTTCTCAATTTGTAAATAAATTACCATCACAAAATCAATATAAAGTTTGTTCTTCATGTTACTTGTGGGCCAGGCATAATTTTGATGACAGTGGACTCATGAGTGGGACGGCTATCATTGAACCAAGGTTGAACAAGTGTAGCACGAATATGAATCATTGTCAATAAAGCAAGTCACCTTGCATTCCCTTCTGTACATATTAAGAATCCAGCATAATCATTTGTACACTTGAAATGTTCCTCGTATGCATAGCAATCTCTAAATGCTTTACAGCACAGTGGACAAAGAGTAGACATCCTTGGAATGAGAAATGAGGGTTGAAGGATTGTAAAGGTTTGATCATAAAGCAGGGTCTTAAGGAGCCTTTTTATAATAAGAAGGGTAGTAACGTTGGAAGTGGCAATGAACAAAGAACAATAAACAAATAAAATGTATGTACAGTTGCTCCACACCTGTGCTGGTCATGATACCCTAGCTAAACTTCAAAAAATGTCTTCTGCTTTTACTCAGTCCTAATCCCTCTATTCCCTCCCTATTCATGTACCCTTCCAGATGCCTCTTAAATGTTGCTAATTTGCTGCTTCCACCACATCCTCTGGCAGCAAGTTCCAGCCACCCACCAGTCTCTGCGAGAAAAACTTCCCCCGCACATCTCCCTTTTTCCCCCTCTCACCTTGAACCTGCGCCCCCTTGTAACTGACACTTCCACCCTTGGTCAAGAAGCCTTTGACTATCCACCGTCCATGCCTCTCATTATTTTGTAGACCTCAATTAGCTCTCCCCTCAGCCTCCGTCTTTTCAGTGAAAACAATCTGAGTTTTTCAACCTCTCCTCACAGCCAACAGCCTCAAGACCAGGCAACATCCTAGTGAATCTTCTTTGCTCTCTTCAAATCGTCCATGTCCTTCTGGTAGTGTGATGACCAGAACTGCTGCAATATGCCAAATGTGGTCTAACCAAGCTTTCATATAGCTGCCAACTCCTGTACTCAATGCCCCGGCTAATGAAGGCAAGCATGCCATGTGCCTTCTTAATTCCCTTGGCCACCTATGTTTCCACTTTTAGGGAACTGGATGTTAATGTTCCAAAGGGTTCTGTCATTTACAGCATTGTTCATACCTAAATTTGATCCTCCAAAATGCATCACTTTGCATTTGTCTGGATTAAACTCTATCGGTCATTTTTGTGCCCAAGTCACCAATCTGTTTATATTCTGTTATATCCTCTGACAATCCCCAGCAGTATCAGCAACTCCAGCAATCTTTGTGTCATCCTCAAACTTACTAATCGGACCATCCATATTTTTCTCCCAATTATTTATATAAACTACAAACAATAGAATTCCCAGCACTGATCCATGCAGAACACCCCTAGATATAGACCTTCATTCTGAAAACACCCTTCCACTGCTATTCTCTGTCTTCCATAACTAAATAAAAAGTCTCACAACACCAGATTAAAGTCCAACAGGTTTATTTAGTTGCAAACACCACTAGCTTTTGGGGCTTTGCCCCTTCGTCAGGTGAGTGGGGAGTTCTGATCACAAACAGGGCATATGAAGGCACACACAGTTTATAGAATACTGATTAGAATGCGAGTCTTTACAACTAATCAAGTCTTAAAGGTGCAGACAATGTGAGTGGAGATAACATTAAGCATAGGTTAAAGAGCTGTGTATTGTTTTCAGGCAGGACAGTAAGTGAGATGTTGCAAGCACCACTAGCCGAAAGCTAGTGGTGTTTGCCTGTTGGACTTTAACCTGGTGTTGTAAGACTTCTTACTGTGTTTACCCCAGTCCAACGCCAGCATCGCGACATCATGACTTCCATAATGAAGCCATTCTGTATCCATCTAACCAGCCCAGCCCGAATCCCGTGTGATTTTAGCTTTTGTACAGTGGAACCTTGCCAAACCCCTGACTAAAATCCGTACAAACTACATCCACAGCTCTTCGCTCATCAATTATCATTGTCATCCCTTTAAAAAACTTAGTCAAGTTGGTGATATATGATCTTCCCCGTACAAAACCATGCTGCCTGTCACTAACTAAGCAATTTTCTTGTAAGTGTACATATACCCTCTCCTTCAGTATGTTCTCCAAAAGCTTCCCCATCACTGATGTCAGGCTCACTGGCCTATAATTTGCTGGATTACTCCTGCTTCCCTTCTTAAAAAAGGGAACAACATTGGCTATTCTTTAGTCTTCTGGAACCTTGCCTGTGGTCAAAGAGGATGCGAAGATCCATGTTAAGGTCGCAGCTATTTCTCCCCTTGTCTCCCACAGTAACCTGGGATAGATCCCATCCGGCCCCAGGTGTCTACTTAATGCAATTTAGGATACGCAACACTTCCTCTTTCGATATATCGACATTCTGCAGAGAGTTCACACAGCTATCCCTGACCTTAACATCCGTCATATCCTCCCCCAGTGAATACCGATACAAAGTAAGGATCTCACTCACTTCCTGCGGATCCACAGATCACTTCCCTCCATTGTCCTTGAGTGGACCTACTCTTTCTCTTGCTACCCTCTTGCTCCTAATATATGCATAAAAAGCCTTGGGATTCTCCTTGATCCTATTGGCGAAAGACATTTCATGGCCCTCTTTAGCCCTCCTAATTCCATATTTTAGTTCCTTCCTACTTTCACTGTACTCCTCAATGGCTTCATCAGCCAGTGGAGAAGATTCTGGAAGCAGGGCATTGTGGATGAATGGAATAATACTCTCAATTGAGAGAAATCGAGACAGTAATTAAAATCAGAATAAATTTAAATAAATAAAGGTTACACTAATAATCCTTTATTTGTTCATCAAACTTGACAGTTAGAGTCAAAATCAATTTACAATATCCCAAAACACAAAGTTCATTGCATTGTTAGTATGGTATCAAAAGCATCATACAAAATATATTTAAAAAATGTAAAAAATTTTTAGGAATGGTAGAAAGGCAAACGGCTGTCAAACCCAATCTTTTTCATACATCAGCTTCCCTACCTGCTTTTTCACCGCTGGCTCAATCACTTCCCTCTCCAGTGGTGCAATTAATTGCCTCTTCAATCATGTATACAGTCTTCTTCACAACTCTATTACCTTTCAGATCAAAAGTTTTCACCTGACTTTTCTTGCTCCTAACTTCTGAATTTAACTCCTATTCATTGATAGGCGAATCCATCACCATGGTCAGCAACGTACCTGGATCAATCCAGACAATTCCCCTGAAAACATCAGTTCGCACACTTTGACAACTCTTTTCCAAAGACAGTAAATCAAAATTGTTCGACATTGCAGCAAGATAAATAATTATTGTTGCTTGTCTTTGTACCCTCTCAAACATAATTTAGTCATCCTGTGTCGGTCAGAATGGCAGACTCAGAAGTGGGTGGAACAGTGGGAAATGCTGACTGACTGTGATTATGCAACAACTGGCCAATAAACACGGTGAAGGACTGGGGCCCAGCAAGTTACATTACATGGGGTGGACAGGAAGTTGTTGAATCTGCCATCAGCTGATGGGTTGAAAGTCCAAGCTCCAGGTTTAAGCAATACCTATACCTATTGGCTTTGCAGAGTTTGTCACAGAACCCCAGGACTATCATCACAGACCAGACTCCCTCTGTCACAGAATAATCACCATCGCCTCCAGACCCAGATTTTATCTCTGACACAGAACCCCAGGATCTCCATCTTTAACTCCAGACTCAGTCAGCATTGGCTCAGACAACGAGTAACCTCATAGTTCAGTGATATCTCCCTCCAGATTCCCAGAAAGAACAAGGGGTGCTCTTTCCTTCCAGGAGATCCTCCTGCCTTTCCAAGAAGCCAGGATGGCAATTGCAGAGGGGTTAGCAGCCGTGGGATCCATAGGCCCACCTGGGTCCAACACAGGAAGAGGGTCAATGACTTACTCTGCATCACCAGATTAAGTTTAATGGTAGGGCTAGATCAATGTGGATCTCACAAAGCAACAAGGAAAGGCCTTCACTGAGGGGAAGGTTTGGCAGGTGGGAGAATGAAACATGCAGCAGATACACCATGAGGCCTACACAGATCTAGGCCCAAGCTTACAGTCTTATATTTCCTTCATAGTTGAAATGAATACACGTTGGATGTGGTCATAGAGAGCCAGGGTCAGCAGAGCAGTCAGTGGCTATTGATATGCAGTTGGATTAGTATCCCACCCTCTGGTCATGGGCTCTAGTAAGACACGAGGGCTATAAGGTGCCTGGATCTTCCTTCAGCTGCACCTCCTCCTCAGGTAGTCAGGGAGGTGCCATTGTGTTCTGAGAGGGAGGAGGAGTGATGCATCTTGTTGAGGTTCATCTCAGGGTGCTCAGAGGGTGAGCAGCCACACTTTCCTCCCTCTGCCAAATGACCACAGTGCCTCCTGGAGCTGAGGTCAAAGAGATTCCATTCAGGAACTCCTCACCATGCCAAGGCACTCCAGCAGGGCTGGGGAGAGAAATTATGTGCCCCCAAAATTCTCATATTTCCAGGTCCCTTATTCCCCCCCACCCCCATTCTACCAGCAATTTAATATGTCTCACTTCAATCATGCGTGATATTCTTTCTCCTTTTAAGATTCAACAATCACAGAAAGATCCTAGTAAAATGATGACACCCATTGTTGGCATTGGGTTGCAAATATCAATGTATTTTATACGCAGCATTATATTAAATGTAGCAACCATCTAATGCAGTATTAGTTTGTGAGTGCCCTACAGGTGATCCCACTGCAACTATTAAACAAACCAGAAAGTACAAATTTTAGAACTGTTAATTTGACAGGAAAATATCACATTAGTTGTTTATAACTCTGTAGGCAATAAGATTGATTCCCATAATTGTCTCAACCCACACTAAATGTTCTGCACATTGCATCAGATGGACATGGTGACAGTAATTTCATATTTGGAGAAAGATTGAACCCAAATAAACTGTACAAGATTTTTTCCATTCTGCAGAACTAGAAGGTGGGTTTCTTCTTCTTGGATGCATGATATTATTCAGGAAAATTATTTCATATAAGGGATGTAATTGAGTTCTACTGATCAGTAACCTCACAGGGCAGGAAGATCAAATGATTCCTGAGCAACAAAGTGGAATGATTGTACAACATAAAACTCCACTGTCAGTGAGAAGCATTGGCACTCCCAGGTATCTCTGTGCAACACAACTTTTAAGATGCCAGAGGGCAAAGATTGAATCATTCACAATTGTTACTGTGCTTTCTTGATCAGTACATTGACGGACTCCGTTTATTGCTGCTTCTCACTACAATATATTTTCAATATCTACTAAGCAACATGATATTTCCAGGATCAAAACAACTCAAACATACTGAAATAGAGCGAGATAATAGGTAAGTTGACAAAAGTACATGAATGAAGTGAACAGGAATGACTCTTGTGAATCATGTGCAGTGTAAAGCAGATTACTGATTCACTGAGAGCCCAATGTACACTTCCCCTGGTAATCCCATTCCCAAAGCCCGTTTTCATTAGTAACAAAATAAACAAAACTTGAGTTATCATTCTACCCACTGTTCACATAATTATGGATACAAAGGCCACCAAGCCCAGTTCATCTCATCCATCCAAGAACAACATATGAACATATGCATTAGGAGCAGGAGAATGCCATTCAGCCCCTCGAGCCTGCTCTGTCATTTGATAACATGACCTGTTATACCAGTGAATACAACTCAAAAGTACTTAATTGGCTGTACAGTGATTTAAGACACAGCGAAAGGGACCGCACAAATGTCGGTTTTGACTTTTTTTCATGGCACCTGCATGGGGTGATCAGAGTAACAGTAACAATCATGAAATTTAAAGGACCAATGCTAATTCTGTCAGGATAATTAATCATGATGTGGGTATGCTGGCGTTGGACTGGCGTAAACACAGTAAAAAGTCTGACAACACCAGGTTTTAGTCCAACCTATTTATTTGATAATATAATCGCAAGCTTTCGGGTTAGCCCCTTCGTCAGGTGAATGGAGAGTTCTGGCCTCAGACAGAGCATATAAAGCACAGACAGTTTAGAGATTACTGATCAGAATGCGAATCCTTACACCTAACCTGCTGTTCAAGACCTGAAGTGGCTGATAATGTGAGTGGAAGGAGCACTGATCACAGTTTAAAGAGATGTGTATTGTCTCCAGACAGTACAGTAAGTGAGGTTTTGCAAACCCAGGCAAGTCACGGGGGTTACAGATAGTGCGACATGAACCCAAGATCCCTGTTGAGACTGTCCTCATGTGTGCGGAACTTGGCTATCAGTCTCTGTTCAGCGACTCTGCGCTGTCGTGTGTCGTGAAGGCCGCCTTGGAGAATGCTTACCTGAAGGTCAGAGGCTGAATGCCCGTGACCACTGAAGTGTTCGCCAACAGGAAGGGAACAGTCTTGCCTGGTGACTGTCGAGCGATGTTCATTCATCCGTTGTCGTAGCGTCTGCATGGTCTCCCCAATGTACCATGCTTCGGGACATCCTTTCTTGCAACGTATCAGGTAGACAATGTTGGCCGAGTTGCAAGAGTATTTACCATGTACCTGGTGGACGGTATTCTCACGTGTGATGATGGTATCCATGTCGATGATCCGGCATGTCTTGCAGAGGTTGCTGTGGCAGGGTTGTGTGGTATTGTGGTCACTGTTCTCCTGAAGGCTGGGTAGTTTGCTGCGAACAATGGTCTGTTTGAGGTTGTGTGGTTGTCTGAAAGCAAGAAGTGGGGGTGTGGGGATAGCCCTGGCGAGATGTTCGTCTTCATCAATGATATGTTGAAGACTCCGGAGAAGATGTCGTAGCTTCTCCGCTCCGGGGAAGTACTGGACGACGAAGGGTACTCTGTCCACTGTGTCCTGTGTTTGCCTTCTGAGGAGATCGGTGCGGTTTTTCGCTGTGGCGCATCGGAACTGCCGATCTATGAGTCGAGCACCATATCCTGTTCTTATGAGGGCATCTTTCAGGGTCTGGAGGTGTCTGTCACGATCCTCCTCATCTGAGCAAATCCTGTGTATACGGAGGGCTTGTCCATAGGGAATGGCTTCTTTAACATGTTTAGGGTGGAAACTGGAGAAGTGGAGCATTGTGAGATTGTCTGTGGGCTTGCGGTACAGTGAGGTGCTGAGGTGACCGTCCTTAATGGAGATGCGTGTGTCCAAGAATGCAACTGATTCTGGGGAATAGTCCATGGTGAGTCTGATGGTGAGGTGGAATTTGTTGATATCATCATATAGTTGTTTCAGTGATTGTTCACCATGAGGCCAAAGGAAGAAAATGTCATCGATGTATCTAGTGTACAGCATCGGTTGAAGATTCTGTGCAGTGAAGAAGTCTTGTTCGAACCTGTGCATGAAGATGTTGGCATATTGAGGTGCAAATTTGGTCCCCATGGCTGTTCCATGTGTCTGGATGAAAAACTGGTTGTTGAAGGTGAAGACATTGTGGTCCAGGATAAAGTGGATGAGTTGTAAAATTGCATCTGGAAACTGGCAGTTGTCAGCATTGAGTACTGAGGCAGTCGCAGCAATTACCCACAGATCCGACCAAAGAACACACTCGTCAACTCAACGATCTGATCAAGACCTTTGATCCGGACCTTCAGAGCACCCTCTGTGCTCTCATTCCACGTACTCCCCGCATTGGAGATCTCTGCTGCCTCCCAAAGATACACAAGGCAAACACACCTGGCCGTCCCATCGTATCGGGCAATGGGACTCTGTGTGAGAACCTCTCCGGCTACGTCGAGGGCATCCTGAAACCCATTGTACAAAGAACCCCCAGCTTTTGTCGCGACACTACGGACTTCCTACAGAAACTCAGCACACATGGAGCAGTTGAACCAGGGACACTCCTCGTCACAATGGATGTCTCGGCGCTCTACACCAACATCCCCCACAACGATGGCATTGCTGCGACTGCCTCAGTACTCAATGCTGACAACTGCCAGTTTCCAGATGCAATTTTACAACTCATCCGCTTTATCCTGGACCACAATGTCTTCACCTTCAACAACCAGTTTTTCATCCAGACACATGGAACAGCCATGGGGACCAAATTTGCACCTCAATATGCCAACATCTTCATGCACAGGTTCGAACAAGACTTCTTCACTGCACAGAATCTTCAACTGATGCTATACACTAGATACATCGATGACATTTTCTTCCTTTGGCCTCATGGTGAACAATCACTGAAACAACTATATGATGATATCAACAAATTCCACCCCACCATCAGACTCACCATGGACTATTCCCCAGAATCAGTTGCATTCTTGGACACACGCATCTCCATTAAGGACGGTCACCTCAGCACCTCACTGTACCGCAAGCCCACAGACAATCTCACAATGCTCCACTTCTCCAGTTTCCACCCTAAACATGTTAAAGAAGCCATTCCCTATGGACAAGCCCTCCGTATACACAGGATTTGCTCAGATGAGGAGGATCGTGACAGACACCTCCAGACCCTGAAAGATGCCCTCATAAGAACAGGATATGGTGCTCGACTCATAGATCGGCAGTTCCGATGCGCCACAGCGAAAAACCGCACCGATCTCCTCAGAAGGCAAACACAGGACACAGTGGACAGAGTACCCTTCGTCGTCCAGTACTTCCCCGGAGCGGAGAAGCTACGACATCTTCTCCGGAGTCTTCAACATATCATTGATGAAGACGAACATCTCGCCAGGGCTATCCCCACACCCCCACTTCTTGCTTTCAGACAACCACACAACCTCAAACAGACCATTGTTCGCAGCAAACTACCCAGCCTTCAGGAGAACAGTGACCACAATACCACACAACCCTGCCACAGCAACCTCTGCAAGACATGCCGGATCATCGACATGGATACCATCATCACACGTGAGAATACCGTCCACCAGGTACATGGTAAATACTCTTGCAACTCGGCCAACATTGTCTACCTGATACGTTGCAAGAAAGGATGTCCCGAAGCATGGTACATTGGGGAGACCATGCAGACGCTACGACAACGGATGAATGAACATCGCTCGACAATCACCAGGCAAGACTGTTCCCTTCCTGTTGGCGAACACTTCAGTGGTCACGGGCATTCAGCCTCTGACCTTCGGGTAAGCATTCTCCAAGGCGGCCTTCACGACACACGACAGTGCAGAGTCGCTGAACAGAGACTGATAGCCAAGTTCCGCACACATGAGGACAGTCTCAACAGGGATCTTGGGTTCATGTCGCACTATCTGTAACCCCCGTGACTTGCCTGGGTTTGCAAAACCTCACTTACTGTACTGTCTGGAGACAATACACATCTCTTTAAACTGTGATCAGTGCTCCTTCCACTCACATTATCAGCCACTTCAGGCCTTGAACAGCAGGTTAGGTGTAAGGATTCACATTCTAATCAGTAATCTCTAAACTGTCTGTGCTTTATATGCTCTGTCTGAGGCCAGAACTCTCCATTCACCTGACGAAGGGGCTAACCCGAAAGCTTGCGAGTATATTATCAAATAAATAGGTTGGACTAAAACCTGGTGTTGTCAGACTTTTTACAGGATAATTAATCACAGAGCAATCAAGTAATTTTAGGAAAGTAGCCACAAACAAGTCACAACATTCACTAAGCAATTTGACTCCTTACCTAATTCTCCCCCAACTCTCTCTAACCTCCCTCTATAATTCCTCCAACCACCCCCAATGCCCTTCCATTCCTCCAATTCCCACACCAACCTCACCAACTCTCCCCTCCAACCTCCCATGCAATCTCCTTTCAGCATGCCCCCACCGCCCCACTCTCATGTACGCATCATGAGATTTATAATAGTAATGGCTTGTTTATTTGGTGCTGAAGTATCGAGATCCAGAAAATACAGTTTAACACATTGTTGGAACAAAGTAAACTCAGACAGGAGGTCTGCTGCCTTCCAATTTGATGTTGGAAATGGTATGGCCATCATTTAGCTTTTTGCCGGATTGTTAACACTTCCGGAACTGTAGATGACTGTTCTGACAGCTCTTCTAAAGTTAATTTAGTTCTAAGTTGCAGTACGTTAGCTGGTCATAGCTGCTTGACTGCAATAGTGACACTATTGAGAACTTTCTGATTTATCGCTGGCTAATAGTAAGCACTGCCCAGTGATTTAGTTGCTAATTTGTACTGCAGACTTCAAAAGAAGAATTGAGCAGTGAAAAAAGTTTTTTCTACAGGCTCCTTTTGGCTGCTTGGAGCTGTTGCTGGATGGATTCTTCTTCCCAGCCAGCCTTTTGTGTTTGATCATCCACAGACCCCCTGTATGGACAATAAGTAATGGAGTCTCTCTCTGGTCTGTGAATTCAGCTTAAAGTTAAACTTTTCAGTGTCAGCTACTTAATTTCTGTTCCTGCTTAAATTACACAGCATGTAGAGTTATACCAACTAAGCTCTCCCAAATTCAATCATTCTTACTGGGACTGGTGCCTGCTGCTTGGAGCGAGGCATGATCCCAGAACAAAGGTATGGTATGTTGGATTCCGACAGAGCTGCAGAATCACTTCTACAGAGTGAATTCTTTACAGTTGTTTCACTTCCAGCAAACTTGTTCTTCTGCTGGATGCAGAAGTGTTAAGGCTTATATTCTGCTCAGTCAAATCTTCTAAACCATGCTGCCACCATGTTACATTATTATCTTCAACATGAACATTCCAATCACGGAACAAGGATTGGTAATACAATATTATGGGTTCTTTATTTGAAGATGAGAATATCACTTGATGGACTAGTCACATCCTATCAAGGTGTTAGGAATTGATACCATTGGATAGTCCATCAGTGATCTTGTGTGCAATGTCACAGCATAGAAGATTACAGTTCCAATTCTGTCAAGACTTTGCATAAGGCATGAAAACCATTCTGTCCAATATGGACTGAGCAGTCAGCTCCTACCTTAATGGTACCTCTGGTGACACAGCTATCAGGAAAGCTCAAATGGCTGGCATTTTGATTGGGATGCCATTGTTGATGGATATTTCCAGGTTTTCATCTCAACTCAACCCTATTCAATGAGCTTCTTCCATAGAAAAATCAATTGTATGATAATAGATTTATTCAGAATTGTTACTTACCAGCCAATGACTCTGAGTGCTCTTCTGATACTTTTATCGGTGTCAGCACGACACAAGGAATCGCCTTGTTCATCATCATAGAAACTCCAATCCTCCTCTTCTGTTGCTGCTTCAGTGCCTACTCATTGCATAAAAATTAAAGGAAGAACTTTTGAGCCACAAAACTCTGTCCTTTTTCTTCATCACATCACATTTTTCCTCAAGAACATGATTACTGTTTTTGTGATTAACTATAACAGTTTTACTCTGCTTTATCTGTTAGGTTTTCATCAGTTTTGTCTTAATTCAGACCTTTCTGTTTGTTTTTTTTTACAATACTGGTTGTTGCACTAATGCCTGCCCATCCTTTAAGCAGAATATTGTCATTAAGTGGAAGCATTTTTAATCCAAAGAATGTTTTCTTTCCTTCTCTTAAGGGAAATGTCTCTCATGTATGTTCTGCTCAGTCTCAAAGAAACACCATGTAGGGGTTTTGAAATTACTGGTTACATTTTTATTTGACTGCTACAGACCTGAGCAATGAGCCACTTCTGTATGTTGCTTCTGGTATCCAAATATAAATAACAGTTCTAATACTGGTTAGCACTGCGATTAGAACTACACTTATATTTGCATATGAACACAACCAGAATCATTATGATACACAGTAAGTTCCCATTTTAAGTTGCTCTGTTTTAAGTCTTCCAATTTAACACCAGTTAATAGGGCCTGCATTTGTAGTTAGCATCAGGAGTTTAGTCCTAATGTTGTTTCACTGGGTTCAAGAGTCATGTGAACTGATTGGCACCATTTTGAAGTCGCCTCTCTTGCTCCCTAATCTTCCCACTGCCAACTTCCCATTCTGTGCCAAACCCTCTCGCGCACCTGTCAAGTTGCCACAGACCCTATTTCCGCCGACCTTCTCAGTTTCTGGCAACCACCCCTCTCACTCAACCTCCCAGACATTGCCAACACTTCCATTTGTTGCTGACTTCCCCTCTTGCTCACCCTCACAGTCACTGCTGACCATTTGCCCTGCCAATCCTCCCTCTTGCTGACTCTCTGGCTTGTGGCTTATGTCTGCAGCTGCGCAACTCAAAGCTATTCTTTGGGCCTCTCGCCATTTACCTTGTAAGCCCTTGCTCAAAGTGAATGTTTGAGATAGGGAAGTGGCAAGCAGGCAGAGGTAGCAAAAAGGAGATTTGGTGAGAGTGAGGGTCAACAAGAGTAAGGGACAAAGAGAGAGAGAAGATTAGCAGGAGGGAGAATCAGCAAACACAATCTATGGTGACTAAGGATTGGGAGGAGGAAGGTGGCGAGCTGGTGAGTGATTGAGCGAGACAGGTAGAGAGGCAGTGAGTCCAGAGGCAGTGGTTATAAAGAGAAAATCTGATTCTGTAACATTGATTCATTTAAAGTTGCATTTTTATTTGTTAAGCAAAGACCTATTTTTCTCCCACAAAGTTAACAAAATGTGATGGAACTCTACATCAAATGAAATGACTGTCCCAAAATGATTAAATGTTCTGAGCATTCCTGCACTTATCTAATTCTATCAATAATTGATTCTCTCATCTGAGATAAAAGCATCTGACGTAGCAGCCTTTCAGATGTTTTCATTACTAACCAAAGAACGATATGACTGACTTCTTTCTATTCCATGTCTTGCTACAATGAGTTCTATATTGCTATTTGGTGCCATATAAACCAAAGACATAACAGGCGGGATTCTTTGATCTTATCCACGGCAGTTCCATTGCAATTGACAACAAAGGATTTGGTGTTCTGGCCAAAACTCCACCTATTTTCAGCAGCATTGGAGAACCCCACCCACCAAGGAGGACAAAGATTTCAGGCGGATAAGTCAGATTTCACAGAAGTTTTGTTGAGGCCACACTTATTTCCAATCTGCACAAACGATCTGCAATTGAAGCAATAATATTGAATTCCATTAAAGACATCAAATTGGGGATATGACAAGATGACCTTTTTGAACAAAAGTTGTTTTATTGGGAATCATACCAAATCTAGGTGCTATTATTTAGTGCTGGATTAAGAATCTAAAAAAAACTACATTAAAAATAATCCATCAGGTTATTTAAAATAAGTAGCAAAGGGAGTTGGTTATCCATGAACACAGGTGTGTACATGACCAACCATGTAAAATCCAATGTAACTCCACAGAAATAATAAAAGATTAATGGACTATTGGTCTTCATCTCAAGGGGGCTGGAATACAACATTGAGGAATTATACTTCAGTTAGTCATACCCAATATGGAGTACATCATTCAGTTTTAGGTACTGAAGCTTGAGAAAGATACATCGGTTGCAGAGGAGGTACAGTGCAAAGTTAGTAGAACAATACCTGGACTTAAAAGGTTGCAAAAACCTGGTTGGTACTCCTTGGTTTGAAAATTGAGAGGTAATCTAATTGATATCCGTAAAGTGAAAGAAGGATTTAATCAGCAAATACAGATATAATAATTCCTCTGGTGGGGAATCCAGAACAAGGGGCTATTATTTTAAAATTAGAACTAAAGTACAGGAAATCCAAAGCGCTCTTCCCCCAAAAACTAGAGGCTGGCTCAACTGAACTTTTCAAGACTGAGATCCAAGGATTTTTGCGACTTAACTTATTGAAGAATCTGGAGAAAAATGAGCTAAGTAGAATTGAATTGTTGAAGTAAAGACCAACCTTGATCTAATAGAATAGCAAAGCAAATGTAAAGATTTGAATAGCCTTTTCTCCTTATATGTTTTATCTAATACTTGTTTCCAGCAGAAGTTCGACATGGGAGCAGTAACCCTCGCTGATTTTTTTTCCTGACCTAACCTAATTGTGCTGAATATAGCTGACGAATTCATAATGACCTCATACATAAACTATCTCAGTGCAGACTTAAGTCTGTATGGCTCAGCTGCTCTCTGAATTTCTTTGTTTAGACCACAGGGGAGTGCAAAAGCAAAACTAACAGAAGGTAGAAGCTTGTATTTTCTTACACTAATACAACAATAATGCCACAATACAGAATCAGCCTGTTTACCTGAAGCACACAAAATAACATTTATTGATATAGTAAATAAAAATCAATTTATAGGATCAGTTCTGAGCTATTTGGGCTTGATGTGACTCACCTACAGGGCTGGAAATAATGAGGTGGCATGTGTAAGTCTGAATCAATTGGAATTTCTGTGATAGGCATCAAAAATAATTATTTTACTGTTACCATCCTTTGTCCTTCAGTAGAACATCCGCCTTACCAGATTTTAAGAAGCAAGAAATCATACTTGAAGCAGGTGATGTTAACTCAAATGCAAATATTAAAATAAATTATTCCCAGTATTGTATGGTCATGTCAGACAGGCTTAACATTAGAGATAACTGGATTGGATTTATAATTTGTTGAGGTGTACTCAATTTTAAATTCAAAAAATAAATATTTATAGACTGCATCACATTGATGTACTGTATATTAGAAAAATCTAAAAATTAGATGGATGTTATGTGCTGTAACTAAAGGAATAAGCCGCTGTCTGATAATTATTACCTAAGGTTTAAACTAAACTAGATGAGATTATTCAATAGAAACTTTTCTCCAAAACTATTAAGCAGGTCATAATGCTGGCTAATATTGTTCCCATTATTTGGTTGAAGTCAATGAGGTTAATGGTAGCTGGTGCACGTTCTGATCACGCTTTAACAATACTATGTATAATATGTTTGAACTCTAATTACTTTTATTTAGTATTTAATACAAGACAAAACCCTGTCAGAATTCTTGTATATCTTCTTTTTATGTTGTAATGATTTACTGTGCAATCTGTTAACAAGCCTAAGGGGAAGGAAATCATTCATGAAAGCTGTGCTGACGTTGATTTACCTCCTAATCATAATTGCTGCAGCATGGTTGGCCATGCCTTCAGTTGCCCAGGCCTCAAGCTCTGGAATTTCCTCCCTGTGCCTCTCCACCTCTCTCTGTCACTTTCCAACTTGAAGATACTTATTAAAACCTACCTGTTTGGTCACCTGACCTAATATCTCTTTGAGTCTCGGTGTCATACTTTGTTTTATAATGCTCCTGTGAAGCCCGTGGGACATTACATTAAAGGAGTTCGATAAATGTCTGTTGTTGTTGATGATATCCTGGGGTTAGACAGCACTGTAACCCATGACCTATTCAGCTTATAAAAATAAAATACTGGGGATGCTGGGAATTTGAAATAAAAAGAGAAAATGTTATATAAACTCAGCAGGTTTGGCAGCACTTGTGCAGAGAGGAACAGGGTTAAGGTTTTGAATCCGCATGACCCTTTTATAGAATTTTACTGTAGAAGGATCATGTGGAATCAAAACATCAACTCTTTCTCTCTCCACAGATGCCAGACCTGCCGAGCTTATATAGCATTTTCTCTTTTTATTACCTGGACAGCTTAGGTGGTCCACATGACATTTTTCAATGTGTGCTATGATAACAAATGTTTGCCCCAAGTCTAAAAAGGATTGTTTTCACTTTTGTTGCTTGGTTGGTAAAGTATGAAGCTGATCACTTGTTCATTATATGGCACACCTGATTTTCATTCCATTAAGTTTGAACAAAAATAAAAATCGGGCACATCCAGTTGAGTGCAATTAGGTGAATTAACTGCTGCACTTATTTAACATCAAGTAGTGAAGGTGAATATTGTCCCTAAAGAGCTTTGGCCAATATTCCAATTCCTAAAATAGATGGCAGAATTTCTAACTAAAGAATGGGAGCAGATCTATTGGATATTTAGCTGTTATTATGAAATCAATCAGCCCATTTAGAGCTAAGAAGCTAGATTACAATATCTTACTGTGCTAATGGTGTTAAGTGAGACTGAGTTACAAGGCTGCAATCTAATAAAGGATTTGAAGGATGGCTAAAATTACACGGGTGAAGCATGGGTATATAAGAACCAGATTACAACTTTAGTTTACCCCTTATTTTCTATGGTCAGATACTGGAAGGCCTGTTATGAAGTATAATGTAACATTCTAAGAGAGGGAAACAGCATTTAGTTTGTATTTTGACATTTGCTACCAATTATTCAGTGCAGAAGATAACCCCAGTACAGATTAGCCATTCTTCACCTGCTCATGGACTCATCAAGTTGGATTTGGTGATAACTTTGGGACATATCTACTGCTGCTGCATCATAAATGTACTGGATATGGTTCCCATACTGAATTTGTATGATTTTCCTCTTTTCAATGAGTACATTCCTTGGAACAGTAACTCCTGCAGGGCCTGTTGATATTTTGTTCTCAGGGTGAATTTTGGAGGTAACATTTTACGATTGTACATTTTCGGCTTTTATCAGTCCTAAATCCTGACACACATAATTAAATAATTATCGTAGTCATAGCAACACAACAGAATACACATCTACTACTCAAACTGATAACAAAATTCCTTACCACCTGCTGAAAAATCTTGACCCTAAAATTAGCAATTACTAAAATATGAAAAACTTTCATATTTTGACTGTCACAGATTAAGTGTTAAAAATGGAAACTCTTATTGCAAATTGTATGCAAGAATCCTGCTAATCATTAGTTACTGCCCTTTGTTTCTTAATGTGCTGGAAAGCTGATCTCTCAAATTAAGTATTTCAGTGTGACAGTCATTGAGGATGCAGAAAAAATTAGCTGCGGAAATTCACAATGATGACTACAATCTATTCAAAAATCAGCCCATCAACTTTTACAACATTGATTATAATATATCATTTCAACAGCAATAGCCATTTATATGTACTGAATGTCAAAATTTTCCCAAGGCACTTTTATAAAGAACATTGTTTTGAATGTGGGGCTTCAGGGATTGTCGTCTAGTTTGGGATCTGAAAGGATCAAGCAGCAACATTGATGTCAGGTCCCTCACTCAGATACTCAGTGCCTTTGAACAAGGGATGCACCTCTCCCTCTCCCACTCTCACCCTCTCCATGAGCCCCCAGGAGCCTGCAAGCAAACACACCTGGGTTTGTTAGTTGTGTAATCACCCACCACCAGGTTTAAAACAGCTCTTAATTGGCATGGTGAGTAACACAAAGCTAAGTGCCGAGCAATGGACGGTTTGTAAAAAGACTGCATAGCTCTAAACAGAAGGGCCACAAGATAGGAAGTGTATGGGAACACTGATGAGATGTGTGTCCAGTGCCAATTCTCACCCGAGGAAAAGGGTCAAAGCAGGACAGGCTTATGAAGATGCTCATGTAACCCTAGAAGGAATGCAATGCCAAGATCTTCACATCTGATGGTCAGGTGCTAAGGTTAACTAAAGCTGAACTCTTCAACCTCGTATTTTAGGAGCAAAGATCTCACACTGGCCATGAGAATTGCCATTCAAAGGGTAGCAGGGCTGACCTGGCAATATTGATGCCCACAGGCAAGGAGGCATGTTGCTACAGAGCAGACAGTTGGCAATGGTGGGATTGGTGTCCAACAGAATGGGTGATTTAATGAAAGCTCCATAAACATACCTTAGAGCAGCTCCGACATTGTGAAATCAGATTCAGTAGATGTGCTCTGATGAAGTATCTGCTGAGGTGGAGGCGGTTGACTAACTGTCTTACACAGGACCAGTGCTAGAGGATAATCAACAGCTAAATGTAGAGGCAGTGGTGACTCAGAAAATTATGCACTGTGAAAATCCTCTGTCACAGGAGTTAAGCAGCAACCTCCACTGGTCCAGATGCATGTAACTTGTTGGTGGGGCCTCAGGCAATATTAGAAGGGATGGAACAAGGTAAGCAGACTATCCCCCAACTGACCAATGTACGGGTGCCACATCATTAAGATGACTGCCTGCTCAATGTGACCATTGTTTTGATATTACAGCCATTGCATCACTCCCATGCCTAAGTTATGGGGTTTCACAGAGGAGTCAGCAACCATCTCTTTGTTGGCTTTGATTACTAGCCTTTTCTATTTTCTATTTTGTAAGACTTCTCTTCTACCTTTTCTGCAGATTCCTATTTTTCTTTCTACTTTTTCAAAATGATATTGCAGAATTCTGTGAAATTGTTCCTGATCAAATCTCATTTAAGAGAAGACCTGACATAAATGCCAAAAGGAATCAAAAAGGAGACAACTCAAGATAATTGATAATGTAATTGTAAGCATTTTCTAATGGGCGTGTAAACAGAGGAATCTATTGTTTCATTCTGTGCATTAGAAAGAGGAGTTATAGGCAACATAGTGGAAGATAGCCACTTGACACAATCACAACGGATTTATGAAACGTCCACATCTTCAGATGTTTTGCCTGTCAGAATGTGACTCTATCCTATTTACATCTGGAAAGTTAGACAAATGAAGAAAGGTTTGTAACTTCTCTCCTCACAACCAGGCTGTATGTCTTGTAGCTGGAAGACAATTTAAAGTTTAGCCTTCTCCACTGCAACCATCACCCAAGATAAGTGTTTTTTTTGCAGGAGGAATTATTCTAATCTTTTTTGTCTTTCCCTTCCCTACCCATTTTGGGACATTCTTGCAATCGTGCAATGCCCCACCCAGTGATCTAACCAACAAGTCTGCCCTACCATCACCGCCCCTAAAGTTAAAGTTTATTTATTAGTCACAAGCAGGGCTTACATTAACACTGCAATAAAATTATTGTGAAATTCCCACACTCCGCCGCCTGTTCAGGTTAATGTACCTAACCATCACGTCTTTCAGACTATGGGAGGAAACTGGAGCTTCCAGGGGAAACCCATGCAGACACGGGGAGAATGTGCAAACTCCACACAGACAGTGACTCAAGCCGGGAATCGAGCCTGGGCCCCTGGTGCTATGACGCAGCAATGCTAAAGGGGGGCATAGGAGGGTTTAATGACCATAATCAGTAAAGATCAAATAAAATCTTCTCCTACAAGATCCAGTGTTCAACTGAAAGTTTAAATGTAGCATTGCATTTTATTACTTAAATGATTTATAACAGATTTGATTGATTAATCAACATCATAATTCCAGTAGCTCATGATTACATTTATTCCATGACTGAGGTTGATAGCTATACCTTGAAGCAGTAAATTTCAGACTTCATTCAAAATAGATAAAGAAAAATGTTACTCTACTTCCAATTTTAGAAGAAATGAATGCTTCCAAGTTCCTGGAAGAAAATCTGTTGAATTGCTCATCAAAGGATATAGTTAATATTTCAGTAAGTAAGTACTGGATAAGCATTTTCAATCGAAAAGTCAGCTGTGAAGTAATAGATTTATTTTCAGATGACCAGTTAAGATTTAAAACTGGAAAATGGAACTGTGGATCTGATACTCAATGCAGTAAATGCATTTTCTCGTTATAAACCACAGTAACCTGTTTGCTTGGTGTAGAAAGACTGTGTAAAACTTGAAAGAAATGCCTGTGCCTGTTAATTGTGTATAATGTCTTTTACAGTTCAAGGGAAAGATAACAGAACTGGAAGTGAATATCACAAAGCAATACTCGATGGCACATTTTGATCTCTCTCCCCCCTCTCTCTATGCAGCATTCTCATTATCTAAGGGTTGCTAATCGTAGCTCAGTGATGTCAAGATGTAACAATGGAGCAAGTAGATTGGAAAGGCTCCAAAAACTACCTCAGTTAGTATGCGAATCAAACCCATGCCATTAAGCATTGTACTAACCAATTGAACTAACCAGCCCTACCATATTCAGATATAAAACTTATTACATTCAACTGTGACTAAGGGAATGTATCTTCAACCCTCTAAACACAGTTGGAAATTAATTGATACAGGTAATGTGGTAGCGCAGTTCTTTGGAACACTATGCACCATTGTGCAGGGGCAGTCTTTCACATATAGAGGAAAGGAAAAATGCATAAATTATTCGACTTTGCACAACTGATGGTATTTGATTCTAGAACAGTATGGAGAGAAGTCAAGCAGCAGACTACCCATCATGTCCCTTCCTTGTGGATGGTGTGTGGCATCAGATACTTAATGGGGGAGAAAATGACTCAAGTGAAGAATGAGCTTGATAGTTTTATTCTGCAAAAGTGTTGAAAATTTCTTAATTCTCATTGGATGAATACAATTAATTGGATGACTTGTTTAATTTAGACACATAAACATTAATGGAGCCTTAAGGATTAGTTAGGTGAAGAAAATAATGAAACTGATAAAAACTGAAGAAAAGTAGACTTCTTGAAATGAATCCTAAAATTCTTATTTGGATGCCAGACATCACCTGAAATATGGGGAGGTGGGGGATGTTGGGATGTCTGTAGTGGGAATGCATGTCTACATTGCATAATCCTTCCTGAGAATTTGTTGTGTTGGAGTGGGCTCTGGAATGACAATGCCACCTCACTATTTTATCAAAATCTCAGGACTAATGAAAAATTGAGAGTTTCTGCTTATTACACCTCCTCTAGACCCATCTTTCATTCCTTTATTTATTCCATTACAATCTCCTTTGCCTTTTGATATTAGAGTCATAGAGGTTTACAGCATGGAAACAGGCCCTTCAGCCCAACGTGTCCATGCTTCCTTTTTTTTAAACCCCTAAACTAATCCCAAGTGCCCACATTTGGCCCATATCCCTCTATACCCATCTTACCCATGTAACTGTCTAAATGCTTTTTAAAAGATAAAATTGTACCTGCCTCTACTACTACTACCTCTGGCAGCTTGTTCCAAGCATGCAGCACTCTCTGTGTGAAAAAATTGCCCCTCTGGACAATTCCCTCTCTCCTCTCTCACCTTAAACCTATGTTCTCTAGTTTTAGACTCCCCTATCTTTGGGGAAAGATATTGACTATCTAGCTGATCTGTGCCCCTCATTATTTTATAGACTTCTGTACAATCACCCCTCAGCCTTATACATGCCAGAGAAAAAAGTCCCAGTCTATCCAGCCTCTCGTTTTAATTCAAACCATCAAGTCCTGGTAGCATCCTAGTAAATCTTTTCTGCACGCTTTCTAGTTTAATAATATCCTTTCTATAATAGGGTGACCAGAACTGTACACAGTATTGCAAATGTGGTTTTACCAACGTCTTGTACAATTTCAATAAGACATCTCAACTCCTGTATTCAGTGTTCTGACCAATGAAACCAAACGTACTGAATGCCTGCTTCACCACTCTGTCCAATCTGTGACTCTACTTTTAAGAAGCTATGAACATGTACCCTAGATCTCTTTGTTCTGTAACAGTCCCCAGTGCCTTACTATTAACTGAGTAAGTCCTGCCCTGATTCAATCTACCAAAATGCATCACCTTGCATTTATCTAAATTAAACTCCATCTGTCATTTGTCAGCCCACTGGCCCAATTGATCAAGATTTGGTAGTTTTTGTTTTACTGAGTTGACTGACAGGATTCTAATTCTACAAATTGCCTCTGATGTCATAAATATTTTTCGCCCACAACCCATACTGTGGCCAGCCAGCCAGATTGATAGCTGAGCCTTCAGTCAGGTAGAGAGAGCTATAGCTGTGGACAGCTCTGTACTGGGGCTAAGGTTGATCAGGTGAAGCCAGGCATTTTGACAGGGGTAGGGAACTCAGTTGGAGGTGTTCAATTGAAAGTGGATGGAAGGAGGATGGAAACTGGTGGATTGAGTGAGGCATCTCACTTAGGTACTTACTTCCTGAATCGACCAAGTCCTAACCTTGAGGAAGCTTGCGCATTACCTTCTTGGGAAACATACCACTTAAAATTAAAGGTCTATATAACTGTGATGATACTGTGCCTTGAGAAATGCAGTTTTATCATGTTTCTTGAAAGAGATATGTTTCATTGTCAACTCTGTTTTACATGGTGCTGATTGTATGTAAAGATGTACAGGTTAGGTTGGTTGGCCATGCTAAATGGACTCTAGCGTCAAGGGGATTAGCAGGGTAAATGTGTGGGGTTACAGGAAGAGGGCCTGGCTGAGATTGTGGTCAGAACAGATTTGATCGGCCAAATGGCCTCCTTCTGTACTGATAGGATCTACGATTTGATAATTTGCCAGGGCAGAGGCAGGTCAAATGTTGGGAATACAGGATAAGATTTTAGCTAATGGTGTGTTTATCAAAACAGAGTTAATGCATTTTTGTTTAGCCAGGTTTCCCTTGGGGTCAGAGTAGAATTTTGATTAGGTTGATTGGCAGATTCAGAGTCATGTGCTAATGGGAGGAGCTAAGCTTACAGGAAAGATACAAAGTTTCTTCTTTTTAAAACAGTTTCTGCCTGGTTCTTAAAGAAGCAAGGGTGTCTTTCTCTCTCTGGAGGCTGCTGTTTGGTGCTATAAGAAGATACAGTGTCTCTGTTTCCCTCTCTCCACAGGTATTCAAAAAGCTCCAGAGCTGTTAACAAGTACAAGAACATGAGTATGTGTTGTTTGCTAACTGATTTTTAAGAGAGGTTTTAAGTCGTAAGCAGAATATTGCTTGAATTGGAAGTAATAGAGATAGGTTAGCAGTTAAGAATTGGATCCTTTCATCTTTAAGTATTATTCAAATGTTAAATGTTAAACTGATTTATTTGTTATAGTTAAACTGTATTGTTTAGAAAAGTTTGTTAGATAAAAGCCCCTAGTGTGTCAATAGAATTACATCTAGGGTGAAACAATCGTCATGTTAATATAAAAATAGTAAATAGTTGGGAACTAGCCTCGCTTCCTAATATACCTTGGGGTTTCTGATCAGTATCCTAACAAAAACAGTAAGGTTTGTTGCGAAGGTGCCTCAGTGAATTGGTTCACTGCAGGCTGTACACATTGTTGCCACTATGTACTGATGGTGGAAGAAATGAATGTTTAAAGGCTGGAGAATTGTGGCTATGAAGAGAGATTGGAGAGTTTGGGGTTGCTTTCCATGGAACAAGGAAGACTGAGCGGTGACATGATTGAGGCATACAAAATTGTGAAAGGTAGGGAGAGAGTAGACAGAGGAGCCTGTTTTCATTGGCAGAGAATTTAACAACTCAAAGTCATAGATTCAAGCTAAGTGACAGAAGGATTAGAAAAACTTTGTATGCAGATGGTAGTGGGTGCCTAGAATTCACTGCATGGTTTTGTGGTGGAGGCAGAGACCCCAAACTTATTTGAAAAAGTATCTGGATCTGCATCTTAAGTGCTGTAAGTTGCGGGAAGATGGTATTAGAAAGGGCACCTGGGTCTCTTTGAGTCGGCATGGACAAGATGACTGAAGACCTCCTTCTATGCTGTATTATTCCTATGGTTTCTATGGTGGTGGATGAGTTGCCAATCAAGCGGGTTATATTGTCCTTGATGGTGTCCAGTTTCTTGAATGTTGTTAGAGCTGTATGCAAAAGTAGGCATTCATGGAGGATGGTGTGGTCAACTGTATCTTCGACAGCATCTTCTAAACTTGTGACCTCTACCACTTAGAAGGACTAAGGGAGCAGATACATGAGAACCACCACCTGCAAATTCTGCTCCAAATCACACACCATTGTGACTATTTCACCATTCCTTCACAGTCATTGGGTCAAAATCTTGGAAGCCCCTTCCTAATGCCACTATTGGTGTACCTACAACACATGGTTTGAGAAGATGGCTTACCGCTCATGGGCAATTAGAGATGGCCGATAAATGCTGGTCTGGGTGGCAGTGTCGACATACAATGAGGGAATAAATTAAAAAAGTGGACAGCATGATGTTGGGAAAGCACAGAAAGGGGCAAATAAAAAGAATATGGTAGATCTAAAATTGCAAAACACTAAATTAACAACAAAATAGCACACTACAAAACATTGAATTTTATCATTTATAATCCTGGAATGTGCTTTAATAGTCGGCATCCTAACATATACACCTTATAATTTAAATAACATCATATTTCTTATAAATAGGCTACAAGGGTGGCATTTAAATTAGATTCATTAAATTCATTTACACTTCAGTGGTTGAGAAACTAATCCTTTGATTTTGCATCCGGCAAACATTAAAAGATAGATGCAGGAAAGCACTTGCTCACTGGGAATACCAAACACAGACATTCAATTGAGAATAAGCAAACAAGACCAAGACAGATCAGGGCTGGAATTCACCTAGGGAAGTATTGCAAAATGGGCAATAGCAAATTGGCAATCATCTTACAATTTGTCTGAAATGGGAAAAAAATGAGTTTGTATAAAAAGGGTTGTCCTTTCATGGAACCAGATGGCAGAATATTCTATCCTGGAGACAAGTCCATTGGCGGGTGGCTGTGAAGGTTGACGTGATTCCCGCTGGGTGACAGGGCGGATGAATATGCACGATCATCTACATTCTGGCTAATTAATCAGTGAGGAGCTCGATGAATCTCATGGCAGCGGGTGGGCATGAAGTTACCCGTATTGCTATTATCTCATGGGGTGAAGATCCTGGTGCCAAATGCAAAGGGCACCTGGATAGATAATCACTGCTAGCGGGCTAAGAGCTCTGCATTACTCCTCTGGAATCCTCGAGGCCATAGCTCAAACTGGAAAAGCTGGCAGATGTGAACAACCACATCCTGGAATACGAGGATGTCTCCGGCATTGCTTTTCACTCATCTCTGGATAAGAGCATTGCCTGCAACGGGCACATGCTCGCCATTGCAGTGCACCAGTATCTTGACTGTTTGTAACCCTGCTGCCTCTTCTTGCTTAGAGCCTTGTTCCTCCTGGCCCTCTGCCAGTCTGTGAGGGGCCGTCCTTCTCCTCATCAGGATGAGAGCCATTACCAAGGAAGAGCTACATGCAGCCTGCATCATCAATGCCTCAGTGGATGTGTGAGCCAATTGAAGTGATACATTTAATGCCTTAGTCCCTCCATCTCAAAGCCAATGGGACAGTGCTAAGCCCTTCTGTATAGACATGGCATTCCCAATTCCCTCCTTCAAAGTAAAGGATATCATGGAGGACCAGAGATTGTTGTTCCTCCTGTTCAATCATGTTTGCATATGGAAACATTGCTCTATGATCAGTGTGTTGAGAGCCATGTGCACGAAGCCTCCCTCTGACATATTACACTTGTCTCTACTATCCTCAAAACTCTATCAAGAAACCATTTCCTAGCACATATGAAGAGGAAATGACGAATTCTTGTCAGCTATGACCATGCAGCCAGGAGGATGGAGGTTTCGAATCGCAAATTGGTTCCCTGCACATGCTATGGCCTGTACAGACATCTACCTTCCTCCTTCCCTCACTCCTTTCATCCCCGCCTCTGGGTCCAGCCAATGGCAAAGGGCACTGAATGAACAATAGCTCCACACCTTGCTGGGATCTCTGTTATGAGACCCATGAGTCAGGAACAAACCTACTGCAATGTGGTCTTCAGCATAGAGGGAACACAACCAAGTATGGGGCTGACATCCAGTTGCCTCACAGTTATTAGTATGTCCCTTTAGTTGGCCACTTGTCCTGACCTTGAGTTCGACCCACTCAAAAAGATCCTCCTCCCACTTTGAGGGATCTCACTAACTAACTAGACTAAAAGTCGGATTTTTAAAAATGGTGCACATCATCTTTCAAACTCACTCTACCACCTTCTAACTTCCTCCTGCCCTTCCTTTTATCAACCTGGACCCAGCCCCCAGTATCACCATTCCTCTGTCACTCTTGACCTCCCTCTTTACCCTGGACCCTCTACCCTGCCATTCTTTCCTAGACACTCACCACCGTCTCCAACTTTCACTGGATACCCCCCTCACCTTGTGTGTTCAAGAGTGAGATCAATAGATTTCTACATATTAAAAAGATCAAGGGATGCAGTGATAGTGCTGGAAAATGGACCACAGTAGAAGTTCAGCCATGATCTCACTGAATGGTGGAATGGGCTTGAAGGGCTCAGTGGCCTTTTCCTGCTTTTATTTATTATGTTCCCAGGAGACACTCCCTCCAACCTTTCCTAGACACCACCCCCCCAGCGCCTCTTTCTTGGACACTCTTCCCACTCTTCCCCAATAAGCTTGCTCCTGTCCAGCTTTCACTCCATCCCACTATCCATGCTCTCCAGCCATTGCCTGCCTCCTGTGCCCAGCTTTGGCTGAAAAAGCATCAGTAGTTCCAAATTACTATGAATACTTCTAACAATTTTACAGTGTTTGATTAGATATTCTATTTAGTTTAAAAGCACAATTTACAAGTGGATTGTAAAATCAATACAAGTTCGTTGCGGAGCTTTGACTAACTGCAGCTTCTGAATATTTCCATAATGTGCTGTACTTTATAACAGTGTGCAATAAAGGAACCTACAGGTTACTGCATTAAGCTTTCCACAGCTATCTCCTCAGATAATGGGTTTTGGTCTTGAGTCTAGTGGGAATTTCAACGCACATGGTAGCTGCCAGCTATAAAAAATCAAGTTTAGTCCTATATGGGGCATTAATAGAAAAAGGACTCTACCTACCAGTAACTACTGTATTTATGTCTATAGCATGAAAATAAAATGCCCTAACTACAGCTAGCAATAAAAGTTTTGGCTGTCAAGGAGAGAACATCTTTTTTAAGAAACAGGCACTTCGGTATCAGCTCAGAGATCATAAATATTGCTATAATCAAGGTGATGTTTTGGTGTTATAGGCTGTATTGCGGACCCAGTTTTGTGAGAGAATACATGTTGTGTAATGTCTGCATATTACAGATGCAAATGAAATGCTAGCAAGAAACTCACACCCAATAGCTGTTTAAAGTGATTAAGACATCCTCATTTGCCTGCTTACTAAGCAATCAGAATGGAGGCCCATTTCACAAGAAGACAATTGCAGATTTAATCAAACAAGCAAGAAAGTGGAAGACAGGATCAGGGGAACAGAGAGCACAGCTTGGTACAGAAAATACACAATTTTGAAGTAAATTATTAGGCTACTTTGTTGATCTCTTTTAAACCTCTGTGCACAGCAAGAATTCCAGAAAACCTATTAAGACTGTAAATGCTTGAAAGGAGACCCAGCAGGATGGTGCCAATTCACTTACAAAATCCAGTTGTCTCACAAACTACTGCTCTTTGCCAGTATCAGTGCTCTATATCTGTTCACAGGATCAATACTGTGCTCCTACCCACAAGGACAAGCAGACCTTCAACTGGCATGAACAGCCTGCACTAGTACTGCAGCAAGGGATTGCAGACTCTTTCATCTGATCCAAGGAAACAATGCTGGAAATTGTAGAAGGAACAAGTAATTGTGAAACCAGTAGCTTTCCCTGAGGTCATGACAAGCACCATAATGGTCATAACATGTAACATTTTCCTAATAAGAATCATGTATGGACATGTTTATTCATGCAAAAAGATAGAGAAAACTATGCAATGATAGTGATGATACAGTCTGACAGAGTTGAATTTTAAGGATGGCGAGCGATTGGTGCTCACTATCCTGAGAGTCGGCGTGTAATTCACTACTGCTGATTCTCAGACACCCATTGTCATTTCATGCTCACTTGAGAGCTTATTGATAAACGGCACACTTGGAAGAAGTTCTGCCCGTGAGAGATTGGCCAACAGCTCTCCAACCTACACAAACAAAAACCGAAAATGCTGGAGAAACCCAGCAACTGTGGAGAGAGAACAGGGCCAACGTTTTGAGTCAGGGTGACCCTTTGTCAGAACCTTCGGCCAGACACAGTGCTGCAGTGGCCAGAAGCAGTACTGCAGCACTGTGCCTGGAACTAAGTCCTGGAGTTAGGGACAGGAGGGTAGGAGCCACCCTGGACATGGTTTGGAGCAGGGTCGGGTGGAAACAATCGCGGCACTGGGGAGTCGGCTGGAGGGGAGTGGGAAGGAGGGCCACAGCTCCAAGGTCATGAAGGGATCTTCAGTTTGAGGCATTCCCCATTATCCATTCCAAGATGGAGAAAAGTTTTTTTTCTCTGTTTCCCACCCTACTTACACCTACTACCAGTTATAAAAATTGGGCCTGGGCAAGGACTTAATAGGTGAAAGAGTGGGTTTCGTGCCTGAGGCCTGTCTTCCCAAGCATGAAATTGGATCTGGGTTTGGGTCTGGGTTCCCAGGGGAATTCTGTCCATTCAATTTTACACTCCACCACCTTTGAACCTGCCTCTGAACCAGGGGAGTGTAAAACTCTGCCCATAGAATCTGGGGCACAATTAGTGGCAATCTTGTGAGTTCAAACAGGGCTGAGGGCATAATCTCTGCTGTCATTTCAATGCAGTCCATTATCATTGAGTATGCCACATTTCATGAAACAATAAACTGAGGCTCAGTCTATTTGTTCAGGTTAATGTAAAACATTCTCCGACATTCATCATAGAATAGCAGAGTTCTCTCAATGTGTGGGTCAACAGTTAGCCCTCAACCAATACCAAAATGCAACTATTTAGTCATTTTAACTCCCAGCTGGGAAGCTTGGGCTGGATTCTCCGACCTCTCCCACAGCTGGGATTCCTGTAGCTGGTCCTGCTGCAGTGAATAGAGATTTGGCTGAGCGCTGAGGCATGAACGGTCAGAGAATTCCAGCCTATGTGTCACATTCAGCTACATGCAAACAGTTAATGCATTTCAAAAGATATTAATTGGCCGTGGGGTTCTTTGGAATAAGGACATTAAAGGCGCTATATAAATTAAGCTGCTTTCCGCAGAAATGAAAAACTCACAAGAGAAATTGAATAATTCCACAAAACATATTTGTGCAGTTATTGATAAATGGCTGTATTGCAGTGTGCTGTGGAGTTTATGAAAATGCTGGTACATGTGCAGTGGAGATCTCAGTGATGCAAGTAATCAGCACATTGCTGTTTAAACTCTAAATGATGTATTCACAACCAACTTTGAGTCAGAAATTCAAAAAGCTTATAATGTCAAATGTTTCACTCTCAAAACAGATTACTGAATACATTGATGTGGTGATGTGCAATATGTAATGGTTTAAGATTAGGTAGCTGGATTTGATTCATATCCCAGCCATAAAATGCCCGAACACATATAAAAGTGGTAGAAAACACCCAGGTGTGTCTGACCCCAATGAACCCACATTCATGGAAGTTTCATGCCACCATAATCCTGAGGTTGATCAGAGATACTATGTCCTGGCAGCAAACTAACTCCTCCAATTAAAGATAAAAACAGAAAATGCTGCAAATACTCAGTAGATCAAGCAGCATCATTTCTGCTATTATTTCTTTGTTCTGATCGAAGGTCATTGATGTGAATCATTAATTCTAGCTGGGATTTTGTAGCACTGATAGTATTCTCATCCACCTGGCCAGGGAACTGGTGGGGAACCCCAGTTATTTCCACATACAGGGTTGCCTGATAGAATCAAGTGGCTTGCGCCTGCTGTCAGACCTTCCCTGCAACTGAGCTCCCCAGTGAGGGCTGCCGGCCAATCAGAGGCTGAAAGCTCATCACTGCTACCCGCGCCAGCATGATCAAGTGCCCACCTCAGGCTCACGATCAGGGAGGGACCCCTGACCACAGGTAAGTCAAAGTGGGAAGGGGATCAGAAGATAGGAGTTGTGGGAGGGGAACTGCAGGGGATAGGAGGCAAGGAAAGTGGAGTGGCTTTCAGCTGTCACTCCCTGCCCAATGCCAGCTCCCTCAGTTAGGCACAGAGTGCCTGATAAAGGGGGACTGCCCCCCTCTCTTTCTTCAGGAGGCCGCTGGCAAATCTAATCGGTTTTGCAGGGCAGGCTTCCATGGGCTGTGGGTTGAGTAATTATGGGTCAATTGCCTCGTTAATAAGCCACTGGCAACTGGGAATCCTGCAACAGTCATTTCTACCCTCCAATTTAATTAGGGGAGGTTTGCCTGCCAGTGGGAGACTGACACACATAGATCATAGAAGCCCATTCGGTCTATCGAGTCTGCACCGACCACAACCCCACCCAGGCCCTATCCCCATAACCACATGGATTTACCCTAGCTATTCCCCCTGAAACTAAGGGGCAATTTAGCATTGCAAATCCCCCTAACCCACACTCCTTTGGACAGAGTACCCAGAGGAAATCCATGCAGACACGGGGAGAAAGTGGAAATTCAACACAGACAGTGAGTCAAGCTGGGAATCAAACCTGGTCCCTGGCTCTGTGAGGCAGCAGTGCTGAATTTTATGTAACTCGGGTAAAAAGCATGAGGAGCAACACTTCTTTAACCATTGGCAGACTTGGGGCTACATTTACCAGAGACAGCCAATTAAAAGGCTACTGTCAGGATATTCATTCTATTAAAGATGGTGGCCTATGAAAGAGCTCTCGGCAGTTCAGCAACCTTCAGGATCCACACACACAACCTCCGGCAATGTAATTTCAACCCTCAAAAAAGCTTGGAAAAGTGAATGATTCTCACAAGTAGTCATGAACAAACCCAGTGCAGAAGATTCCTGATTTCAACCTCGCACAAAGCTTATGGGCATCAACAAACTGCATCCAGGCAAACCCTGGCAGATGCAGATACCTGATATACAAATGAAAAATTTAAAATTCTGCTGTAGTCACCCAGCACAGACCCATGACGCACAATGACTCAATGGGTTCAGCACAGTGGCACATTGGCTAATATTGCAGCCTCACAACACCAGGGACCCAAATTCAATTCCAGCCTTAGATGACTGTTATTGTGGAGTTTGCATGTTCTCCCTGCATCTGCATGGGTTTCCCCTGGGTGCTCCAGTTTCCTCTCTCAGTCCAAAGATAGAACATAGAACATAGAACAGTAGAGCACAGTACAGGTCTTTCGGCCCTCGATGTTGTGCTGAGCTATGTCCAAACCCAAGATCAAGCTATCCCACTCCCTAGCATTCTGGTGTGCTCCATGTATCTATCCAATAACTGCTTGAAAGTTCTTAGTGGAGTCAGATACTTTATCACAGCAGGCAGTGCATTCCACACTCCAACCACTCTCTGAGTAAAGAATCTACCTTGGACATCCCTCCTACATCTCCTACCATGAACCTTATAGTTATGCCCCCTAGCAACAGCTACATCCACCCGAAGAAATAGTCTCTGAATGTCCACTCTATCTATCCCCCTCATCATCTTATAAACTTCTATTAAGTCGCCTCTCATCCTCCTCCACTCCAAAGAGAAACGCCCAGCTCCCTCGATCTTTCCTCATAAGATCTACCCTTCATACCTGGTAAATTTCCTCTGCACTCTTTCTAAAGCTTCCATATCCTTCTTATAGTGAGGTGACCAGAACTGCACAGAATATTCCAAATGTGGTCTCACCAAGGTCCTGTATAGTTACAGCAAAACCCCACGGCTCTTATACTCAAATCCCCTGTTAATTAACGCTAACGCACTATAAGCCTTCTTCACGGCTCTGTCCACTTGAGTGGCAACCTTCAGAGGTTCGTGGAAATGAACCCCAAAATCTCTCTGTTCCTCCACATTCCTCAGAACCCTGCTGTTGACTCTGTAATCCACATTCCAGTTTATCCTTCCAAAATGAATCACCTCGCACTTATCAGGGTTAAACTCCATCTGCCACTTTTCTGCCCAGCTCTGCATCCTATCAATGTTTCTTTGCAGCCTGCAAGAGCCCTCCACCTCATCCACTACTCCACCAACCTTGGTGTCATCAGCAAGTTTACTAACCCACCCTTCAACCCCTTCTTCCAAGTCACTGATAAAAATCACAAATAGCAGAAGACCAAGCACCGATCCCTGTGGTACACCACTGGTAACTGGCCTCTAGTCTGAAAATTTTCCCTCCACCACCACCCTCTGTCTTCTATGAGACAGCCAGTTACTTATCCAATCGGCCAAATTTCCTTCTATCTCACACCTCCTTACTTTCTTCATGAGCTTACCATGGGAAACCTTCTCAAACGCCTTACTAAAATCCATGTATACAACATCAACCACTCTACCTTTGTCTACACACTTAGTTACCTCCTCAAAGAATTCAATCAAATTTGTGAGGCAAGACTTACCCCTCATGAAACCATGCTGGCTATCCCAGATTAAGCTGCATCTTTCCAAATGGTCATAAATCATATCCCTCAGGACCTTTCTCATTAACTTACCAACCACCGAAGTAAGACTAACTGCCTATAATTACCAGGGTCATTCCCATTTCCTTTCTTGAAGAGAGGAACAACATTTGCTGCTCTCCGGTCTTTTGGCACAATGCAAAATGTGCAGATTAGGTGGATTAGCCATGCTAAATTGCCACTTAATGTCCTGAAATGATGTTGGTTAAGGGGGTTAATGAGGTAAATATGTGGGGTTATGGAGATATGACTGGGGTAATGTGCTGTGTTGGAGAGTTGGCGCAGATGCGATGAGCCGAATAGCCGCCTTCTACACTGTAGAGATTCTATGATTCTCTGAAATAGAAAGGAGGTAGTGATACACACCAGAAGTAATGCCTGGTTTGACTACATTGATGTAAAATTATGGTTGTTGTTATATACCTAGCCATGTGAAAGAAGAAAAGCAAGACAGACACACTCCAGTGACCATTGGACAAGTAACACCAGGGTCCTTCTCCATGGACCAAAGGGTGTCTAAAAAGTAGGGCCATCCACCAAAGCCTGATGGGTGGATGCCACATGGCAGTCAAGCTGCTAGCCAAATGGGCACGGAGAAACAACAGGCTCTTTATTGGCCACCTAAATGCCTCAACTGAGCCCCAGGCAGGCAGCTTGTCTGTCACCTTTCCCAGTGGTAATATGGCATAGAAGTGGGAAAATGTGGGGGGCACCATTCACTGTCTTCCCACACCATTTTGCCAGCAGTCCTGAATCCCAGATTGTTCCCAAACAGCTGGTAAAATTCAGCCCACTGAATCCAATTCCAACGATATAATTTAGTATTGCTTTTATAGCATTAGTTAACTCCTGTAATTAACACCTGTAGTGTAAATAATAACACCCGCCTCTGATATTTTTAATGATAAACACTGTATTGTACATTATTCAGGATTCTCACCCCTTGAATATCCCTACAATTATAATTTTCCCATGGAAGGATTTACTTATACTTTCTTGCTATAACTGATAGGATTGTTTAATATTTTCTATGGCCTCTTCTACTCCTCTTCCAAATCTGAACATTTTTCACATTTCCGTTGATCTATGAATAATAGTGCTGCCATTGCTGCCTGATCCAATTTATAATTCTTCCTCATAATTGCTTTGAGTTCCAATTTACATTGTCATCTTTTACACCTTGATTTCTGCTTTTGTATTACAACCCTTTCAAAAACAGCATCTCCCTCACTGCCAAAAACTCAAATAAATAAATAAACAAATAGGTGTGATTTGACTGACTGCAGCTGCTGGCTGCTCATCCCAATTTCTCATTGCCTTCATAATTCTGCTCACCAAGATTTATACTCACTAAGCTTTATACCACCAGACTTCCAAAATAAAGATTTTCTTCCTGATTTCATTTTTTACATTGACAAGACATTCAAAATGTTGACATCCCCCTGCTGCCAACCTATACACAAAAATATGTACTGACCTTTAAAAATCAATATTGTCCCCCTCAATTTATTTCTTCTTTACTTCTAATCATTCAAATGAAGAAACGCCAGAAATAAAGGATGTGAATACCAGCCATTCTAGGTATTTATTTCACCTGCATCGGGAATCTAGCTATACATACCAGCTTTTCAAAATATGTAATTCACATATGCTCACTTCTGCCAGTAAACCAAAAATAAACACCAACCTCTTAGAATAGGTATTTTCTCTGCTGTCAAACTAAAAATGAATAAATAACTAGCTGCCATTACAATTGCAGGCTGCTCGCCCTGATCTATAATTCATATTCACCCATATTGTTTTTCGCCCACGTTATTCTAACAACCGGTAAAAATATGCTTTTTACTACTGACATTGTGGGCAAAAATAAGTGAATAAATAAATAGTATTGCCACCCATTTATAAGAAGTAACTCGTACACATTTTTGCCATTTGAGGCAAAGATGGCCATGTCCATCATCTGGAGTTCTGGCGGGTAGGTAGGTGATTGGTAAAGTTAATCTTCACCAGGAAGGTTCTGTGGCAAATAGGACATGGTACCAAGCATGTTTCAGTTTTGTATGAGCTGCTGGTTCGGGGTTTCCTCTCCTGCTTCAGATATACACTTGTTTTTGAAGAAGGCCATACTGTTTTTTCACTTGGTTGCACCAGTTACAGTGAACCTGGGTAAGCTTCTTCCAAGACTTGGTTTTGATACCCAAGACTCCAATACAAAACTTTCAAAGTGTTCTTACAGTGTCTCCTTTGACCACCATGACAACACACCTCAGATTCAAGCTTTCTATGGAAGATTCGCTTTGGTAAGCAAGTGTCAGCCATTCTGGCCATGTGAGCAACCTAACTCAGTTCTGACTGTCTCAATATGATGGGGTTGTTTGGCATTTCATCTGGAATGAGCCCCTCAGTGTCTGGTATTTTGGCCTTCCCTCTGATTTTTTGAGGCAGCTCAGATGAAAGTGGCTCATCTCTTGGTATGACACTAATACACCGGTCTCGCGTGTGTAAGATAGGTGTGGGCAGAACTATTGCTTAAAAGCACCTGTATATGTTGTTGTTCATAACACCCTGTCACATGTTTCAACATAAAGCAAATTTGAATTTTTTCCCAAAGTAGGTTTATAGGCTGCAGCCACTAAACATTTGTACTGTACCCAGATGAGTCAGTTTGTGGAATATCACAACTCTCAGTCTTGAGAGAATATGATTTCACAGTGTAATTAAAGATGTGGTTCAAAAAAGAGTCATTCTGCATATTACAATATTCCTGATGCAAGGTGCTCAGGAAAAATAGGACAGGAAAGAAAAAAAGAGGAAGAGGAGAATTGGTTATGGAGAAAACTGACCCCCTGAAGAGAGAGCATGTCTTTGAGGAGTCAAAGACAGAAGTCATTTGCTTAGACATAAGAAACCAACAATACTGTAGATCATAAGAACATAGAACATTACAGCGCAGTACAGGCCCTTTGGCCCTCGATGTTGCGCCAACCAGTGGAACCAATCTAATGACCCTCTAACCTAAACTATTCCAATATTATCCATATGCCTATCCACTGACCATTTGAACGCCCTTAAAGTTGGCGAGTCCACAACTGCTGCAGGCAGGGCATTTCACGCCCTTACTACCCTCTGAGTAAAGAACCTACCTCTGACATCCGTCCTATAATTACCACCCCTTAATTTAAAGCTATGTCCCCTTGTGTTAGCCATCACCATCTGAGGTAAAAGGCTCTCACTGAACACCCTATCCAATCCTTTGATCATCTTGTATGCCTTTTTTTTTCCTGCCACCTCTCAGCCCAGCTCTGCAGCTTATCTATGTCCCTCTGCAAACTGTAACATCCATCCTCACTGTCTACAACTCCTCCAACTTTGGTGTCGTCAGCAAATTTACGAATCCATCCTTCTACACCCTCATCTAGGTCATTTATAAAAGTAAGGGACCAATGGAGGGGAAAGATTTAGAGGAACAAGTTTACAGGAAAATTACAGATCCAAAAACTTAGAGTAGTGATAAAGATGGACTTTAATTCTTCCAATACAGACTGGGATATGAAGTGTAAAGGGCATCGAAAAAGAAGAGGCTCTGAGGTGTATTCAGGAGAATTTTCCTGAACAGTACATTTCTAGCCCAATAAGGAAGGAGGCATTGCTGTATCTGATTCTGGAGAATGAAGTGGATCAAGTATATTAAACGTCAGTGGGGAACATTTAGGGAACAGTGATCATAACTTCATAAGATTTAGATTAGCTATGGAAGAGGACAAGGAGTAATCTAGAGTAAATACAAATATTTGAAGGAGGGCCTATTCCAGTGGGTTGAGAAGTGGGTAAATTGGAATGAAAGGTTGGCAGATAAAATTGTAATGCAACATTGGGCTGCCTTTAAAGAGGAGATGGTTCATATACAGCTAAGGTACATTCTCATGAAGAGAAAGACAAGACAACCAAAGCTAAATTCCCTGGATGACAAAAGGGATAGTGATTATGATGGGGCATAAAAAGAGGCATATAACATACACCAGTGCAAATAACAATCAGACCCAATATTAAAAAATGGGAGGAGAAATGAATAAGAGACTATGAGAGATAAAAAGAAAGTATGTGAAAAAACTGGAAATTAAAATAAAAAACAGTTCAAAAGTTTCCTACAGGCATATAAACAGTAAAATGGGACTATGAAGAGGAATGGGGCTGTTTCAGGACAAAAATGGGATCTACACATGAAGGCAGAAGACATGGCTAATTGACATTTTGCACCTGTCTTTACAACTGAAGGAGATGTTGCCAAAGTCATAGTGAAAGAGTAGAGATGTTGGATAGGCTGCACATTAATAAAGATGGGGTAATAGAAATAGTAGCTGTACTTAAAGTTAAAGTTACTAGGACCAGATGGATTGCATTTAAAGATGCTAAGAGAAATAAGGGTAGAAACTGCGCAATAACTTTTCATGATCTTTCAACCCTCCTTAGATGCAAGAATTTTACCAATAGCTGAGAGAATTGCAAATGTTATATGCCTGTTTGAAAAGGGTTTAAAGATAAACTGAACAGCTCCAGGCCAGTCACTTTAACCTTGGTGGTGGAAAAGATTTTAGAAATGATGATCTGAGCCAAAGTGACAGTCACTTGGATAATTGTGGTTAATTAAAGAAAGTTAGCTTGGACTTGTTACAAGCAAATTTCTGTACCTAACTTGACTTCATTTTTTTTGAGGTAACAGAGATTGTTGATGAGGGTAATGTAGTTGATATATGTGAACTTCAAAAGACATTTGACAGGGTGCTCAATAGTTTTGCAAGCAAATTTGACATTTGTGGAATAGAAAGGACAGAAGGAGCATGGATACAAAGTTGAAACAAAGCGAAGTGATGAATAATCTTTTCTCCTGGAAGCTGCGTGGGTGTGTTTCTATGCAGCAACTTAAAACTTCCGGAACAGGGGTGCACAATTTGACAACTTAATTTGCCACCTGAGTGCAGTTGTGCAAAATAAGTTGAAGGGGCTGCATACTTAAATAAATCACCTGCACACTCCAAAGAAATGTTGGTAATGAATGGTTGATTTTCAAACTGGAGGAAGGTATATAATGGGGTTACCCAGGGGATCAGTGCTAGACCACATCTTTTTTTAATATACATAGATGATTTATGTTTTAGTGTGCAAGGTACAATTTTAAAATTTATGGATAACCCACACTTTGGAAGTGTTGTGAACTGTGAGAAGGAACAGGACATTGATAGACTTGTGAAATGGGTGGACAAATGGGAGATAAAATTTAATACAGAGAAGAGTGAAGTGATATACATTAATAGGAAGAACAGGAGAGATGGCACGGTGGCACTGCTGTCTCACAATGCCAGGGATCCGAGTTCAATTCCCAGCTCAGGTCACTGTCTGTCTGCACGTTCTCCCCTTGGCTGCGTGGGTCTCCTCTGCATGCTCAGATTTCCTCCCGCAGTCCGAAAGGTGTGCTGGTTAGGTGCATTGTTCATGCTAAATTCTCCCTCGGTGTACCCAAACAGACACCGGAGTGTGGCGACTAGAGGATTTTAACACTAACTTTATTGCTGTGTTAATGTAAGCCTACCTGTGACGAATAAATAAACTTTACTTTAAATTGAAAGATAAATTCTAAAGGGGTGCAGGAACAGAGAAACCTTGGGGTATTTGTGCATAAATTGATGATGGTGACCGGACGGATTGAGAAAGTGGTTAAAGTAGCGTACAGGATCCTAAGCTTAGAAATCGAGGCATTGAGTTCAAAATGGTGAACTTCTTTAAAACACTGCTTCAGCCCCAACTGGTATACTGTGTCCAGTGCTGGGCATGCACTTTAAAAAGGATGTGAAGCAATTGGTTCTAGGAGATGAGAACCTTCAGTTGTGAGGAAAGATTGGAGAAGCTGGTGTTGTTCTCCTCATAAAAGAGAGAGGATTTGAAAGAATTGTTCAAAATCAGGAGGGGTCTAGATGGAGTAGATTGAGAGAAACTGATTCCATTTACAGAAGGATTGAGAATCCGAGGACACAAAGTGAAAGAATCGAAGGTGACATGAGGAACATGTTTTGTGCAGTGAGTGGTTAGGATCTAGAATGTACAGCTTGAGTGTAATGGAAGCAGATTTAATCATGGTTTTCAAAAGGGAATTGGATAAACACTTGAAGAGAAATAATTGCAGGGCTACAGGAGAAGAATGGGAGGATTAGCTAAATTGCTTTTGCATAGAATAAGCATGATTCAACAGGTGGAATAGCCTCCTCCTGTGCTCTTGCCATTCAATATGGTTAAACTTGCATTCCACACTTTATCCATGGATGGCAATGTTGCATTTCTGCCTTCACTGGAAGAACTTGCTTGAGTCCATGTGAAATAATAAAATGGCTGTTTTCCAAATGTGCTCTCAAAAGACACAAACCGACAGATATTTTGCTGGTGATCTTTTAACTATACCCCAAATTTAGCAATTATCTCGGTTCTACTTTACCCTGGCTTAATCAATAGAAAAGAAATTATTCCATATCTTTTCCAACTGCAAAACATTGCTGGAGAAGTTCCTCAGAGTGTCCCACTATCTTCAGCTGCTTCACCAATGATTTTTCTTCCATAATGTCACAAGTGCAGATGTTTGCTGATGAGTTGCATGCTCACTTTCACCTACAATTCTTCCGAAAATGAGGCCGGCCAAATCGCAGCAAGACCTCAATAAGGGTGTGGGCAGAAAAGTAGCAATTGACAGTCACGCCACACATGTACCAGGCCTAAGCACTTCCTTTTGACTATTGTAAACTCCCACAGCTGAGCATCAGGAGACCGGGGGTGGTATTTTCCATACTTTTTCCAAAGTGTTGCCTCAGGCAAGAAAAGCAATGTGTAGCTCGCTGGCTGCAGTTGCTTTTCCCACTATATTTTTCAACACTTTGGGGAAAAAAATATGCTGGAGGCGTGGTTCATGCCTTAACAATGCAGGGTGGGGCCAGAAAAAGCAAGCAGCTGGGAATCCTGAGACTGGGGTTCCCTCTGATCTCCGATATGAGAAAAAAGGAAATTCTCCCTAACCAGAAGGCCTGACCCTGGCACTGCCCCGGCACCGTGGCGCTGTCCCAGCATTACCAATCTGACAGTGCCAGAGTGCCAGGGGACTGTCAAGGCATGTACCTCTACCCTCATGGGGCTATTTTTATACCTCAACTGCCTCACCTTTGTGGAAAGCAGCTGTAAACCTCAGCATGAGGTGAATTTCAAAGGTGGGGGACGATACGACACTAACCATAATAAAATGGATTGAAATGTATGGAGATGAGTTTCCCAGTGTCACAACTGTTCTGGAACTATGTCCTTCTGAGTTTAACCTTATAAACTGACAAATTTATACTGTTAGAAGATTGATATAAAGCATTAAAATACATTGAGATAAAAACAGCGTGCATTTATTGAAAACTTAACATATTGCACCAATAGGGAGACACAGCTCTGCTCCCATAATGTCCTCACATTGCGTTAACCTCAGTTGTACTGTTGCAGAAACTGTCAAGTGAAAGCCAGGTTTATCCATAAAGAAATAATGAAAGGAGTCAGTCCAATCATCTTCGACCACTTATGTGCCCTTCCTCATGGTTGGCTACAGAATGAACAGCTAAGCCAGAGCCCTGGGGATAGCAACTTTTAGTCTTGTCATAGGAAGTGTCATATGATACAAAATAAGGAAGAAACAGCAAGATGGCAGCAAGGGACATCAGTATAATATGACAGCAGAATAGAGCTCTGATGAAGGATCGTCCAGACTCAAGGCAGTAACTCTGTTCTCTCATCAAAGGTACTGTCAGACCTGCTGAGATTTTCCAGAATTTTCTGCTTTTAGTTTAGATTCCAGCATCTGCAATAATTTGCTTTTTGTCAGAGTATAATATTTGTTGTTTCTCCCTTTGAGACAATAGTACAAATGTCAAAGATGCAATTCAGGGTGTTAGATTTATGTTCTAAAGTTTTGCTTGATTTATCTTTGAGAATGTAAAGAAACCTTGCATAACTATTTTTCAGGATATTAAATAAATGGGTGTCATTCATAATTGAGTAAATCATATAGCTCATAAAAGGCACAGGTTTTGTGGATCACAAAGCCATATTTTGTTCAATGCCTTTTTAGGATGTTTCATAATAACTTTAATATCATAATGTGAAAGCATTAGTAGCATTTTTCGGTTTTTCTGCCTCTTCTGCTGCTTTCCTTTTCACGTTGCCTCTCAGCAGAGTGCCTCTGTTTGTTGTTAGCGTCAGGAATCAGTATCATTCCTCTTTTTTCTTATTGTTCTCCAGTTAGCAAGGTTGTTTTAGTAAGAGGTCATCTGTAGGAGGTTCCACTTGTGCCAGCAGGAGAACAAAAACAGATCAGTATGAGGCCTGAGACAGAGGGCATGTTAGGAAACTCTCTCTATGCTGTGGACAAAGCTGGAAAAGAATGAAATGTGTGCATAGAGATTTCTCTTCAATGTAGGATCTCCTCACCCGCAACTGGTGGGTAGAATTGACAGGAAAATTATAAAAGCTACAATGAAGCCGAACAGAAATGAACCACAAAGCACACATCTACATCACTATCACTATGGCAACACAGAAAGATGTTGACACCAACAAGATAGAAAATTAAACTACAAAGAACTAGATAACTCAAGGGAGGTTAAAATACCATATGTAATTAAGGGCAGGATGGCAATATCATTTCAGAATTAATTTTTAGGAATGTACAAAAGTGAAAACAGTAAACTGAATTACTACCTACATACGCATGTAGGAATACCCCAGCAGATAAAAACAAGACATCAAACAACAGAAACCACATCCTGCCTTCATATGAAAGTATGAGTAAGGGACATGGCAGGAGCATGAGAAAGCAACGTAATTACCAAGTCATAGTATATATTGAAGCACAAATTTACCATGGAACTCATCTCCTTCTCGATTTGTTTTACCCTGTTGTCTAGTTCTGCAGAACTATTGTGAATGCAATTATACAATCCAGTACAAATATTGTTGTTTGCATATAACATTCTGGATCCTAATTACTCACTAAACATCGTTCTGTTGCTGTGGAGGTAACTCCCTGCTGTGATGTGTTATCAGTTTTTTACTGTCATTTTCCTTTATTCTTTTGCCCTCTAGTCAATAAGCACTCCATTAGAATCCGTTCAGATAGCTTCCCGAGAGTGTTAACCCTGTACTCCAATATATATCCACAGAACTGAAACTTGATATAAAAGAGAAAAACATTTTAATAAAATAACTTACAACACTAGAAAACAAAACAGAGTTTGGGAATAAGAAGAGGAAACAAAGATAAATGACAGAAATAAGCAGAAATAGACAAGAAAAGGATAAAACAGATAAAGTGAAATGAAATAAACAGAAATTAAACTGGTAATAAAACATTATAAGAACATATAGGAGCAGTAGTAATTCATGCAGCCCTTTGAGCTATTCAATAAACTCATGACTAATCCTGTACCTCAACCTCATTTTCCCATCCAAACCCCATATCCCTCAGAGTCCAAAAATCTATCAATCCAGCAAGCAAGCAATTAAGAAAGCAAATGATATGTTGGTCTGCATCACAAGGGGGTTTGAGTATAGGGCTAAAGATGTCTCACTGCAATTGTATTGAGCCTTAGTGAAACTGCACTTGGACTATTGTGTACAGTTTTGGACTCTATGAAAGGATGTACTTGCAACAAAGGTTCACTGGACTGATTCCTGGGATGGCAGTATTGTCTTACGAGGAAACTGCATCTATGTTCTCTAGAGTTCAGAAGAATGAAAGATAACTTCATCGGAATATACAAAATTCTTACAGAGCTTAACAGGATAAATGCATGAAGGATGCTTTCAATATTAGGACGGGGGGGTGGGGTGCGGGGCGGGGGTTTGGTGCGGGGAGGAGGAGAATGCGTTCAAGAACCAGGGGACACAGTGTCAGAATTATGGGCTAGCCATTGGGACTGAAATGAGGAATATTTTTTCACTCAGAGGATGGTGAATATTTGCAAGTTACTACCTTAGAAAGCTGTGGAAGCTCAATCTTTGATTAAGTTGGAAACAAGGATCACTAGTCACATTGGAGGCAGTTCACAGGATGTTCACTGGATTGATTCCAAAGATGAAGGGTTTGTCGCATGAAGAGAGATTGAATAATTTAGGCCCATACTCAGTGGAATTTAGAAGAATGAGGGGAGATCACATTGAAATATGCAAGATCATGAAAGGTATCAATAGAGTAGAGGTGGGGCAGATCCCATTCGAGGATGAGAGGTCATAGTTTTAGGATAAAGGGTAGCAAATTTAAAACAGAGTTGAGAAGAAACTACTTCTCCTGAAGGGTTGTGAATCTGTGGAATCCGCTTCCCCAAAGTGCGATGGATGCTGGGACAGTGAGTAAATTTAAGAAGGTGATAGAAAGATTTTTAATTGGTAGAGGGTTGAAGGGTTATGGGGAGAAGGCAGGAAAATGGAGATGAGGGGCATATCAACCATGATTGAATGGTGGAGCAGTTTTGATGGGCCGAGTGGCCTAGTTCTGCTCCTATATCTTATGAACTTATAAAAATGGGAAATGAACGAGAAACTAACACATAAAACATAGATTTTCATCAAAAATCTTTAACAAAGGAGCAAATTATAGATGATAAATTTGGAGGCTAATTCCAAAAGAATGGGCATATTTATTATTTATTCTTTCTTGGGATGTGGGCATCATTGGCAAGGTCAGTAATTATTGCCCACCCACAATTGCCCTTGAAATGAGTGGCTTGCTGGGGCCAATCCAGAAGGCAGCTAAGAGCCAATCTTATGACAATACTTCTAGAGACACGTGTAGGCCAGAACGGGTAAGAATGACAGATTTTTATCCCTCAAGGACAATGGTAAACCAGATTGATTTTTCCATACAATCAATGACAGATTCATAGCTATTTATAACTCTTCAATAGCAGTTCAGCTATTACTGAGACTAGCATTCAAATGCAGGTTTTATTGAACTCAAATTCCACCAGCTGGCAAGGTGGGATTTGAACCCATGCCACCAGAATATAAGCCAAGATCACTGGGCTACCAGTGACATTAATGCTATGCCACTGTCTCCCTTTTCAAGCCCTGAAGCCTGTCCAACTATTCATAAAGATCATATCTGATCTGTATCTTAACTCAATATACCCATTTTGATTCTATTCCCCTTAGTACTGTTCACCATCAATCTCAGCTTTTAAACTGTCCATTGACCCTAGTGTCATCAGTATTTTGGGGGACAGGATTCAAGAGTTCCACTTCCCAAGGTCAATATATCCTAGGTGTAGCTCCTGAACTGAATTCAGTTGTAGGATTTTGTCACTGTTTGTCATTGCCTGGCACTTGTTTGCCATGAAGGTTGCTTGCCATTTACATGCCTGAATTGTGACTAGGACCTAGTCTGCATATTGGCATGGGTTGGTCCATTATCTGAGGAGTTATGAATGCAACTTTACACTGTGCAGTCATCAGTGAACATCTGATGGGGTTTATGACATACATGTTGTATCTATTTCAGTTAGGAAAACCAACATGAAGTAGTTTGGCAGGAACCAAAAGCCTAAACAAAATAACAGATCTGTAGTAAGTTGTTCTGTACAGAATTTGTATAAACAATTGTCTAGGTATAAAAACAGCAAGTGCTGCAATTGTGCAGATCAGTTCTATGAATTTACAGAAAAAAAAGCAAACTGGGATTTTTGATGAAACCTTTTGGTAGAATAGGCCAAGGTATTCTTTAAACATATAGCTAAGGTTTAATAGATTACCACCAGCTTATTCTACTGTAATTTCCAGAAATGACACATGACTCAGTTGGTGATACTTTGAATCTAAAGGCTGTGGGTTTAAGTGAACTCATTAAATAAGAGGACGAGCTTGACATTCTGGGGCAGCAATGAGTGAATGCTTACTTCTCAGAGATGCTGCATTTTGTGTGCAATTTTAAACTGAGGCTCTATTTACCCTCTCAGGTAGGTACAAAAGATCCCATGGCACTATTTCAAAAAAAGAGGAGCGTTATCTCGGTGTTCTGACCATACTTTCCCTCAGTCAATATCACTAAAATCAAATGACCTGGTCAAAAAGTTCAAAAGAAACTGCAAAGAAATATTGTGTTCTATTTTCCCCACGTTAACTTTGATTTTTCAAAGTTCACTCAGAGAGACAATTAATTTACTGAGATATTAAACTAAATTAGTAGGAATTGTTCTTTTAAGTAATAACTAAACTTGGACAAAATATTATTTTTTTTCAAAAACCCTAATTTAGTTTTTATTTGCTTTTTCCTTTACAAGAAGAAATAATAAATAGCATAAACTTGGGCAGATATGCGCCCTGTAAATTACTGATTTTATCTTTCTGATAAAATACACAAGTAAATGGTATCGATCTATCAAACAATAATAAGCTGTACAATGTACATTGAAAATTTGGCCTTCTTATTTAACCTGCTTGTTGTTAACTTGATTGATAGCAGGTTTCTGAAAGAAATGTCAAAAATTGATGGTACAGTATAGTGTTTTGTCCATAAAATCTAGAGTCAATTGCTGGAGAACTATTGGATATGATACATGTTATCCATCAGAAGGAAACAGATTCAACAACAATATTATATTTGCTTAGAAATGTACCCTACCCAAAATGAGTGAGGATTATAATAGAAAAAAAAAGTGAAATGGATTAGAAAGAAAATATATTTCAAAAGATACGCATTCCTAGGAATAAAAATGCTATCAATACATAATCATCTTTCAGCCTCTGTAAAGAGAAAGGATGGATTAATGCAAGATCTCATGAATAGCAATGAGATAAATAAGAAGTAACTTGTATTTTTAGTGATTTTGGGACAAATATGGATGAGGATAAAAGGAGATCTCTTCTTTGAATGGTGGCACAGTATATTTGAGATAAATCCAAGAAATCAGGTTTGAAAAGGCAGTGCAGCATTAACTACTGCACTGAAATGTCAGCAGCACTTGTGTTCTGGAGTGGGACTTGAAACCATTGTTCTCCTGACTCAGAAGTGAGTCCTACAGCTGAATCAAGGATGTCACAGTAAAGCATGCAAGTAACATTCACGCCACACAAATGCCAGGCAATGACCATCACCAATAAGAGACAGTCTAACCACCACACCTTGACACTTAATGGTGTGACCATCACTGAATACCCCACTGTCAACATCCTTGGGGTTACCATTGACCAGAAATTCAACTGGATTCACCACATAATCACAATGGCTACAAGAGCAGGTCAGATGCTAGGAATAATATGGTGAATAACTCACCTCTTGACTCCCCAAACCCTATCCATCATCTGTAAGGCACAAGTCAGGAGTGTGATGGAATACTTCCCAATTGCCTGGATTGGTGCAGCTTCAACAACACTCAAGCAGCTTGATACCATCCAGGACAAAGCAGCCTGCTTGATTGGCACCAAATCTACGAACATCTAATCCCTCCACCACTGACGCTCAGAAGCAGCAGTGAGTACTATCTAAAAGATGCACTGCAGCAATTCACCAAAGATTCTTAGGCAGCACCTTCCAAACCCATGACCGCTTCCATCTAGAAGGACAAGGGCAGTAGATACATGGGAACACCAACACATGCATGTTCCCCTCCAAGCCACTCACCATCCTGACCTGGAAATATATCGCTCTTCCTTCACAGTTGCTTGGTCAAAATCCTGGAATTCCCTCCCTATTGGTATTGTAAGTCAACCCACAGCACATGGACTGCAAAAGTTCAAGAAGGCAGCTCACCAGCACCTTTCCAAGGGCAACTAGGGATGGGCAATAAATGCCGGCCAGCCAGCAGTGCCCATGTCCCATGAATGAATAAACAAAACATGAGAGTGTGAGTACTCTAGTGAGAGATGTAGGAACAGAGCAAAATACATTGTGAAACAGTAATTTTGCTACATCAGAAGGTGGGAGTACAGGCATAAAGGGCAACAGAGCAGGTTAATTGAAATAATTAAGTAATTTTTGAAATAATTAAGTAATTTTAAATTATTAAATATATTAGGTTTAAAACCGACTATCTATATCAAGAATGATACCAGAGGAATAGGTTGAGAGTCCCTAAAAAATGTGGAATCTACGAACTGAAGACGTCAACTTGGGAAACGCATTTGAAAAACTATTTCTAAGTGAAATAACTGGAGCACAAAATCTCAGACTCAGGTGGCACATGGCTCAGTCAAAGTATGACTCCCAAGTTCAGATTCTACTCCAGGAGCTGCCCTTCTTCACTGACAGCATCAGGAGACCAAGAAAACCTGGAGTTGAATACAATCTGACACAGACAGAAAGGGGGATGTTCCTACAGCAAGGCTTTCAGGAAGTTGCCATCCCACTGAGACAGAGAGTATGCAATGGCAGAACGGTATTTTGTAGTAAACCACTTGTTAAGGAAGGAGTAGAAATGTTTGCACAGCAATATAGCCTCTTGGGTAAAATCAAGCAGATTGTGTCAGTAAGGGATAGCGAATTTAGCAATGGTAACAGCATCCTGGCAGCAAGGGTGAGGGTTTTACCTCATCTTGCACTTTCCCCCTAAATGACTCCAGATCCCCTCACCCTCAGCACCCTGCATGCTTCCAGCCCCTGGCCTCAAAGCACCTCCCTTCTCCCATCCAGGAATGTCACAACACTTGCCCTCCGAGGGCCATCCCCTGAAACCCTGCAGGACTCGTGTCATCTGATTTTACATGGCTCCTTCTGTCCTGTAAGAAGTCTCACAATACCAGGTTAAAATCCAACAAGTTTATTTGGTAGCACAAGCCACAAGTTTTTAGAGCATTGCCCCTTCATCAGGTGAGTGGGAGTTCTGTTACAAACAGGGCAGAGACAGATACAAACTCAGTTTACAGGATAATGGTTGGAATGTGAGTCTTTACAGCTAATTAAATCTTAAAGATATGGACAATGTGAATGGGAGAACGTTAAGCACAGGTTAAAGAGGTGTGTATTGTCTCCAACCAGGAAAATTAGTGAGATTTTGCAAGCCCAGGCAAGTTGTGGGGGGTTACAGATAGTTGACATGAACCCAAAATCCCGATTGAGGCCGTCCTCATGTGAGCAGTACTTGACTATTGATAGTCAATTGATAGCCAAATTCTGCACACATGAGGATGGCCTCAAAAGGGATCTTGGGTTCATGTCACACTATCTGTAACCTCCATGACTTGCCTGGGCTTGCAAAATCTCACTAACTGCCCTGGCTGGAGACAATACACATCTCATTAACTTGTGCTTTAACCCTCTCTCCACTCACATTGTCTGCACCTTTAAGACTTGATTAGCTGTAAAGACTCACATTCCGACCATTATCTTGTAAATTGAGTTTGTATCTATATATGCCCTGTTTGTAACAGAACTCCCACTCACCTGATGAAGGGGCAATGCTCTGAAAGCTTGTTGCTTATGCTACCAAATAAACCTGTTTGACTTTAACTTGGCATTGAGAGACTTCTTACTATGCTTACCACAGTCCAACATCAGCATCTCCACATCGTTCTGTCCCCATAGGAGAAGAAAACCCCTAATTGCACGGAGAGGGTGAAGTCAGGGGGTGGTGTGCCTTAGGTCCTGGTCCTCATTCCCTTTGAGGAGTGGGCACTGGAGCTTGTGGGAGAGGAGGGGATGCAGACCATCAGCGACAGCGTGGTTGGGCTGGAGCATAGAAGTGAGCACCTGCGAATCCTGTGCTTGTTGGAGAAATCTCAAGCTGCATATCGCCCAGATTCCTCTCCCTCCCTTGCACTTAATCTTGATTCCTGTGTTGTAAGAAGGGACCCCGATGCACCTAGGCCATCTGGCATCGCAGTCCCCACTGCTGCTCGATAAGTCCTGAGACTGCAGCACCACCACATCAGGGAGCTTCCAGTCCATCCATCACCTGCAACAGTGTTGCTGCCACCTACACTAGGAGCCAGAGTGAGGGCTAAGACCAGAGGTCAGCACTCAGACCTGGGAGCGTGCTGAGAGTCTGTGGTTGGACCCCACGAGCAGCAACAGCATCCCCCCCACCCCTGAAATGCAACATGACTGCCATGAAACAACCACCTCTGAGCAGCAAGGAGCAGTTTGAAAGCAGTGACTTACCTCCTCACTCACCCTCAGTGCTCAAGCGTCTGAATGCAACTGTTATGCATGAGCTGTTTTCCTGACCGATCTGGCTGCAGTAAATGAGGAGGTTAAGGCACATGAGCTGGGATGATTGGGAATGAAACTCACTAATTACATTGTGATGAATGCAAAATAATGCAAATGAACATTTTGTTTGTTTTGGGTGGGGTCACAATTGTGTCGATTTTTTTTCCCCTCGGTAAAATGGAAATGGGCGCGTAAATGGTGCCATTCCCACTAATCGCATCATGCCCAATTTTACATCATTCTCTCACCACAAAAATGAGTGCAATGAGGTAGTAAAATTCCACTCTAAAAAACTTTAAACTTTCTGCTTCCTGTCTACTAACTAGTTTTCTATCCATCTCAAGAAATTACCTGCAATTCCATGTGCTTTAACTTTACATAGTACTGTGCTATGTGAGACCCTGTTGAAAGCCTTCTGAAAGTCTAAACAGACCACGGCCACTGGTGTCCTTGGTCAACTTTACTAGTTAATCCTCAAAGAATTCCAATAGATTCATTCAGCATGATTTCCTCTCTCCTCTCTAACACAGAATCCCAGCTTTATCCCCAGGGTCTCCTGAGTCAGCATTCCTCTGTAACACAGAATTCCTGGATCATCACCTGAAAGTTCCCCTCCAAGCCACTCACCAATCTGATTTGGAATTGTATTGCTATTCATTCATGGTCACTGGAGGAACTCTCTTCCTAACAGCACTGTGGGTGTACCTACACAACATAGTCTTCAGCGGTTCAAAATGGCTGCTCACCAGCACCTTCTCAAGGGTAAGTAAGGATGAGCAGCAAATGCTGGTCCAGCCAGCAATGCCCACATCCTGTGGAAGATTAAAATAAATAGGAAAGCCAGGTTAGGCCAACCATTCAGCAGTTGCTGGATATTCACTTGACCTGCGTGCCATTACTCTGCCCTTGGTTTATATACAGACTGGATGTGCAAGAGGGGTGTTAGGCATCTGGCCAGGCATCCAGATGTCCCACCTCCTCAGGTAGCTTTCTATTGGCTTCCTTTCAGGGTTCTCTGTGGGTAAGAAGCCACTCCTCAGCCCTTAATTATATCATTAACAACCTCTTTGTCTCATGTCCATGACATCTTTGTCAATCTCTCCTTAACTCCAACCTATCACTGACTTTCTATTCTGCTGCAATCCCTCCCCATATATATATCAACACATTTCTACATCTTATCAGCGCTATAAAATTGCAACATTAACTTTGTTTCTTTCTTCACAGATGTTGCCAGACCTGCTGAGCTTATCCAGCATTTCCTGTTTTTATTAATAGAGGGCACATCTCCTGTGGTCACAGATCTACAGCTGCATACTGAAGGTTTGAATTCAATATCTACTCTGAGACTCATATATGTGGAATTCTACCGTTCTGCCTGCCACAGAATCAGAGCAGGCGAGGGACAGACAATGGAAATGTCCATTGTCCTCAGGCAGGATTTTCTGGTCTCGCTCGAGTGGGGCCATAAAATCCCATCCAGTTCAGGTAGTACTGCATTTCAGAATAGATTTCCAGAAAAGATTTCTCCTATATAGGAACAATAGAGATTACCATAAGGATAATCTCAAGATTCAAAACTAAAAGTGATGGAGTATGTCCACTCTTGTGGCATAAGCCAAGATTTCATTTTGAGGGATGATTTTAAAGATCCCATGGCAGTACTTGTGGGAGAGCAGAGCATTCTCAGATTGCCCCTACCAAGTATTAATATCAAAAAGTTGATTAATATATATTCTTTGCAATGTTGACTAGTGGAACATTGTCAGTGCAACATGGTGGCACAATGGTTAGCACTGCTGCCTCACAGCTCCAGGGACCTGGTTTTGCTTCTTGGCTTGACTTACTGTCTGTGTGGAGTCTGCATAGGTTTCCTCCGGGTGCTCCAGTTTCCTCCCACAGGGGGTTAGGTGCATTGGCCATACTAAATTACCCCTTAGTGCTCTGGGGTGCATAGGTTAGAGGGATTAGTGGGATAAACATGGGGATAAGGCCTAGGTAGGATTGTTGTTGGTGTGGATTCAATGGGCTGAATGGCCTCCTCCTGCACCATAGAGATTCTATGTTATAACTTTTGCCAACTTAACAGTTGCTGTGCTTCAAAAATAATTCCTGCTTTAACTTGATGGGGTACTATAAAAATTACTATTATTACAATCTTATGTAGATAGTTTAGATCATTTGGCTCCACAACTCATACAGTATCATTGGGAACGCTTCAAAGATTGAACAATATTGCCGAAATACTAAAGTGATGAAACTTGAAAATTAATTATTTTTTTTCCTGTAGTGTTACTGAGAAATTTTGAATCAATCTATGGTTAGGTATATCTTTCCAAAGATTAAATTTAATTGGTAAAGTCTGAATTACAACAAATTATTTAATCAGAACTATTCAACATAATTTCTCACATTTTTATTTGGTGCTTTAATGATATTTGGGATCATATATTTTGGAAGGGGAAAATCATAAACAGTAGATCTAAAACAAAAAATTTGAAGTTTGCTGAAATGCTGGAAGAACATAAAACACAAAGGAGAAATCAACTTTGGTCTCAGAGGAGGAACATCATCCCAAACAGTCCAGAGTCTAAAAAGGTTTTACATGGCCAAAAATGAGAAGTAATTAAACTAAGTAAAAGAAAATGCCTACAACAGTATACAAGGAATGAAGAGAGACGTTACATTAACTTTACCTGTTTTAGTGCTTTTTTGGTATGTTGTTGAGTAGAAGACAACACTTTGTTTTGTGAAACTGTGGTTGAAGAACTGGTACTAGTTGGAGAAGAACTCTCATCAGGCACAGGTTTTGCATCTGGACAAACTGGAAATGGAAATTAGAAATTGTAAGATCACTGACTACACTATGGGTCTTCCTCATTGTATTAAGGAACTCATTCTATCTTTTTAAATAAAAAACATATATTTACAACACAGGCGTGAACAATTATAAGATGTTCAGACATAAAGGTTATTAATAAGGTCTGTGCACGCACATAAGGCCATGTTTCTGGAGGCATGGATTACGGAATGGCTGTAATTTAAAATATGTGGAATACCTAATTTAGGTTACAACTGAACCAAAATGCACTATTTTGGGCATTCTATTAGAGGAAGACTTTAAAAGCCTACATAGGTTGCTTGAATATTCCAAGGACAATGGCTTTCTTTTATAAAGAGAGAATTGAAATTAGCTCTATTTTCACAAGGGTGGACATACGCCATCACTTTTTGCTTTGAAGCTTGAGATTATCCTTATGGTTATCTCCACTGTTCCTATATAGAAGAAATAGTGGGAAAGTGGTAATGCTACTGGATTAGTAATCTGGAGACTCAGGCTCATTTGGGACTGGTTTTAGTTCCCTCCATTGCAGCTTATGGTATTTAAATTCAATTAGCACAAAGGAAAAATCAGGAAGTAGAAGATAATCTCAGCAATTGTGACTGTGAACTATCACTGATTGTTATAAAAACCTACTGGGTATCATAAAGAACTTCGAAAACGATATCCTCTGTCCTTAGCTGATCTAGCCCACATGTGACATCAGATCCACAGCAATGTAGTTAATTACCTTCCGAATGGCCCAGAAAGCCACTGAATGCAAAGGCAATTAGGGATTGGCAACAAATGCTGGCCTTGCCAGTGATGCCAACATCCCATGGAAGAATATATAACCTTTAGTCTCATCCTTTTTCCCCAGAGTCTACCCCATATCCAGCCTCCCAAGCATGGAGCAGTAGCAATATTTTCACCTCTTGCATGTGACCCACCTCCTGCCTATCAAATTTCCTGCTGATTCACTTCTTGATGACACATGCTACTGCATAGTCCCCATGTTAGCTGACAATGTTAATCAGGTACCACCCCACTCACTTCAGTAATGAGATCATCAACTCCTCTATGACCATCAATGAATCAGTCCTGTCTCACCATTATCATCGCCAACCTTTTTCTCAGTTTTAAAGTTCCAGAGTTTGCCATTTTCTGCAGCTCTGTGCTCATCTCTCCAGGAATTTGCTGCTTGAATACATCCAGTCTGTCTTTTACTCATGGGAGTGCAATGTGGTTATCCTAGTTAATGAAAGTCATGATTCAATAAGAAATCTCGTAACACCAGGTTGAAGTCCAACAGGTTTATTTGGAATCACAAGTTTTTGGAGCACTGCTCCTGTGAGACTTCTTACTGTGCCCACCCAGTCCCATGCCAGCATCTTCAGATCAAATTCACGATTAGCATCCTTTAGTGTTAAATCAGAACTGAGCTTTAGTACAGGTGTTATGGCCAGGATTTTATACTCCCATTTGAGTTGAGTGGGTTCAGCAGAGCAAGTGGAAAATATCATAAGTAGGTGTTAGGTATGTTTCCCAACAACACAAGTACAGGATACGATCGTCTCCTCCCCCCATCAGTGGCAGGCTGGTTCTCCTGCCGTCCAATGTCAGGAACTTCATTATAACAGATTAACATATCATTATCAGGCCCATAGGCCCATATGCTAGAATTATACCCCTGCATCAAATAAAACATCCACAGTGGTGTGATGTCAGAACAATGCAATGTAAAGAAAGAAGTCTCACAACACCAGGTTAAAGTCCAATAGGTTTATCTAGTAGTACGAGCTTTTGGAGTGTTGATCTTCCATCAGGTGAGTGGAGGGTTAGCTTCACAAATAGGGCATATATAGACACAAACTCATTACAAGATAATGATTGGAACACGAGACTTAACAGCTAATCAAGTCTTACAGGTGCAGCCAATGCGAGTGGAGAAAGGGTTAAAAACAGGATAAAGAGATGTGAATTGTCTCCAGCCAGAACAGTTATTAAGATTTTGCAAGCCCAGACAAGTTGTGGGGGTTTCAGATAGTGTAACATGAACCCAAGATCCTGGTTGAGGCCATCCTCACGTGTGACAGGAACTGGGCCTTCCTGTCGGGGAACACTTGACCAGTTAAGGGCATTCAGCCTACAATCTTCGGGTAATCATTCTCCAAGGCAGCCTTCAAGACACATGACAATGGAGAATTGCTGAGCAGAGACTGATAGTCAAGTTCTGCACACTTGAGGACAACCTTAACCAGGATCTTGGGATCATGTCACACTATCTTTAATGCCCATGACTTGCCTGGGTTTGCAAAATCTTACCAACTGTCCTGACTTGAGACAATTCACACCTCTTTATCCTGTGCTTAACCCTCTCTCCATTCACATTGTCTGCATTTGCCAAGACTTGATTACCTGTTAAGACTTGCATTCCAACCATTATCTTGTAATTGAGTCTGTGTCTATATATGCCCTGTTTGTGAACCCAACTCTCCACTCATCTGATGAAGGAGCAGCACTCTGAAAGTTCATGCTACCAAATAAACCCTGATGGACTTTAACCTGATGTTGTGAGACTACTTACTGTGCCCACCCCAGTCCAACGTCAGCAGCTCCACATCAATGCAATGTATGACTAGCTTCAAAAGGCATGCACATTGACAGCAGAACTCCAATGGGAGCTTGGAGGTTTGGGCACTCAAAACTGGCACAGTGCTTGCAAAGGTCCTTCATGTTCAGCGTGTGAGTGGGTGGGGGATGGAGGGTGACTGGGGGTGTGAGGTTGAGAGGGGGCAGGATGATCACAGAGGAGTTTGACTAGCAGCGTATTCATGGCTGCCTTCAGCGTATTCATGGCTGCCTACTCCTGCTCCTATTTCTTATGTTCTTATGTTCAGGTGCAGGGTCATAGGGTTCTTTGAAGGGAAGATTGAGCTTCAGTATGGTAGAGCACAGACTGAAGGTTTCTCACAATCATGAGAGGAGAGGAGTGTATGGAGGCAAGATGCAGACAAAGGCAAGGCCAATATAAAAATATGTCAATGAATTGAAGTTGAAATCTTTCAGCTTGAGCTCAATTGACTTGCTTGAAATCAAACTGGTCTTGCAATTGTGCCCACTCGCAGCATTTTGCCAAAGAGTCCCAATGATTGCTGCTCTACATTTAGTCCTTGGCACATGGGTGTCCAAATTCAATGCCTTTCATGGTGTACCACTTCCCAACTCGCAAACAACTATCTTTACTTTGAAAACTGGCCATGAAAAATTGCCCGAATAATCCTTTGTACTGTGCTGGAGCACTTATTCACAAGTGATCTCAAAGGGCCAAGCTGAGCACAAGAGTTTGGACTAAAGGTTAAGAAAATGCCTGTGCCCAAGATGAGCGCTTAGGATACAGTAGAGTGGCCAAAAATGTTGCCAATTGGTCATGTGGTATAGGGCAGGGTGGTGTAGGATCCTGCCCAACCAACATGCAAACTAAAGACTGGGCTTCGATGCTGTGGCCAGGACATGAGGCTTTGAGAGGTAGCTGCAAACAATGACTGGACAAAGACCGTAACAGACAAATAATAACCATCAAGTCTTTCCCTTTGATATGGCAATTTTTCTTGCTCGCAGGGAGGAAAGAAGAGGATGTCAATGTGATGCTTTGTTCAACAAAGGCAAAACTGCCAAGAGGAAGGTGTGGCTGGGCCTGATCTACATGCAGAGGATGAAGTCCAAATAGCTGTTGCTTGCAGGTACATCACTAGATCTACGGTCTATAGGTGGCATTTGACACACCTGTAGATATCTGAGAACCAGTGGATATCTGAGAACCAGTATTGCCAAAGGTTGCACATGTCCAGGGAACTGATTGATCACATTTACCATCTGCTACAGGATTTGGTGCCACATGGACTTGGAGGGCATTCATTGTTAGTGTTGTTATAAGTGACTGTGATGTTCAATTTATATGCCAGTGGCTCATTCTAGGGTTCCATGACGGAACTCTCTGGGGCTTTGGAATCCTCCGCCAATAACTGCATTTAAGAGGCCATGGATGGAATCTTTGTGAGGGCACATAACCTTGTCCTTTTTGAGTAGGATGAGGCAAGTCAGGCAGTGAGCAATGGGATTTGGAGAGATTTCTGGTTTTCTACAGGTGCTGGGTGCCATCAACTGTATTCACATGGCACTCAGAGCTCTGTGGCATCGAGGAGTCAAGTGAACCATACGGGCTTCAACTGACAATATTCAACTCATCTGCAAGAAAACTGACCAAGTCTAAAAGAACGGAGATCATTTATCCTCTTATGACATTGAATGGCTGTTCTCTTCTGCTGGACATTGACATTGACCACTGCTGCCACTGCCTCCCATGCTGAACTGGTGAGTTTAGTTTCAGGCTTCACCCAGACTGTGGGCAGTGAGCCTCTACTGTACCCAGCATGTTCTCGAGGAAAATATTTGTAAATTAGGGTGCTGAATATCTCCTGCTTTTGGCAGCCATGACTTTTTAGTGGCTTCTTTGCACTTGGAAGTGTGCTGCTGTGCATGTTGGGAGGTGGGTGATGCTTCAGGGTGCCCCCTTGGGAGTGCCAGACTGGATCCCCTGTCCACCAGGGAGTGGGGCTGTGGATGTGGGCAGTCCCGCTGCCACTCTGCATTTGGGCTGAATGACAAAGGGAGCGAGGCCAGTGAACAGGGCTAGCCATTGGGGTGGGGAAGGGTGGGGGGGGGGTCAGCCTGCTGAGGCCGTGGGCATGTTTGAGAAGCCAGCAATCAGGGGTTGGGGGTGGGGAGGGGGATGGTCGCACGGCCAGCGATGTGGGGGTCACAGGGCTGGCCAGCGATCGGGAGGTTGGCAGTGCAGGACACTGTGCATGCACCAATCTCAACATTGACAGATCAGTGCATGTGCAGTGACCCACTCAGCACTATGCTGCCGGCCCCATCCACTGATTTTCAACATGATTCACTCTAGTGCACTCTGCAGTGCACAGAGTGTGGGAGATTCATTTTGAAACTCCCAATGAAACAACATGATTCCAGTTTTTACGCAAATGCGACACTTAAAATGTTTTTGGGAGAATCACCTCCCCCCCAATGGCTTTACAAAAGTTACAGTCGGTGCTCATTTAATAACTTGCGTCAAAGTTATTCAAATCAATGAAAAAATTGCTACATGCAACAGCACATAAATATCTCTGTCATTTTGTGGGGTAGAAAATCTCTCTTGGAATGAAATAATTTTAATGCTTTACGAAGAATAAAATTGCTATCTTATTGCTGACTGAACTTCTAAGATAGCAACCATGCACATAAATGTGTACTCAGATTATAAACCAAAGGTACATCTTGGATGACTTTTCTAAGACATTACTTGGTGCAAGCTCACCATTGCCAATTTCCACTTGGAAGAACACATTAAACTGCCTGGGATATGGTTATCCAGTAAAGTTGAACAAAACTAATGATTGAGCTTTATCTTTTTGCATCCCATACACGCAGTGCACCACCACTAAGATACATATCACAGCATAGCAAACAAAGTAAACAGTGTTTGGCAACAAATATTAGTCTGCAATACAGCCATTTTGGCAGCTTAAGCACAATATCTAATGGAACGTTTACTCCAAGCAGGTAAATCTTGATGATGCTCGCTAACTGACAAAAGTATGGAAACTTCCATCAATACTTTCTGGGCAGAATTTTCTGTTTCAGGTGGGGAAAGCAGTGTGCAGCCTGCTGACTCCACTGCCAGCTTTGTCCAACACACTTTTTGACACTTGGTCAAAAGTGAATCTGCTCTGCCAGCAATGTCAGCCTTCAGGGGATTGGGGCACCTTTTTAAAGGGTGCACTGATCTAAGCATAATAGAAGTAAGAGGTTCTACTACAGACAACCCACTATGCACATGCCACTGCCCATCAACACCTGCCCCACCCAAATCCCACAGACTCCAAGGACACAGGAAACCCTCCTTGGAAATTCCTCCCAGGGACACTTGAAGCCTTTTCCCCAGGGAATTGCCATCGCCCCTGATGGACACGCTGGGCCTCCCACATCGCATGCACACAAAAGAAATCCCTCCACCATGGAAACAGGGAGCATCACCCACCCCCCCACCCCCTCTCCATGGACCTGTTCAGTGGATGCATATCCAGGACAGGCATTTAGTACTGCCACCTGGAACTATCCCAAGTAGGACCATCTCCACCTTGGGGGCTGTGTTTAACAGCATGGCTCCAACAGGGGCTGTTCGCCAGGTTCCCGTGTTACAAAATCTGTTGTAAAGCCTACCAACATGATGCAGAGGTGGGAGGAGAGAATCTCTATTTGAGGGGATGATGCATCAGAGAAGCCTGCTAAGTATATGTTAATGTATCATAATGTATCATAATGTTCTCATTGGAACATCATTATTTCATTTGCAGGGGGCATGGACAATCGTGCAGGGAAATCCAACCAACGTGGAAACCGTTATGGGACTCTCCTTCGATTTTCTGTCCCCGCTGCCATCCTGCCTGCCAAAAATGGAAGGAGAGGGAAGGGGAAATCCCCTTTAGAGTCTGCTTTAGAGTCAGGATATATCTGGTGAGGCTAATGAGTAGTAGTGATTATGCAGTCAGTGATTAATATTAAGTAACTGTGAAAGGGCTAGTCAGAGCAGATTAGAAATCTACCCAAAGAAAAAAATACAGGATACATTTTTTGAATAATTTAGACATTTAGAGATATAAAGGGGTGATACATCACAGAATAAAAAGATTCTGAAAACAGCATGAACTTTTTTGAATTATTCAGTTAGCATAGCAATATCATAATGTGCTGCAGTACAGTTAGCAACGTTGACAGAATCATTCAAAATATCTGCTTCATGAAACCTTTACCAATGTCTATACTGAATGAACTATCTATAATTAAAGCAACAGATATAAAGATTTTTAAACATTGTACAACCATTGCAGAGGAATTATGACTCCAGCAGTGTCAGCACTTCTTTAAAGACTGTCTTAAATAAATTATATAATATAAATATCTCCTCTGTCTTTTTTGACTTACCCAAGAATGGATCTCAATCTGAAAGAGCATAAAGACAATCTCCTTCCAATGCTACTTTGTACTTAATTACCAAGCGCACAAAGACAGACAAAACATTAAGAATACAAGACATAGGTGTAGACCTTTTGGCCCTTTGAACACGCTCCACCATTCAATAAAATCATGTCTAATTTTCTACCTCAAATTTACCTTCGCACATTATCTTCATATCTCTAACCATGAGTGGGAGCGGGCTTGACTGCATGTAAGGGTAGCTTTCAGCTTTAATTGATGTTGTGCACACTGACAAGTCAGAGTGTGCAGGCTATTGGTGTGGGCCAGCATTGCTCGGTGGTCTGTCACACCCAAGTCTTCCTGAGGTTGTCTAATCTTTCAATGGAGTTGATCATCAGCACAAATGCCTGAGACATCATGGTACTAATGGATTCCTCTTTTCTCCATGTAAGAGAGTTCACTGCCTCTGGAGATTCTGACAGATGCACACATATTTCCTGTTTAGTGAATGATACCCCACCCCAAAATCTGCACCCAGCTAGCAGAGTTTGAACTGGTTTGCATGCTCCAATGGAGACTCTCCACTCTTGTCTCCATGACCTGATCTTGCTCACAAATGATGTGCATGTCCCCATGAACCACCCCATCTATCCACGAAGCTGAACCCAACTGAGGTGTGGGTATCTGTGCTAATGGAGATTGCACAGCAGTGGCATGATGGTGCAATCTGAGACCGCTGATTCTCCTCTGAGGAATCCTGGGGCTTCTTCTCATCTCCTCTGAAAACATTGTCAATGCTCCTGTGGGAGATGATTGACATGAATGGAAATGAAATAGGATTCCAAGTTGGTACAGTGCAGGTATTCATGATATTTAATGTATTTGTGACATTGATTCAAGCTGAGGGATAGTTAACTGCCAAGTAGCAGTTTGATATCTAATGCTGTCACTAGATCATTGGGAAATCCCATCTCTCCGTCAGTAATGGCCTTTGCTGCTGCCATGCTGTCAATCTCCAGAGTTTTCTCCTCCACTGAGATCAGGGTGGCTATGACTGCAGATCCACCCCAAGTTTTGTTTCTCCCTGGAGTTATGGCATCTCTTTGTCTGCACTGAGAAAAGGCAAAAAGTGTGAAGAGTTAACTAGTCGATGAATGTGAGCATTCGAGGAGGATGACTGTGAGGGATGGGAACGAGATGGTACAAGGTTGATAGTGAGTGTGAGTGTTGTCTGCTGAGATGGAGATTTGAGGAGGCATCTGGAGTGAATGGAATGTGTGTGAGAGCAAGGTGTGGCAGTCAGAGTGCTGTGCAGGAGAATGTTGGGGAAGTGAGGGAGTGATGGCTGCCCGCTGAGAGGTGTACCTCGCTGGACATCATGAGAACATTAAACCTTTTTGGCCCTGGATCCAGGTCTTGGCCCCACACCAGCTACTGACACCCTCAGCAAATTGAAGCCCTGCTTGCTTGGTGAGGCTGGCTGATCTCCTTCTGCTGTCCTTAGGAAAGAGAACTGCACACCATGTTCTCTTAGTGTATCAGTCTTCACTTCCCGGGACTAGTCTGTGAACCGGGAGGGATAGGGGAGCAGTCTTTTCACATATCCCATTCCTGCTGCAATTATTTCCTCCCTCACAGTGGATACCTTTTCTCGCATTGCTGCCTTTGTGAATCTTGCCAGGGTCCCTTAAAATAGAAATTCTTCATTGTGAGGTTAGGCAGGAAAGCCCAGCCACACTCCTTAATTGAGTGGGGAACCTGGAAGCGGGATGAACATTGCATTACTGTGGGAAAGAGCAGGCACAAGGCACGCAAACCTGTTAATCAGGTTCCCAACCCGAAAACGATCCCACCATTTTGACGTGGACTAAGCAGAGAAGATTGCAGCCAATATTTTACCATAGTGACAGAACTCCTCTAACATTTAATGTTATCCACCCTTTTCTCACTTCCTTGTCCATTTTCAATGTTCAGTCTAATTCCCCACAGCATCGAGTCTAACTACTACACTTTCATGATGTAGGGATTTAGACAGGAACAAACAGTGGAAATTATCTATTGAAGGGTGTAGAATTATTCAAGCTCTGCTCAGGTAAACATAGATTTTCAGAATGGATTTTATCAAAAAACTTTTACATTATGTCATAAAGCTTCCCAGCATCTACATGAGACCATAAAATCCCTATAGTACAGAGCGAGACCATTTGGCCCATCGAGTCTGCACCAACCACAATCCCACCCACGCCCTATCCTCGTAACCACTCGTATTTACCTTGCTAGTCCACCTGACACTAAGAGGCTGTTTAGCATGGTCAATCAACCTAATCTGCATACCTTTGGATTGTGGGAGGAAACTGGAGTACCCGGAGTAAACCCATGCAGACAAAGGCAGAACATGCAAACTCCACACAGTCACCCGAGACCGGCATTGAATCTGGGCCCCTGGTGCTCTGAGGCAGCAGTGCTAACCAATGTGCCACCCTAGACGTTATTTCCTCAAAGAAGCTGAAAAGTTTTACAAAGCATGATCTTCTATTTATGAACCCATGTTGGATATTGTTTACTAGGCTATTATTAAACTAATACTTAGTTTACTCCTGATTAACAAATCTTTTATATGGAATGAGGTTGAGACTACTGGATCAGCAGTTTCCTGAGCTGAGTAAGAGCATGATCATCCCTGATGCTTTCTCTTAGTAAAAGCAAACAGAAGCTGATAATGACATAGAGATAGGAAGAGATAAGGGGAGGATTTGTAGATGGGAAACTGGAAGTAAGGGTTTCCCACAGGTTCTGCTGAATTTAAAGCCAGGGCTGGTTCTCAATTATTTCGAAAGAATGACAGGTTGTCAGTTCTTTGTAAGACTCAAGAACACCCAAGTGGATGGCAAGTTTGTCTGACATTAAGGCGGAGACCAATTGGGATTGGCCAATTGGGCATTGTGGGGGCTGAGGACAAGCCATCCATCATCAGTTGGGGTCAGGAGATGAGGGTGAAAGCAGGCCTGGGGAGATGGGAGGGTCTGGGAATTAAACATTGCAGGGTTTTTAAAAGGTAAGTTTGCTGGGCTGACAGAGGAAGCATTTCCCTCATGGATATTGCCGTTTTTGCTTCCTTTATCTGCCAGGTTTCTCAATTCCTGGGAAAGCTGGATTGCAGAAGTTAAAAATAAAGCTTTGGTTAAAATGAAAAACTGCATCTTCTTTAAAATATGTTACTGACTCACCCACCACCTAAGGTTAGATTGGTTGTTTGTCTGACTTACCTCCATTAAATCAGAAGTGGCAGCCTGATGGTGGATTGAAGTTGGATTTTTATTTTTTGATACTTTGCTTGTCCACCTCAATCTCCACATAGCATACTGGGAGTATGCATTACATACAGTCTCCACAGTATACTACTTTTCAATACCTCAGCAGGAAGAATTTTTAAAGAGAGATTGCAAAACTTGGTGGCATGGTAGCAAGCATTGCTGCCTCACAGTGCCAGAGACACGGGTTCAATTCTGGCCTTGGGTGACTATCTGTGTGGAGTTTACACATTCTCCTCATGTCTGCGTAAGTTTTCCTCTGGGTGCTCTGGTTTCCTTCCACAGACTAAAGATGCACAGGTTAGGTTGATTGACCATGTTAAATTGCCCCTTAGTTTCAGGGGATTAACAGGGTAAATACGTGAGATTATAGGGATAGGGCCTGGGTAGGATTGTTGCCGGTGCAGGCTCAGTGGGCCAAATGCCTCCTTCTGCATTGTAAGGATTCTATGATTTGGTGGCATGGAGGGATCTGGGTTTCTTGTCCATGAATCACAATGTAGGTACAAATTTGGACGGCAAATGGAATGTTGCTTTTTATTGCAAGGGGAATGGAATATAAGAGTAGAAATGTTTTAGTGCATCTGAACGGACCCTTGGTGAGACCACATCCAAAATATTGTGTAGAGTTTTGGTCTCCTTATTAGAGTCATAGAAACATAGAACCTGACAGTGCAGAAGGAGGCCATTTGGCCCATTGAGTCTGCACTGACACAATACCATACAGGCCCCATTCCCATGCATCCACCCTGGCTAGTGCCCCTGATATTAAGAGGCAAAATATCATAACCAATCCACCTAACCCACACATCTTTGGACTGTGGGAGGAAACCGGACCACCCAGAGGAAACCCAGTAAAAAGATAGGATTGCATTAGAAGCAGTTCAAAGAAGGTTAATTTGATCCATTCCTGGGATGAATGTCTTTCTTAAAGAAAATGTTGAACATGTTGGACCTATACCTATTGGAGTTTAGAAGAATGAGAGGAGATTTTATTGAAACATATACAATCCTGAAGGAATGTAATAGACCCCCATTTGTGGGGTGTCTAGAACTAGGGGACACAGTTTAAGGACAAAAGATCTCCATTTCAAGACAGAGATGAGGATTTTTTTCTCAGAGAGTCATTTGTATGTGGAGGTCAAGGCAGAGTTAGACGGATCTTGTGTGACAGACAGCGGAGTCAAGGGTTATGGATTGCAGACAGGAAAGTGTAGTTGAGACCACTACCAAATCAGCCATAATCCTATTGAATGGTAGAGTGGGTTCAAAAGACTGAATAGCCTTTTCCTGTTCCGAAGTCCTACGTTCTTGTGTTCCACTTTTAATATCCTTCTCTTTGACCAAGCTTTCAATCACTCCTCCTCATCCGTCTCTTCAATCTGGCATCTGTTTTCTTTACATCCATTTGTGAAGTGCCTTGGGATATTTTTTAAGATTAAAATTGCTGTATACTGTAAATGAAAGTTGTTATTGAAAGAAAAACTATCACAGCTCTTATAGTTCAATCAATCAATCAATAAACCCCAGAGCTTTCTTTATTAGTTCTGTAAACGCAGCCAAACATTGAAAAATAGCTTCAGACTATTATAATAAAACTCCCCACACCCACTGCAAACGTGAAAACATTATAAAATGGCACTATTATATAAATTATGTAAAAACCATACTGCAAAATTCAGATTAGTAAAGGAACAATCCAAACAAAACATTCACTTTATAATTCTGAAATCCATGGAACAGAGTTCTGCCTGCAATGGCAAACCTACTAAATGGCACAAAACACATTTACTGTTCATTCACAGAGCATGTTGCTAGGTGCAGTCCACAAGACTATTTAACAGCATGGTGCAGACACTACATAAAGCTACTGTGAGTTATTCATTGTTTCGAAACTGAACCTAACAAATGTCAAATGCCTACCTTCTCAATTTACAAACTACCACAGCATCATATTGAAAATTCCCGAAAACTCCACATACCTCCATTTTCCTCTCCATTACTGTTGTTTGTCTCAGCCATTTCACAACTGTCTAAATCTGATTCGCCCTCCAAATCAATGACCCCCTCTGCCGACATTACCAATTCATCTTTCTGTGGATAACAAAAGCAGTTAAGTTAGTGGTTACATATCTTTTCTACAAAAACATTTTTAATGTAAAATAGTGCAACATTCATGTTCCATTTGAACGTTAGGCAGCTTGTCAGCCTTAAACCTTGATGTACATCTTGTTGAGGCTTGCTCTGCATACAAAACATGTGGGTTATTTTTGATATATATCCCTTGTACATTGATGAATACACTGAACTGTGATCCTACAAGTTTACTAGTATCAGCTCACAACTATAACTTTTAACTTTAATTCCAGCCAGTGACATCAATAACAAGATAGCAGAGGTGAAATATAAAGCTCTCAATATTAATGAGGCTGCATATTTCCTGAACATGAACAGTTTAAATGTTTATATATATAAAACAATCCATTCTATGTTTTAGATAAAAGTTTGACAATAAATAATTTAAATCCAAAAATTCATTTCCAACTGTGAAAGATCTTTAGCATCTATATTATTTTTTAGAGTAATAATTATGGCCTGCATCATAATAACTGGGGAATTTAAATGGGCACAGAGAGATTGCTGCTATTTTGGCCAACATTCTCTGTTTCAGACACACAGGGGAATCAGTATTTGGCTTATTTATTGTTTAAGCCTTTATCTTGCATTTCTAGCCAATTGCAATACAATTCCGGTTTGCTTCAATTGGTAGCACTCTTGCCCCTGAATCAATACGGTTCAAGCCGCAAGCTAGGACCTGAACATATAAATTATGTTGACACTCTGGTTTAGTACTTCTTTTCTAAGTGGCATGCCTTGGGACATTTGCTATGTTAAAAAGGCTGCACAAGTTGTTGCCCCCAAGTGCTGCAATATTAGAGACCGCCGCCAGAAATTCGGCAGACCAGTTTAAGGTCCATTGACCTCTGGCAGGAATTTCCGGTCTTGGGGCACGCGTGGCTGGAAAATCCTACTCACTGTACTTCAGTTGCAATCCTGAACTCTGTCCGTTCAACTGAACATTATATATCTAAAAGAGCAGAGACTGCTCCTGATGCACTGGCCAATCACTAGGAACAGATTAACTGCTCATTACTCTCAATGTCGTGCAGAATATGGCGATTGTGTTTGCCTTTATAATAAGTCACTGCACTTCAAGGAAACATACAGTATTTAAAGCATTTTGCTTTGTGTCTGACAGAAGTGATATACATTAAGTAAGTCTAAGTCTTTCTTTTAAAAATGACTGACTGGGCTTGAAAGTTCGCTATTTCTGCTGTCAAACCAGTGTGATTGATTAACTGATATACAATTGCTCGTTATAGTGAGAACATCCTCAATCAGGCCTGACCTCAAGATTGAATATATAAGGCTGAAAAAAATCATAATGTTGTATCTTCAAATATAATGAAAAAATATAAGACTAATTAATCGTCAACCAAAAACATTTAGCAATCAGGTTTTATAGTTGATATTGAAGACAAATGGATAACATGATGGATACATATGGCTTTAAAAATTACTTCAGATTGGAAGGAATAGAGTCTCCATCACCATGTGATGTTATAGAGCTTACTTATTCTCCTTACTGGTATCAAAATGAAAATCAATATGTTTTTTTCCTCCACAATGAAACATGTTTAAATCTTGTTTTTACCTTTTTTTATAGGGAAACATACAAGCTGAATTCCTAGTATAGTAAAACGTTAGAAATGTAACAAGTGTTGCACTTACTTTAAGAGCATAAAGACCCATCTTTCCTGGAATTCGACAGAAAACTCCATCTTCCACACGAGCATTGGTATGTAGCATGGCATTAAGGCAAGCCAGAGGAGAGGTTCCACTGATTTGAGAGACAGATGCATAAATAAATGTGGGAGTGCTTCTCACACAATATTCACTTTCCACTTGGACTTTGTGCAAATGCCTCCAACCTTGACCAGCATTAACATGACAATAGCAGACTTGAAGAGCAAATTTTAATCTTGACCATTTGTAAAATCAGCCATCAGTCACCAAAGGAAAATAAAATCCAAATAAAATCACAATCCAAGTTGTCAATCTAAAATACATTCAGTCATTGAAGACTGAAGACAAATCAAAATTTACAAGTTAACAAATTCAGCAGAAATCCAAGAAACGACCCTTGTGTTCAAAAATGCCAGAATGATCAAAGAAGGGGAAAGTTCAAGAGTATCGTATTCAATGAAATAAAGGAAAATGCATTAGAATGACCTGGAAGTGGGGGGTTGGGAGACACTGCAAACACACATTCTTCGCTTTCTCTTTTCCTCTTAGAAGTAGCACAGTCTGATGCTGCCTACAGAACTCATTTACATAACGCGTAAACTTTTTGGTTTTGCATTCATTCCACTTTGATATGAGTACAGCATATTTCATTCAATGCACAGCTGCTATTTAAATTACAAAATCACAAAGTTCCCACACATTATTGTTTCAGTTTAACTAGGAATTGAAAATTATGGGAAAATATAGTTTTGTTAAACTCAGGAAAAAAAGCTGAAGTAGAGAAAATGTGACCTTTTGCTATTCTCCTGGGTTACGCCAAATAAGAACATTAGAACTAGGAGCTGCAGCAGGCCATTTAGCCCTCGAGCCTGCTCCGCCATTCAATAAAATCATGGACTCAGCTCCACTTACCCATCTGCTCACCATAACCCTTAATTCCTTTACTGAACAAAAACTTATCTATCTTTGCCTTAAAAACATTGAATGAGGTAGCCTCAACTGCTTTATGGGCAGGGAATTCCACAGATCTATAACCGTTTGTGTGAAGAAGTTTCTCCTTAACTCAGACCTAAATCTGCTTCCCCTTATTTTGAAGCTATGCCCCCAGTTCTAGTTTCACCTGCCAGTGGAAACAACTTCTCTGCTTCTACCTTATCTATTCCCTTCATAATTTTATATGTTTCTATATGATTCCCCCCTCATTCTCCTAAATTCCAATGAATATAGCCCCAGTCTACTCAGTTTCTCTTCATAAGCCAACCCTCTCAACTCTGGAATCACTTAGTGAATCTCCACTGAACCCCTCCAGTGCCAGTGTATCCTTTCTCAAGTAAGGAAACCAAAACAGTAATAGTACTCTAAGTTTAGCCTCTCCAGCACCTCATACAGCTGCAATATAACCTTCCTGTTTTTAAACTCCATCCCTCTAGCAATGAAGGACAAAATTCCACCCCTGTCTTCTTAATTACCTGCTGCACCTGCAAACCAACTTTTTGTGATTCATGCACAAGGGCACCCAGGTCCCTCTGCACAGCAGCATGCTGCAATTTTTTACCATTTAAATAGTAGTCCATTTTGCTGTTATTCCAACCAAAATGGATGACGTCACATTTACGAACATTGTACTCTATCTGCCAGACCCATGCCCACTCACTTAAACTATCTTTATACCTCTGTGGACTTTGTGTCCTCTGAATACTTTGTTCTACCACTCAGCGTAGTATCATCTGCGAACTTTGACAAACTACACTTGATCCTCAACACCAAATCATCTGTGTAAATTGTAAACAATTGCGGTTCCAGCACTGATTCCTGAGGCACACCACTAATCATTGATCACCAACCAGAAGAACACCCATTTACCCCTACTCTTTGTTTTCTGCTAGTTAATCAATCCTCTATCCATGTTAATACTTCACCCATAATGCCATGCACCTTTCTCTTATGCAGCAGCCTTTTGCACGGCACCTTGTCAAATGCCTTCCCAGAATCCAGATATGCTACATCTACCAGTTTCCTATTGTCCACCATGTTCATAATGTCCTCAAAGAATTCCAGTAAATTAGCTAAACATGACCTGCCTTCCATTAACCCATGCTCCGTCTGCCCTATGGGACAAGTTATATCCAGATGACTTGCTATTTCTTTCTTGATGATAGATTCAAGCATTTTCCCCACTACAGAAGTTAAGCTAACCAGCCTATAGTTACCTGCCTTTCATCTATCTCCTTTTTTAAACAGTAGCATCACATTTGCTGGTTTTCAATCTGCTGGAATCGCCCCAGAGTCCAGTGAGTATATCCATTATTTCCCCCTCCATCAGGGCCAGGAGACTTGTTTACCTTTAGCCCCATTAGGTTCCCCAATTCCATCTCTTTAGTGATAATGATTGTTTATAGGTCTTAAAGGTTTCGGTCATAAAAATCTTTGCTCCCAGCCTACCTTAACCAACTCATCCCTCATCCCATTGTAGTCTCCTTTGTTTAAGCACAAGACACTGGTAATATATTTTACCTTCTCACCCTCCATCTGTATTTTAATTTCAACCATACTGTGATCGCTCCTGCCGAGAGGATCCCTAACCATGAGATCATTGATTGTTCCTGTCTTATTACACATGGCTAGATCTAAGATAGCTTGCTTCCTCATAGGTTCCATTACATACTGTTCAAAGTGAATTAATCTAACATCAAGTTTTAAGTATTAATAATTATTGGATACAAATTCAAAAACAAAAATGTGGAGATCATGGGAAGAAAGAGAATTTAACAAATTTGGTAAGTGTAACTGTTGATAACAGGACTAGGAATTTGGTAGATATATGCTTCTCATTTTGGCCTCTCCCTCAGCACCATGTGTCCAACAGATTGACGTGATGCATCTAGTTTGTTGTTGAAGAGAGTTAGAACATAGAACATAGAACATAGAACATTACAGCGCAGAACAGGCCCTTCGGCCCACGATGTTGCGCCGACCAGTTACAAAAACAATGACCCACTAGCCTATACCAATCCCTTTTCGTCCATAAACCTATCCAGAGATCTCTTAAACGCCCCCAAACTAGACGCATTTACAACTGCAGCAGGCAGGGCATTCCAATCCTTCACCACCCGCTGGGTAAAGAACCTACCCCTGACATCCGTCCTGTAGCTACCCCCCCTTAATTTAAAGCCATGCCCCCTCGTGCTAGCTTTCTCCATCCGAGGAAAAAGGCTATCACTATCCACCCTATCTAAACCTCTAATCATCTTATATGTTTCAATAAGATCCCCTCTTAGCCGCCTTCTTTCCAACGAAAACAACCCTAAATCCCTCAGTCTCTCCTCATAGGACCTCCCCACCATACCAGGCACCATCCTAGTAAACCTCCTCTGCACCCTCTCCAACGCCTCCACATCCTTCTTGTAATGCGGGGACCAGAACTGCACACAGTACTCCAAGTGCGGCCGCACTAGAGTAGTGTACAGTTGCAACATTACACTGCGACTCCTAAATTCAATCCCCCTACCAATAAACGCCAAGACACCGTACGCCTTCTTAACAACCTTATCTACTTGATTCCCAACTTTCAGGGATCTATGTACACACACACCTAGATCCCTCTGTTCATCCACACTATTCAAAGTCCTCCCGTTAGCCCTATACTCGACACATCTGTTGCTCCTACCAAAGTGAATTACCTCACACTTCTCCGCATTAAATTCCATCCGCCACCTCTCGGCCCAGCTCTGCAACCTATCTAAGTCTCCCTGCAGACTATGACACCCTTCCTCACAATCTACCACACCTCCAATTTTGGTGTCATCAGCAAATTTACTAATCCACCCAACTATACCCTCATCCAGATCATTAATAAAAATTACAAACAACAGTGGCCCCAAAACAGATCCCTGAGGCACACCACTCGTAACTGTACTCCATGATGAATATTTACCATCCACCACCACCCTCTGTCTCCTATCTGATAGCCAATTCCTGATCCAACTTCCTAGATTACCCACAATCCCATACATCTGCATTTTCTGCAGAAGCCTACCATGGTGAACCTAATCGAACGCCTTACTAAAATCCATGTATACCACGTCAACTGCCTTACCCCCATCCACCTCTTTGGTCACCTTCTCAAAAAACTCAATAAGGTTAGTAAGGCACGACCTACCCGCTACAAAACCATGTTGACTATTTCTAATCAATTCATTACACTCCAAATAACTATAAATCCTATCCCTAATAATTTTTTCTAAAACCTTGCCCACAACAGAAGTAAGACTCACCGGTCTATAATTCCCGGCAAAGTCTCTGTTCCCCTTCTTAAACAATGGGACAACATTCGCTATCCTCCAATCCTCCGGGACTACACCAGAGACCAATGACGACCTGAAGATCTGAGCCAGAGGCTCTGCAATCACCTCTCTAGCCTCCCAGAGAATCCTAGGGTAGATCCCATCCGGACCAGGGGACTTATCTATTTTCAGCCCCTCAAGAATTTCCAGCACATCCTCTTTATCAACCGTAATACTGTCTATTTTACACCCCTGCAACCCAATGTCCTCCTCAGCTATATTCATGTCCCCCTGCGTGAACACCGAAGAGAAATATTGGTTCAATACTTCTCCAATCTCCTCCGGTTCCACACACAACTTCCCCCTGCTGTCTGTAACTGGCCCTAATCTTGCCCTGACCAACCTTCTGTTCTTGACATACCTATAGAACGCCTTAGGATTCTCCTTAATCCTATCAGCCAAAGTCTTCTCATGTCCTCTTTTAGCCCTTCTCAACTCACTCTTCAACTCCCTCCTAGCCAATCTAAAGCTTTCTAGTGCACTATCTGAGCCCTCCAATCTCATCCTAACATAAGCCTCCTTTTTCTTTTTAACCATCGACTCAACTCTTTTAGTGCACCACGGTTCCCTAGATCTACCAAATCCACCATGCCTGACAGGGACATACCTATCAAGGACTCGCAGTAGCTGCTCCTTGAAAAAACTCCACATTTCGGACGTTCCCAGTCCCTGTAATCCCCTAATCCAATCCATGCTTCCTAATTCACTCCTGATAGCCTCATAATCGCCCTTACCCCAGCTAAAATTGCTGACCCGAGGTTCATGCCTATCTCTTCCCATCACTAAGGTGAACGTAACCGAATTGTGGTCACTATCACCAAAATGCACACCAACTTCCAAGTCTAGCACCTGGTCTGGCTCATTTCCCAGCACCAAATCCAATATAGCCTCACCTCTAGTTGGCCTGTCTACATACTGAGACAAAAAACCTTCCTGCACGCTTTGTACAAACACTGACCCCTCTAGCGAGCTAGAACTATAGCAACTCCAATCAATATTCGTAAAGTTAAAGTCCCCCATAACAATTACCCTATTACTTTCACTCCTAACCAGGATTGTCTCCGCAATCCTTTCCTCAACCTCTCTAGAACTTTTAGGAGGTCTATAAAAGACTCCCAACAGGGTGACCTCTCCTCTCCTATTTCTAATCTCCGCCCATACTACCTCAACTGACAAGTCCTCATCAAACTTTCTCTCCGACACTGTGATACAGTCCTTGACTAGCAATGCTACCCCACCCCCCCTTCTACCTTCTTCTCTACTCCGACTAAAGCATTTGTACCCCGGAACCTGCAACATCCATTCCTGACCCTGCTCTATCCATGTCTCAGAAATGGCCACAACATCAAAGTCCCAGGTACTGATCCACGCTGCAAGTTCATCCACTTTATTGCGAATACTCCTCGCATTAAAGTACACGCATTTCAAACCCTGCTCCGCCCCACCCCCACTATGCCGTGCCTTGCATTCCCCAACTATGCCCCCCTCACTTTCACCCCCTTTCCTCACTATCCCTCCCCCCCTCCGAATCAGTTTAAACCTTCCTGCATCGCTTTTGCAAATTTACCCCCCAGGATATTGATTCCCCTCTGGTTCAGGTGTAGACCATCCCTCTTATAGAGGTCCCACCTTCCCCAGAATGAGCCCCAATTGCTCAAGTACCTGAACCCCTCCCTCCTGCACCATCCCCTCAGCCACGAGTTCAAACTTTCCCTCTCCCTATTCCTCTCTAATCTATCCCGTGGCACAGGCAAGAGTCCAGATATAACTACTCTTTCTGACTTCGCCTTGAGTTTCCACCCCAACTCCATAAATCTTTGCTTAATATCCCCTTCCCTTAATCTCCCTATGTCATGTGTCCCCACATGAACTATAACTTGGGGTTGATCTCCCTCTCCCCTAAGAGTCCTGAATACTCTGTCCGATACATCCTGGACCCCAGCCCCTGGTAGGCAACACACCAGCCCAGAGTCCCTACCCTTACCTCCAACTCTCCTATCCGTCCCCATAACTGTGGAGTCCCCAATCACGAGGCCCAATCTCTTACCCCTAACCACCTGAGGCTTGCCAATAGGCTCACCCCCAGAGACCTGCTCCCTTTGGCTATCCCCAGTTGATTTCTCCTCAACTGTAGCCTCCAGGACCGAGAACCTATTTTGGAGGGGAACAGCCCCAGGGGATTGTCCCCCCAACTGCTTTTTGCCCCTCTTCCTGGCAGTGACCCAAGACTTATTCCTAGGAGTGACTATCTCCTTATAACTCCTTTCTATGTCCTGCTCCACTTCCCGAATTATACGGAGCTCCTCTAATTCCCCTTCCAGCTCCTTTACACGCTCCTCCAGAAACTGCAATCTAACACACTTCCCACAAGTAAAATCACCTGAAACACTGTGGGAGTCCCTCACTACATACATCCCACAGGAGATGCAGCTTACAGCCTGAACTGCCATCCCTGAATCAATTACCAGCAGAAAAGTAAAAATATATAAAAAAAAAACTTCCCTCACACTTATAATTAGGTTAGAGTTGGAATATTTTCCACTTTTTTTCTCATTTTCAGTTTTTACCACGAGCTAGCAGGAATTCAGAAAAGAGACAAAGGTGTTAAGTCTCTCCCCATCAGTACATAGCCTCTCCATTGGCAAGTCCTCAGCTGTACCTCCTCGTGGTGATAGATGGAAACTGGGTCCTTTTTGGACCAAGGCTGAAGTTTCAGAGAAACTCAGAGGATGTGTGGTCCCCAGACAAAAAATATGCAGGCCCACCAGCATATGGATGTGTTCATGAAACAATCATTTGATTATTGGTGAATAACTCCACTCCTTGTGGATATAATGGATGTGTGAAAAATTAAGAGACTAAACCCTAACAAAAAACCTGGACTGGAGCTTAGAGACAGACTGAATGTCTGAACAGGTTGGCCAGGATTTTACCACCCAGCCTGTTATAGGAATTGGAGCAAGCGAGTGAGCAGGGACCGTAAAAAGGTCCATTGACCTTGGGTAAGATTTTACAGTTTCGGGGACAAGTAAGGCAGTAAAATCCTGCCTCTCATCTTTCCAACAACTCCTGTAACCAAGCCAGTGCTGAGCGTAGTGCTTTGTGTTCCTTTGGACTCAAGATCGAGAGGCAGCCCAGATATTTAGGCAGCCCACAGTCCCCATAAATTTTGCCCAGTTTTGTGCACTGGAGAGGATGCCTTAGCCTCACTGTGGAATGTAAATACAACACTGGAGAGAGCATTTAGGAGTGAATTCAATTGACACAGATGTTACAGGCTGTCTCCAGCACAGAGAGGGGTGATTGTGTCGCACTTGTCAGTTACCGACACCTGAAGTAAAGCACCTTTCAACTAGCAAGGTGCTAATCCATCATACTCTATCTACTTTAATGGGTGCTTGGAGCTTAGAGTCTCTATTCAACAAATGAACAGAATGAATTGCACCAGGCAAACAAATGTAATAGACAAAAAGAAAGAAGATGCCAACTCTTTAATTGGTAAGCTGGAATATCAGGACCATGCACATAGGACTGACAGAAACTTGCTGCTTGTCAGTAACGTATGCACGGCAGTAGTGATTGACTTGGAATTTGATAGCCTGATGTAACTTGCAAGAGAGTGAATTATTGAAAGAAAAACATTTCACATTCATCTGGCAGGGGAATAATTCAGTGGAAATGTGTGAGCAAGTAAAAAGATCTTGCTGCTGTCAATGATAGGACCCACCCACAAAATGCTTTAGAACATATTCTATTTATCTGCCTCTCAACGCAAACAGAGCCAGGTTACCAGTGCCGTGCTCCAATACAGAGGCAACAGATTAGTTCTTTGAGGAGCTTGACGTTGTTACCAATAGATTCCCTAAGTCAGAGTATCTTTTACCTACTGGGGGATTATAATGCAAGAATGGGCACAGATCATAAGACATGGCCCGTCTGCCTCAGGCATTATGGCCTTGGATAAATAAATGTGAATGGAGAGAGATTGCTTGAGCTTTGCTCCTGCCATGAGATAAATCTGATATCACCAGAGGTGACTCTGTGAATACTCTCAATACATACAGATACCACAGTGCTGACTGTGAAACAGATCACTCCCTGGTGTGCTCCCAGACTAGGATGCAACCCTTGAAATGTTCTTTTTCAAAACAGAAAGTATCAACATCAGCCATACTGTTTACCAGCTAAAAATAAACAGCTCCTTGGGTAAACTAAACAGGCACTCTCCAGCATTCCACACAGAGTGCAGAGGTGAAATGAAACATACTTCCAGACACAATCTACAAAACTACGCTCTCATCTTATTAGAAGCAAGAGCTGAAAAATGCTGACTGGTTTGAGGCAAGCATCACTGTGATGGAATGCAGGATTGATGCCAAATAGTCCGCTCTCATTAATTGCAAAAGAGTTCTGAGTGAGAAGACTCTGAATACATGAAGAGCTCCTCAAAACAAAGTCCAACCAACTGCTAGAGAATAAAAGGAAAATATCGCGGATACTGGAAATATGAAATAAAAACAGAAAATGCTGGTAAGATTCAACAGATCTGGCAGCATCTGAAGAGAGATGTTAACATTTCTGTATAACTCTTTTTCAGATCTCTGTAGAAGACTGCTTTGGGTTGCAGTTCTAACATCAGTGACTACTGGTTACAACTTTGCCAGGATATCTGGATGTCCTTCAATATAGTGTATGAAGGGACCAAAAAGGCAACAGTCCATCAGCAAAGAAAATGGCTCCACTGAAAATAGAGGCAGGGTGATCATAACTGACTGCAATAAACAGTTGGAGAGATGGGTGGAACTCTATTTTGAGTTGAACTCTCTGGAAAACAAAGGAAGCACAAAACAGAAAGTCTGCCTAACATGGCAGAGTTGGATATTAACCTTTTGTGGAGGAGCTTGGCAATGTTACTTGCTCACTTGCCATGGGCATTGCTCCAGATGCTGCTGCTATTCTGTCTGAAATTATCAAGCACATGAAGTTGGCACTCTTACAGCATCTGCATGAACCTCTCTGTCTCTGCTGGAGCGAGGGGACTGTGCCCCAGGATTATGTGATGCTGGATTGTGACCATGTACAAGAACAACAGTGACCAACTTGATTGCAACAGTTATCAAAGCTTCTTCCTGCTGAGCGTTAAGGGAAAGGTACTCTCCCATGTTCCCCTTGTCAAACTGAAAATCTTGGCTAAACGTATCTATCCCAGAACTAGAAGATGTATGATCAACATGATCTTTTCAGTCTTACAGCTGCAAGACAAATGCTGTGCACAAAGCAGGCCACCATACATTGCATTCTTCAGTTTCACAAAAGGCATTCGACTATGTGAGGCAGTCTGTTTAACCTGCTGGAGAAGATTAGCTGCCCATCAAAGTTGCTCAATGTAATCTCCTTTTTCCATGACAACATCATGGACAAGCTCAACATTGGAACCCTTGGATAAACATGAGAATGTATACAAAGAGACATTTGGCTCAATGAAGGAAGTTTAAGTGAAACTCAAGATAAAAAGTAACAGTCAACCAAAAAGTTCCAAAGCAAGGGCAGTATCATATGCAATTCATCCCAAGGTGAACGAAGAATTAATTTGACTGGTGTGGTAGAGCCAGTTACAATTAGTCACTGGGCACCCCCATCGTGCCTGTTGTGAAACTAGATGATACAGTTGGTATTTGTGGTAATTTCAAAACCACCATAAATCCAGTGATATCTGCTGATCAGTATTCACTTTCTTTAATGTTTATTTGCTGGGTTATCAAGTGGGCAGAGATTCAGCAAGATTGATCTTTCACAAGCATATTTACAGATGAATATAGCTGCTGAATCAAAATCATTGCTTACCATTGCTACTCACAAAAGTATTTTTTGTTATATAAGATTGCCTTTTGAAATAACATCTGCATCAGCCATATTCCAAAGATCGATGGTTCAGACTTTAAGTGGTTTCCCTGGTGTACAATGTTACCTGAATGATATTCTAACTACATTGTCCAGTGAACAGGAGAACTTAAATAATTTAGAAGCAACATGGGAATGCCTTCAAGCACATGGTCTGGATATCCAGAAAAAAAAGTGTGACTTTTTCCAGACTTCAATTCAGCATTTGGGTCATGTTATTGATAGTAAAGATCGACATAAAGCACCTAAAAAGATGGACCTATTTTACAAGCACCACAACGATGAATGTGATGTGATTGAGGTTATTTCTAGAATTAGTAAATTATTATGAAGGACATCCTGGTATAGCTTGGATGAAGGAATGAGCATGTAGTTATTTTTGGTGGCTGGGTCTGGATGCTCAGATTGAAGAAAAAGTGAAACAGCGTCAATCCTGTTCACGAATAAGAAATAAACCACTGTTGTCTTCTTTGAACCCTTGGAAATGGCCTAAAATGCCATTTTGCTGGTCTTTTTGAGGGTTACATGTTGTTAATCATTACTGATGAACACTGAAAGTGGCCAGAAGTTGTTATCATGAGATCTATGACAACTGAACAAATCACTGAAAAACAAAATTTGGTAAGCCGGGGCAGATTGTTAGTGACAATGGTTTGTTGTTTACTTCATAAGAGTTTGAGGATTATCTCAAAGTAAATGACATTCAGCATATAAAATCCACACCTTGTCATTCAGGAACTAATAGATTAGGTGAAAGATTCACATAATCCTTGAAACATAGAAGACTGTGTAGAATATTGTGATGATGTGGAGATGCCGGCATTGGACAGGGGTAAAAACAGGAAGAAGTCCTGTTCCTTTCCTTGTGGCGTTTGCTACAAATAAATCTGTTGGACTTGAAGCTGGTGTTGTGAGACTTCTTTCTGTAGAATATAGTGAGCCAAAGAAGCTAATCCATGTCATTCCCAACCAGAAATCATGGATGAACACAAATATCCACAGCTTGCCGAAGTCCAGGTCTGAGGCATTCAAGTCAGGCAACATTAACCTATACATGAATTCCAGATACGATCTACGGAGAACCATCAAAAATACCAAGAGGCAGTACAAGACCAAGCTAGCATCCCAGACTAGTCACATGGACTTCCACCGATTATGGCAAGGTCCTCAAGATGCAAGAGGCTACAAGATGAATGCATGTAGAATCGCCAGCACCAAGAGCACAAGAAAAAAATACTTTTCACTGTATACTAGTACATGTGACAATAATAAATCAAATCAATGTACCCCCTCCCCATGAGCTCAACGCATTCTATGCCAGTTTTGAACAAGAGGTCAACGAGACCACACCTTCTATTTCGGAAGCCTTGCCCAAACTGATATCTGAGGTCATCATTGCAGACATCAGATCAGTCTTCTTGAAAGTCAACCCACAGAAAGTGACTAGTCCGGATGGGGTACCAGGACATGCATTCAAATCTTGCGCAGACCAGCTGGTGGATGTATTCGCAGACATCTTTAACCTCTCCTTACACTGATCTGAGGTCCCTACCTGCTTCAAGAAGACAACCATTATCCTTGTACCAAAGCAAAATAAGGCAGCATACCTTAAAGACTATCAACTGGTCCCTCTAACATCCATCATTATGAAGTGCTTTGAAAGGTTAGCTATGGCACAGATCAATTCTGGCCTCCCAGATTGCCTGGATCCAATACAGTTTGCCTATTACTTGCAACTCATTCAAAACAAACCCCATCTCCCTGACCCTACACTCAACCCTGGAACACCTGGATAATAAAGACACCTATGTCAGACTCCTATTTATTGTCTACAGTTCAGCCTTCAATACCATTATTCCAACAAAACTCATCTCCAAACTCCATGACCCAGGACTCAGCTCCTCCCTTCGTGACTGGATCCTAGACTTCTTCACCTACAGACCGCAATCAGTAGCATAGGCAACAACATCTCTTCCACAATTATCCTCAACACTGGTGCCCCAAGGCTGTGTCCTCAGCCCCTTACTATACCCTTTAACAGCTATGGCTGTGTGGAGTACAGGAAAGAGATAGAGAATCTAGTGATTTGGTGCAAAGACAATAATCTCTGTCTCAAGGTCAGTAAAATGAAGGCGATAGTCATCGACTTCAGGAAGTGTAGTGGAGGACATGCCCCTGTCTACATCAATGGGGCGGAAGTGAAAATAGTTGAGAGCTTCAAGTTTCAAGGTGTCCAGATCACCAACAACCTGTCCTGGTCCCCCCATACCAAAGCTATAGTTAAGAAAGCCCATGAATGCCTCTACTTTCTCAAGAGGCAAAGAAAATACAGCCTGTCTGCTATGATTCTCACCAACCTTTACAGATGCACCATAGAAAGCATTCTTTCTAGTTAGACCATAGCTTGGTATGGCTCCTGCTCTGTCCGAGACTGCAAGAAACTACAAAGGGTTGTGAACGAAGGCCAGTCCATCACGCAAACCAGCCCCCCATCCATTGACTCTGTCTACACTTCCCATTGCTTCAGAAAAACAGCCAGCATAATCAAGGACCGTAAGCACCCCAGCCATACTCTTTCCCACCTCCTTTTGTCAGGAGAAAGGTACAAAAGTCTGAGGTCACATACCAATCGACTCAAGAACAATTTCTTCCCTGCTGCCATCAAACTTTTGAACAGACTTATTTCATATCAAGATGGTCTTTCTCTGCACCCTAGAAATGACTAACACTACATTCTTTACCCTCTCCTTTCCTTCTCTATGAATGGTATGCTTTGTCTATACAGCACACAAAAAACAATACTTTTCGTTGCACACTAATACATGTATCAGTAATAAATTTAATCAAACATTTTTTAAAAGCTTCAAAAGAGCAAGGCCCGAAATCATATCATGTGAACAGCCTTTTGACATCTCGTAGAAACATTATTCATGCAACTACTCTAAGTTCAACTGCATTACCACCATTAAAGACAAAGTTGAGGACTACATGTGATTTATTATCTCAAGAAATTTCAGTGATAGTAGAATGTCAAAGACAGTCTCAAGTTGCTAGACGGGAAGTGAGGGCAAAACAACACTCATTTCAACAAGGAAGTTGAGTGCTAGTGCATAATTATGCCATGAGTGAGAAATGGATACCAGTCACAGTTTTAGCTAAAAACAAGTTCAATTTCTTACATGGTTTAAACCAAATGTTGTCATTTCAAAATTATTTTTCAGAATCATCTCTAGAAGTACCCACTTCATTAATCCCTAGTGTTGTGAGGACTACTAAGGAAGACTTTGTTTTACAATGTTATAATTACACAAGGGGAAAGAGGGTGGTCGGGAGCAATGCTGGCCCACTACAGACTGAAATTAGGGATTTTGTTAATGACTATGGGGAAATGGCGCATATTTCAAATAATTACTTTACCTCAATATTTACAGCAGGAAAGGGGATACTTTGCTGGAAGTCCCAAGGAAATTAATAGTGGATCAGTGACAGGGATTAAATACAATTCAAGTAAATAAAATATTGATGAGGAAATTAATGGAATTACAGAGTGACAAATCTCTGAGATGTAACAGTTTTCATCCGAGTGTGCTAAAGGTAGGAGGGGAGCACATTGCATATGTCCTAACTATAATCTTTCTGAGTCCCCTAGATTTAGGTGTCATCTCCTCAGTTTGGAAAATTACTCATGTCACTCTGCTTTATAACAAGGGTGAAAGAGGATACCCAGGGAACTACAGTTAGCCTGACATCTGTGGTGGAGAAATCATTGGAGTCTATAATTAAGGATAAACGGAACACCTTGAAAATTTTCAGTTAGTCAGCAAGAGCCAGCATGAATTTATGACAGGTAAGACATACCTGACAACCTCACGGAATATTTTGAAAAGGTGACTAAGTTGGTGGACAAGGGAATGTTAATGGATGTTGTTTATATGGACTTCCAGAAGGCATTTAATTAAGTCCCACATAAAAGACTGTTAACTAAGGTAGAAGTCCATGGAATTGAACGCAATTTACTAACATGGCTGGGAAATTGGTTGAGTGGCAGGTGACAGAAGGTAGGGATAATGGATAGGTGAAATTGGTAGGATATGACTAGATGTGACACAAGGATCTGTGTTAGGGCCTCAGTTGTTCACATTATTCATTAATGACTTAGATAGTGGCATAGAAAGTCATATAAATAAATTTGCAGATGACACAAAGTTAGGTGGCATTGAAGACAGTGTAAATAATAGCGTACAATTACAAAGAGATAGTAGAATAGATAGACTAGGTGAAAGGGCAAAACTGTGACAGATGGATATGGATTTAAGCAAATGTGAGGGTATTCATTTTGGAGCGAAAAGAGATAGGACAGGTTACTTTCTAGATGGTATGAAGTTAAATGCAGTAGAAGTCCAAACAGACTTGGGGCGTTCAGGTGCCTAGATATTTAAAATTCCACGAACAGGTACAGAAAACAATCAAGGCGGCTAATGGAATGCTTGCTTTTATACAGAGGACTGGAGTAGAAGGACACAGAACTTATGGCGCAGCTGTACAAATCCCAGATTCGATCCCACTTGGAGTACTGTGAGCAGATCTGGGCATTACACCTTAGGAGGGATATATTGGCCTTGGAGGGTGTGCAGTGTGAGTTTACAAGAATGATACCTGGACTTTAGAGGCTTAATTATGAAGAGAGATTACACAAATTAGGCCTATTTTCCCGAGAATTTAGAAGGTTAAGGGATGACCTGATTGAAGTCTTTAAGGTAGTAACAGGAAAAGACAGGGTAAATAAAGATAAACTATTTCCATTAGTTGGAGATTCTAGAATCAAGGGCATAGTTTAAAAATTAGGGCCAGACTGTTCTGGAGAGATGTTGGGAAAAACTTCTACACACAGAGGGTGGTAGAGGTTTGGAACTCTCTTTCACAAATGGCAGTTGATGCGAGATCAGTCGCTATCTTTAAATCTGGGATAAACACATTTTTGTTCATCAAAGGTATTCAGGGATATGGGACAAAGGCAGGTATATGGAGTTAGGTCACAGAATAGCCATGACCTCTTAAATGGCAGAAGAGGCTCAATGGGCTAAATGGCCTACTCCTGGTCATATGTTCTCAGTTGAATCTGTGTTGTTTGATGATTGTGTCTATGATACTATAACACATACAAGTAATGCAGAATTAGTTCCAAGAGAAGAAATATCTACTGAAGGTTCAAATCATACTTCCAGTGTCAAGGGCAGCTAAATTCCAGAAAGATGTAAACAGCTAAAGAAGAATCAACTTCCTCCTGATCAACTTTCTTATTGACTATGTATAATGATTAATGATGCATAGTACTGTGTCGAGAGTGTTATTGATCCAATGTGTAACATTGTAGTAATTTGTTGCCAAATTCACAGAAGTAAAAGGGTGGAGGGATGTTATGTATTTAAGTGGTTGTATGATTGCTTTAAGAGCCAGTCACAAGATTTCATGGTGATGTCATTGGGATATGTCATAGGCTCCTGTTTACTTTCATTTTGTACTCTGTAGAGGCATCAGCTCTTTTAATAAGTCAGTTGCAGTTAGCTTGAATCTACAAACTAACAACAAGGGTAGTAGGGATAACCCTGGTAATTATAGACCAGTGAGTTTGACATCGGTGGTAGGAAAATTATTGGAAAAAATTCTTAGGGGTAGGATGTATGAGCATTTGGAGCGTTGCAATCTGATTAGGGATACGCAACATGGCTTTGTTCAGGGGAGGTCTTGCCTTACGAATCTGGTGGAATTCTTCGAGGAGGTGACAAAAACGGTTGATGATGGGCAAGCCGTTGATGTCATCTATATGGATTTCAGTAAGGCATTTGACAAAGTCCCTCATGGTAGGCTGCTTAAGGCACATGGGATACAAGGACAGGTAGCTAGGTGGATCGAAAACTGGCTGGGCAATAGGAGGCAGAGAGTAGTTGTTGAGGGGACCTTTTCTGGCTGGAGGCCAGTCACCAGTGGTGTGCCGCAGGGCTCAGTACTGGGACCTCTCCTCTTTGTAGTATATATAAACAACTTGGAAGAGGGCGTACATGGTGTGATCAGCAAGTTTGCGGATGACACCAAGATGGCAGGATTGGCAGATACCGAGGAGGACTGTCAGGTGACACAGCAGGATATAGATAGGTTGGTATATTGGGCAGATAGATGGCAGATGGAATTTAATCCTGACAAATGTGAGGTGATGCATTTTGGAAGAAATAATGCAGAGAGGAGTTACGTGATAAAAGGTAGACCGATTAAGAGTATAGAGATACAGAGGGACCTGGGAGTGCAGGTGCACAAGTCTCTGAAGGTGTCGACACAAGTAGAGAAGGTTGTAAAGAAAGCTTATGGAATGCTAGCCTTTATAGGAAGGGGTATAGAGTATAAGAGCTGCCGTCTAATGCTTCAGTTGTACAGAACGTTGGTTAGACTGCATTTGGAGTACTGCGTCCAGTTCTGGTCACCTTACTACCGGAAGGACGCGGAGACCCTGGAGAGGGTGCAGAGGAGGTTTACCAGGATGTTACCTGGCATGGAAGGACTGAGTTACGAGGAAAGGTTGGAGAAACTGGGGCTCTTCTCCTTAGAAAGACGGAGATTAAGGGGGGATACGATAGAGGTATATAAAATACTGAAGGGAATAGATAGAGTCAACAGTGGTAGGCTTTTCCCTAGATTGGGGACAATTACGAGAGGTCACCATCTAAGGGTGAGGGGGGAGAAGTATAATTTGGATATGAGAGGAAGGTTTTTCACGCAGAGGATCGTGCGGGTATGGAATGCGCTCCCGAGTAGGGTGGTGGAGGCAGACATGTTGGACTTGTTTAAGGTTTACTTAGATAGACACATGAGCGAAACAAGGATGGAGGGTTATAGTAGAGGGTATTAAATAGGGACAGAGCCTCGAGACGACACCGGAAATGTAGTATTACATGTTAACGTTTTGTCTTTTTATTCCACAGGTGTCGGTCCACCTTGTTGTCAAACGAGGGGCATGCACATGGGTCGTGCGTGGGCTGCTCATGGAGGTTCCGGGAGTGGCCTAGTACTTCGTGTCGGTGTGTGTGCTTGATCCTGGACCGGTAGACGGGCGCCGCAACAGCTCAGTGACTAGCACTGCTAGCTGTGCAGATACATGGATTTGGGCCTGTGTCTGTGGGAGCTTGCGCATTCTCCCTGTGGTTGCGTGGGTTTCCTCCAGGCGCTCCGGTTTCCTCCCACACCCCAAAGATGTGCTCTTAGGCTGATTGGTGTACCAAATTGACACTATTCTCCCCTGAATCTGGCTACATTAGGGGTTCCACTCACATACATACAGGGCAGGGTAGGTGTAGGAAGATGCGGTGGCATGGGCTCGTTGGGCCGAAGGGCCTGTTTCCTGTGCTGGGTTGTTCTTTGTTCTTTGTAGTCCCGGCAAACCATGTCCAGGATTCTCTGAAACAAAACTAAGTGCCCAATGGGCAGGAAAACGGGAGAAATTCTTGCCTATTTTTTGGGTGTACTTACCTGAATGAATCTCAATCTGTGTAATACAGAGTGTGTTTGACTGAAAAGTGGGGGGAGGGACCTCATCCTACCCAAAAGGCAGGCATCCACCGATCATCCCATTCATAACCACCTCAGGATTGACCTTGCATAATTTACTGGTTGCTTTAGAAAGATAGGAATTGAGAGGCTTAGGAGTTCAGATACAGGAATCTTTCAAGGTGAAGTACATTAATAAGCTGTTTTTTAAAGAAAATACATGGGACCCTTGGTTTTATAAATGGGACACAAAATAAAAAGCACAAAGAGGCTACTCTAACTCTGTATGAATCAAGAGTGAGCCCAAATTTGGAATAGTTTGACTGCTCTACTTTAGAAAGGATGTAAAGGTTGTGGTACAAAATAAATTTTCCAGAATGATACCAGGGATAAGAGACTCAGTTATGATTAGAAAAATACAGGAGCTTCTGAACTTTCATGATTATGGCATTAGGTCAATAAAGAGTAACTAAAGTTGGCAATGAAGCAGATCATGAAAATTGAACTCTGAACCAAAGATGAATGAAATTTTTACAGTTACGTATTCTTAAAACTCTCACTATAATTCAGATATTTGATTTTAAAATTCACAAATGTTGGCGGGTGTGTTGGTGGATGTGCAACTGGCAATTATTGTTTTTGCTAACTTTTGTAAACCTGAGAAATGATTAGAAAGTATACCTTTCTTTCTCAATAGTAAGGGACCTATTTTTAAAATTAGCTATCTTGGGAGTTATCAGTGCAATTAAAATGCAGTTAAAGGAAAAAAAAGCATAACTCTATAATGTATAGTTACAACTTTTGTCTTATAAAGCCATAGTTCTGCTTGTATTATATCAGAAAGACATTTATCACATTTGTGAAAATCAGACCAGATATTCAGCTATAGTATCATAATGGCCAGGTTACACGATTGGTAATCTAATAATGTACATGCCTCAACTAATAAGTCAAAGACATGAGTTCAATTCCTACCACACCATCTATTGGGAATTTGAATTCAGTTAGATTAATAAAATTGGAATTAAAAACAAATATCAATAAGTGTGTCCATGAAATTACTGGATTATTCTAAAAACCTATCTGGTTCACTAATGTCCATCAGGGGAGGAAAACTGCTGCCCTTACTCAGGCCTATATGTGACTCCAACCCACAACAGTATAGAGGATTCTTAACTCCCCTCTGAAATGGCCGATCAAACCATTCAGTTGTCAAGAAAACAGCTCATCACCATTTTCTTAAGGGAAAGGGGCAATTGGTAAGAAATGTTTGGTGCAAGAATTTCAAAATAAAGGTACTGAGTTGAGTTAGAAGAAAATTTAGATTGCAGTTAACTGCAGATAATTTCCGTGAATATTTAATTTTAAAAACAGATCCCTTACTATTGAGGCAGAATTATTTACCAAGATGATCGCAACTAACGCCAACAAGATAGTACCAGACATTGAAAGACTAGAATTATGTCACAGACTGGCACTGTATGATGACAAGTCCCTGTTGAAGTTTATTTGTTAGTCACAAGTAAGGCTTACATTAACATTGCAATGAAGTTACTGTGAAATTCCCCTAGTCGCCTCACTCCGGCACCTGTTTGGGTCAATGCACCTAACCAGCATGTCTTTTAGACTGTGGGAGGAAACCAGAGTACCCGGAGGAAACCCACACAGACACGGGGAGAATGTGCAAACTCTGCACAGACAGTGACTCAAAACAGGAATTGAACCCAGGTCCCTGACGTTGTGAGGCAGCAGTGCTAACCACTGTGCCTCTCTACTCAATTAGTTACCAATCTTAGTCAGGCTTTTGAGGTGGGAGGAGGAAAAATCTGGTAGAGAACATAAGAACATAAGAAATAGGAGCAGGAGTAGGCCATCTAGCCCTTCGAGCCTGCCCTGCCATTCAACAAGATCATGGCTGATCTGAGGTGGCTCAGTTCCACTTTCCCACTTTCTCCCCATTACCCTTAATCGTTTTGCCTACCAAAAACCTATCTATCCGCGTCTTAAACATATTTAGCGAGGTAGCCTCAACCACTTCAACAGGCAGAGAATTCCAGAGATTCACCACCCTTTGAGCGAAGATCCTCCTCAACTCCGTTCTAAACCGCCCCCCCCTTTATCTTGAGGCTGTGCCCTCTAGTCCTGCTGTCCTTTCTGAGCAGGAAGAACCTCTCCACCTCTACCCTATCTATCTCTTTCATCATCTTATACGTCTCAATGAGATCTCCCCTCATCCTTCTAAACTCTAACGAGTACAAGCCCAGTCTATTCAGCCTCTCCTCATAGCTCAACCCCCTCAACTCCGGTATCAGCCTAGTGAACCTCCTCTGCACTCCCTCCAAGGCCAAAATATCCTTGTGCAAGTGCGGCGCCCAAAACTGCACACAGTACTCCAGCTGCGGCCTCACCAGTGCCCTATACAGCTGCAGCAAGACCTCCCTGCTTTTATATTCAATCCCCCTCGCTATGAAGGCCAGCATTCCATTTGCCTTCCTGACCACCTGCTGCACCTGTAGGCTGGGTTTTTGCGACTCATGCACAAGGACCCCCAGGTCCCTCTGCACCGTAGCATGCTGCAGCTTTTCGCCCTGTAAGTACTAGTCCTTCCTACTATTATTCCTACCAAAGTGGATAACCTCACACTTGCCAACATTGTATTCCATCTGCCAGGTCCTCGCCCACTCGCTCAGCCTAACTAGATCCCTCTGCAGACTTTCTACACCCTCTGCACAATTTGCCGTTCCACTTATCTTTGTGCCATCAGCAAATTTCGACACCTTACACTCGGTTCCCTCCTCCAGATCATCTATATAAACGGTAAATAGCTGAGGCCCCAGCACCGATCCCTGGGGCACTCCACTAGTCACCAACCGCCAATCCGAATAGCACCCATTGACACCCACTCTCTGCCTCCTATTTGAGGGCCAATCCCCTATCCACGCTAACACCTTACCCCCAACTCCATGCCCCCTAACCTTCTGTAACAACCTTTTGTGCGGCACCTTATCAAACGCCTTCTGAAAATTAAGAAACACCACATCCACCGGTTCCCCTCTATCTACCGCACTAGACACATCCTCATAGAATTCCAATAAATTTGTCAGACACGACTTCCCCTTAACGAAACCGTGCTGCGTCTGCTCTATCAAACAATTCTTCTCAAGATGTCTCGCTATTTTCTCCTTGATTACGGATTCAAGCATTTTTCCTACGCCAGACGTTAAACAAACCGGCCTATAATTCCCTGCCTTTTGCCTGCTACCGTTTTTAAACAGCGGCGTAACATTAGCTGTTTTCCAATCTTCCAATCTTCTTATAGGCCGGTTAGTTTAACGTCTGTTGTAGGAAAAATGCTTGAATCCGTAATCAAGGAGAAAATAGCGAGGCATCTTGAGAAGAATTGTTTGATAGAGCAGACGCAGCACGGTTTTGTTAAGGGGAAGTTGTGTCTGACGAATTTATTGGAATTCTATGAGGATGTGTCTAGTGTGGTAGATAGAGGGGGACCGGTGGATGTGGTGTTTCTCAATTTTCAGAAGGCGTTTGATAAGGTGCCGCACAAAAGGTTGTTAAGAAGGAATCCAGCGAGGTTTGGAAAATAACCACCAAGGCATCCACTATCACCTCCGTCATTTCCTTCAGAACCCTTGGATGTGTTCCATCCGGTCCTGGGGACTTGTCCACCATCAGTCCCTCTAGTCTGTCGAGCACTGTCTCTCAAGTAACAATGATCTCATTCAGAGAAGTGGGAAATGGGCACTATCTTGTGGGATGTCATTTTTACGTACTTCTTTACAAGCTAACACAAGAACAACACTGAAAGAAACATCATGCATGCTAGTGGCCCAGCTTAGTCATGTAATATAAAAAAGGATGGGGGAGATTATGAATAAAAATCTTTCTTTCAATAAAATGAAAATGAATCATAACAGTTCAATTACAACAAATTACATTAGATTTCAGGCAAACAAACTATATCAATAAAGCTTACCTTCTAAAATATGTCACCAGATGTTGAACAAAATCCATGTTTTAAAGTAGAAAGAAAAAGAAAATAGTAATATCGGACTATGCATACAAAAAAAAACAGATATAATTGCATTAATGCTAAACATCTTTAATGATGTAAAAAACAAAGTGAATACGCAACCAAAACATAGATACGACAACACAGGACTACTTGTATGTCAATCAAAGGAAGCAGCACACGACAGAGTGATCCCACAACCGACAGATCAGATCTGAGGTCTACAGTTCTGCCACGTTCAATTGTGAATGATGGTGGATAATTAAGCAACTCGCTGGAGGATAGTTTACTATGGTTTACTGTTAAAACAGATTAAAACTTTACATCAAACTGATAGGATAGTACATTAATATGTTAATGTCTAAGCATAGGAAAACATATTAAACTATTATTCTCCACTAACATGGTTCACTGGGCCTTGGTTACATTTGAACTCATATGATTCCCATCTTCCAGAATCAAGTATCACCTTGTCCTCCCCTTCTAATCCGACATTTTCCACATTAAACAGATCATGCATCTTTATTTCTGTTACATCCAGAGTGTAGCCACCACCAACTACTTAAGACCATAAGACACAGAAGCAGAATTAGGTCACTCAGCGCATCGAGTCTGTTCTGCCATTCAATTATATAGGATATTTTTCTCATCCCCATTCTCCTGACTTTTCCCCATAACCCCTGATCCCCTTATCAATCAAGAACCTATCCACCTGTCTGAAAGACACTCAAAGACCTGGCCTCCACAGCCTTCTGTGGCAAAGAGCTCCACAAATTCATCACCATCTGGCTGAAGAAATTCTTCCTCATCTCTGTTTTAAAGGATCACCCCTTCAGCCTGAGGTTGTGCCCTGTTGTTCTAGTTTTTCCTACTAGTGGGAGCATCCCCTCCATGTCCACTCTATCCAGGCCTCACATTATCCTATAAGTTTCAATAAGATCCACCTTCATCCTTCTAATCTCCAATGAGTACACACCCAGAATCCTCAATCTTTCCTCATATGACAGGCTCTTCATTTCAGGAATCATTCTTGTGAACCTTCTCTGGACCCTTTCCAAGGCCAGTAAATCCTTCCTCAGATAAGGGGCCCAAAACTGGTCACAATACTCCAAATGGGATCTGACCAGGGCCTTCTACAACCGCAGAAGTACATTCCTGCTCTTGTATTCTAGCCCTCTCAACATGAACGCTAACACTGCATTTGCCTTCCTAATTGCTGACTGAACCTGCATGATAACCTTAAAAGAAACTTGAACAAGGATTCCCAAGCCCCTTGTGTTTCTGATTTCCTAAGCATTTCACCATTTCTCCTTCCCAAGTGCATAATCTCACACTTTCCACATCATCTTCCATCTGCCACTTCTTTGCTCACTCTCCTTACCTGTCCAACTCCTTCTGCAGCGTCCCTACTTCTTCAATACCTATCCCTCTATATATCTTTATCATCTGCAAACTTAACTATAGGGCCTTCAGTTCCTTCTTCCAAATCGCATCAATGGCTGAAGCACACTAATAGTCACTGGTGCCATCCTGAAAAAGACCCCTTTATCCCAACTCTCTGCCTTCTGCCAGTCAGCCAATCCTCTATCCATGCCAGGATCTTACCCTTAACACCATGGGCTCTTATTTAACAGGGTCTTATGCAGCACCTTGTTAAAGGCCTTTTGGAAATCTAAATAAATCACGTCCACTGGTTTTCCTTTATCTAACTTTCTTGTTACCGCCTCAAAATCTCTAACAGGTTTGTCAAACATGACCTTCTCTTGATGAAGCCATGTTGACTCAGTCCTATTTTATCATACACTTCCAAGTATTGAGCAATCTTACCTTTAATAGTGGACTCTAAAATCTTGCCAATGATTGAAGTCAGGCTAACCGGCCTATAATTTCCTGTCTGTTGCCTCCCTCCCTTCTTAAACAACAATATCACAATAGCTACTTTTCACTCCTCTGGGACCCTCCCTGCCTCCAGTGATTGTTGAAAGATCACTACCAATGCCTCCACAATTTCCTCAGCTATCTCTTTTAGAACCCTGGGTATATTCCATCCGGTCTAAGTGACTTCTCCACCTTCAGACCTTTCCGTTTTCCCAGAACCTTCCCCTTAGCGATGGCTACTACACTCACCCTGATTCTCCTGGAGCTCTGGAATCTCACTGGTGTTGTCCACCATGAAAACTATTCAGTTTTTCTGCCATTTTTTTGTTTCCTATTATTACTTCTTCAGCCTCATTTTCCAGTGGTCCAATTGTCTATTTTTGCCTCTCTCTTACCACTTATATATTGAAAAATACTCTTCCCATTTTCTTTTATATTTCTAGTTAGCTTACACTCATATTTCATCTTCTCCCCTCTTATTGCTTGTCCTCTGCCAGCTTGTAAAGGCTTCCCAATCCTCTGGCTTCCCATTAATCCTCACCACTTTGTGTGCTTTTTCTTTTGCTTTTGTGCTATCTTTGACTTCCCTCATCAGCCATGTATGCTTTGTCCTCCCCTTAACATGTTTCCTCCTCCTTGGGATGAATTTCTGTTGTGCCTCCCAAATAACTCCCAAAAACGCTTGCCATTGCTGTTCCGTTGTCTTTTCTGCTCGGCTCCCTTTCCAATCACCTCTGACCAGCTCCTCCCTCATGTCTTTATAGTTACCTTTATTTAATTATAATACTGTTACATCTGATTTCAGCTTCTCCCTCTCAAACTGCAGAGTAAATTCTATCATATTGCGGTCATTGCTTCCTAAGGGTTCCTTCACCTTAAGTTCCTTAGTCAAGCCTCATTACACATCACCAAATCCAGAATTGCCTGTTCCCCAGTAGGCTCTGTCACAAGCTGCTCCAAAAAAACCATCTCTTAAACATTCCACAAATTCCTTTTCTTGGGACCCACTACCTACCTGTTTTTCCCAGTCCACGTGCATATTGAAGTCCACCACAATTATTGTAATATTGCCTTTTTTATATGCCTTTTCTATCTCCTGATTCATTTTCTGCCCCACATCCTGATTACTGTTAGGGGGCTTTCAACAGGGTCTTTGTACCTCTGTGATTCCTCAACTCTACCCACAGAGATTCTATGCTTTCTGATCCTATATCACTTCTTGCTATCGATTTAACTTCATTCCTTACTAACAATGCAACCTTATCCCCTTTGCCCATCTGCGTGTCCTCTCCTGAGTCCTTGGCTCCTTTAACTAGTTGAAAATCCTTATCATTAACCTGCCCTTCTATCCTTTCTTTTCACTTTGATTTTCTAATTCTCCATACAACTGAACCCTCTCCCCCCGCCGCCCCCCCCCCCCCCAACTATTTAGTTTAAAGCCCTATCTACTTATCCTTTCCCCTTTCACCATTCCAGAGGGACTGTTCCTCTAATATATCCTGTTCCAAATCTCAATAACATCCAATCCTCATTATCTATGCTTGGCTGGGAGCCTAGACTTCCATTAATTTGTTTGAACAGGTGTAAGAAAGGGAAAACATTGCTGATAGACAGCTAAAATTTTTGTGTTCTTGGATTTATTTTGTCAATGGCTCAGTTTTTATTTATATAAGAGTTGTCAAGAACTTATAGTTTCTGCTATTGATTCTTTAAAGGAATGGCTGATTGACATATTTATAGTGTTGTAGTAGCAGCATTTATAAAAACAGAAATTTATGAAAGGCTGTTCTTAAAGTTGTTTTACATGTGACAGTGTTACTATAGCTTTTATTGGTTCCGTACAGAGTGTATACTATGTAAATGGGCATGGAAGAACAATGAGTTGACATGAAAGATATGAAAGGCCATCAGGGCTAGATGGGGGAATGGGTTGGCATGATAGGTATGAGCATCAGCAGTGGATGGGGAAACAAGGTTTGGGATGGAGGGTATGAGGATCCATTAGGGTTGGCGTGAATGGGGCACTGGGAGTGAGTAAAGATATGATGGGGTGTCAGACATGAGGGCTATAAGGCCTAATATTTCACAAAACAACTGGAACAAAGATCCAGAGAACTGAGGTAAGCCTTTTAACCAGCACTCAACGGCCTCTACGGTTGTCTCTGATCCACATCTGGGCACAACAGGCCAGACCCCAGTATGCACCCATCCCAATGCTTCCCTCCCGCCTCCAACCTGAAATGAAAATCATGCCTTTCAAATTTCCCAACTGAAGCTAACTGCCTCTAAGGTGTAAACCCAGTCCATTAGTTCTATTTCTTTCTCCATAGATGTTACCAGACTTGCTGAGTTTTTTCTAGTTTTTTCTGTTTCAATGACAAAACATATATTTATTGTACATAAGTGGATGATTGATAGGATGTCTGACTGAAGGTATAGGTCGGTCTTTTCACTTTGCAATTTTTGATTAACTTTGTTTCTAAAAGACAATGTAACCACCTTTGCAAAAAATGTTCTAACAGATCTATGATCGCTGATTATAATCTGGTGGAACAAATACAAAACTGAAATTATCTGCAGAAGGAAGGTGTTAATATATGTATGGCATTCAGGAACTCAAGAAATTGTTCTGAATTTGCAGTGTGAACTAATATACAAAAGCAGATTCACAGGAAAAGCGATTTAGAAATCTGGACTGGAAATCCCTACAAAGTTGCAATAAACTTGAGCAAAAAAATCCATGTTCATAAGTTAACAAGTGTCACAAATGGCGGTCTACTGACCTCATTTCTTTCAAACCTTCTTTTTGAATGACTTGTAATATCTGCTTTGGTGTCATTGGTGTATTAGGATGTTTTTCCAAGACCTGGAAGAAATGAATAGGCACACACACAATATGAGAGCAAGGAAAGCAAATCAAATTACGTAAATATACATTGATGAAAAAACACTCAATTCTCACAACTGTGAAGGAATATTAATTTATTTTAAAACAGACAGGAAAGGAACATCCTATTGAGAACAGGAATTCACCAAGGCTCCTTAGACAGCACTTTCCAAACCCATAACCTCCAACATTTAGAAGGTTAAGGACAGCAGGCACATGGGAACATCACCACCTGGAAGTTCTCCTCCAAGTCAGTCTCCACCCTGACTTGGAAATATATTGTCATCCCTTCACTGCTTCCGGGTCAAGATCCTGGAACCCCTTTCCTAATAGCACTGTGAGTGTACTTACACCACATGGACTGCAGAGGTTCAAGAAGGCAGCTCATCACCCCCTTCTCGAGGGACAGGCAATAAATACTGCTCTAGCCAGCAACACCCACATTCTATCATAAACAGTTGTATCCCAAATAAGGTACTAGCTTGTGAAGATAGGGTAAATTTGATGTCCTGTATAGTATATTGAAATACTATATTACCTTGCAATTCTCAGTCAATATAACGCCTGTCTCATTGCATGAGAAATGTCAGAGTTCCCAATGCAAGAACATTGTAGCACTTCAAACTATTATGATCAAAAAGTAGGCAAACTGCATTTTGCTGTCCTCTCCTTCACATATTTACAACCATTTCCTGGATTCCCCACCATCACAGATGCTAATTCTTAGCCAATTCAAACCATTCCACACAATATAAAGAAACAGATGAAAGCATTTGTACATCAAAGGCAACGAGTCCTGATGACATCAACTGTAAAACTGAGGAGTGGTGCTCCAGAACTAGTTGCACCCCTAGCCAAGCCATTTGGGTGCAGACTGAACTCTGGCATCTACCAGACAATATGGTGAAAAAGCCCAGTTATGCCCTATTGATAGAATCATAGAATTGTAGAATCCTACAGTGCAGAAATAGGCCATTTGGCTCAATGAGAAAGCAGAACGAATGCCAAATCTAATGCTGATATTGACCAGTTGGCGTGGGGTCCAATGCTGATATTGACTTTTGGGGATGGGGGGGAATCAAAGATGCTAGCTTTGATTGCAGGATGATGGGAGGGGGGAAAGAGAGAGAAACTGGCTTTGATCACAAGGAGGGGGAACCTCTGAGATTTTCATGCTGGTTTGGGGAGGGGGTTATTTTTTCCTCTGATTTAAAAATGGCGCCCCAATCTCAGTGCAGCCTGCTTTACTGATATGTTTTGGTCCGGCCCCTCAACTTATCCCCCCTGTTTTCTTTTGTGCCATAAGATCTGGAGAGAAAACCGGTTTCTCTGGAGAGAAACACACTGGTTTTTACTCATGTCCTGACACTGCCATTTTTTAGTCAGGTTCTGCCCACTGTTTGGGTACCTTCAGGGTTATTCAACTCCTGACCTCTTTGCAGCCTTGGTCCAAACATGGACAAAAGAGCTGAACTCAAGTGGTGACGTGAGAGTGTCTGTCCTTGACATTAAGTGATAATTTGACAGAGTGTTGCAACAAGGAACCCTAGCAAACTGAATCAATCATGAGAAAACCCTTGACTGGTTGGAATCACATATAGCTTAAAAGATGATGATTGTGGTTGCTGGAGGCCAATCGTCTCAGTCCCATGGCACTGCTGCAGGAGTTCCTCAGGGTAACGTCCGAGGCCCAAACATCTTCAGCTGCTTCGTTTTCCCTCCATCAGAAGGTCAAAAGTGGGATTCTTGCTGATGATTTCACAGTGCAGAGTACCATTCACAATTCCTTCAAAACAAATGCAACAAGATCTGGACAACAATCAGGCTTGGCCTCCAAGGAGAGAGAATCTAACCATTTCCCCTTGACATTCAATGGCATTACCATCACCAAATCTCCCAGTATCAACATCTAGGGGCTACTATTGACCAGAAGCTTAACTGGACAAACCAAACGAATGTTTTACATGTACATACATAATATATATATTGTGGCCACAAGACCAGGTCAGAAGTTGGAAACTGTCTGGAGAGCAACTTACCTCCTGACTCCCCAAAGTCTTTTCACAATCTACAAGGCAAAATCAGGATATGATAGAATGCTCTCCACTTGCCTGGATGAGTGTAGTTCCAACAACACTCAAGAAGTTCAATACTATTCAGGACAAAGCAGCCCACTTGATTGACATCCCATCCAATAACATGAACATTCACTCCCTCCATTAGCAATGGACATTTGTGTACATCATTTACAATAGACGTTTGAGCAATTCACCAAGGCATCTGTCACAGCAGCTTCTAAACCCATGACTTCTACCACCTAGGACATGGGCTGGATATGCATGTATATGTACCACCATCTGCAACTTCTCCTCCAAGTTACACATCATTGTGACTTGCAACTATATCCCTGTTTCTTCAATGTCACTGGGTTATATCCTGGAACTTCCGCCCTAACAGCACTGCTGATGTGCTTACACCAGATGGATTGCAACTTTATCTTTCATTGCTGCAAAGTGTAAGCTAATTTAAGAAAAACAGTTTGTGAAAGAATAAAGAGCTATATCAGAATTTCTTTACTCTGGTCCTCTTATAAAGCCACATGACATAGCTTCTTTTTTATATATTCATTTGTGGGACATGGGTGTTGTTGACTGACCAGCATTTATTGCCCACCCCTAGTTGTCCTTGGAGGGCAGTTGAAAGTTAACCACACTGCTGTGGCTCTGGAGTCATATGTAGCCCACACCCGGTAAGAATGGCAGAAAGGACTTTAGTGAACCAGATGGTTTTTCCAACAATCGACAATGGTTTCATGATCATCTGTAAATTCTTAATTCCAGATTTTTTTTATTGAAATCAAATACCACCATCTGCCATGGTGAGATTCAAATCCGGGTCCCTAGAACATGAGCCGAGTTTCTGGATTAATAGTCTAGCGATAATCCCACTAGGCCATCGCCTCCCCTTTTAACAGTCATCAAGTGACTTGTTACAGCAAAGTAACACTTCCATTCACTTCAATCCATTCCGAAAAACTGTCTTTAATTCGTTCGCTGTTTTCTCTCCTCTGATTTTAATCTACTTTTCTATCCTTTACTTCTATCTGCTGTAACCTTTTGTAATATTCACCCATGTGTTTCCTGGTTAAAGCAGGCCAATTTCATTTGCAACTGCTGAATCCCCCATCTACAGTGTCACTTATCTCCTCAAAGAATTAAATAGGTTGGTCAAGTAAAATCTTTCATTTGAAATCTATTTTGTCTATTTTGAAAACAAAGTAATTTTATCACACCAAACTTTTCCCCATTATAAATGTCTATAATTGTCCAAATTAGCACTGTTTTAACATTGGACACTGCATTAATCACTGTTCAATATTTTGATCAATATTCACACACACACCCTGAAGTAGAATTTCTGGGGCCCTGCAATTTCCATCCTCCTTTCTTTTGATGTATACTGGTGGACACAACTGCTTTGTCTTACTTTAAGTTAACTTATCTCAAATTTTCCTTTTAGCCAACATAATATCACCTGTGTCACTCTCAATTTCAGGAATTTGTGAATATCAAGTTTCACCTCCATTTTGATTATATTTTTCCTTAGTGAAGACCAATGTGAATTATTTATTAAATTCTTCTGCTATTTTATCATCCCCATCAGCTTTGAACCTCCTAACTTGCTCAGAAGAATTCTTTTACCCTGGTATAATTTTAAAATTCTTCACTGTTATTTTTGGCGCTTTTGTGAAATTTTGTTCTGTTTGTCCTCTGCAATAGCCCCAGATATCTTCCCTGTGAGAATATCTGGATGGCATTGTGCCATTCTTTCAGGATGTTTCAGAGTTTATAAAAATGAATTCATGTTGCTTGCCAGCTTCCTGGTGATTGATTGTGCTGATAAACCAATGTTGGGTCCACAACCACCATAGATGTAATTTAGATGCATCTGCTTCATACCCTAATCATGGATTAATTATAGGATGACTAGAACCTCAGGCTAGAGGAGGAAGTCTCCCATTCCAGAATGAACTCAAGTTTAAAAAGTGGCCAAGAAGGAGACCAAACTGTGTCTGTTGAAAAATTTCACTAGTGCTCCCCACCATATTCAGGAATTTTCAAGGTATTATGCCTTCCCTCTCAGTTTCTTCTCACAGGTTAAAAAATCATAGCACCACCTCTGGGGTAAATAAGAGCAGCAGGTATTATCATTCCCCATTGATTTTAATGTGCCTATGGCAGCACTGCCAACTAGTCAGCATGTTGGAAATTTAGATAGAAAAGATTTAAAATCAGAAAGGAAAAATCAGTAGTTTGAGCACTGAGGGATTATAAAAAGCTATGTTAAAATATAAAATATTGTATTTGAATACTGTAATGCTTCTGTTGCTCGAAGTTTAAGTATTCCAGCCGTTAATGAAATACGTGGTCATGTGTTTCAGTATACATTGGCTATTTACATTTTCTTGCATAAACAAAAGCAATTTTGCCAGTCACAGATAGAATTCTTACTGCTACAGGTGCAACTAGACTTAAGCAAACTCATTCAAGAATACAATTTGTACACCAGCAAGGAGCCTTCATGCTTCATTGCATATGGCTGATGTAGCAGAATAATCCCATTTAAAAAGTGATACAACTCCTGAATAATCAAATGCTAATCCAAGCCATGCCAGCATCAAGAGGCCAGGGGCACACTCAGAGAGGGGAGTGTGAATCACTTTAAGCTGGCCAAGAGACTGCATTCTCTATCTGTGGGAATGGCAGCACATGTTCAAAATCCAGAGAGCGTGATTCACGTCAGCGAGTTTCCAAGTTCCGATCTTTCTAGCCCCTCACTGGTGGAGCGGCGTGAAGTAAGGGATATGGGGAGCTTATTTCAATACATTAGCTTGTCATTAGCAAGCACTTTTTCCAAGACTTGCCCCCTCACCGGATATTCAACAGACACCAGCGTGATGTCATGGAAATGCCATTTCGAACAGGCCTATACAAGTGTGAATAAGGGACGTTTTGGAGACGAATGCTCAGGCAACCAGCACCCTCCATGATGTGCACTACTAAGGCACACTGGAGAATACTCGGGGGTCACAGATAAGTTCAACCTCAGGCTGGGGATGGGGCCCCCAGAATTGCTATATTGGGAAGAGTGGTCACTTGGGAGTGATCACTCACAGGCCTATCTTCCCTTCATATCGGGATGCCTCTTGCTCTAAAGGGGTTGTGAAAGCTGGTACGCAGGGAGTGCTTCCTGTGACCCTTTCCTGGATACCTGTCCATTTTGCAGCTGAAGAAGTGTCCTGCCATAGTGGGGCTAACAAGAGGACTGGAGGAACATAGCATTGCCATTCTCATACTCCACTGAGATGAGGTGCTGGGTTAACTCAGTGGTTTCTCTGCTGTCCCCATTTCACCAGCAGCATAGGTATGCTGTTCCTCCTCCCAGTCAGGTCAAGGGCACACTCCTCAAAACATGTGAAGGTTCTCAGCTTGGGCATGACTCCAGCTCTGACCCAAGCCCCACGCTTGCCACACCGCAACATGATCTTAAATGTCAACACTCCCACCTACATTCTTCCCCTCTGTCCTATAATCAAATCACACAGAAGGGAAGAGTGTAGGTGGCAGTATTGACATTTAAGATCATTTTGAGGTGTGGCAAGCGTGGGGCTTTGGTCAGAGCTGCAGTGTGACAAGTATAGCAGCTACTGGGGAACTGGGTGATTGTGGGAGGGAGGGGGGAAAACTTGGTATTGGCAATGGCCAAGGTGGCTGAGTGAGAGAATGAGTTGGAGGTGCAAGGGATATTTGAGGGGATCCAGTGGGAAACCAAGATGGTTCACTTACCCTGGATGAGTGAAAAAGATTTTTCAGATACTGCTGCCCCATCCTCCTCTGGAGTGCACTTGCATTGGCTAAGGCTGCCTCTGTATCCTAGACAGGTGTGGTGACCCTGCTGGAGGGCCATCTCCTGGCGCAGGGGGCAGTGTGTGTCCTGCCTCTGCTGCACTCTATCCACATTCTTGTGAGGACCCCCTCTGAAAAGCACGATGAAGCCTTCTTACCTGCCATCTCCCACAATCGTGCAATAAGTGCCGGGGAGCCATTTATGTCATTGCAAGGCAGGTGAATCAGAGGGAACATACCACTGGAGTGGCACAGAGTAAAAATTTTGGGAATAAAAATTATTGCTAATGAGGCATAAGATTTGGCCCGAAAACACGCTGGTGCCAAAAGCAGAAAACACTGTTTTTCACACTGGAACCAACATACTACCATTTTTTGGTAAGATTTCACTCAATCTTGTTAAAAGACATGGGAATTTAGTTTATCTTCCATTTGCCTCTTGGCCATGCATGCTCCTTGAATCTAACTGATAGGAAAGGGAGAGAAAAGTAATAAAAGTGTTTGGCTTGAAAATTAATAAATAAAACAACAATATAACAGAAAAATAGGCTGATCAGCTATTGCAACAATAAAACTCTTGTCAGGAGTAGTGGTCAAAACTGGCACGGATATTTTATTTTTGAGAAAACTCTAATTTGAAAATGTATCAAAAATATTAAAAGACGGAGCTAATTGAATGGATGAAGACAGCAGATGAGATCATTGAAGCTTGTTGAGCTTATGCACTGTTAAATAAATGTCAAAGAAGTTCATGTGTACCCATTCTATCTTACTTGTATTGGCAAAGCAAAATAATTATTTAATGCTTCTGCCATCTCTATCGTAATCTGTGGTAGAGAATTACTGAAGCATTTACTGAGGTAAAAGAGATGGGAATTATACTAAGCATTCAGAAGTTCTTCAACAGCAAACTCCAAATGCACATATTCTGGGCCCATTGATAAGGATTCATGATGAGTCATTTGTTGAAAATCAACATGAAGAAATATAATAATTTCACTAACTGCTGCGAGACTAACACCTTGAACTATGGAAGGATCCCAGCATTATGAAGTCCAATGATGGCAAGCTAAAGAGGAGAAGCAAATGCAATGAAAAGAACATACCATGACCCAAACTAATAATTCACAAGCAGACATCACACATGACAATAAATGGCCCTTGGTGCCATAACCTCTGCAGATCTTGCATTGGCCTCATCGCCCATCTTCCTTTGACTCATGGAAGACATTCATCCTTGCTAGCGAGGGATAGCCAAAAATAATAGTCAATAATTAATAACATTTATCCTGTCTATCCCATTCTTTAATTGATGTGCCTGTAAAATATTTTACCATTTTGTTTGTGTTCCTTAACAATTTAATTTCATGGTTCCTCTTTACCTGCTGAATTGTGTTTTGATTTCTCTCCTAATCTTTTTGTATTCTCTATTATCAAGTCCTCCTCTGCTGTCGATATAACTAATGTACGCCTCTTTCCTAACCTTCCCTGTGTTTATATCCATCCTATCCCCTTTATTCCATCTTTTGTCCAATTAATATCAAGGTAGTTGACATCCTTCTTGATTATTATTCAAAGCTTTTGCACTTAATTCCCTAATTTGTCGGCATGTTTCTTCCTTCACCTCCCCTCCAGTGTTAGTTGCTATGTAGACTTCACCGATTACTGTTATGGATCCTTCATTATCTTTTATCTTTCTCTATTAACACTCTATTTTTGTCTTGCTGATAGCTGCATCCCTTTTTTTCAAATTGACATTCGTCATGCCAAATAAGTACCTCCCTGTTTTCCTTTTCTAAATGTATTAGACCCTGCAATGTTTAATTCTCAATCCTGATTTGTTTGTAGCCATTTCTCAATAATGTTTATGCTTCATGGTTCCTCTCAATGCATAATTCCCTCCAGCTCCCTTTTCCCACCCTTACTAATTTAAAGTCTGTGTTACCTCCCTTACCTTTTCTAATAAGACCTGGGTCCCATCTCAGTTCAGGTGATGCCCATCCAACATACAGCTCTTTCCTGTACCAGAAACTAGTGTGAGTTTCTTATAAAAATTAATCCCTCTTTCCTTCACCATTCTGTTAAATTATCTATTTAACATAGCAAAACAGATTAAGACACTTGACAGAAATGCAAAAGAATAGGTTTAAAGTTAAAGAATGGGGATGAGAAAAATATCATGACTGAGTGGCAGAGCAGACTCAATGGGCTGAGTGACCTATTTCTGCTCCTGTATCTTGTGGACTTAAAGAGAAGAAACTTATGAAAAAATGGCAAAGTGTTAGGGTCTGACTAAAAACGAATGTGTTTCTCTCTAGAGGAACAGGTCGATTTTCCCTCCAGATCCTTCAGCTGGTAGGGCACGTTCAGGGGAGGGACAGAAACATTCCAGGAAATCCAGCTGCACTACTGAAGAGGTGAGGGCCCTCTCAAAGCAAAACAAACCCCTCCTTCCATCCCACCAAATAGGTTTCAGTGGTTCCCCCTTCCTTGTGATCAAAGTTTGTATTTCTTCCCTCCCCCCAGTCAGAGCTGGCATCTCTCCCCCAAGCCCCACCCCGAACAGTAAATGCTGGCACCCCCTCTGACCCTTCCCCTCAAACAGCCATCGCTGCCTTCCCCACTGTTCCAACGGTCATTTCCCCCACCACCACAAATAAATGAGACCCCCCGACCCATGAGGCTCCCAGTTGGGTCTGTCCATGGCACTATTTCCTGGCACAGGTTGGACTGTCAGATTAGCAAGGTGCCAACCTGGAAGTGCCAACCTGTGCTGGGGAAGTGCCAGGGCACTGCTTGGTCATTACCTCCACCCCCCCACCAGGGATCCCCATGCCAGGTCTGTGTGAACCTGTTGTAAACCTCACCGAAGTGATGTCATGTCAGGAAGGCTTGAAAATACAGTGAGGGGTCAATATATGATGGGATGGTCTTTCATTTTAAGATTATTAAAATCAGGTTCATGCTCATGATTACATCACCGCCGAGACGTGACGAAAATTGGAAGTCACGATCTCGCCGGCAAGATTTGTGATTTCTAAGTTTCACCAGATCTTTCTCACAGACGGAGAACGCAGGCTCAAAATTGCCCCCAAAATGTATGATGGCATGGCTCTTACTGAATATGTATTTTGCCATGGTGGAGGTGCTTCTAACTGGGTCATCAGCTATGGATGCAAAGAGTGGCTCTGGTCTTTGTCCATTCTAACGTCATCTTTGTACTATGAACTATCCTCCCCTGCCTCCTCCATCTTCAACTCCAACAATAAGTATAAGGACCATCTGGACTATATTGTCACAAAGAAAATGACCATCTGTGTCGCCACCTCTGTTGTTCCCCTTTCTTCCCTAAAACTTTCCAAAATTATTTGTCCACTATCCTGTTCGCATGTATTTTTCTATATTCCATTCCACCTCCTCCCATGCTCTATCTTACCTTATCTTGTGAAGAAGTACTGCTACCCCATTCCAACCAAACTGCAGTTCATTCAGCATCTCTTACTAACTCCCATGTTAATTGATATTGTTAACCATTCGCTTGTCTCAGCTACTGATCCCCTTTCTTCAAGTCTGCTGGCATCATCCCTCCCTCTCTTGATCTCTGCATCTGCACCTACTCTCCTATTTCCAACCTTCCTATTCTCTCAAATCCTTGAACTTGCTGTTATTTGCCAAATCCATGCCCCTCTTTCTCAAAATTGCATGCTTGAGTCCTTATAGCCAGGCTCCTACCTGGCCACAATATTGAAATTGCACTCGTTAAAGTCCACTATAGTTGGCACTGCTGCCTCATAGACATGCTGGTTAGGTGCATGGCTATGCTAAATTCGCCCTCAGTGCACCCGAAAGGTGTCGGTGACTAGGGGATTTTCATAGTAACTTAATTGCAGTGTTAACGTAAGCCTGCTTATGACACTGATAAATAAACTTAAACATGACATCCTTTGTGACTGTGACAAGCTATCCCTTCTCATCTCTTTTGACCTGTTTGTAGCTTTCAATACAGTTAACCATACCATCTTGCTACAATGCCTCTCCTTTGTTATCCAGGTTTATGGAAACACCCAAACTTGATTCCATCCCTCTTTTTCTAATTATAGCTAGACAATAACTTTCAACTACTTAATCTCACTCTCCCTTTATTAGCTCTGGAGTTCCCCAAGGATCTATTCTTGGCTCCCTTCTGCTTCTCTTCTACATGCTATCCCTTGGCCTTCAGCTGTCTGGCCCCGAAGCTCTGAAATTCTTTCTCCAAACCACTTTGCCTCTCTATCTTTTTTTAAAGAAGCTCCTATAAACCTAACCTCTTTGATCAAGCTTTTGACCATCTTTCCTGGTTTCAGCTTCTACAACTCGATATCAATGTAAGTTGAAGATTTTTTTTAATCAGCTATAATGCCCACATCCTGTAAATTAATAGACAAAAGTTTGGCTGAAGACAAAGCAGAAGCATTGGATGATATGGTATAATCAACTGTGTCAAAAGCTGCAAACAGGATGACAAAGACAAGGAAAGAAAGTTTGCCTTTGTCACTGTCACACTGGATATCATTTGTGATTTTGATAGAGCTTTTTCTGTACTGTGACAGCGATATAAATCTGATTGGAAGGATTCAAATACTTTTATTGTAGATAACAACTGAACATGACAGAAAAAGTTAGGGCTTGTCCATTTCATTGTAGGAACATTTTAAAAGCTTGGTGAGTCTCAGTCATTGTCAAACAACAACACAAACACTGAAAATTAACTTTTGCCAGTATATAATTTTTCCTTCAGATTTTAATTGTTGATTTTTTTAACAAGTGTTTTCCTTCCATTGCTTTTAACTCTTCGTTTCACTTAATCCTAACTTATCCTCTCTTTATTTTGCTTTCTGTACACGATTTGACAGAAAATGAACTATTTTAACTTGCACTTTCTGGTTTAGATATTCTATCTTGTTTTAGGTTGGGAAACTTGAAATTTATTTTTCTCTGTCTGTTCCACCCACAACCAGCTTGATTGACAGGTTACAGTCTATCAGGTGGAAAATCCAGCAACAGGAGGACGGTTGCGTTGGGAGAAACCAACAAATTCTTGAACGGAGATGGTAACTGTTTGGGTATGGAAGAAACACTTTTGTTCCTCCTGACCAACAAGCCATGCTGCAGACACTTAACTCATGGAGTTAGTCCAATGCGCCTCATTTTAATCATCAGATTTCCTGAGCTATGGGAAATTCAGCCAATGAACTAAAAAGTGAATGTCCATTTAAGTGATAGCACAGGGTGGCCTCATTATAATATTTAGGTGACAAATCTACCTGCTGTGAGCAGACATGTTGACCCATCTCCATTCCAGCACAGTTATCTGAAGAGGGATGGGCGTTTAGCAGCTCACATGTTTTTTGTGAGTTGCAATTCAGCCCTGCATATCACTAATGATTTTTTAATCTGATTGGTTAAGGAGACATACTGTTGCTGAGTCTATGCACAATGCTCCTAAATCTCCAATAGAGCCAAAATGCCATTTTGCTCACCAAAATGAATTCTTGATCACAGAAAGTTCTAGAGGAAAGAATCGTAGAAAGTCAGAGAGAAAGTGTAACTGTAATGAAAGATTAGTGTCAGTCATTTGCCCCTGACTCCAAAATCTGGGCCAATGTAGTTGCAGTATTTTTTTTAAGTGACTCACTAGAACTATTGAAAAGATGCATGTTTTCTTAAGTTTCCAATGCTTACGTATTTTTCTAATCTGTGCAAATATGAACTTTTTTGAAGTGTGCATCAGCAGCATAAAATGACCTTGGCCTAGATTTTCATTATGACAGAAAGGTTCTCCTTTATGGAATCCGGGAAATGACCAACAATTTTACCTGCCATTTCCCAGCTTCACAGGGCGGGACAGGGGTTTGTGCATGTGTGATTTGCAGAGGCAGTTGGTTACCAGCTGCCTTCACTAAAGTGGGATTTTGGTAGACCAGGAGCATGTAGATTCGAGCAGGTAAGAGAAGGTCTGAAATAAGTGGATACATTTAAATTGCAAGGGCATCCTTCTGAATAATATAGATTATTAAGAGATTATTAAAAGTTAATATGATTATGCACTTTATATGCACAATCTCCTTGGAACCATCAAGCTCTCAAAGAATTGGCAAAAAATTGTCCACCTGTCTAAGGACTGTTCTGTTGTCAATTGCAAGGCAACAGTCCACTATCAAGGAACTGTCAAATCTGTTAAGAAATTGTCAAAATTGTCAATGAACTGTCAAAGGATACTAGACGAATTGGTATGGAGGGGATAAAGGTAAGGTATGATGGGTGCGGCGCACAGGAACACAGGGTCCATCGAATGTGGGTAGAGGGGCAAGGGTTGGTATTGACGATATGAGGGCCCATAGGGTTGAGTAGAGGGGCATGGGTTGGCATAAGATGGGCATTGCATGTGTTGGAGGGTAAGGGATGAAGGGCTGTTTTCCATTTTATCCTTTTGTAAAATTTATTCAACAGTGCTGGAGCCCAAAGACATGCCTTCCACCAGTTTGCCTCCGCAATTGATAGTATCTGCACTCATTCCGGATGCGGCACGCCACTTCCAATCTAGTCCATCTCCCTTCCCGGATCAAAAATCTGTACTGTGTGGCCATTTTTAAAAGTCAGGTTCAGAGAGTCAAGAATTCTCCTGTGTCTGCTCACCTCACCTGGGTGCAAATATCTGGGCCTTTATATCCATATTTGAATTGCCAATCAATCAGCTTGCTGTTTATGCCAACCCTATAGGTGAAATCTGACTGATACTTCCAACAAAACCAACTAGAAATTTCTGACAATATTTGAAAATATAGTTCTACATTTTGAATAAATAATAATAAACAGAAGCACCACTAGGGCCAAAATCATACCCAATGAACTGTTAAGCATTTAAATCTGCTTTTGTTCAGGGAAAATTTGCATTCATATCAAGCACTGCGGAATAACGACAATTGTCTTTGGAACTCTTCTTCAGGAAACAGTGGCAACTGGGTCACTGAATATATTCAAGGTTGACAGATTTTTTGATCAATAAAGAATCAGGGATTATGAGGAGGGAAATCAGGAAAGTGGAGCTGAATCCATAGCGAGATCAGTCATCATCTTATTGAATAGCAGAGCAGGATTGAGAGATCGAATGGCCAAATGCTGCTCCTTTTTCTTATGAGTTTAATAATCTGACTGATGGGCAGAGTTATTTTGCAATGCAAACTGCTATGTCCAGTGACAATTTACACCAGCAACATGCATGATAAGATGATATGGATATATAGAAAGTCACCAGAAAACATGTTATAATTTCTAGTATCTTCTAAGACTGGCACAATGACAACTGAAACTGAGTTCTTAATTTACATAAATGACAAGAACTGCTATTCTGACAGAACCTCGGATAGTGTGCATTTTGAGCATCATGTTTCATACGGTATTAAATAATCTTTTCATTCAGACAATAAGAAATAGGAGTCAAAGTGAGTTGCACAGTCCCTTGAGCGTATGCCATCATTAAGATCATAGCTGATCTTCTATCTTTTTCTCACCTTATTTTTTGATTCATTTTCTGTCCATAAATGTACTGTTCTCAATCATGAATATGCTCAATAACATAGACTTATAGAATTGGTACAGTGGAGAAGGAGCCCATTGGGTCTGCATTGACTCTCCGAAAGAGCGTAACCCCCACGCATTTATCCAGCTAATCCCCCATAACCTACACAAGTTGGGGCACTAAGAGACAACTTAGCATGGCTAATCCACTTAATCTGCACATCTTTGGACTGTAGGAGGAAACTGAAGCACTGGGAGGAAACCCACACATTACAGGGAGAATGTGCTAACTCCACACAGTCATCCAATCTCACTGGCACTGTGAGGCAGCAACGCTAACCATTGCACCACATGTTGTCGATCTAATATAAAAATAAAGAAATGTGATTTGTCATACTTTGCGTCTTGGACTGACAAATGGCAAGTAATATTCAAGCACACAAGTGCCAGTCAACAATCGTCTCCAACAAGAGACAATCTAGTCATCGTCCCTTGACGTTCAGTAGCATTATCATTGCTGAATCCCAGGGGTTAGCACTGATCAGAAACTGAACTGGGCTAGCCATATAAATACCATGTCTATAAGAGCAAGTCAGAGGCTAGGAACCCGGCAATAGCTGATCTTCTGACTCCCCAAAGCCTGTCCACCATCTATAAGGCATAAGTCAGGAGTGTGACGGAATAAACTTCACTTGCCTGGATGAATATAGCTTCAACAACACTCAAGAAACTTAACACCATCCTGGACAAAGCAGCCCACGTGATTGGCACTTCTTCCACAAATATTTACAACCTCCACCATTGACAAGCAGGAGCAGTAGTGTGTACCACCTACAAGATGCACTGCAGGAGCTCACCGAGATTCCTTAGACAACGCTTTCCAACCCACAACCGTTATTATCTATTACAAGGGTAGCAGACACATGGGAAGGCTACCACCAGGAGGTTTTCCGCCAACCACTCACCATCCTGATTTGGAAATCACTGTTGCTGGGTCAAGTTCCTGGAACTCCCTTCCTAATAGCACTTTAGTTGTACCTACACCACATGGACTGCAGCAGTTCAAGAAAATAACTCATCACCATCTTCTCAAGGGCATTTCTGGATGGGCATTGAATGCTGGTCGAGCCAGAGAAGCCCACATCTGTAAATGAATTTTAAATATCTTTAACAATCTCAGGGTTTCACAACTATAAAAAGTGCTTTTGAAATTCAGTTGCTGGAGTAGTAAAAACTCAGCAGGTCTGGCAGCATCTGTGCAGAAAGAAAACGGTTAATGTTTCAGGTCGATGAAATCTTCTGATGGAAGGATCATCGTCCTGAAATTTTGGTTAAGATTTTTGCTCCTTCAGCAGATAGCTTGACTTGGGAAATTCCTTGGCTCAGCGAATCTACCTCAGAAAAAAGTGCCTTGGATGGCATGGTTATTGTGATGGGTGTGAGTAGAGTTGGGCTCACCACCTCTAGATAGGCTGGGCGAATGGGCCAGGAAATGGCAAATGGAATTTAATGTTGGCAAGTGTGAGGTGGTCCACTTTGGTAGGAAGAATGGTAGGAAGGACTATTACTTACGTGGCGAAAAACTGCAGCAGGCGACGGTGCAGAGGGACCTCGGGGTCCTTGTGCATGAGTCGCAAAAACCCAGCTTGCAGGTGCAGCAGGTGGTCAGGAAGGCGAATGGGATGCTGGCCTTCATAGCGAGGGGGATTGAATATAAAAGTAGGGAGGTCTTGCTGCAGCTGTATAGGGCATTGGTGAGGCCGCAGCTGGAGTACTGTGTGCAGTTTTGGGCGCCGCACCTGCGCAAGGATATTTTGGCCCTGGAGGGAGTGCAGAGGAGGTTTACTAGGCTGATACCGGAGTTGAGGGGATTGAGCTATGAGGAGAGGCTGAATAAACTAGGCTTGTACTCGTTAGAGTTTAGAAGAATGAGGGGAGATCTCATTGAGACGTATAAGATGATGAATGGGATGGATAGGATAGAGGTGGAGAGACTCTTCCTGCTCAAAAAAGACAGTAGGACTAGGGGGCACAGCCTCAAGATAAAGGGGAGGCGGTTTAGAACGGAGTTGAGGAGGAACTTCTTCACTCAAAGGGTGGTGAATCTCTGGAATTCTCTGCCCGTTGAAGTGGTGGAGGCTGCCTCGCTAAATATTTTTAAGAAGCGGGTTGATGGGTTCTTGATAAGAGAGGGGATTAAGGGTTATGGGGAGAGGGCGGGAAAGTGGAACTGAGCCACAACAGATCAGCCATGATCTTATTGAATGGCGGGGCAGGCTCGAAGGGCTAGATGGCCTACTCCTGCTCCTATTTCTTATGTTCTTATGTAAATGCAGATTAGAGGCAGCTGTAGGGGCTGCCAAGTGCCAAAAGGGCTGGTTGAAAGCCCACCCCAGTTCTGTGGGATTTTATCCAAGTTGTTTGCTAAATATTAGCTCTTCTAAACCTTACCCCTTACACTCCATACCCTCCCACCCATTCCCCATCCATGCTACCTCATGACTCCCACCTACACTCTTTGGTCCCCTCATGCTCATCATACTAACTCATGTCCCCACTCAATGGCCCCTTTTAAAGGTACAGATCAGAAACCCCAAAGAATGTTAAGAAGCCCAACTAGATCTCAACAAGTTTTTCTATTTTGGCATTAGTATGAAGATAGGGTGATTCTATTAACACACTAGGAAGCTTTTGTCAAAACAAACTTTATTTAACAATACAGTTCAACTATAATGAATTAATTAACTTAACTTTTACCAATTGAAATACTTAAACATGATGAGATACAATTCTTATTTGCTAACATATTAGTTTCAATTCAAGCAGAATTCCTCTTATGGACTTAAATTCCTCTTCAAAAATCAGTAAGCAACACACTTATCCTTGGGCTGCCAGCCCTTGAGCCTCCAGAGCACCTCTGGAGAGACAGAGAGAGCTATTTCTCCTTGCACAGAGAGAGAGAGAGAGAGAGAAAGAGATAGAGAAAGAGCGTGAGAAAGATAAAGAGAGAGTGAGAGAGAGAGAGAGTGAGGGAGAGAGAATTTCCCATATATGAGTCAAGCCTTAGGGGTGAAAATGAGTTCTGTTTGAAATGGGGGTGGGATTCTGGACCTGGTTCTTCTCTGCCATTTTCTAAAGTCTACTAGTGTCACCATGACTCTGCGAAAATCCAGCTCAATAACTCTATTTCCCTCTTAATAAATGCTGCGGTACCAGCTGAATATTTCCAGCAGTTTCCATTTCATTTATGATTTACAGCACCTACCATATTCTGCTTTATATCAAATATTAGAATACTTGTAGAATGCAGCATCAAACTGGAATACTGGATTGGTCAAGAAAGTGAACGACACTAGTTCTAACAGTAGTTTTATCATACGGGTTATTTAATAGAATATTCTCCTTCCTGATGGACATCCATTACATTCTGCATCAGGTTTAAATGACATTTTTTTGTATATTTTCTCATGAAATGTTAGCTAGGTTAAACATGAGAAATTTAAAGTATACAGAATACTTCCATAAGATGTTAATATAACAACATAAATTCTCTTCTGGTTCTGAAACCCGAGCCTGAATTGGTTTTGATATTGACATAAATAAATTCTGGTGTCCTTGAAACATATTAATTTTATTCATAAATTGATAACCGTCATAGCATGTGAACCAAACATTGTGTTTATTACTGATGACCAATACCTTGAGACCCCTCTGGTAGTTTTTCTCTGTTGTTCCAATGCATCCTCTATTAACTTGAGCCCACCTAAATCTCTGCTGCCTGTATCCTAACTTGCACATTCCTATTTATACACCACACTTATGCTCAATAAACTTCTGGTCCAGCAGCATATTAATTTTAAAGTTCTCATCCTCATTTTCAAATCCCTCCGTGCCCTTCCTAGCTCTGCAACTTTTTCTATGTCTACCTCTGAGAACTTTCTTGTCCTCCAATTCTGGCTGCTTGTGCGCCTCCAATCTTAATCGCTCCACCATTCCTTCAGCAGCCCAGGCCCTAAACTCTTGAATTCTCTCCCCAAATGTCTCTCTAGCTTTCTCTTCTCCTTTAAGACACTTCTTGATATCTACCTATTGGCCAAAATTTGGTCACCTATCCCGTATGTGGTTCATTGTCAAAATATGTTTGGTAACATTTCTGTGACTTGCCTTGTAATACTTTACTATGTTAAGTGCACAATAAAATTGCAAGTTGTTGCTAAATGTGTAAAAATCTATCTGAAATTATTAAATTCTACGTACTGATTACTATCTTCCCTTTACTGTTTTATGATCGCTTAAACAATATTGTAAGGGGAACATGGGAGTTTTACTGGACTAATAACAAGAGTCTGGATTAACGCATCAGAAACAGGAGTTCATATGCCATCATAGCAGCTGGGGTAAGTAAAATTAAATTAATTAATACATCAAGATTAAATACTAGTGTCATGAGTAACCATGAAACTCCTGGATTGTCATTAAAAACTCATCTGCTTCACTAATGTCCTTCAGGGCCAGAAATCTGCCTCCCTTACCCAGTCTGGCCTGCATGTCACACTGGACACATAACAACATGGTTCACTCTTAACACGACACAGTGGCAAGCACTTCTGCCCCACAGCGGTAGGGACCCAGATTTGATCCTTGGCTTAGGACACTGCCTGTGCGGAATCTGACAATTCTCCCTGTGTCTGTGTGGGTTTCCTCTGGGTGCTCCGGTTTCTTCCCACAATCTGAAAGATGTGTTGGTTAGGTGCACTGGCTATGCTAAATTCTCTCTCAGTGTACACGAACAGGCACCAGAGAGTGGCTACTAGGAGATTTTCACTGCAGCTTCATCGCAATGTTATTGTAAGCCTACTTATGACACTAAGGTGACATGGAGGCACAGTGGTTAGTACTGCTGCCTCACAACATTAGGGACCTGGGTTCAGTTCCTGGTTTGGATCACTATCTGTGTGGAGTTTGCATGTTCTCCCCATATCTGTGCAGATTTTCTCTGGATGCACCGGTTTCCTCCCACAGTCTGAAAGATGTGCTGGTTAGGTGCATTGACCTGAACTGGTGCCAGAATGTGGCGACTAGGGGAATTTCTTAGTAAGTTCATTGCTGTGATAACATAAGCCGACTTGTGATTAATAAATAAACTTTAAATTGTCTAGCAAGCCACTCAGTTCAAGAGCAATCAGGGATGGGCCTTACCAGCAACACTCACATCCGAAAAACAAATTTTAAAAAAGGGCTTGGATGCTATGTGGTCAGCATTCCATGAGCTATGTTTATCCCTCAGAATAACTGACTCATATAATAGCCCTTCCCAGCAACAGTGGCTGAAACTTCTGTAAAGGTTTTGTAAACAGCATATATTACCAACAGTCACACAAAATACGTTCATTGTACTCAGATAATGGGGAAAAAATGTTATTGTAACCACTACTGTTCTGCCACCATAACTTCATCTTTTGGGATTTCTGCTGCACTTTCATTGATATGACACTGGTGCAAAAGCTGTTCAGAGGAAATTCTGGGCTAACAATTACTTCTGAATTATCATTTCCATTAAGGTTTCTGTCCACCACCTGCAGATGATTCTGTTTTTGTGCCTGTTTGTCAAATATTGCCATCAGAATTCAATCATTTAATTTTAAACCAATATTTTTTTAAATCAGCAACTTAAGTGACCTGAAAATTTACTGGGAAAGTGGATTTTCTAGTAATTTACCTTGGCTGCTGTATACTGCCTTTTATAGCTAGCAGTAGATTTTTGCAATAAGATTTGCTTCCAGCTAGAGTATCCTTAGACGACCAATTTTTCCAATCAACTCAGAATACCCAAGATGATATTAACTGGTTGCTTTTAATTTGCACCTATAACTTTTTTTGATCTTTTATTTATAAGATGACTATCATATGCAAAATTGTATGAAAAGATCAGGTCATCTGCCTGAAGTACAAAGTTCAAATTGAATGATTCTCAGACTACAATTTGTTTTACCACTCATATACTTGTAATTCACTTGTTCCTCTTTGAAAAGATGTTATCTTTTTCGGCAACTGGTTGCCCATCATGCATCAAAACTCATATCCATAATCTTTACTACTTAAGTCATCTTAAATCATGCCACTCAGAATATACACATTTAGGTGCGATTTTCCAGCCGGGCTGGCCCTAAAACTGTAAAATCCCGCCTGAGGTCAATGAATCTTTCCATGGTCCGCCCCTCACCTGCTACGATGTCCATGCCGGGCAGAACAGAAAAATTCACCCATAGAGTTTCTCTTTGTCCATGATGGAATGTAATTCTCCCCTTGTAAATAGTTTTAGATAGCCAGAATTCTTCACTTTGCTCCAGAGAACTTGGAAGCAAATAAAGATCAAGCAAGTTTTAGGGATTCCAAGTGTTTACCCAAACAACACTGAACAATTTACCAGAACAGAATGCTCTAAGACTCTCATTGTTTCTTTCCAATTAGAAACATAAGAACATAAGAACATAAGAAATAGGAGCAGGAGTAGGCCATCCAGCCCTTCGAGCCTGCCCCGCCATTCAATAAGATCATGGCTGATCTGTCGCTGCTCAGTTCCACTTTCCCGCCCTCTCCCCATAACCCTTAATCCCCTCTCTTATCAAAAACCCATCAACCCGTGTCTTAAAAATATTTAGCAAGGCAGCCTCCACCACTTCAACAGGCAGAGAATTCCAGAGATTCACCACCCTTTGAGTGAAGAAGTTCCTCCTCAACTCCGTTCTAAACCGCCCCCCTTTTATCTTGAGGCTGTGCCCCCTAGTCCTACTGTCTTTTTTGAGTGGGAAGAGTCTCTCCACCTCTATCCTATCCGTCCCATTCATCATCTTATACGTCTCAATGAGATAAGGATTATCTGGAAACAATTAGGAAAATCTTCAGTTCTGAGTAATAGGCCTATCACTCCAGACTCTTGCTGCTGAGACAGGCTGGATGGCAGATTAATTATTAGCAATGCTTTGGAACATTGTAGATATGTCCGGCTTGGATATTAAATCTATCAAACTTGCCAGTGGTGAGTAGAGTAAGAAGTCTCACAACACCAGGTTAAAGTCCAAGAGGTTTATTTGGAATTGCATGCTTTTGGAGCACTGCTCCTTTATCAGATGAGTCTGTTGGACTTTAGTTTAGACTAAATGCTAGATGCCAGCATCTCCACATCAGTGGTGAGTGGAGTATGTTTGAATCTTCATACATCAAGTCTTTTTTTCTTGGAATCACCTTAACCCCAAAGACTTACCAATTACCTTCCTCTAGGAAGATTGCCAATTGTTCATTGGACAATTGACAGGTGCTAGCTTCAACACAGTCATGTATCACACTTTTGTTAATAAGTAAATCAGGATTGTTAACTACCTTCAAAAGTTTAAGAAAATACTATCCACCCAACAGATGTTCAAATTTTGTCTCACAAACTAGCTGTTCCTTTGATTTATTTCTTTAACTGCAACTTTTGTTTTTAGTATGCAATCACAGCATTGTACCTCAAAGATATTATAAATCTGTACATCCAAACAATAAGGGCAGAAGTCTCCAATCTCATTTGCCTTGCCACTGCTGTCAGTGAAAATGGAGAATTTGGCATTCAGCCAAAACTCCATTCATTTCAGTGGCACCGGAGAATCCCAGCCGCGGATGAGGTTGGAAGTTTCCGGCCTAAGGTTGGTCCAGATAGCTACTATGCTAAATTAACCATACTGATTAACACATATCTTCTATTCACTAAATCAAAGCATTTGATAAATGAATAGATATCCTATGCTCCTACAATAACCAAGTGCATTGGCTGGGCAGATTAAAAAAAGCTTCCAGAAGCGCAGAACAACTAGCCAAACAATTGCTCTTTCTTTTTCCAGATCAGCAACCTGGAACCAATGATGATTGCAAAATGATCCAATTAAAAACATTCTTTGGAATGCTTTCATTTATGACATAAAGCACACAACAAATTAACACTCTTGGGCGGTGCGGGTGGTCATTAAAATCACCCATCATGTTGGTTGTTTAATGCAAGTCTGATACACTCACACAGTATTCTTTCTCGGGCACTGGGTGTGAGCTGGAGATTTCATTACAGCCTTGAGTGTTGGGATTTTCAGATGCTGTGGCCAAATTTTATGTATAAAAAGGCTGTATCTTGAAGTTGTGTTTTCAATCTCCTCCCACGGAAATACAATATCCAAAGTATACTGTTTCAAGCAGTGTCACATGAAAGCCATGCAAAGTATTTACAAAAATCAGAGGCGTGAGTAACAAAACAAAACCCATCACTTTATGAAACTTAAGCTCTTAAATAAAAATTCCCAAATAATAGCTGTTGTTTGGATTTTATTTTGTATTTTTGGTTGGTGGGGGGGGACACTAATATTTGCAGCAGAGACAGATGGGGATGATTACATGGCATTTAGATGCTGAACTTGGACATTGAAGCTAAAGTCAGTCAACCAGGCCCGGGATCATGATGAATGTCCATCTGTTCAAAATGCTCATTATTGGAAACTAGTAGTAGAATTCCAGGTGTATTAACTTGTCGCTAACTTGTGTGGGAGGTTAATCACGTTAATAATTGAGAATACGATGTTTCAGAAAGAAAAAAAAGTGTAACAAATATATCTACGTGACTGTTTTTTTCCAAAAAATGCTAAAATATCTACCACTTTAACTTGATTCAGTCTTTTTTTATTGCTTTAATAAATGTATTGTAATAAAATAAAGGGCAAACAATGAACATTAGATACCATACTCCAAGTCACAGATTAATTGTGAACAACACCACGGATTACAGATACAACAGTCGTAATTTTCCTAAGATCTCTACATTTGATGAGCCAAATGGTCTCCTTCTATACTGTAGGGATTCTATGACTTAGGGATTATGCCACTGGATTGGAAAATTCCAACGTCAGTCACCCCAGTGTTTAAAATGGGGGAGATAAATTGGGTAATTTTCAACCTTGTCAGTTTAACACCAACAATAGACGTGTTAGAATGTGTCACCACAAGGTGTGAGACCCTTGGACAAAAATCAGTTAACAGAGAAACGTGGATTTGTGATAGGTATATTATCTGAAAATCTAGCTGAATTTTTCATAAGGTTACTAACATGATGGATGGATTAGCATTCCAGACGACTTTTAGAAGGCACATGATAATATTCCACACATGGTATTATTCACAAAAATCAGTGCACAAACAATTGGAGGTAATCTTGTTACAGAAGGTCAGCAATTAGTTCACAGATATGGGACAGAGGGTATTGATAAAGTTATTGTACTCTGATTTAGGAGGCGTGAAGAATAGCGTCCTCCAGGGATTTTTAATGGGTCCTCAGTATTAATGGGTTAGATAAAGGAATATTATTTCTGACAAAGAAATTAAATGACTATTATGTTGCTGTTTTTGAAATTATGCAATTTCTTAATGGGTTAAATGCAGGAAAGTTCTTTGCAATGCTTCAGCTTTGTCCACTAACACAACCAGGGCAGTGCTATATGTCTATTTCACACATAAGCCATTTTATAAATGTTCTGGTTATCAATTTAATGTCAAGTTGAACTAACATAAAAGGATCAGTGACAAAAGGATTGGATGTAAAATGGTATCAACCTTTTCAAAGTAGATAAACAACAGATATTGAAGCAAAATACTATAGATGCAGGAAATGTGGAATAAAAGGAGATAAATCATAGAACTTGTCCCTGATGGTAGTTGAGAACACCAAAAGATTTGGGAAAATCGAGTGCAGCAACTGTGAGCCAGTGAGACTAAACCTGATGCACAAGGATGTCCCAAGGAATAACATTTTATGTGAATTGAACAGGCAGGATAAATATCTACAAAATTATACAACAATTAACTGAAAAAAAGTTGTGGGACATAAACTTTGTTGCATAAAATTAGATCTCACAGGATCCAGGTGAGGTATCTAAATGGATACAAAATTGGCTTTTTGACAGAATGTGGAGATGCCGGCATTGGACTGGGGTAAACACAGTAAGAAGTCTCACAACACCTGGTTAAAGTCTAACAGGTTTATTTGGTAGTAAACACCACTAGCTTTTGGAATGCTGTTCCTTTGTCAGGTGAGTGGAGAGTTTGGGATCAGAACTTTCCACTCACCTGACAAAGGAACAGCGTTCCGAAAGCTAGTGGTGTTTACTACCAAATAAACTTTTTGGACTTTAACCTGGTGTTGTGAGACTTCTTACTGTTTTTGACAAGCCAGGGGGTGATTGTAGAGAGTTGTTTTTCAAACTGGAGGCCTGTGACCAGCAGTGTGCCTCAGGGATCAGTGCTGGGCCCACTGTTATTTGTCATTTACATTAATGATTTGGACGAGAATATAGGGGGCATGGTTAGTAAGTTTGCAGTTGCCACTAAGATTGGTGGCATGGTGGACAGTGAGGAAGGTTATCTCCAATTATAGCTGGATCTTGATCAACTGGGCCAGTGGGCTGACAAATGGCAGATGGAGTTTAATTTAGACAAATGCAAGGTAATAAATTTTGGTAGATTGAACTAGGGCAGGACTTACTCAGTTAATGGTAGGCAACTGGGGAGAGTTTCAGAACAAAGAGATCTAAGGGTACATGTTCATAGCTCCCTGAAAGTGGAGTTACAGGTGGACAGAGTGATGAAAGCATTCGGCATGCTTGGTTTCATCGGTCAGAACACTGAATACAGGAGTTGGGACGTCTTGTTGAAGTTGCATAAGACATTGGTAAGACCACACTTGGAATACTGTGTGCAATTCTGGTCACTCTATTATAGAAAGGATATTATTAAACTAGAAAGAGTGCAGAAAAGATATACTGGGATGTTACTGGGACTTCATGGATTGAGTTATAAGGAGAGGTTGAATAGACTGGGACTTTTTTCTCTGGAGCATAGGAGGCTGAGGGGTGACCTTCTCGAAGTCTATAAAATAATGATGGGCATAGCCAAGGTAGATAGTCAATATCTTTTCCCAAAGGTGGAGGAGTCCAAAACTAGATGGCACAGGTTTAAGGTGAGAGGGGAGAGATACAAAAGTGTCCAGAGGTGCAATTTTTCCACACTGAGGGTAGTGAGTGCCTGGAACAAGCTGCCAGAGATAATAGTAGAGGCAAGTACAATTTTATTTTTTAAAAAGCATTTAGATAGTTACATGCGTATGATGGGTATAGAGGGATATGGGCCACGTGGGCAATTGGGATTAGCTTAGGGATTTTAAGAAAATAAGGGTGTCGTGGACAAGTTGAGCCAAAGGGCCTGTTTTTGTGCTGTAAACTTCTATGACTATGACATTTGTAACAGCTCTTGTATTTCTGCAGTGGCTCTTCACATCTGTTACCAAAGAACTTACATGGAAGTGACGTTCTAGCCACATTTCTTTGTAGAGCTTGGGTTTGGACACAGACTAGCCCATCATCATTAGATCTATTCTTCTGGGCTGTACTAGTGCAGAAGCAAATGGAATATTTATAGCAGGATTTGTCACTAAGTGGATATATTCTTTCCACAAATTTAAAGCTGCTGACTTTGATTCCATCTTTTCCATTCTGTTGCCCTAAAATAGAAGAGTTAAAACTACCAAGTCAATGAATTAAATGTTTGTAACAAAAAAGAAAATATAAAACAAATCATTAAACATTTGTAAAAAAAGATAGGTCATTATGTTGAGTGTGTACCCTTCAGTTCTAATAAAGGGGGTGTACAACTGTAATGTCATAAATCCTGTCTTTTAACTTTACATTCTTCTAACCTTTACATATGCTGCCTGATCTGCTTTGCATTTCAGATTTTCAGCATGTAGTTTCGACTTTTGATTTTACTCATTTATAGCTGAAAGTGTGACACCATTAACAATGGAATATTTGTTAATATTCATATCTGATGAGAGAGAGTTAGGCCAAATATACTTTCCCTAAGGAATTTTATGCAGAGGAATTGTGTTCAAATTATGTTGCAACTTTTATCCCTTCCGCAGATTTCAAATTTGTAGTTCAGAACTTAGAATGTCACAATAAACAAGTGTGTGATGAAAGTCAGACATCTTAAACTATTATTTAGTTTAACATCAAATCAAAACAGAACATACTCTAAGTACCCAGCAGGTATGGTAGTGTCTTTGGAGAGAGAAAATAAAGATTTGTGTTTATATAGTGTTTTCATAAATAATATACATTCCAAAGCACTTTACAGCCAATTATGTACTTTTGAAGTGCTGTAATGTTGGAAATGTGGCAGCCAATTTGTGTACAAACAGCAACAAACAATAAAACAGTAATAACAAGAGAAGAGGCCACTCAGTAGAACACATACCTCTGCTATGCTGTGTTAACTCAACATTATTACAGTTACACAGCTCTTTCCTGAGTCTTTCCCCTGCCTAGTTGATGCTCTAATTGCAACACTGAAAAAATAAATACCTTTTCTTAGGAGCTTTGATCTCACTGAGGAAGCCTCAGGCCAATCCACTTCCAACAACCTGTTCTGAAAAATCTGGTTACAAATTTCACCACAGCAGTGGAGACATCCAGAATATTCTAAAACAGTCAACAACATCCAAATTAGGCTTATCCAATCTTGGATGGGGTTTTACGGCCTTGCTTGTCTCGAAACTGCAAAATCCCACCCAACGTCAATGAATCTGTCCATGCTCCGTCCCTTGCCTGCTCCAATTCCTGTGGTGGGTGGGACGCTAAAATTCCAGACATTTTCACTCAGGTAGGGGCTGCATATTTTTCTCACAGAAGTGGCCGATGAGCAAACTTCAGAAATATGTTGGGGGCAGGGGAGAGGAGGTGGGGAGATAGGTTCTCCCTTGCCAATCTGCTAATTTTTTTGGCAGGTCAGGCCAGGAGATTCGCATGTGTGCCCATTCATGGGATTTGTGCATACGTTCCCAATGCACGTGCATCTCCCAGTGATGGATATCTGGCGCGGTTGGGACGACGCTGAAAACCAGAGGGAACACAGGTACATGATTCTGATCTTATTTGAATCTATTTTAAATATGATTATTGGGTCTGGGACTGAATTCTCCAGGCCCAATAGCATCTTCCACCCCAGAAGTGCAATTTCCTTCCGGCGGGGTTTAGAGTAGCTCCCCACTTTCGGATAACCAGCAGGAGATCCCGCTGGAGTGAAGGGGGGCATTTGGGGCCCCTGGGGGGGTCAGGCAGCAGGAGTTGTTGCCCCCAGACATGGGCATCCTGGCAGTGCCAGCTTGTAATCCCTAGCACTATCCAAAGGGCAGAGTGCCCATGCCCAGGGGGCACCTTGGCATTGCCCACCAGGCATTGGGCAGTGCCAAAGGGGTTGGGCTTAGAGGCAGTACCAAGGAGTGGGGCCCCGCTACCACTCTGCACTGGAATCATTTGAGGCTGCAGGGAGGACAATGATTGGGGTAGGCTGCGGGGGAGGGGGGGGAGTGGGGGAGGGGGGGGGCGCGGTGCTGGCTCAGGAATGGTCATGGAGGCCATGGTTGGGCTATGGGGATGGGGCGGAGGGGGCAGCACTGCGGGAGTCCCACACTGGCCAGCAATCGAGTTGGCTAGCAAACAGGAGGCTGACAGATCGGGTCAGAGTTCCGCATGTGCAGAGTTCCGGAACTGTCAGGCTCCAGTGTGAATAGGCCCCACTCCCCGATCTTCTAATGATATTCATGATTGTGACCTCTGCATTGCACAGAGTGGGGAGATTCGAGCCTGAACTCCCACTTAAGAAACAATTGTGAATTACACCATTTTTCCTGAATCCAGTACTTAGAACATTTTTGGGAGAATTGCACCCCTGGTTTGGCACAACAATAAACATAGTTTTGAAAAAGATTGAAGTGTTAAGGAAAAAAAAATTGCTGATCAAGTGTAAAGCAATATTTTAGCAATGAACATAGCAATGAATTAAAAAAGAGAAAGCAATAAAAACAACTAGAGTGTTGGAATGTCAGTATATGTGACTGGGATTGTGTAGGTGCATGTATGTGTTGGTGTGTGGTGGTGAGGGCAAGGGAGAATACAGACTAGGCATAAGTCAGACTCACACTCATCTCCACTCACTCACCCCACCACTCAATTATTCACACCCATGCACAAACCCTCACAGTCATCAATCTCAGTGACTCACTCACTCCCACACACACACCTATCGAGCAACAGACTTCCCCACATCACTCCCACGTGCACACACATATGCAAGTCACTCACTCTTACACACAAATACGCTGTCACACACACACACACACACACACACTCAGTCACCATCTCCTCCTCAATCCTACCAAAATGACAACATTTAAACTTCTTTTAGCTGGATTAGACTTTGCCCTTCCTGGCCCACCAAGACCTTGCCCGCCCTGGTCCTGCTGTGCTTGAACCCCAGGCTCTATCACCATCACAGATTGCTTTCCCCCAGCTCTCCCCCAACCCTGGGCTCCAGCCCCGCCATAGTTTGGCTCCCTGGGCTCCAGCCCAACTGCAGCACGGTGGCACAGTTAAAAATTTACATCTTGTAAAATTACACGTAGCACATCGGATGTACAAGTTTCAAGTATCATTTCAAACATTATAGAAAGCACCAGAGACCCGGGTTCCATTCCTGGTTTGGGTCACTGTCTGGGTGGAGTCTGCACATTCTCCTTGTCTCTATGTGCTCCAGCTTCCTTCCACAATCCAGAAGCAATGCCGGATAGGTACACCAGTCATGCTAAATTCTCCCTCAGTGTGTCCAAACAAGCACCCAAGTGTGGCGACTAGGAGATTTCACAGCAACTTCATTGCAGTGTTAATGTAAGCCTACTTGTGACACTAATAGATAAGTTTAAACTTAGTTGGCCCTCCTGTGGTCCAGCCTTTCCGCAGTTTGGGTTTCTGGGTTCCAACCCTGCCAGTTTGGCTCCCACGGCTCCAGCCCTGCCACAATTTGTCATCCCAAGTTCCAGCCTTGCCAGTTTGGGGTCCTGGACTCCAGCCCCGACATACCTTTACTTGTCTCTCACAACAGCATTTAGCACACTGTTGACTACACCACCAATGTTTTGCTCCTTATTTGCTGCTGATACACTCACTAGTCAGCTTTTCAGCAGCAAACACTGAGGAGAAATTACCTCTGGAGGAGAATCTTGGTTTCAAACCCAACTGGGAGACCCAACTGGATTCCCAACAGGAATTTTGAAACTGCCTCGGGGGGGCCACATAGAAGTGCTTTGAGGCCACATCCGGTCAGCAGGTCATACGTGTTCTAAATAAAACAACCAACATCATCATAACAAAGTCAATGCTCCCTATTGCCCAGTGTTAACAGATCCTTTATGAAATTGCAGGATCTGGATCTAGATCGTCACGCAAAATTTCTTCCTTGGGTTGTACTCTGAATACCAAGTTTTGCTGAAATCTTGAGGTATGTAGCTTGCAGATTAACTGAAGTGAAAACATTACCTCCGCCCACCTCCAGTGGGTGGAATGTGTGGGTGCATGTATGTGTTGGTGTGTGGTGATGACAGCAAGGAAGAATACAGAGCAGGTGTATGGCAGACTCACACTCACCTCCACCCAAATGACAATCTGCTTTTTTGTGATGTTGATTGAGGGTTAACTATTGGCCAGGACAATGAGGATAACTCTCCTGTCCTTTGAATAGTGCCAGAGAATCTTTTACATGCAGTCGAATAGACACATTTTTAATGTCTCAGCCAAAAGATAGCACCTTCAGCAGGACACCACTTCCTTAATACTGAAGTATTAACTCTGTTTTTCTTTCTCTACAAGTGCTGCCTGGGCTGTTGAGCTTTTCCAGCACATCGTGCGAAATCTTGAACCCACATTCGCCATCTGTGAGGTTGCCAGCGGGGGCTCAAGAGCCAGAATTTGCAGTTCTCGGTGGCGAGAACACAATTTTGGATCTTCCCCTCTCCTTATCAGTGAGGCACATGATCCTGCTTTGCATGCATTAGCACGGATTTCAATATTATTAACCTGCCACTTTCCTGTCACATCTTGACCCCCGCCATATATTGACACCATTAACAGGTACACACAGATGTGAAGCTGTCTTGGGGGTCTCACCAGGGAGCCCAAAGAGAAGTATGACCTCCAGGAGCAAGGGACATGAGCAGGCAAAGGCCTGATATTGTCCCTTCGGCACAGCTCTTGGCACAAGTTAGCATTGTGAGGTTGATGGCTTTAACTGTGTGTGTGTGCGTGTGTGTGTGTATGTGTGTGGGGGGCAGGGGGAAGAAAGAAGGGACGATGATTGAGGGAGCTGTTTTGGAATGAATGCTTGCGAGATGGGGGGACGGGGGAGCCCCTGAGGCCACAGTAGTTGTGTGGGGAGAGGTTTATTGGAGTTCTGACTGGAGTGCCCTTATCTCTGAGCAGCCAGGTTTTGCTGGTGTGAATCCCTATGACAGCATGAATCACATTCCCTTTATTTATGTTTTGGCACAGTGTGGTAGAATCTGGAGAGAAAACCAACTTCTTTGGGGAGAAACACAATGGTTTTCTCGCCAGAAAAAACACACTGCCATATTTTGGTAAGATTTTGTCCATTGTGTTTTTCTTTACAATTCCTAGCATCTGCAGTATTTTACTTAATGTTTTAAGCTTAAGTTTTAGCTTAATGTTAGTGACATTGATTTTGCCATCTTAGATCAGGGGTTAAAAAGCAAACCAAAATTAATATGTTGTGTAATTTGTTTGGATATGATGTGCAGTTTTCTGAAATGAACAATTATTTAAGTAACTACATAGCCCTGGTTATTGTTTTGGGTGTGTGAGTGGAGTGACCTGGCATGGGAAGCAGTTCTTTATCAATCAATACATTTGACCTAGAACTGATAAAGTGGTCATCTGACCCAGAATCTCTGAAAAAGAGAGAGGCCAGCGAACTTCTGCAAACAATAAGGAAGGGGATATAAAACACAAGTAAGTAATGCTCAGTTTTAGAACATGAAATTCAAGTCAACTATTTGACTTCCTTATAAAATTAGTTAGAATACAGTATCAAATAAATATAATGTGTATTCTAGCAGATTTCCCATGGCATTAGTCAAAGACACAGGGTAGAAATTGATCCAACCGAACGTCCAGATACATGATATTAACTTCCTATGTGCAGTAATAAAGGTGATCATCTGTACGAGAGAAAATACAACTCAGTGATGTAAACTGTCAAAGACACATTTCCTTTTGGGAGGTAATGTTGTAAAAGATTTTAATGTAGATAAGGTGGGCAGAAAGAAACAAAATGTCACCGAATTGAAACCTATAAAAATAGAAATTACCGCTGGGGAAATTTAGAAATCATTTAGTGAAAGAGATTCAGAATTACAATGGATTCCATCATTTTCATTGCTGCCTTTTATTTTGTTTTAACTGTGAGCACTGGTTGGAACTGGGGAACAGCTTGGAGAGGGGTTTCAGTTTCTTTAACCATCTGTTAACAAACAATGGATAAGGAAACATGACCCATTCACATCCTATCCTTCAACATGTCCTTGCATGCGTTGTCACCTCCCAAACTGGTGCCCATATTTTCCTGGAACTCTGTGCTTGAATACGACCAATCAGGTTTCTGCCCCGGCATAATACTGAAACAGTTCTTATCAAAGTCACAAATGACATTCCATATGACTGTGCCAAAAGGTAACTTCCGCTCCTTGACTTGCCTGCGGCCTTTGCGAACACACATTCACCTACTTCCATTCCTATCTTCCTTACAGTGGCTCGAGAATCAAAATCAAAGGCGTTTCTTCCCATTCCCAGTTACCTCTAGTAACCTGCTAAAGAACTGTCCTTGATCTCCTGCTATTTCACATCTGCACGCTGCCCTTCGCAACATCAGCCAAACATGTCTGTTTCCACACGTAGGATGGCACGGTGGCATAGTGGTTAACACTGCTACCTCACAGCAACAGGGACTTGGGTTTGATTCAGTTACTGTCTGTGCAGTGTCTGCATGTTCTCCCAGTGTCTGCGTTGGTTTGCTCCAGGTGTTTCAGTTTCTTCCCACAGTCCAAAAGATGTGCTGGTTAGTTGCACTGGCCATGTTAAACTCTCCCTCAGTGTACTCGAACAGGTGCCACAGTGTGGCGACTAGAGGATTTTCACAGTAACATTATTGCAGTGTTAATGTAAGCCGACCTATGATGCATAAATAAACTTAAACATACATTGATGATAACCAGCTCTACCTCACCATCACCTCTTTGAGCCTTCCACTATCTCTAAATTGTCAGACGGTTTATTCCACATCCAGTACTGAATGGGCAGAAATCTCCTCCAATCAAGTACTGGGAAGACTGAAGTCATTGCTCACGGATCCTCCCTCATCACTGATTCCATTCCTCTCTCTGGGAAGTGCCTAAGGGCTGAACTAAACTGTTCACAATCTTGGTGTGACATTTATTCCTGAAGTGAGCTTTCAATCGCAATATCACCAAGACTGTCTATTTTCACCTCTGTAACATCACCAAACTCTGCCCCTGCCTCAGCTCTTCTGCTATTGAAACCCCCGTCTATGTCTTTGTTACTTCCAAGTTTGACTAATCGAATGCACTTGTTACCAAACTCTACTATTCATGTCCTAATTCGCACCAAATGCCATTCAATCTTGTTTTGTTGACCGACAATGGTATCCAGTGCAACAACGTCAATTTAAAAATTCTCATCCTGTTCTTTAAATACTTTCCACGGCCTGGTCCTCTCCTATCTCTGTAACCTCCTCCAAGCCCACAACTTTATGAGGTATCTAGTTCTGATTCAGGCCTCTTGTGTACCCCAAGTTTAGTTGCTCCACACTGCAACCTCAATTTTAATTGCTTCTCCAAGTCTTCAGTTGCCTATACCCTAAGCTCTGGAATACTCTCCCTACACCTTGGTCTTCTTTGTCTCCGTTAAGACACTTCAAAAAACCTCTTTGCCCAAGCTCTTGGTTATCTGACATAATATCTTCTTACGTGACTTAGTGTCATACTCAGTTTTATAATGATCATATGCAGCACTTTGAGTGGCCATATTATATTAACGGCATCATACAAATGTTTTGTTGTATCATTTGCATCACCGAGAATGTGAAATTCAAGGACCAGTTGGCTTCGCTCTTCATATTGGAAGAAGTGCATATTAGAAGTGGGGAAATCTGTAATTGTAGGACAGACATATAGCTGTAGCAGGAGTCTAAATAGTGTGTTGCCTTCATGGTTTCAAGACAAGTGACCAACAGAGTAAGCAGCTGATAAAGTTGCTGAAAATCATGGTCCATACACAAATGTACAGTCTTGAATTAAAGCAATGTCCCTTCACATTTTGAACCTGGGCTGGGAATTTCAAATTTGTATTAATGAAACTAAATAGTTTTTACAAATGGTCATTTAGAGTGCTGTATGCTGATGGTTAAGCATGTTTTGCTGGTTAAACTCCAACAATACAATGGTGTACATCCAGTTCTGTCAATGTATACCTTCTTTATCTGAATTTTGGCAAAAGAACTGTATCCAAAAAGAGAAGAGTGCACGCAGTCTTAGATCATGTCAACTAAAATGCTACCTGTGTGGTAGCAATTTGGTTTGGAGTTTATTGAATGTGGCAATAAATTTCTACGTCTTCTGACCTGCTAATAGCTTTATATTCAAAAATTAAAAACATTAGAACAAAGAACAAAGAAAATTACAGCACGTGAACAGGCCCTTTGGCCCTCCAAGCCTGCACCGACTATGCTACCCAACTTAACTAAAACCCCTTACCCTTCCGGAGATCATATCCCTCCATTCCCATCCTATTCATTTTTTTTGTCAAGATGCCCCTTAAAAGTCACTATCATATCTGCTTCCACTATCTCCCCCGGCAACGTGTTCCAGGCACCCACCACCCTCTGTGTAAAAAATCTGCCTTGTACATCTCCTTTAAACTTTGCCCCTCACACCTTAAACCTGTGCCCCCTAGTACCTGTGTCCCCTCTTTCACCCTGGGAAAAAGCTTCTGACTATCCGCTCTGTCCATGCCTCTCATAATGGCAATCTATTTGTTTTTAATAATAAGCTAACAAGGAATTGACTCTTCATTAGCTTCATAAACATCACTCGGACTTCAAGCAGAGTTTTACATCTCTGATTAAATGGCAAAGCCTCAAATTCTACTTTTCTGCATCACAGCACTGCTAACCTGGTATTTTAACTCACTAGCATTAACTAGCACCACTCTGAAGCAGGTATGGTATCAAAGTAGTCAGAGTAGAAAATGGCAATTAGTGAGCTTCCTTGCTGATTTAGTAACTTACAAACTTCATCTACATACTTTACAAAATCTAAAAGAAATAACTGTAATCAGGAAGTGTTTAAATAGAGGGATAAAAGTCAGACTTAATATACTGTATTTTTAATTTCAATAATGGCTACCATCACCTACAACAATGTAGACAATGAACAATATACTCAGATAGTCCACATGCCAATTTCTAAACACCACAAATAAATTTTCCCAGCCTCTGAGGCTGTAACAGTTTATAAAGATCACAGTGCCGCTCAAGCAATTTATGAAGTCATCTGCACACCAAAACTGTATTGGAACCTTAAAAGTGGATCTAAGAAAAGATGCTTTTTTTTGTGCATACATCTTTGGAACACTTGTGTTCGATCAAGTCCAAATCAGGCCCACAATTGTTTCCCGACTGTAATATATTCGCATATGGGGGTGGAGAGATTCAAGAATGCACAGAGAAGTCATTTAACGCTGCAGCCATTTCACATCTAAAATTAAAAAAAACCACACCCTAATAACGTTAAAGCCATTGAATTTAAAATATAAAGAGTAAAAACCTTGACCTCTTTCCTCCATTGTCCTTTTCCTGAGAAGACTCTCCCTTTGTCATCAGTATAACTATCGTGCTTGCTCATCTATCACTCACTATGGCCTCACATTCTCTCCTCCCTGTCTCAATATTTCTTCGTCAACTTCATGGCATTCTTTAAATCTCAATTGAAGAATATCAAGTAAACTCATACCAAGCAAGCTTCAGCTTCCAATCTGGCAACTCCTCTAATACTGTATTTCAACTTAATCTCTTTCCATTTCATCTGGATCAGTTCTCGGAGCTTTATACAACATGATCTGAGCAATACAATTTAAATGAAAGATAAGAGTCCACATCATTCTAAATAAGTCTGAAACCATTCCAAACTTCACCATTGCTTTGTAAATGTCATTTTTTATTTTCAAATTTTAATCTTAAAATGAAATGTGATATATATTTAAAGTGCAAAGCTTAAAAAAATCAGTCCTGCAGAATATGAAATCCAATGTTACTTTTTCTTGAGTTTCCTTCACAAATCTTACATGCAATTTTACAATCCAATATCTATATACAACAATAATTGAAGGGGAATTTATATACAGCTAAAATTTAAGACAATTATTTTTTGTCTGTTAATTTTTGTGTTTATAAAGGCAAATGGTGATGGGGCTGGTTAATAGACAATTGTTTAATTTAGGGTACCTGGTGCCATCAGGTCAGATGTAAAAAAAGATATGGAGGTACAAGCTCCCTCTACTCAATTCAACAGTATGCTTCCCTCCTAACCTCTGGGTTTCTGCAATTTTATTTTTTTCCATTCGAGTTATGTTTAAGTAAAATTGCCATTTAATGCCACATCACGATCCTCTTTTGTGTAGGAAGGCTGTAGCTACCAAGAATTGTACCAAACCCAAATTACATTTAATTTATGGCTGTATCAAATTAGAGAAATTTTTAAATAATGCTCAAGATACTTTATATTTGTTCCTATCCTTGAATGTTTGGGTTTAAAACTTTATTGCAACTGCTGTGTTCTATGTTAGTGTGATGTAAACATGGTAGCAAGGCAGCGTTAAGTGACATGAGAAGTTTTTCAGTGGCAATGCGCTAGCAGGATATTTCCTCCCAGAAACAACTGTAGTATTGGTAAAGCAAATATTGTGCAAAAAAGAGCTGTTCTTACGACTTAAAATTGATGTTTTGCTATTTAATCATACAGTTCAATAAACTAAAATTGTAATCAAGTGTACACACTGTAGACGAGGTTTTGAGATTACCAACAATTTATTGTTTACATTCTTTTATAAAAGACATCTATAACTGGAACCTACTAACACACCACTGAGATTAGTTTGTCTTAAAATTATTCCCATCAGATCCTTTGCAAAATGACCCCCCAAAAAAACTTTACAAAACAAGAGCCCAATTTTGTATAGATGCACCCCTCAGTAAACAAAGCCCTAAGGCAGACAACAGCAGTTGCTGCATCCGCTTGGCTCTGACCTGACCTGGATTTGATTTAAAAAAACAAAAAGAAGAAAAAAAAGGCATACCAAACGGGCCGCCTCAGCCCAAGTGCGGTCCTTCTTTTTCCTTTTGTCTTTCATTCTTTTTTTTCCTTTTTCACTCAGAACATATAATTGTTTATTTTTAGAAAGGGGGGGGGGGTATGGGCGGTGGTGGTGGGGGGGAACTCAAACAGTAAAGGACTACACACTGGAAGACAACAATCCCACTAGCAGATACAGTAGTACACAGACTCCCCCCCCCCCCCTCCCTCCTGCAGCCTGCACCCTCCAGCTGACAGCTTCCCCCCTCCCCAAACAATACAATACCCAGCCTGCCCGGCGCCGGCCCACTCAAAGGTCACGCACGCCGCCACCTCTCCCCCACTCGCATCGCCTCTCGCGAGTCTTTCTCTCCTCCGATGAGTCGCTGTTTGTTTTTATTATCACTGGGAGGAGTTGAAGACAAGAGGACGCGGGGTCCATGTCCGCAGAATCCCTCTGGTGCCATTTGCTGGCGCTCGCTCGGCTGGGGAAGATCGCCCAGTCGACTGGGAGGCGGGCACCCTGAAGCCTACTCATGGCCGCTGCCTGGCGTGACGGACGTTGCCTGGTGACCGCCGTCGCCTGGTTACCGGCGCTGCCCTGGTTACCGCTGTTGTCCTGGTGACCGCCGTCGCCCGGGTAACCGTCGCTGCCTGGTTACCCAGGCAAGTGTCCGCTCCCAACCCAAAACATTGGAAGGTTTCAGCAGCCGGAGTGACAGCGCCGTTTGACCGCTGACAGATAGGGCCAGGGATGGGTGCTGTGAGTATCGGTAGCATAGCAACAATCAGCTTAGTTATAACAATAATTCATCATTTGAGTTAATTCTTTAATTAATTGATTTATTTCCCATACTTTTCCCTTTACCATCGCTTGAATTAATAATGGTCTTCTCCAGGGTGGACAGTTTTTCGGGATTTGTGCCTTTGGCAGTACAGTGATCGGCACCTCGAGTGCACGGCCCAGGGACACATCTTTGGGTCCATGCTGGTGTTTCTGAGCCTCCCTCCCAGCCGGCTTCACCTAACCCCATCAACACTCCCTCTATTTCAACACTTTCCCAGGAGTGCAGCTATCCCTCAACTACTTCTAGCTGGGGTATTATTCCCCCATGCTCTTAGCACTCTTTGTGTAAATAAGTTTCTTCAGAATTTCTTATTGGAGAGTGTCAATTACCAAAGGGCATTGATTTAAGGTAATTGACAAACGAACCAGAGGCAGCATGAAGAAACTTTTTTTAAAGACAGCAAGCTGTTGTGATTTGGGGTGTATTGTTTGAAAAAGGTGTTGGATGTAGATTCAGTGGTATCATTCAAGGAGAATTGGATAAATATTTGGAGGGAAAACATGTTCCTGCCATAATGTTTTCATGATGAAATTGTTGTTTTGTTTAGGGAGAGAGGTAAACATATAGACCTGAATCCACTGGTGTCCAGGATGACAGAAACTGGACTCAAGCATGTCAGGAACTGCAAAAGCCCTAGCAGTGTGCTGTAATTGCCTGTGAAATTTAAACAACTGATCTTCATGCAACTGATCCTTCCTCCAAAAAGAGTGCCCAATGGGTGGGAAAACGGGAGATTTTGCTGTCTGTTTTTTGAGTGAACTTAGTTAGTTGAATTTACGGCACTCTTGTGCTTCAGAGTCTGCTGGGGGATTTACACCAGCAGTTGGGGGCTGAGGTCTAATTCCGACTGAGAGGCCACCACTATGCACTGGCCCCACATTGCTGACCTCCCGTTGGCTTCCCCACCTGATCACTGCCCCCTCTCCCCTCGAATCGCCACATCACCACCCCCCTCCCTGCCATGGTCAGCCCAGACTGCACCCTCCCTACTTCCTGTGTCACCGATCACAGTGCACAGTGGTCCCCCCCATCTCTACTGATTGGCCTGCCCCAGACTGCAGCAGCTCCCTAGAAGGCCCTGTCTTGCAGGCCCCATCCCCTTGGCACTGCCCAATGGGTACTTCCTGTCCCAGGGCACTCCCTATCCCTGATCTCCCAGGGGGGCCTTAATGGCCCCTGCCCTAACCAGCGAGGCCATCATGCCTAGTCCCCATTGCTGGGGACTAGCTTCAATTCATGCTGGTGGGAACCTCCCCTCGGGGGCTCGGAAACATCAATGAGCCTGGATGATACCGTCCCATGCTCACTAATGAGATTCAAATTAGGTTTTGAATATTGTATTCAATTTACAATTGTGTATTTCTATTTGAGCAGCACAGTGTGCCAGGAAAATCATGCACATTATGTTGGTTAATACCTAGTCTAACTCACTGATGAGCTAGTGTAACTGAAGTGAACACCACAACCAGCCCCTGCCACTGACCCATCTACCACCCTCCCCAGCCATTTATCAGACTCCATCCAACCCATCTATCACTCCGTGGAATATTTACTATCTCTTCCCCCCCCCCGCCCCTCCCCAGCCCCTACCTTCCACCCCCAAAATGTATCTACCAGTCCCAGACGCATGTTCTTCAAGTGATTTTTTAAAAGGAAACATTATTGTATTTTTATATAGGAACCACAACCAGAAGCATAATGGCCAAGGTGCAACTATTAAGTCAGCATAATAATGGAATTTCTGCTCACCTGCAAGGTAGGTTACCTTATTATCAATAATAACTTGCATCTGTATCCTGCCTTTAAAGGAGTAAAGCATCCTATGCCTCTTCACATGGCAATTATCCACTTAAATTTGACACTGATCCATTAGGACAAATGGCCAAAAGTTTGGTCAAAGGGTTAGGTTTGAAGGAGCTTATTAAATGAAGAGAGAGAGGTGGAAAGGCAAAGAAGCCTAAAGAGGAGTTCCTGATCTTAGGGCTTTGGTAGCTGAAGGAATGGCTGCCCACAATAGAGCGATTAAAATGAGGTTCACTCAAGAGGTCAGAATTTGATCAACAGTGATCTCAAGGAGTTGTACAGTTGACCGGGACTACAGAGAGGCTGTGGAGGAATCTGAAACCAAGGATGAAAATTTTTATAGAAATTGTCAAATTGGAAATACATCCACTAGAGGTGAACAAATTTAGTGTGAGATCGAAGCGGCGGAGTTTTGGGTGTGTTGACATTTATCAAGGAAACAATGGAAATTGTCCAGGAGGGTATTGAAATAGATGAGACAAGAGGTGGCAAAGGCCTGGATGAGGATTTCAGTGACAGGTGTGCTGGGATAGGGTGTGGAGTTGAGCAGTATAATGGAAGTGAAAACAGACTTTGGTGACAAAGCAGATATGAGAAAGCTAATTTTTGACCTCAATAATAACACCAAGGTTGTGAATGGTTCAGCACCAGACACCTGCCAGAGAAGGGGAAATTGTTAGGACTGTTTCTATGTCATCATAATTATTTCTTATATCTGTATATAGAGTTGAAAAAGGAACACATTTATATTAAAAAGTTTGCCTGCTTGCAGTTTCTTCCATGTAACAGTCACATTTCATTTTGTGTTAATTGGCTAAAAATAAAGGGACAGCAAATTTCAAATACAAGAGAAACACAGGTTAAGATTGAGCCTGTGAAGAAAGCAATATAAAAAATATAGCTTTCTTAACAACATTTCTGCATACTTCTGTTGATTTACTCAACTCATCCTTGTCTCCACCTTTGATGTCCTAGTGACCAATCAACCCATTACTCTCTCTCTCACCCTTGCTGCCATGACCAAGTAAAAGGTGTTTCCTCAAAGTGGTCTGTGAGTTGAGAACGTTTGTCTCTTTATATGTAGCCCCCTTTTAATTTGCAAGTGATTCAATTTAAATATAACCCAACTGTCAAGTTTTAACCTTAAACAAGATAAAGAATAGTTTATTACAAAATTACTGAAAATTATTTAAGAAAAGTGATAAAGTTAACTAAAATGTCGATACAAGGATTAAAATGCAAATAAAGGAGAAAAAATACTTGGAGACTGATTTTAATAGTTGCCATATAGTTGTTTCAGTGATTGTTCATTATGAAAGTGTTCTCCAAGGCTACCTTCATGACACATGACAGAGCAGAGTTGCTGAGCAGAATCTGATAGCCAGGTTCTGCGCACATGAGGATGGCCTCACCCGGCATCTTGGGTTCATGTTACACAATCTGTAACCCCCACAACTTACCTGGACTTGCAAAACCTCAGTAACTGACCTGTCTGGAGACAGTACACATCTTTTTAACCTGTGCTTAACGCTCTCTCCACTCACATTGTTTGTACCTTTAAGACTTGATTACCTGTTAAGACTTGTATTCCAATCATTATTTTGTAAATTGAGTTTGTGTCTTTATATGCCCTGTTTGTGAATAGCACTCCCACTCACCTGACAAAAGGGCAGCAAGCACTCCAAAAGCTAGTGGCTTTTGCTACCTGTTGCACTTTAATCCGATGTTGTGAGACTTCTTGCTGTCTAGACTCCCCAACAAGGGGAAACAATTTATCTTCACCTACCCTGTCTAGTCCTTTAAGTATTTTGTAGATTTCAATGAAATCACCTCATGCTTCAAAACTCTAGCATACAGATCTGGTTGCCCAACTTCTCTTCATAAACAGCCCCAACATCCCAGAAATGAGTTTGCTGAACCTTTGTTGCACTCCCTCGATGGCAATAATATCCTTCCTAAGGTAAGGGACCCAAAAACTGCACACAGTACTCCAGATGAGGCCTAACCAAAGTTGGATACAATTGAAGCAAGATTTTGCTACTCCTATACTTATATCTTCTTGTGATAAAGGCTAACATACCATTAACCTTCTGAATTGCACCTACATGTTAGGTTTCAGTGACTTATTGACAAAAACACTCCGGTCCCTTTGTTCATCTACACATTTTAATCTCTCACCATTTAAGAAATACTCTGTACATCTGTTCCTCCTACCAAAGTTGATAACCTCACATTTTCCCACATTGTATTCCGTCTATCATGTTCTTGCCCATTCTCTAAGTCTTGCCAAATCCTCTTGAAGCTGTTTGCATCCTCCTTGCAACACACATTCCCACCTAGCTTGTGTCATCTGTGAATGTGGAAATATTACATTTGACCCCACGTCCAAATCACTGATATATATTGTGAACAACCAGGATCTATGTACTGATCCCTGTGGTACCCCATTAATCAAAGCCTGCCAGTGAGAATGATCCATTTGATTTGATTTATTATTGTTAGATGCATTGTACTGTGAAAAGTATTGTTTCTTGCGCGCTATACAAAGCATATCATTCATAGAGAACAGAACAAGAGAGTGCAGAATGTAGTGTTACTGTCATAGCTAGGGTGTAGAGAAAGATCAACTAAATGCAAGGTAGGTCCATTCAAAAGTCTGACAGCAGCAGGGAAGACTGTTTTCTCTTTGCATATTATCTCCAAACCCACGTTTTAATTTTGCTAATCAACCTCCTTTGGTGGAATTTTATCAAAAGCCTTCTGATGATCCAAGTATATTACATCCACCAACTTTCCTTTAGCAATTCTGTTAGTGACAGCCTTAGAAAACTCCAACAGGTTTGTCAGACATGAATCCATGTTGACTGTGCCCAATCAGGTCATTATAATCACATTTATCACATCCTTTATAATAGATTTTATCATTTTCCTTACACCAAAGAAAAGCAAATAGGTTGCAATTCTTCATTTTCTCTCCCTCCCTTTTAAATGATGGGGTTGCATTTGCTACCTTCGAATCTTCATTAACTATTCCAGAGTCTATACTCTGTGACTCCTGTATCAGAGGGAAACAGCTTTCACATACTTAGATTAGTTTAGCGATGGGCTGGAATTGACTCTTGAGGATTTGTGGATTCTCCACATACTGCCTTCAAAATGGCTTCTTACAGCCTCTTTTAGACAGTTTAAAAAAAACAAAGATAGTTGCCATGTTAATTTTCAGTAAGTCATTATTTTAAATACGCAAGGAAATTAATTTTATTGAACTCCTTTGATGTTCTATCTTGTTTCCTGTCCACTTAGAAGCCAAAGGTTTTTTAAAAACCTTTTCAAAGATCCAAAGGCTATCCCAGGAGATGCCTTTGAATTTTAGTGACTCTTTGTAGCTATCCCCTGGAGATGCCTATGAATTTTAGTGACTTTGTAGCCAGCTCTAGAGATGCAAGTCTGACAAGCTTTGAATAAATGCAGAAAGATGTCAGGTTGTCTTTGCATATGTCCTAAAGGCTTTATAACTCAATTTCAAGGATTGAAAAAAGAAATAAATGTACCTTTGAAAACAGTTGTCTTTAAGAAAAGTAAAATCATAATTACATATTCCTGGAATGCAAGGTAACCTCTGGCTTCTACTCCCCACTGCAAACTATCTTAAACCCCTGTTCCTGCAATTCTCACCTCCAACAATAAATGCAAAGCATCATTATGGTTCAAGTCAGAAACTTTAATGGGGCCTGCCTGAATCATTAGTTGTGCACCTTGAATTTTACTAGGATGAGCATGATATGTTTCACTTCAGGTATGATTCAAATGACCACTCGAGAGCTTTTACCAAACAAAGTTTAATTAAGAATATAGTTACATGTATAGTAAGAAAATTAGCAAGAACTTTTATCAATTACAAACAAAACCAAAACAGCCACAATAATGTATAAGCCTCAATAAATATATATCTAAGATGAAATTGGAAAGCAAGTATGTAAGAGATTACAGAAAGCACCAAAAAAAGGGTGGTAATAGTTGGAGATTTTAACTTTCCCAATATTGACCGGGACAGCCATATTATTAGACGGTTGGATGGAGAGCAATTTGTTGAGTGTATTCAGGAGGAATTTCTCATTCAGTATGTAGATGGCCCAACTGGAGAGGGGACAAAACTTGACCTTCCCTTAGGAAGTAAGAAAGGGCATGTGACAGAAGTGTTGGTGGGGGATCACTTTGGGATCAGTGACCATAATTCTATTAATTTTAAGAAAGCTATGAAGAATAATAAGTCTGGCCCAAAAGTTAAAATTGTAAATTGGGGCAAGGCCAATTTTGATGGTATCAGGTAGGGACTTTCAAAAGTTAATTGGGGGAGTCTATAGGAAGACAAAGGGACGTCTGGTAAGTGACAGGCTTTCAAAAGTGTGTTAACCAGGGTTCAGGGTAAACACATTCTTCTTAGAGTGAAGGGCAAGGCTGGCAGAAGTAGGGAATCCTGGATGAGGCCCTGGATGAGGATATTGAGACCCTGGTCGAGAAGAAGAAAAAGACACATGGCATGCATAGGTAGCTGGGATCAAGTGAATCCGTTGAAGAGTATAGAGGGTGTAGGACTAGAGTTAAGAGAGAAACCAGGAGGGCAAAGGGGACACAAGATTGTTTTGGCAGAAAAGGCAAAGAAGAATTCAATGAGCTTCTACAAATACATAAAGGACAGAAGAGTAACAAGGGAGAGAGTAGGGTCTCTTAAGGATCAACAAGGTCATCTATGTGCAGATCCACAGGAGATGGATGAGATCCTAAATGAATATTTCTCATCAGTATTTACTATTGAGAAAAGCATGGATGTTAGGGAACTTGGGGAAATAGATAGTGATGTCTTGAGGAGTGTACATATTACAGAGAAGGAGATGCTGGAAGTCTTAAAGCGCATCAAGATAGATAAATCCCCGGGACCTGATTAAGTGTATCCCAGGACATTGTGGGAGGTTAAGGAGGAAATTGTGGGTCCCCTAGCTGAGATATTTGAATCATCGATTGTCACAGGTGAGCTGCCTGAAGATTGGAGAGTGGCAAATATTGTGTCTTCGTTTAAACTGCAGGGAAAAGCCTGGGAACTACAGGCCAGTGAGCCTCACATCTGTGGTAGGTAAGTTGTTGGAATGTATTTTGAGAGACAGGTTCTACAGGCATTTAGAGATGCAAGGACTGATTAGGGACAGTCAGCATGACTTTCGGTGGAGAATCATGTCTCACAAATTTGATTGAGTTTTCTGAAGAAGTAACCAAGAAGGTAGGTGAGGGCAATGTAGTTGATGTTGTCTACATGAACTTTAGCAAAGCCTTTAACAAGGTACCGCATGGTAGGTTGTTGCATAATATAAATCTCACGGGATTCAAGGTGAGGTATCTAAATGGATACAAAATTGGCTTCTTAACAGAAGCCAGCGAGTGGCTGTAATGAGTTGTTTTTCAAACTAGAGGCCTGTGACATGTGGTCACATCAACTACATTGCCTCAGGGATCAGTGCTGGGTCCACTGTTATTTGTCATTTATATTAATGATTTGGATGAGAATATAGGAGGCATGGTTAGTAAGTTTGCAAATGACACCAAGATTGGTGACATTGTGGCCAGTGAAGAAAGTTATTTCCAATTGCAACGGGATCTTGATCAGTTGGGCCAGTGGGCTGATGAATGGCAGATGGAGTTTAATTTAGACAAATGTGAGGTGATACGTTTTGGTAGATTGAACCAGGGCAGGACTTACTCAATTAATAAATAGTAGGGCGTTGGGGAGAGTTACAGAACCAAGAGATCTAGGGGTACATGTTTATAGCTCCTTGAAAGTGGAGTCACAGGTGGACAGAGTGGTGAAGAAGGCATTCAGCATGGTTGGTTCATTGGTCAGAACATTGAATACAGGAATTGGGAAGTCTTATTGAAGTTGTACAAGACATTGGTAAGGCCACACTTGGGATACTGTGTGCAGTTCTGATCACCCTATTATAGAAAGGATATTATTAAACTAGAAAGAGTACCGAAAAGATTTACTAGGATGCTACCGGGACTTGTTGGATTGAGTTATAAGAAGAGACTGGATAGATTGGGACCTTTTTCTCTGGAGTGTAGGAGGCTGAGGGGTGCTCTTAAAGAGGTCTATAAAATAATGAGGGGCACAGATCAGCTAGTCAATATATTTTCCCAAAAGGGGAGTCTAAAACTAGGGGGCATGAGTATAAGGTGAGAGGGGAGAGATACATAATGTCCAGAGGGGTAATTTTTTCACATAGAGGGTGGTGAGTGTCTGGAACAAGCTACCAGAGGTAGTAGTATAGATGGGTACAATGTTGTCTTTTAAAAAGCATGTAGATAGTTACATGGATAAGATGAGTATAGAGGGATATGGGTCAAATGCGGGCAATTGGGATTAGCTTAGGGGTTTAAAAAAAAAGGGTGGCATGGACAAGTTGGGCTGAAGGGCCTGTTTCCATGCTATAAACCTCTATGACTCTATGTTTCAATCAAAACCAACCCTATAACCAATCCTTTAAACAGGTTTGGCACAGCAAAGACTAATGCTGACATGATACAGGAATTTGGATGAATTCTGCAATTCTCTTGATAGACTCAGACTCAGATTCAGAATAGTTTCAAGTCAGAACAGCTTCCCAGAACACTAGGGAATCTCTAGGCAAACCAGCAATAGCAAATTCTCCCCTTCAGAAAGGCAAGACCTTGCTTTCAGATAACTAGCAGAATTTCCAAACAAAACAGGAAGAGAGAAACACTTACTTTCAGCTTGCTGTTCTGTCTAAAACTAACCTACACCTCAGAACTGAAAATGAAAGATCTCCTGTCATCTGACCTGCAAACAAGTTTTCCTCCTAACAAAGCAGGGTCATAAAACTAATCCCAGAAAGTACCTGAGGCCCCCATCTAAGCCATTTAAGGAACAATAAAATGATCCCTGTAGACAGCTCGGCAGCAATGAGAAATACTGAAGTTGTGAGAGCTCCAGAGATCATGATTTTTTTTAAAAAAAACTTCCTTAAAGGTACAATAACATCACAGTGTTCATAGTCTTTCTTGTGAGATAATTGAATCAGCTACCTGTATGAGCCCCCTCTTTTTCATTGGTTCACGTAGCCAAAAGCTCTTTAAATGCTCCCCCTCATCTTTCTCTAGTTTCTCTCATACTCTTTTGAGCTCAATTTCTACATGAGAACCACCTTGTATACCCTTGATCTTAATCCCAGTAAACTGCTAATCATCCAAATTCCTCTGATACCCATGTTGGTCAACATTGTAAATCGTTCTCTATGTTCAGTTGTTGTCCTTCCTTTAAATTTGACATCATTACCACTGTCCTCAAAAAAAACCATGTCCCCATTGTCCTGACAGACTTCAGTCCATCTCCAAATTCCCTTTCTTCTGCAAAGACCTGAATTGTGTTGTTACTTCCCAGATCTGTTCCCATTTTTCCTGGAACTCTATGTCTGGTTTAGCCTGGTAAGAAGTCTCACAACACCAGGTTAAAGACCAACAAGTTTATTTGGCAGCACAAGCTTTTGGAGTCTCAGGCTCCTTCTTCAGGTGAGTGAGGAGTTGTGTTCACAAACAGGGCATATAAAGGCATAAACTCAATTTACAAGGTAATGGTAGGAATGCGAGCCTTTACAGGTAATCATGTCTTAAAGGTACAGAGAATGTGAGTGGAGAGAGGGCCAAGCACAGGTTAAAGAGGTGTGTATTGTCTCCAGCCAGGACAGATTGCAAAATCTCACTAATTGTCCTGGCTGGAGACAATACATACCTCATTAATCTGTGTTTGGCTCTCTCTCCACTCACATTGTCTGAACCTTTTAAGACTTGTTTACCTGTAAAGACTTGCATTCCTACCATTAGCTTGTAAATTGTGTTTGTATATGCCCTGTTTGTGAACACAACTCCTCACTCATCTGAAGAAGGAGCCTGAGACTCCGAAAGTTTGTGCTGCCAAATAAACCTGTTGGACTTTAATCTGGTGTCGTGAGACTTCTTACTGTGCTCATCCCAGTCCAATGCCGGCATCATCCACTGTTTAGCCTAAACAGTTTCAAAGGAGAGGAAAGGAGTCAATAGTTAAGGAACTGTTATAATCCAGATCAGCAGCTCAAAAGTATTTTATGAAGTCCGTCTGGATCATAAGTTTTGCAATTTGAATTTGGCTAGAGTTAACATGAAATGTTTCACTTCAGGTATGATTAAAATTACCCGCTTGGAAGCTTTTATCCAATAAAGTTTAATTAAGAATACAGTTAACACAAAGAAAATTAGCAACAGCTTTTACCAATTACAAACCGGGAAAAATAGTCAAGATATTGTATAAACTTTAACAACTAAGCACATTGTTCCAACCAAACAAATCCTAGAAACCAACACCCTTTTTGGGATTAGCACAGAAGGCTCTTATGCTCATGTTTTGCTGATTCTACAGCTTTCTTCACACACACACACACACACACAAGCTTGAATTCAGAACAGCTTCCCAAAACACACTGCTTTTCGGTCTGATGTCCAAACACTTTCTAACGAAAAAGCAATCAGCAGAATCCCCAATACCAGGGAAAGAAGCACAGAAATACTGCTTTTCATTCTGGAGTCCAACAGTTTCTCAAAGCAACAGGGAGAGTGAGAGAAAGACAAAACCTGCTTGAAGCTTGAAAGCCAATACAGCCTCTGAAACTGAACCAAAAACTGAAAGTAAACTTTAAAGAAAGTCCCACCTGACCTGAATATCAATCAAAAGATCATTAACTTCTAGAAGAGTGCATTGGGCCCAGATTAAAAAATAAACAAAATCCCATTTGAACCATTTATCAGCAAAATTGGTGGAAAGGCAAATTGTGCGGAGGGTGGTGAGAGTCTACAGAAGGATCTAGATAGGCTGGGCGAATGGGCCAGGAAATGGCAAATGGAATTTAATGTTGGCAAGTGCGAGGTGGTCCACTTTGGTAGGAATAATGGTAGGAAGGATTATTACTTACGTGGAGAAAAACTGCAGCAGGCGACGGTGCAGAGGGACCTCGGGGTCCTTGTGCATGAGTCGCAAAAACCCAGCTTGCAGGTGCAGCAGGTGGTCAGGAAGGCGAATGGGATGCTGGCCTTCATCGTGAGGGGGATTGAATATAAAAGTAGGGAGGTCTTGCTGCGGCTGTATAGGGCATTGGTAAGGCCGCAGCTGGAGTACTGTGTGCAGTTTTGGGCGCCGTACTTATGCAAGGATATTTTGGCCTTGGAGGGAGTGCAGAGGAGGTTTACTAGGCTGATGCCGGAGTTGAGGGGGTTGAGCTATGAGGAGAGGCTGAATAAATTAGGCTTGTACTCGTTAGAGTTTAGAAGAATGAGGGGAGATCTCATTGAGACGTATAAGATGATGAATGGGATGGATAGGATAGAGGTGGAGAGACTCTTCCCGCTCAGAAAGGATATTAGGACTAGGGGGCACAGCCTCAAGATAAAGGGGGGGCGGTTTAGAACAGAGTTGAGGAGGAACTTCTTCACTCAAAGGGTGGTGAATCTCTGGAATTCTCTGCCCGTTGAAGTGGTGGAGGCTACCTCGCTAAATATTCTTAAGACGCGGGTTGATGGGTTTTTGATAAGCGAGGGGATTAAGGGTTATGGGGAGAGGGCGGGAATGTGGAACTGAGCCACGACAGATGAGCCATGATCTTATTGAATGGCGGGGCAGGCTCGAAGGGCTAGTTGGCCTACTCCTGCTCCTATTTCTTATGTTCTTATGTTCTTATAAAGCAGATCTAGGCAGACAGCCCAGTGTCTGCTGATAACTGCAGAGATCATAATTAAAAATACATTTCTTAAAGGCACAATACAATCGTAGGACCAGAGGCTGCAGTGAGGACCAAAGTCAATGGTTTTGGTCTTTTTTAAAATCAAATTGGAGCAAATTTCCACTCATCCGGATGTTGAATAAACAGTCTGCCAATGTACCATCAGTGGAATTGTTAAAAGAGGTGGTGGTACAGTAGAACTGGATATTGACAACATACATGTAAAAACTAACACTGTTTTCAGATAATGTTGACAAGGGGCAGCATTTTGGATGAGAAGGAGGAAGGGATAGACCCATGGGACATAGCAGAAGTAGTACTGCAGGAAGCAGAAGAGAAGTCTGGTTCCAATAGATAGATTAGAAAGGTACCAGATAACTGCAGTTCTACTCAGCTGGATGACAGTGGACAGATGCTGAAGGAGGATATATGGTCAAAAATAATCAGAAAAACAAGGAGTGATCACGAAATGATGTTAGTAACTAACATAAAAGAAAATCTCAAGGTCTTCTACAAGTTTAAATAATGAAAGAGTAGGGCTGATTGGGGATAAAAATGAGACTTGCATGTGGAAGCAGGAGAAGTAGTGAAAATATTAAACAAATACTTGCACCTGTCTTCACAAAGGAAGAGGATGCTACCCAGGTGAGGTGAGAGAGGAGGTAACTAGTACACTCAAGGAATTGAAAGGAGGAGGTTCTAGAAAGGCTATCTTCACTTAATATTGACAAGGCAATAAAAGCAGATGAGATGCATCCAAGAATACTGAGGAATTTGATATGATTTGATTTTTATTGTCATCTGTATTAGTATACAGTGAAAAGTATTGTTCCTTGAATGCTATACAGACAAGGCATACCATTCATAGAGAAGGAAACAAGAGAATGCAGAATGTAGTGTTACAGCCATAGCTAGGATGTAGAGAAACATCAACTTAATGCAAAGTAGGTGCATTCAAAAGTCTGATGACAGCAGGGAAGAAGCTATTCTTGAGTCAGTTGGTCTGTAACCTCAGACTTTTGTGTCTTTTTCCCAGTGGAAGAAGGTGGAAGAGAGAATATTCAGGGTGCATGGGGTGCTTACTTATGCTGACTGCTTTGCTGAGGCAGCGGGAAGTGTAGACAGAGTCAATGGATGGGAAGTTTATTTGCGTAATTGATTGTGCTACATTCACAACTTGTTGTAGTTTTTGCAGTCTTGGGCGGAGCAGGAGCTATACCAAGCTGTGAAAGAACCAGAAAGAATGCTTGTGATGGTGTATCTGTAAAAGTTAGTGAGAGTCATAGCTGACATGCCAAATTTCCTTGGTCTTCTGAGAAAGTAGAGGCATTGGTGGGCTTTCTTAACTATCGTGTTGGCATTGGGGGACCAGGACAGGTTGTTGGTGATCTGGATACCTAAAAACTTGAAGCTTTTGACAATTTCTAGTTCATCCCCATTGGTGTAGACAGGGGCATGTTCTCCTTTACACTTCCTGAAGTCGATGACAATCTCCTTTGTTTTGTTGACATTGAGGGGAAGATTATTGTCATCACATCAGTTCATCAGATTCTCTATCTCATTCCTGTACTCTTCATTGTTTGAGATCTGACCCATTATGGTGGTGTTGTCTGCAAATTTGAAAATCAAGTTGGAGGGGAATTTGGCCACACAGTCAGAGGTGTATAAGGAGTATAGTAGGGGGCTGAGAACACAGTCTTTATTGCCAGTCTTTACTGATTGTGGGTTAGGAAGTTCCGGATCCATTTGCAGAGAGAGGAGCCGAGGCCCAGGTCATGGAGGTTGGAGATGAGTTTCGTAGGAATAATAGTGTTGAAGGCTGAACTGTAGCCAATAAATAGGAGTCTGACATAGGTGTCTTTGTTATCTAGGCGTTCCAGGTTTGAGTGCCGGGCCAGGGAGATGGCATCTGCTGTGGACTGTTGTGGCAGTTGGCAAACTGTAGTGGATCCAGGCAGTCCGGGAGGCTGCAGTTGATTCAAGCCGTGATTAGCTTTTTGAAGCACTTCGTGATGATGGATGTCTGATCCACCGGACAGTAGTTATTAAGGCACGCTGCTTGGCTTTTCTTTGGTACTGGGATGATGGCCGTCTTCTTGAAGCAGATGGGGACTGCAGATTGCTATAAAAAGAAGTTGAAGATGTCTGCAAATACCCACCTAACTGACCCATGCAGGATCTGAGTGCTTGCCCTGGTACCCCATTAAGGCCAGTCACTTTCTGTGGGTTGACCTTCAAAAAAGCTGTTCTGACATTTGCAATGCTGACCCCAGATACAGGTTAATTCAAGGCTTCCAGCTTGGAGTGTATGGTCTCACTGACCTTATGCTCAAAACGGGCGTAGGATACATTGAGCTCATCAGGGCAGGGGGTGCATTGGAGCCAGTGATTTTACATGCCTCATCTTGTAGCCTGTTGTGTCTTGCAGGTCTTGCCAAAGTCAGCAGAGTTCGTGTGGCTGGCCTGGGACTCTAGCTTGGTCCAGTATTGTCTTTTGGCATTTTTGATGGATCTTCTTAGATTGTATCTGGCTTTCTTGCGTAGGTCAGGGTTGCCTGACTTGAATGCCTTAGACCTGGACTTCAGCAAGCAGTGGATGTCCCTGTTCATCCATCCATGGTTTCTGGTTGGGAAACGGCGGACTTGGTTCTTTGGCACCCAGTCTTTTAAACACTTACTAATGAAGTCAGTTATTGTAGTGGCATGCTCGTTCAGGCTAGTCACAGAATTTTTAAATACTGACCAGTCCACTGACTCTAACCAATCCTGTAGGAAATCATCCAATTCGTCAGACCAACACTGCACAACTTTCTTTGATGGATTCTCCTGCTTCAGTTTTTGCTTGTAAGCCGGGAACAGGAGCACAGCCTTGTGATCTGATTTGCCAAAGTGTGTGTGGGACGGGTGTGGGGAGGGGGGGCGGGCGGTGGTGTTGGTGATAGAGCAGTAGGCACAGTAGGCATGTTTGATATTTGTATAGCAGTGGTCTAGGATGTTTGGGCATCTGGTGGAAACGAGAGACGTGTTGGCGGTTTTTGAGGAGCAAACAGCGAAGGTTGATAAGGGCAATGCAGTTAATGAGGTGTATATTTGGTTTTCAAAAGGTACTTGATACAATGCCACACAATTATACCTCAAGGAATAAAAGGGAAAGTAGGCACTTGGATAAGAAATTGGATGAGTGACAGGAAACAGTGTGATGATAAATGTTAAGGACATAAGACAAAGGATGTATTAATGGGGGCATTAAGGACTAAAGAAATGCTAATAATGGCATAAAGGTCAGATAGCAGAATATATTAATAGGAGAACTGCGTTCAGTGGGATCAAAACTGAAAAACAAAGGACCCTATGGAGAAGGGGGTTTTTGCATTGGAGCAAACCAAGGAAACCAAAAAGAAAACAAAAACGGGGTCAAGATCGAGGTATTAAGTTCACAATCTGAAGCTGTTATTCAACTAACTTGCCAGCTTAACAGTTCCACGGATCTTTTTCCCACCCTGTTAGGCTGTTCGAGCAGTGTAGCAGGCCGGGAAAGTCAGCAGAAGGCCAAAACCGGGATTCACGATCGGCCTCTGGCCGGTCATGATCTTCCTGGTCCTTTTTTTTTGGCGTAATTGGCCTTATGCCAGAGAATAGCATGAGGCTAATTACAATATAGAAATTAGCATGTCCATCTATTTAGTGAGCCTGGAACGTTATTCCGGCTCACTAGTTTCTGACTGTGCTAACAGGGACCTACACCAGCGGGGATCATGTATGGTTCCCAGCAACAAGGACCAGACGTGATGACCTCACTGGTGGGACCAGAGGCCATTGAGGCCCCCTGGTGGTCGGGGTGGGAGAAAGAGCACCTTGGGCAGTGCCAGCCTAGTACCCTGGCAGTTCCCAGTGTGCACAGGGCAGTGCCAAGGGGGCAGGGCCAGATGGGACAGAGCCATACCAGGGTTGGGGGGAGAAAAGGGAGGGAATGAAGGAGAGAGCTCTGCATGACGGAGTGGGAGCTGGTGGTGGGGCTGGGGATCAAAGGTGGGGTTTGGCCATCACAAGGCCAACCTTTGGTGGGGTGGGTGGGGATGGTAATCAGGAAGACGGCAATCGGGGAGAGGGAAAGAGGGGCTTGTCAACATATCGTCCGGTATATTGGGGATCGCCATAGGCACACTGGCTCCCTCATCATGCTGATGCTGGCCTGTTGGTGGGATTAGGCTCTGTGGCCTCCTACCAGCGAAATTCCCCTGGTGGCCTCTGTGATGCACAGAATGTCGGAAGTCCATACAACTGAGCTCACCCAAAAAACAGGCGGGGATAACCACCTGTTAGGCACTTAGTTTTTTTTTGGGAAAATCACACTCCTTATAGAACATAGAACACTACAGCACAAACAGGCCCTTCGGCCCACAAGTTGCGCCGATCACATCTATACCTACCAAGCTATAGAACTATCTGCAACTCCCAATGCCATTAGATCCCATATACTCATCCAGAAGTCTTTTAAAAGACCCCAGCGAGTTCGCCTCTACCACCACTGACGGCAGCTGATTACACTCACTCACCACCCTCTGAATGAAGAACTTTCCCCTAACATCTCCTCCGTACTTGCTTCCCAGCACCTTAAACCTGTGTCCTCTCGTAGCGACCATTTCAGCCCTGGAAAATAGCCTCTGAGAATCCACCCTATCTATTCCTCTCAACATTTTATAAACCTCTATCAGGTTGCCTCTCAACCTTCGTCTCTCCAGGGAGAAGAGACCTAGCTCCCTCAACCTATCTTCATAAGGCATGCCTCCCAATCCAGGCAACATCCTGGATCTCCCCTGCACCCTCTCAATAGCTTCCACATCCTTCCTGTAGTGAGGCGACCAGAACTGCGTACAGTACTCCAAGTGGGGTCTGACAAGGGTCTTATAAAGACTTTACATCTTTACATCTTTAAAATATTGTAACTCACGCTGTGGGCTAAGATCCTTGCTCCAGTGAAAATAAAGTCACTTCAAACGCCCCAGTTGAATTCAGGTTTCCCTTATGTGTGAGTCACATCCAGCCCCTGTTCCCTAACCAGCAAAAATAGCATCTGTCTGAAATGGAGGAGGGCTCCAGATCCACTTGGATGCACTGTGGAGTCTCCAGGTCCATGTGAAACTCTGGGTCAAAGTGCAGACTCTCCTAGCACAAAATTATTTTGGGGGATAGCATAGGTTAGATTTCATTGTTCATTTATTTTGTTTTTCTACCCATCAAGGGAAGAAGAAAGCTTTATGCCCTGTTGGTTCCTCTGCATGCCAGAAAAGTGATTGGATGAAGATTGCATTACCGTATGTCTGCAAAGTGATTCGTCATGTCCGTGAACTGGAAGCAAAAACTGAATTATGGTTCAGACAGGTATGATTTGGAGAAACGAAGACAAACATGTAGGGTGCAATTTTCCCACCCTTTTTGCCCTGCCACGCTGCTCAAGCAGCGCAGCATGGTGGGAAATTCAGAGGGAGACCAAAAATGGGAATTGCGACCAGCTTTGGGCTGGTTGCAATCATCCCAGGCCATTTTTGTCTGACATATTCAGCCTCATGCCAGGGAATGGCGCGAGACTGATTACAATATTCATTGCCTCATCTAAATCAATTTACCGAGCCCAGGACGGCATTGTATGGATGCACCAATGTTTCCAGCACTGCCAGTGAAGGTCCACACCAGCAGGGATCACGTATGGTCCTCAGCAGCAGGGACTAGGCATGATGCCTTCGTTAGTGGGGACCAGAGGCAATTGGGGCGTTTTGGGAGGTTGGGGGGCTGTGCCAGCTTGGCACTGCAAGCTTAGCACCATGGCAGTGCCAGACTACCACATTGGCAGTGCCCACCAGGCAATGGACACTGTCAAAGGGGCAGAGAAGGTGAGAAAGGGGGGATGTTTTGAATGGGAGGATGGGGGCTTGTGGGAGCCAGCAATTGGAGGCTGGGGCCGGTATATCAACTGATCTTACAGTATACGGGGAAATCGGCACATGCACAGAGCCCACTACAGCAGTCTAATGTCAGTCTCTCAAGTGGAATTACGCCTAGCCCTGCCCGCACTGGCATGAATCACTTGACGGCTTCTGTGTTGCAGAGTGCCGTAATTTCATTTAACTGTGCTTGCCCAAAAAAACGTTGGGCACTAAAAAAATTGTGGCTATAATATTTTGGTGAAACCATATTTCAATTGGATTACAACCTGTATCTCTATGCACTTATTGTGAAAAGTCATTTTGGTTCTTGATGGCATAACCTTTATCTCAAAGATTGCAGTGTAGAACCAATTTCAGTGTCCTAACTGGGGCAACCAGGAGAAATTTATTCCAGCAATTTCTCTTAAAAACATTTCAGATAAGATCTCTTAGTTTAACAGAAGCTGGAAACTAAATTTGGGACTTTTCTTAAGTTTGTGGCAGTTTTTTTTAAAATTAGTGTCACTAGTGGGCTTACATTAACACTGCAATTAAGTTATTGTGGATATCCCCTACTATAATCAGTCAGATCTAATAGAAACTCAGAATTTCTGCAAAACTAGTCAGACTACAGTCAGCTGAAGATTAGAATTTCTAATTGGCTTGGCTATGGTAATAGCCAATTGTTTGAAAAGCCACAACTATTCTCTGAAAGAAGGCCATTCAGCTCGTCGAGTCTTCACAAACTTTCCAAAAGAGCATCTTACCCAGGCCTATCCTCTCCCTATCACCATAATCTCCAGCATTTACCACGACCAATGCCTAAGCCTGCACATCTTTGGTCTCAGTATTGACTGTTTTTGTCTGAAGCATGATTTTGATTAAACATTTTCTGATAGTTTACAGAGGTTGAAGAGTCGGAAACTGAAAATCAATATTCAGAAAATAGGAATGGAAATTTGGAGAGGTGAGAATGTTAGACAAGTGAAAATTTTACAGTTTTAGATGTAAGGTGCATTCCTTGAAATACCTCATGAAGAAATATTTTTCTCCAATCGCAAGCAGAAGTTTCTCAACCATAAAACTTCCCATTACTCTTGCATTCATATACACTTCTAATACTCTAAATATACAAGCCACATAAGTAGCTATTCAGATAGATTCTCAAAAGTTTGTTCCAGGAGTTAGGTTTTAAGCAATGCCTTAAATGATGAGAGATAAAAAAGTAGAGAATTATTAGGAAGTCAGTTCGAGAACTTGGGATCCTGACACCTGAAGGCACAATTGCCAATGGTGGAACAGTTAAAATCAGGGCTGCTCAAGTGGCTAGAATTGTGGATGTAAAAGTGTCTTGGAGTCGGATTGTTACAGAGATAGGGAAAAAAGGCAGAAAATTCATGTTGTTGCTGCACCAGGACCCAATAGTAGGTCAACGAGCACAGGGGTTGATGAATGAATGGGACTTGGCTGACAAAGGCAGCAGAGTTTTGGATGACATCTGTTTTATGGAGGGTAGAAGTTGAGAAGCTGTCCAGGAGTGCACTGGGCTGTTCCAGTCTAGAGATAACAAAAGCATGGGGGTTTCAGCAGTTGGTGGGCTCAGGCTGTGTGGAGTTACATGATGCTACAGAGTTGGAAATTTTAGTGATGGTATGACATGAATATGAGTTTAAAAACTCAATTCAGGAACAATTGTGATACCAAAGTAACGTTCAGCCTCAGCCTGATGCCAAGGAGCTGGATGGAGTTGGTGACCAAGGAACGGAGTTTGTAATGGGGACCAAAGACAATAGCTTCTATCTTCCCAATTTTTGGGTGGACAGAATTTCTGCTTGTTGGACAAGCCGTGTACCAATTTTGAGACAGTAGAGATATGGAGGGAGGTGATGGTTAAACAAAACTGGATGTCCTCAATGTACATGTAGAAAGTGATGTTATGTTTTTGGATGATATTACCAAGGGACAGTAGGTAGGTGAGAAATTGGAATCCCTTAAAATACACTTGCATTCAGTTTCACATTCAAATCAGGTGTTAAAGACATGGAGGGGGGTGTGATTCTCCCAAAGAAATTCAAAGTGCTGAATTGTCAAGAAAAATACAGTAATTCACAATTGTTTTTTAAGTCGGAGTTCAGACCCGAATCTCCCACACTATGTGCACTGCAGAGGTCACAATCATAAATATCATTAAAAGCTCAGGGGCACGGCCTATTCACTCCAGAGTCTGACAGTTCCAGACCTCTGTGCATGCAAAGTGGACCAACACTGTCAGACTCCTGTTCGCTGACCAGCCCAGGACCCCGCAGTGCTGCCTCTCTTGACAGCCCTCCATGGCCTGATCATGTCTCCACTAGCGTTCCCTGGTCACCCCCAACCCCCCATCCCATCCTAGAGCACCCCACTCTTCAGCACCTCTCCCCAGCAATGACGGTCCCTCCCACAGGATGCAGACCCCCCCCACATGGGAGAAAGGCCCCCCTCCCCATGGGGGGCAACACCTACGCACCAGCCCACCCTCTTGGCTGGCCTCCCTCCAACCCTGATCAATCCCCATGCAGACTGGCAGTGGGACCCCCATCTCCACCAATCATCTCTAAGCCCCACCCACAATAGACCCTGTCCTTTAGCACTGTCTGATGCCTGGTGGGCAATGCCAAGGTGCTCCCTGGACCTGGGCACTTTGGTCCTTGGGCACTGCTAAGGTGCCCATGCGCAGGGGGCACCAATCCCCCTGCCACTGACCCCTGGGGGGGTTCCAGTTGCCCCCCTCCAACCCCCTCACTCCAGCAGCATCTCTCACTAGTTCCCTGAAAGTGGGCGGCAGTGGGCAGCTACTCTAAACTCCACCGGAATTAAGTACTTCTGGCAGTTGGGAAATGCTATTGAGCCTGGAGAATTCAGATCCAGGCCCGATAATCACATATAAATTACGTTAAAAATAGATAAAATGACTTGTGTAGTCTTCCTGCATGTTTCTAGCATGGTCTCGACTGTGCTTGCTCTCTGGCGGTGGGAGATGCGCATGCGACGGGAATGCATGTGTGAATCCCACAAAATGGCCCAACACACGCATTTCCCAACTTGATGCGCCAAAAAAAGTTAGCGCTCGCGATGGGAGAATCGAGCCCATGGGTATGATTTTCCCAACCTGCTGCACTGCTTGAATAGTGGGCCAGGAAATGTCAGTGGGAGGGAGTTATGTAGGGAAAAAGCGCAAGGCTGATTACCGTATAGAAATTGATTTTCGATTCCTGGCCTGTGCTGAATTTACAGAGCACAGCATTGGCAGTCAGAATAGAATTGATTTCTGTTCCCCTAAGCTGAGGGTAAAACCATCCAGTTCCTCTCCTGATGGCTAGCCGTGAGCCTTTAATGTGTTTGTGTGAATGACAGGTGATCATAGATTTCTTTGTGTTTATAGGTGTGTTTGCTTTTTAACTATTCTCAAACATGAATAGCCACTTGGTAACATGCTGGTATACAAGTGCTGTGGAACCATGCACGAATGGACTGGAGAAAAAAATATATATTTGCAGAGATTCTTCATTTCAGTTACGGTTTTATGCAAAAGTACATATAACAAATAATCAAAAAGCTTGAAAATATAAAAATATAATTGTTAACAAACTAATATAATTATCTGACAAACATTGTCCAAAGTGTAAATTATTTCCCTTTTTGAAGCTCACATTTTACAAAGTTATATAAAATTACAGTTCATGTTTGGTTATGATAATATTATTAAGCATTGGGCTACATTGTTTGTAACACAAATTTTGCTTCAATTCTATCTTCTGTAGATATATAATGCCAGCTAAAAATAAACTGAATCAAACACCTTCCAGCAGCTCATCTTCCCCTAGGCTTTGTGTTGAAGGTGCCGGATTTGTGGGAACAGGTATGACTAATATAAAAAGTTAAACAATATGCATGAAATACTTATTAAATTCAAAAGTAAAACATAATGAGGTATTTTATACATTAGATGTAACCATATATCTTTTGAGCAACAATTATATTAATGGTGAGAAACATTAGGAGATAATATTGGATACTCAGTAAAATTAGGGGCTACAACATTTGTTTTGGCACTGTAGGTGCTGTTTGACATCAAAGTGATATCCATGCTGCATGCAGACAATGCAACTCCACCTGTGACAGACGCCATTTTAGTGTTGGCTTTAACAAGAATATGAAGTCTGTAATAATAATCGGGTATAATGCTAATTTGATACCAATGCAACCATTTTGACCCTAGCACTCCAACTAATGCTACCTATGACATGCGTACAGCTGAACAAGCATTCAGCAAAAATAAGGACCCTTTGCCAATACTATTTGAATAAATCATCAACAACTTTCAAGTTAGTTGCTGATTGATTTCTACAGGCTCTATCTGGAGTTTGTAGAATTATGCTGAGTTTTCTGCTGCTTTGTAAAGTTGATGAAGTTGACAGAGAATGGCACTGCACACGATAAAGGCCTTGGTTCTGACATGAAGGATCTAGTCTTATAGAATATAATCCCAAGATTGTAGAAGGAGGCCATTCGGCCCATCAAGTCTGCACTGAACAGAACATCCTACCACTCCCCTGTCCCTGCAACCCCACATACCCAGCCAGTCCCCACAACCTGCCCAAAGGATAATTTAGCTTGGCCAACCTAACCTGCACTGGACTTTGGACTGTGTGAAGAAACCCAGTAAAAAGTCTGACAACACCAGGTTTAAGTCCAACCGATTTATTTGACAGCAAACTCACAAGCTTTTGAGGTTAAGCTCTTCATCAGGTGTTTATCCCAGTCCAACGCCGGCATATCCACATCGGAAGAAACCCACGCAGACATGGGGTGAAATTGCAAACTCCACGTAACACCAGGATTGAATCTGGGTCCCTGGTGCTGAAAGGCAGCAGTGCTAACCACTGTGCCACCATGCTGCTTCAGTCAGGCTAGTTATTCTCAGTCTAGGGTCCTGTAGTAATTGTAATCTTTGCTGTGCAGCATGAGAGGATGATTGAAGAGAGGCAGTACAAAAGAGGATAAACTGTTCACAGAAGGAGGAAGGGGGGAGAATGGCCTTATCCGCTCAAGATCTTCAAGGGATATTTCCTTTGTGCTCTGAGCGAAGGAGCTGGAGACCAACAGAAGGATGCAAAAGCTGAAGCCTGTAAATATTAATAAGGTGATTAGGTAGCTAAATGGTTGGTGAGTTTAATTTTTTTTCCTCTCTCTAAATCAGAGTAGTAGTTTAAACTAGTGCTGGGGAGTTAGACGTAAGTATTGTATTAAATTATGGCTTAATTAGTTAAATCGCTTGATATAACTACAGATAATTGCTGAGGGATATTTCTAAAACTAATTTGGTAAACAAAACAGGTACTGAGGAGGGAGGCAAGAGGAAAATTCGGTGGACATTGTATTCCAGGAGACGGTCACGCATTGTAAGCCAGGGAGATTGAATTTGGCCCATGGTCATGGACAGGGGGCTGTGACTGTGAGTGAGTTAGTTATGTGGATCCAGAAGGTAGCACAGGGGGAACCTCAGCTCTTGCAGGTGTCCATAAGATTTGCATCTTGTGTGGATGAGAGCAGAAACTGCCAGAATGATGAACAAACTCATGACACTATGATGCAGGAGGCCATTCAGGGGCAGGGGAGTTTAGTTAAAAGGAATGCAATTGTAGTAGGAAACAGGTTAGTTAGAGCGCTCAACCGAGAGCAAGTCATGTGTTGCCTGCCTGGTTATATTATGAAAGGCACACAGCTGAACAAGCATTCAGGGTTAAGGTCATCTCACTAGGGCTGGAGAGGGACTTGGATGGGAGAGGAAGGATCCAGTTGTCATGAGTACCAGTGACCTAGATAGGATTAGAAAGAGGTTCTGCTAAAGGAGTACGAGCAGTTAGGGATAAAATTAAAAGGCAGAATCATAAAGATAATTATCTCTGGATTTTTACTTGAGCCATGAATGAATTGGCAAGGATAAATAAGATTAGTGAGTTGATTATGTGACTTAAAGATCAGTGTGGAAAAAATAGTTTTCAATTAATGGGGCATTGGTGTGAGTACTGGGACAGAAGGAGCTATACTGTTGGGTTGGCTTTCAGTTGAATTGCCCTGAGTCTGGAGTACCAGCAAATTGTATAACAAAGGCTGTACATTGGGCATTGAACCAAATAATGGGGGTTGGGTTCACATGAGGGGAGATTTGGAAAGTTAAATAGAAAGAACAAAGTAATATTGCAGGATCATGATGCAGGTTATGATAACCAAAGCTTGACAGGAAGGGACAGAATCTACAAACGTAAGTGTGTTCTGTCAAAAAAAAAATGAAAAGACAGAATTAGAGACTTGGGGTGGAATTTCCCCTTCCTGCTCATCATGGGAATTGTAGCAAGTGGGGGTGGACCATGCAAAGGTTCGTTGACCTCGGCAAAAATTTTTAGCCTTGGGGTGAGCGCAGTTGGAAACTGCTGCCCTTATCTGCGTGCAGCAAGATGGATAAATTGATTGCAGAAATAGAAATAAATCAGTTTGGTATGATAATCATTACAGTGATGTGGCTGCAAGGTGACCAAGGTTGGGACCTGAATATTCAAGGATACTTGACATTTTAGAAGGAGAGGAGGAAAGGGAAAGGAATTGGGTGGCTCATTTATTGGATGATGAGAGCAATACAATGGTGCAAAATGATGTTGGTCTGATTGATTAAAATATAGGGTGGAATTTTCCAGTTGTTCCTGCCGGTGAGATCATACTGTCCCACCAACAATGCATGCCCACTGTGGGTTCCCTGGCAGTAGAGGGTGCAAACAATGGGAAACTCTGTTGACATCAGAAGATCCTGCCACTGCAAAACGTGTGCGTGCGCGTGCGTTGCTGACCATAGAATCAGTTTGGGTAGATACAAGAAAGCAAGTCATTTGAGCCTAAGAATATCATCCATTCCTATAACTGCTCACTAGTAACAGAAAACTTCATTTATATAATGCTTTACGCAACCACCTCAAACCATTTTATAGCTATGAAGCATTTTCATAGTGTAGTCCCTGTTGTAATGTAGGAAACATCTTTGCTCAATCAACAAGATTAACAACAATATACCTTGATATTGCATTTCTGATGTACTTTCTTGGAATTGTATAGAAAAGAAAATAAATAAAAAGAGTGGATTGGTTGAAGAGTTAGGGGAGATGATCAAAAGCTTAGTTCAAGTGATAAGCTTTAAATCATTTTTTAAAAGGAGAAGAATTTTAATGAGAAAATTAAGGTTTTGCCATCAATAGAGGTTTCACAGTATTGGAATTGAAGGACAGGGATGGATTCTCAGACTGGAGGAGATTCACAAAACCTGATTGGTTAAGGCAATTGAGGGATTTGAAAATGTGCTGAAGAACTTAAAAGTCAGCGAGTTGAGGAGCCAGGCTAAATTAGTGATGTTGGAGCACAATGTGAGCAAGACTTGAACTGGGAAGTGAGGAAATTTCCACACTGTAAATATAACCAATATATAGTGAACTGTTGGAAAGACCTGCTTACTGGATCACTTACAAATTCCGCTTAAAGTTTTGCTAATATCAAAACCTTGACTGGCATCCAGGACACAATTTTCATGATTAGAAGTGATGTCAAGTTGGAATATGAATCAGTGTTACCAAACTGACACCCGAGACAAGAACGCTGCAGAATGGGCAACTATTCAAGTTATTTTGTCACCTTACTTTGAGTTGTGGAGACTATGAAATGTAGTGGTTAGTATTTGCAGGACGGAAATCTAAATTGCAAAGCCCAATTTCAGTTGAAGTATGTTTGTGTGCTTAAAGTCTTTATTCTATTTTGTCACTTTGGTCATTGACCATGGCAAAACTGATTGCCTTTGCAATTACTACTGTCTGCTTCTTGTGTAGAACATGGACAAACAACAATTTTGCAAGAAGAGGCAAGGCAGGTCCTCTCAGAGATCATCAGCTTGACGGAACAACTAAAAGCTGAATGCCAAAACACAAATGAGTCTTTAAAAGCAGAAATAGAGCGTGTGGCCACACTTGGAAACAAAATTGATCAACTGTCACTCTGGTGGCTGCAGGCACTTCCTGAAGCTGTACAAAAAGGTATTAGAATAATTAGATTAATAATATTTTTGTTTTCTTGTAGAAAAAAATCCCAGCTCTTTTCAATGTACTTGTTTATCGAATTAAAAATCACTAAATTTGCTTGGAAGCTGAAAACATTTCAATATATGGTTATTATAAATTAGTTGTCAATATTTGATTTAAAATAAATTAGGCTTCAAAGTATAAGTTGAAGGAATTGCATCCATTTAAGTAGAAAATTTGCATTTATCCAGAATCCCATCTCGTTATCAGGATGTCCTATACAAGTAAAGGAAAGTAACTTGTACATCTGTAGAACTTTTCCTGTCCTCAGGACATCCCAAAGTACTTTGCAACTAATGAACTGTACTCACAGTTGGTGTGAATGCACACAGGACAGCTAATTTGCAGACAGCAACAATGGCTAGCTAACTTACTTTTGATTGATCGATGAATATTAACCAAGACTTTGGGGAATGGGAAGCTAGTTATTGTCAGCAGATGAAACTTGCATTCTGATTTTGGATGATGCCACCCAGATATAGCATATCAGTGAGAAATGGGAGATTCTTGGGCAGCTCTACAGATAATGGTGCAGGAGCTTAAAGAAAAACCATTGCACGTGATTCCCTGCCTAAAACTGGACAACAGAGAAGAGTCATTGGAGGAGGATGCCGTAGTGAACTATGTCAAAAGTTGAAAAGAATGAGAAGGGGCAGTGGCCCTAATTCGGGGGGGTTCAAACAGGAAGTTCTGGGAAAGTTTGGTTTTGATTTATGGAATGACAACACATTCAATGACTTCAAAAAGGGACCTGAAGATGGGTGGGAGCTTGCAAGGAAAAGGGATCAAGGATGGGTTATTTGATAAAATGAACAAAAGCTTTGTTCAAGTGATAAGCTTTAAATAAGTTTTTGAAAGAAGAAGAAATTTGACGAGCAAATGAAGGTTTTGCCATCAGTAGAGGTTTCACAGTACCAGAATTGAAGGGCAGGGATCAATTCTCAGACTGGAGGAGATTCACAAAACCTGATTGGTTAAGGGAAAGGGTGATTACCCAAGGAGAGGGAACCATTAACAATATAAACTGAGCTGGGGCCAATGAAAGAAATTTTGTTAGTCAGCAGTTTGTGCCAATCATATTTGCAGCCATTAGGTCAGATACGGACATTGCACATAATTTAGACGATAATGTAAAAGTGGGATCTATATGCTGATATGTAGGGCATGACTGACCTACAGCCAGGGCAGAGGCGCAGAGTACAGGTACCCAGTTGGCTAAAAGGCAGGATCATGTGAGTTTTGCTGCAGGGGACTCTGATCAGCACTTCATTGAGTCAGCATTCAATAGATGGGTAAGAACAATAAAAATAAATCTTAAAACCTACCAGAAAGGTTGCAGTACTATCAAGCATAGAGGAATCTGGTACCACCTTGGAACAAGGTTTTGCACAGAACTTATACATGTTAATGCTGGCAAACTCCATCAGCATACTTATGGATCTAACCATGAAATGGCTCAGCTTTCATTGTAGTACAAGCAGCTTTGATTAGACCTGAGAGTTTTGTCGCGAACCTCAAACGTCTTGCATACAAGGTCAATTTACTGCCATGCAAGTTCATTCTGCTGCAGTCATGGCTGTTTGTGAATGTCTTCCAGCAGGCCCTTCCTGGGGGGAGGGGGGGGAAGTGGTAGTGGGCCCATGGAGCATAAACCTGCTGCCCTTTCTCTAGAAGACTGCATTCGTCCTTCTACCTCTGCAACTTTTCCAACTATACTCTTGCTGTTGCCTCTCAGTGAAAAGTCTGACAACACCAGGTTTTAGTCCAACCGATTTATTTGATAGTAAACTCACTAGCTTTCAAGGGGATTCCCTCTTCTTCAGGTGAATGGAGAGTTCTGGCCAGAATATTGTTTCTTGCGTGCTATGCAAAGCATACCACTCATAGAAAAGGAAACGAGAGAGTGAAGAATGTAGTGTTACATAGCTAGGGTGAAGAGGAAGATCAACTTAATGCGAAGTAGGTTCACTCAAATATCTGATGGTAACAGGGAAGAAGCTGTTGAGTCGGCTGATAGTGACCTCAGACTTTTGTATCTTTTTTCTGAAGGAAGAAGGTGGAAGAGAGAACGAATGGGATTTGTGGGGTCCTTAATTATGCTGGCTGGTTTTTTGAGGCAGCGAGAAGTGTAGAGAGAGTCAATGGATGGGAGGCTTGTTTGTGTGATGAATCGGACTACATGCATGATCTTTTGTAGTTTTTTTGCAGTCTTGGGAGTTATACCAAGCTGTGATACAACCAGAAAGAATGCTTTCTATAGTGTGGTCATTCAGGGGTGGGGGTTAGATGGTCATTTGGGAATGGGGTCTGGGTGGTCTGTGGAGTAACGGTCAGTGTTGAGGGATGGGAGTTTGAGGATTCGGGGAGTCACAAGTGTAAGAGGAGTCCTGTGGAGATTCAGAGGGAGAGGTGGTGCTGAAGTTACCAAACTTTCCTCGGTAATGTTCCTGATAAGGCTGTCAGAACCGTTTGAGGTTTGTGATTTAAATCACACTTAAGAACATAAGAAATAGGAGCAGGAGTAGGCCATCTAGCCCTTCGAGCCTGCCCCGCCATTCAACAAGATCATGGCTGATCTGAAGTGGATCAGTTCCACTTTCCCGCTTTCTCCCCATAACCCTTAACTCCCTTGTCCATCAGAAACCTATCTACCCGTGACTTAAATATATTTAGCGGGGTAGCCTCCACCACTTCAATGGGCAGAGAATTCCAGAGACTCATCACTCTTTGAGTGAAGAAGTTCCTCCTCAACTGTGATCTACTCTGCTCCCCCCCCCCCAGCTTATTTTGAGGCTGTGCCCTCTAATTCTGCTATCCTTTCTAAGCGGGAAGAATCTCTTTACCTCTACCCTATCTAGCCCCTTCATTATCTTATATGTCTCTATAAGATCCCCCTTCAGCCTTCTAAACTCTAACGAGTACAGACCCTGTCTATTCAATCCCTCTTCATCAGCTAACCCCCTCATCTCCGGTATCAGCCGAGTAAACCTTCTCTGTACTCCCTCCAAGGCCCTTATGCAAATGCGGTGACCAAAACTGCACACTTTCATATGGTTCTGATTGCAGGGCGTTATCCAAGAGCAATTTGAACTTCTGGTAGCACTGGTAGCTTTTTGTGGAAAGTAGTTAAGTGAATTTAATCTTTGACTGTTACAAGTCCTCCATTTACCTTTCTTCACTTGAACGTGTTCTGATTTATCCTTGTCACTGCAATAGAATGGGCTATTCCATCTGAATATGTTGGTTATGAATAAAGATTACACATGAATGTCCTAATTTCAGAAATGAATACATTTTATTAACATTTTCTGTTTTTTTTAAAAAATTGAAATTGTATATCCTTTCCTTATGCAGAGTACGAGGTATGCTCCCAGGATATATATGAATTGCAATGGCATATTGAAGTCAAAGCACAACACTTAAAGAATCTACAAAATCAAGTTGCTGATGCAAAAGAATTGAACCGGAAACTATGGGAAGAAATAAACTTAATGGAAAAACTTGAAGGTCAACTGGATGAAAAGTTGAGTTTGGAACGGACCATAATTAGTGATATCGTACTACATCAAGAAAAGGTATTTATCAGAAAACTATCTTGGATGTAATGAAATGAGTCTAATACTGTTCAATCCATTGGATGCAAAACAACAATCTCCTGTTTAATATAAAAGCAAATTACTCTGGATGCTGGAATCTGAAACAATAAGTCTCTCTCCACAGATGTTGTCAGACCTGCTGAGATTTTCCACCATTTTCTGTTTATCATCACATCCCTGTAAGAAGAATGGATGATGACCTGACCTGTAACATTTACGTGAATAACTTATTTGCTGCCTTGATCCAACCTGGTCAAAAAAGCCCTCTTAACTCTGAATAACTTACTCTTACTAAACTCTTTCAACATTTCTCCCACTCTCTACTCCTTGTATCTCCTGCTTGCTGCCTCCTTCCCTGACCTTCCCCTGTTTGCCACTTCCCTCCTGGCTGTCCTACACATTGACTCGCAGCTCCCTCCCTCTTGTTGCTTACCACCCCAAGTCTTCTGGTCATCAATCCTCATCACCGCAGAATCAGAAAACTCTGCAGCACAGAAGGAGGCATTCAGCCCATTGTGTCAGCAGCCCTGCAAATGAGCTATTGATATAGTGCCAATCTCTCTACTTTTTCCCGTAACCCTGCACGTGTTTCAGATAACAATCCAATTCCGTTTTGAATACTTCAATTGAACCTCCCTCCAACACACTCTATGATCTTAATAACCTGTTTCTTTTGTCAATTACTTTAAATTTGTATCCTTTTGTTCTTGATCCTCCTCCCACTGATGGGAATAGTTTCTGTCTGCCTAGGCTGTCCAGACCTCACATGATTTTGAATACCTCTACCAAATTTCTTCTCAGTCTTCTCTTCAAAGGAAACAGTTCTAGCTTCTCTGGTCTTTTTTCATAACTGAAGTTCCTCATCCTTGCAACTATTCACGTGAATCTTTTTCTGCACTCTCTCTCTAAAGCCTTCAAATCTTTCCTAAAGTGTGGCACCCAGAACTGGACAGAATACTCCAACTGATACTGAACGTGACGCTGAACTGACATCTCATGTAAGTTCAACATAACCTTCTTGCTCTTTTATCTATGCCCCTAATAGTAAAGCCAAAAATAAATGTTTTATTTACCACTCTCTCAATCTGTTCTGCCAACCTCAATGATTTGTGATGAATTGTGCACATATACACATATGTCCCTTTGCACCCCCTTTAAAGTTGTACCCTTTATTTTATATTGTTCTTCCTAACAAACTAATCACTTCACATTTCTCCATATTGAACTTAATCTTCCACCTTCCGCCTATTCCACCAACTTGCCTTTGTCCTTTTGAAGTTCAGCAACTTCAAGTTTTTTGTATCACCTACAAGTTCTGAAATTATGCCTCATATATCATCTGCAAGTTTTAATTGTGCATTGTACACCAAGATCTAGGTGGTTCGTAATTATCAAGAAAAGCAGAGCCTCATCAGTGACTTTTGGGAAACTCCTAAAAATCTTGCTCAAGCTGGAAAGCATCCTTTAACGTTTACCGTCTATTTCCTTTACCTCAAGCCTGCTATGTGGCACCGTATTAAATGCTTTTGGAAGTTCACATACACCACATCAACAACATTACTCTCATTAACCCTCTTTGACACCTCTTCAGAAAGTTCAATGGTGAAATTCAATGCAGAGTAGTTTGAGATGATGCATTTTGGTAGGCAGAATATTGAGAGACAGTAGAAAAGATGGGGAAAATTCTTAACCTGGGTGTGTATGTGCATAAATCATTGAAGGTGACTGAACAGGTGGGGAGAGCAGTTAATAAAGCACATAGTATCCTGAATTTATTAATAGATGCATAGGGTACAAGAGCAAGGAGATTATGCTGAACCCCAGCTGGATTATTTGTGTCATTTCTGGGCACCAGAAAGTAAGAAGGATGCATTGGATGGAGTGCAGAAGAGCTTTACAAGAATGGGTCAGTGGTTGAGAAATTTCACTTATAAGGATTGATTGGAGAAGTTGGGACTGTTCTCCTTGGAGAAAAGAAAGCTAAGAAGAGATTTGATATAAGTGTTCAAAGTCATGAGGGGTGTGGACAGAGTAAATATGGAGAAACTGTTCCCACTTGTAAAAGGAGCAGAACACAGGTTTAAAGTGATTTGCAAAAGAAGAAAATGTGATGCATTGAGTGGTTCAAGTCTGAAATGCGTTCTCTGGAAGTGTGATGGAGACAGTTCAATCAAGGCATTCAGAAGGGCATTTGATGATTATTTGAATAGAATGTACAGAGAAAAGGCAGGGGAATGGCACTAAATCATGATGCTTGTTTGGAAAGTCGGTACAGACACGATAGGTGAAATGTCCACTTCCTATGCTGTGACATTTCTGTGATTCTGTGCATCTCATACAGAGCTGGTGCCTAATCAAAGATAGCCTATGCAAAGCCACCTTTATCAATTTTAAATCCTTCTATTGTCCATATTACCTCCTCTTTCACCATGGCCTGAGTACCATCTTCTTTCTTCTTCCTTGGTAAAGACAGATGCAAAATATACATTTAATACTTCAACTAATGTCTCTGCCACCAGCATAAATTCTTTTTTGGTCCCTAGAGAGCCCTACACCTCCTTCTGCTATTTAGACTTGGGATGCCCTATCATATTAGCTGCAAGTCTGTTTTCATATTTGTGTCTTTTATTTGTTTGTTTCCACTTCCCTTCTGAATCTTTGATATTTAGCCTGGTTCACAATTTTATTTTCTACCTGAAATTTAAGAACACTTTGCCTTCTTTTATCTTAATTTCTACTGTTTTGTCATGCAGGGGACCCTGGATTTGTTTGATCTATTTTTCTCTCTTGGAAGAGTTTACCGTTTTTATTTTTGCTGAACACCTTATATCCAGAAATACTTAAGAACAAGTCTTGCCCTTTGAACCAGGTCTCTATTATTGGGAATCAAGTAGATAAGGTTGTTAAGAAGGCGTACGGTGTCTTGGCGTTTATTGGTAGGGGGATTGAATTTAGGAGTCGCAGCGTCATGTTGCAACTGTACACAACTCTGGTGCGGCCGCACTTGGAGTACTGTGTGCAGTTCTGGTCCCCACATTACAGGAAGGATGTGGAGGCTTTGGAGAGGGTGCAGAGGAGGTTTACCAGGATGTTGCCTGGTATGCAGGGGAGGTCCTATGAGGAGAGACTGAGGGATTTGGGGTTGTTTTCACTGGAAAGAAGGCGGCTAAGAGGGGATCTTATAGAAACATATAAGATGATTAGAGGTTTAGATAGGGTGGATGGTGATAGCCTGTTTCCTCGGATGGAGAAAGCTAGCACGAGGGGGCATGGCTTTAAATTAAGGGGGGGTAGTTATAGGACGGATGTCAGGGGCAGGTTCTTTACCCAGAGGGTGGTGAGGGACTGGAATGCCCTGCCTGCTGCAGTTGTAAATGCGCCTAGTTTGGGGGCGTTTAAGAGATTGGTGGATAGGTTTATGGACGAAAAGGGATTGGTTTGGATTAGTGGGTCAATGTTTTTTTTAAAAATAAGACTGGTCGGCGCAACATTGTGGGCCGAAGGGCCTGTTCCGCGCTGTAATGTTCTATGTTCTATGTTCTATGTTCTATTATGGCCACAGCATTGTATTTTCATATGGCAATCTGCACCTGTAACTCCCCAATCTTACTTAATATGCTCCGCATATTCACTTAAAAGCACAGTAACCCTGATTTAGATTTTGTTACTTTCACCCTTACTCTGATCCAGCTTATTAATTTAGTCCTTCTTATTCTAAGGTCCCAAGAATCTTAAGCCCTCCCTCCTGTGCCATCTTTCCAGCTGTGTATTCAACTATTTGTCCTCCTATTTCAAAACTCACCTGTGTGTGCTGTCAAGAATAACCTGGAAATTACTACTTTAGCTATCAAATCCCCCATCACTATTGCTCTTCCAACCTTTTTTATACCCCTCTGTATAGCTGAGCAACCTGTGGTAACTTGGACCTGGTTCTGGGTATATGCCTTAGATGAACCATCACTCTCATCAGTATTCAGAACAATATTTGTTGGAGAGTGGGATACACGACCTGTCTGACCCTTTTTGACTGTCTGATGTTTACCCCCATTCCTTCTTTCCTTGCATCATTTTAAGCTGAAGGGTGACCACATCTCTAAAAGCTCTCAGCCTCTCAGATGTACTACAGTGATATCAACTGCTGCTCAAGTTCCAAACCCCAGAACTCAAGGTGCTGCGACTGATGGCAGTTCCTGCATTATCCATGACCTGGAAAACATCTTGGAGTTTCTACATAGCTCAGGGTGTGCATTCTAGAGATCAGAGCAGCCCGGCAGTTCTCTATTTATTACTTAACCTTGCTACTGCGAATAAACCTTACAACTATTAATACATATTACTAATGCAGATAACTTCTACTAATACATAACACCAGGAGTAATAAACCTTACTTTAAAATAAAAGCATAACTCGCAAGCTATTCACTTAATGCTTAATATTTCTTACAGAATTAAATCTGCCAGTTATTTAGCCGGTTCCAAAGCAAAAATACTCTATCAACTTGTGACTTTTCCTATCATGTAGCATTTCAGTTTTTGTTTCCGAATACAGCTGTGAACCCACAAAACAGTGCAATAGTAATGGACCTGCTCAGTTCCTCTGAATCCTCGCTTTTTCATAGAATCTCTGTAGTGCAGTAGAGGCCATTCAGGTCATCAAGTCTGCATCCAGGCACAGTCCCCACCCTACACCTGTAACCTCACATATTTGCCATGGCCAGTCTATCAAACCTACACATCTTGGGACACTAAGGGGCAATTTACCATGACCAATCCATCTAACCTGCACATCTTTGGACTGTGGAAGGAAACTGGAGCACCTGGAGGAAATCCACACCGATTCAAGGAGAGTGTGCAAACTCCACAAGGCAGTTACCCAAGGCTAGAATTGAAGCTGGGAAATCCTGCCTTTAGATGAAGGAAATAAAACTTGCAGGTGGCACAACAGTAGGTTGGAAAATGTTGTTAAGAAGATGTAAGGAGGTTGCACATAGATATAAAGATGTAAAGTTGTTCACTTGGGCAGGAATAACAAAAAGGCAGAATCTAACTTAAACAGAGAATAGCTGAAGAATTCCGTGGTGCAGAGGGATCTAGGTGTTCTAGTGCATGAGTAATAAAAGATTAGTATGCAAGTACAACAACCAATATCAAGAAGGCTAATGTATACTGTCCTTTATTAGGAGAGGAATCAAACATAAAAGTAAGGATGATATGCTTCTTTAATGCAGGGCATGGGGGAAAGGACATCATGAATACTGTGTGCAGTTTTGGTCTCCTTATTTAAGGAAGAATGTAAGTGTATTGGAAGCAGTTCAGAGGACATTCACTAAATTGATATCTGAGTGGGTTTTCTTATGAAGAAAGATTGGGCAAACTGGGCTTGTTTCCACTGGAGTTTAGAAGAGTCAGAGGTGACTTGATTGAAGTATAGAAAACCCAGAGCAGTATTGACAAGGTGAATGTGGAAAGGACGTTTCCTCTTGTGAGAGAGTCCAGGGCTAGGGACACTTTTAAAATTATGAGTCTCCCTTATGTAATAGAGATGAGGAAACTTATTTCTCTCTGGGCTGTGTGAATTTAGAATTTTCTGCCTCAAGGTGGTTTATTTAAAGTTTATTTTTATTAGCGTCACAATAGCTTACATTAACAGTGTGATGAAGTTACTGTGAAAATCCCCTCGTCGTCACACTCCAGCGCTGTTCAGGTACACGGAGGGAGAATTTAGCATGGCCAGTGCACCTAACCAGCATGTCTTTTGGACTGTGGGAGGCACTCGGAAGAAACTCACACAAAGGGAGGCCATTCAGCCCCTTGAGCCTGCTCCACCATTCAATAAGGTTATGGATGAGTTGTTGTGTTTTGAATTCCACATTCCCGTCTGCCCCCGATAGCCTTTGATTCCCTCACCAAACAATAATCCATGGCAGCATAGTGACACAGTGATTAGCACTGCCGCCTCACAGCGCCGTGACCTGGATTCAGTTCCCAGCTTGGGTCATTGTCTGTGTGGAGTCTGCATGTCCTGCCCCAGACAGTGACCCAAGCTGGGTGAAGGGGCATTAGTGTAGCCAGCAGAGAGTCCCAGATCCACAATAAGGTAAGTGATAACTTCCGGTGATTCCTATGAAGGTTACTGGTTTGGCTTTCGAGCTCCTGCACATACTGATGCTGGCATGCACTGCACGTGCAATTACAAATAAATTATACAAAGGAGACCTCAATCTGTTATTGTCTGAAGGATATGCCTGCTAACAATACATAATTTCCTCAATATTTTGAATATGCTCTTAAGAGCTGGAATGGAATTTGAATCTATGACTTAAAGGGAGGAGTGCTATTTAATTGAGCCACTCTGTTTATGTCTTTACTGAGTTTGGTTATGCCACAACTGCAGAGGACGCATTTCCAGCACACTGTCAGTGATGTTAAAGATGTGGAGATGCCAGCACTGGACTGTGGTAAACACAGTAAGAAATCTCACAACGCCAGGTTAAAGTCCAACAGGTTTATTTGGTAGCAAAAGTGACTAGCTTTCGGAGTGCTGCTCCTTCATCAGGTAAGTGGGAGTTCTGTTCACAAAAGGGCATATAAAGACACAAACTCAATTTACAAAATAATGGTTTTTCTGACTGGTATTCCCCAACCCTGTTGCAAATTGTATTATCTTTTAGAAGTAAAACAATGCCCCCTTTTTAGTGACCTGCCATACCCTTTGGAATCTATTCTACTCTTTCACCTCTGTGTGGATGCAAGTCCTCAGAAATTCTCCATGTTAAATCAGCTTGCAATTGATATAAGAAGTCAGATTAACAGTGCTACTACAAGAGTAAAAGTGGCATTACAATCAATCTCTTGAAATAGGCTTTTTTGTATTTTTTAGTTCTTCCTTAAATAACAATGATTCTGCACAAGAGCAAAATACTATAAATGTGAAATAACAGAAAATGCTGAAAGCACTAAGTCATGTGGAGTTATGACAGAGTTCACAGGCAGGATTTTCTGATCTTGGCAGCTGCAGGAAAATTCAGAGTGTGGCCAAAAGTCAGTTTTTAACTGGTGAGAAAATCGTTTCCAATTATCTACTCCTGGGTTTTGTGGTGGTTTGGGATTTCTGCCCCACCAAGTTACGAATCATATTTGTATGCCTTTGCATCTCCTGAATGTTGATTAAAAGCCAAGCTTGCTGGAATCACATCCCTACTCCAAAAGAAATTACTATGCTGGCAGCTAATTAGACCATCGTAAATCACGACCAGAAATAATATGTGCACCTGGTGAACTGCACTTCACTCATGACTGCTACTTTCGTGACTGCTTTAACTCCATACCAAGGTTGATCAGGCAAGATCAGCGGGCAGGCAAGGGAAGGGGGTTTTAAAGGACACAAACGTGTTTGGGGGTTAGCTCTGGGGGGAATTGGGGAGGAAGGTAGTACTGGTGAAACAAGACAGATGTGGAGATGCTGGCGTTGGACTGGGGTAAACACAGTAAGAAGTCTCACAACACCAGGTTAAAGTCCAATCAGTTTATTTGATCGTAAACCTACAAGCTTTTGGGGTTTGCCCCTTTGTCAGGTGAGTGGCGAGTTCTGGTCTCAAACAGAGCATGTAACAGCACACACAGTATACAGAATACTGATTAGAATGCGAGTCTTTACAGCTAACCTGCTATTTAAGTCTTAAAGATGCAGACAATGTGAGTGCAAAGAGCATTAGGTATAGGTTAAAGAGATGTGTATTGTCTCCAGACAGTACAGTAAGTGAGGTTTTGCAAACCCAGGCAAGTCAGTGCGGCATGAACCCAAGATCCCGACTGAGGCCGTCCTCATGTGTGCAGAACTTGGCTGTCAGTCTCTGCTCAGCGAATCTGCGCTGTCGTGTGTCGTGAAGGCCACCTTGGAGAATGCTTACCCGAAGATCAGAGGCCAAATGCCCGTGACCGCTGAAGTGTTCGCCAACAGGGAGGGAACATGAGCGATGTTCATTCATCCATTGTCATAGCGTCTGCATGGTCTCCCCAATGTACCATGCTTCGGGACATCCTTCCCTGCAGCATATTAGGTAGATAATGTTGGCCGAGTTGCAAGAGTATGTGCTATGTACCTGGTGGGTGGTGGTCTCACATGAGATGATGTCATCCATGTCAAAGATCAAGCTTGCCTTACAGAGGTTGCTGTGCAGTGTGGTGTTGTGTGGTGTTGTGGTCACTGTTCTCCTGAAGGCTAGGTAGTTTGCTGTGAACAATGGTCTGTTTGAGGTTGTGCGGTTGTTTGAAGACAAGAAGTGAGGGTGTGGGGATGGCCCTGGTGAGATGTTCGTCTTCATCAATGATATGTTGAAGACTCCGGAGAAGATGTTGTAGCTCCTCCACTCTGGGGAAGTACTGGATGATATAGGGTACTCTGTCCACCGTGTCCCATGTTTGTCTTCTGAGGAGGTCGGTGTGGTTTTTCGCTGTGGTGCGTCGGAACTGTCGATCGATGAGTCGAGTGCCATATCCTTTTCTTATGAAGGCATCTTTCAGTGTCTGGAGGTGTCTGTCACGATCCTCCTCATCTGAGCAGATCCTATGTATACGGAGAGCTTGTCCGTAGGGGATAGCTTCTTTAATGTGTTTAGGGTGGAAGCTGGAGGATACATCTCTTTAACCCATGCCTAATGCTATCTCCACTCACATTGTGTGCATCTTTAAGACTTAAATAGCAGGTTAGTTGTAAAGACTTGCATTCTAATCAGTATTCTGTAAACTGTGTGTGCTGTTATATGCTCTGTTTGAGACCAAAACTTTCCAGTCACCTCACGAAGGGGCAAACCCCGAAAGCTTGTGGGTTTGCTACCAAATAAACTGGTTGGACTTTTACCTGGTGTTGTGAGACTTCTTGCTGTGAAACAAGACAGAGGCAAGGGAAGGTATTGACAGAGACTGTGATGGGTGGTGTTGCCTGGAGTGTAGCACGTTGATAGATGTCAAGAGATAGCCAACCCTTGAAGCTAAGCCTTTCCTGATGCTTTCAGGGATTGAAATCCTTGTCAAGGGATGGATTGTCGGTGACAAAGTCTATCTGCCAAACCGCTGTCATGAAGACTGGTCCCACTGAGTGATTCAAACAACGGCATAGAAGTGCTACAATGAGTGACATACATCCACAAGATGACATCTTAACAGATGTTTTCCTGCCTAAACCAGTCAGGAGTAACTGCTCTACGCTCATGTGCCATCTATAGTTGCACTGCCAAACATTTTTCATAGAAAAAAGACCTAGATTTGATGGTGAAGACTCCCTAGCTGCTTCATAGACAGAGGTATACAGAAGAGACCATCAGACTGACTTTTACTCGGAGGAAATTTCAGCAACAGTCCTCACGAGAGTGGTCAATTAGTCCTGATCTTTCCCAGAGTTCTGAATTTGAATCCAACCAATTGAGTTCCTGTCCCTATTACAGTACTAAAATTGCCTTCAAAGTCACACATGGCATTCCATGTAACTGTGACCATGGCAAACTATCCCCTTATGTCCTTCTTGACCTGTTTGCAGTCTTTTTGACATGGTTGACCATACCAGCTTCCCCAACTTCTGTTCTGAATTGTCGAGCAGTGAGACACTAGCTCCATCGCACTCCATCCACGTGCAACCAGAGAATCACCTACACTAATTTTTTTTCCTGCTTCCATTACATTACCTTTAGAATTTTCCAAGGATCTTTCCTTGATTCTCTTCTATTTCTCAACTACACTCTGCCTTTTAACAATATCATTCAAAACATATCATCCAGTCCCTGCATGAACTTTCTTTATGTTTCGGGTTTGACAAGGAAGCAAGCAGTGCTGAATCTAATTCTGGGGTAAGCAGAGTTTCAGTTGGAGTGCATTTAGAAAACAGTGATCACAATATCATCGGATTTAGAATAGTTATGGACAAGGAATAAGGAAAATCAAATATGAAAATTTTCGGGATGGGGCGGTGGAGGGGCAATTTCAATAAGTTGAAAACAGATCTGACCCAGGAAAATTGAGAGGAAAAATTGGTAGACCAACAGTGATTGAATAATTTGAGGCCTTCAAAGAAGAGATGCTTTAGATACAGAAAAATACGTTCCCACAAGGAGGGAAAGGAAGACCATCCAAAGTAAGACCCCTCTGGAAGAGAAAATAAAATTTACAATGTGATGGGAAAAGGAGGCTTACGAAAAATATGAAGCTCACAATACAGTTGAGAACTAAGCTGAATATCGGAAGTACACAAGAGATCTTAAAAAGGGAATGTGTGGGGCAGGTAGAGAGACTATGATAATAGATTAATGGCCAACAGGAAAGGGAATCCAAATGGCCTTTCTAAACATACAAATCATAGAAAGGTAGTCAGAGGAGGGGACAAGAAAGGACACTTTTTATGGAGACAGAGTGCATGGTCGAGGTACTAAAAGAGTACTTTGCATCTGTCTTTACAAGTGAAGTGGATGCTGCCAATGTTGCAATAATGGAGGAGGCAGCAATGGTATTTATTGGGTTAAAAATAGGAAAAGAGGAGTTACTTAAAAGAAAGTAGTCCCCAAATTAGAAACAACACCCAGTCCAGATTGTATGTCATCGGTCACTGGAGGAAATAAAGCTGGAAACTGAGGAAACTCCAGCTAGAAGCTTCTGAGTAATTCCAGAGCATTGAAGGATTGCTGACATCACACCCCTGTTTAAAAAGGGCAGCAGAATAAATGTGACAAGCTAGTCTGTCTGATGTCAATGTTGGGACATATTTTAATCCAGAACAAACTTGTCGACATTTCTAATAGTCTAAATAGATGATAGACAGCATGGAAAAGTCAGTGGCTTTGATTTCTTGGCCCTCAGGATCATAGGTGGAATTTTACCAATGTATGGGTAACTGGTTGGAAGGTAGAGCGGGAAGGTAGATAGTGGGGAACAGGGTCAGAAATTTCCCAACGGCAGGATCAACTGCAGCTGTCCAGTGAACAATTTGAGCAATCAATCTGAATAATTAAAGACACAACCCCTGACAATTTTCCCAAGCCATTTCCAGCGTTGAGGCAGACCACTCCACAAGGGAAAACCTCCAGCTTGCATGGAGCTGGTCTGCCTGCACTATGGAGGGCTGCAGTCATAGACTCCTTGGCCCAAGTAAGGGGTCGCTAGTACCAGAGGATGGCATTGGTATAGTAGTTCGAGATGACCTTGGTTCTGAATATTAGCATGTAAAATTGGTTTGGGTGGAGACGAGGAATAATAGGGAAAAAAAGTCACAAGTGGGAGTAGTCTACAGGCTCCTTAACAGTAATCATAATGTAGGATTTTTGATTTGATTTATTATTGTCACATGTATTAGTATACAATGAAAAGCATTGTTTCTTGTATGCTGTACAGACAAAGCATACTTTACAAAGAGAAGGAAAGGAGAGAGTGCAGAATGTAGTGTTACAGTCATAGCTAGGGTATAGAGAAAGATCAACTTAATATGAGGTAGGCCTATTCAAAAGTCTAATGGCAGCCGGGAAGAAGCTGTTCTTGATTCGGTTGCAATGTGCTCTCAGACTTATGCATCTTTTTCCCAATGGAAGAAGGTGGAAGAGGATATGTCTGGAGTTATGGGGTCCTTGATTATGCTGGCTGCTTTTCCAAGGCAGTGGGAAGTGTAGACACTCTCAATGAATGAAGACTGGTTTGAGTGATGGACTAGGCTGCATTCACAATCCTTTGTAGTTTTTTGTGGTCTTGGTCAGAGCAGGAGCCATACCAAGCTGTGATACAACCAGAAAAGTGCTTTCCATGGTGCATCTGTAAAAGTTGGTGAGAGTCGTAGCGGCATTGCCAAATTTTCTTAGCCTCCTGTGAAAGTAGAGATGTTGGAGGGCTTTCTTAACTATAGCATCGACATGGAGGGACCAGAAATTTGAAGCTGTTGATCATTTCCACTTCGTTCCCATTGATGTAGACAGGGGCCTGTCCTCCACTATGCTTCCAGAAGTTGATGACTATCTCCTTCATTTTGTTGACATAGAGAGAGAGATTATTATTATCGCACCAGTTCACCAGATTCTCTATCTCTTTCTTGTATTGTATCTCATCAGTGTTTGAGATCCGACCCACTACGGTGCTGTCATCAGCAAACTAAAAATCAAATTGGAGGGGAATTTGGTCACACAGTCATAGGTGTATAAGAAGTATAGTAAAGGGCTGAGGACACGGTGTTGTGGGGCACTGGTGTTGAGGATGATTGTGGAGGAGGCGTTATTGCCTATCCTTACTGATTGAGGTCTGTGGGTTAGAAAGTCTAGAATCCAGTCGCAGAGGGAGGAGCCAAGCCCCAGGCCAGGTATTTAGAGATGAATTTTGTAGGAATAATGATGTTGAGCACTGAGCTGTTGTCAATAAATAGAAGTCTGACATAGGTGTCTTTGTTATCTAGGTGTTCCAAGGTTGAATGTAGGGCCAGGGATATGGTGCCTGCTGTGGACCCGTTGTGGCAATAGGTGATCTGTAATGGATCCAGGCAGTCTGGGAGGCCAGAATTGATTCGTGCCATGACTTACTTTTCAAAGCACTTCATGAAGATGGATGTCAGAGCCACTGGATGATAGTCATCAAGATTGCCTTCTTGAAGCAGATAGGGACCTCAGATTGGTTTAAAGAGAGGTTGAAGATATCTGTGAATATTCCCGCTGGATGGTCCATTCAGGATCTCAGTGCTCGTTCTGGTACCCGATCTGGGCCAGTTGCTTTTCGTGGGTTGACTTTTGAGAGTGTTGCTCTAACATCGGCAATGGTGACCTTAGATACAGATTTGTCCAAGGTTTCCGGGATGGAGGGTGCACTTTCACTGACCTCTTGCTCAAAGCGGGCATAGAATATGTTGTGCTCATCATGGAGAAGCACACTGATGCTGGTGATTTTACATCTCTTTATCTTGTAGCCTGTTATGTCTTGCAGATCTTTCCATAGCCATGTGGCTAGCCTGGGACTCTAACTTGGTCCGGTATTATCTTTTGGCATCTTTGATGGACCTTTGTAGATCACATCTGGAGGAGAAAGTATACAAGAAGAAATATTGGGTACATGTGATAATTGCTTGTAACAGCAATAATCATGGGTGATTTTAATCTACTTATAAACTGGAAAAATCAGATTGGCAATATTAGCCTGGATGAAGAGTCCATAGAATACTTTTGAGGCCATTTCTTAGAACAGCATACTCTGAAACCAATCAGAGAGCAGATTATGTCAAACTTAATATTGTGTAATGTGACAGGATGAATAAATTACCTCAGTGTAAAGGCACCCCTGGATAGCAGTGACCACAATATTTACATCCAATTTGAAAGCCAAAAGAGTGGATCTAAATCAAATATTTTAAACTTAAATAAGGGAACTATATTGCCAGAAAAGCTGAACCATTTGGAGAGAATTTGGATACTAGGCTAGAGGATGGATCAGTAGATAAGCAGTGGCAGATGTATGAAGGATATTTCAGAATGCTAACAATAAGTATATTCCTACTACAAAGAAACACAATAAGGCATCTTTGTAGCAAACCAAATAAACTAAATTAAATGAACTGAGGGATAAAGTAAAAGGGAAAGCCCCTTAAAATTGTTGGGGAAGGGGAGAGAGAGGAACTGCCTGAAGGAAATAAAAACTCAATGTGTAAAGGAAACTTGAAATATTAAATCAAAATGTGATTAAGAAGGTCAGTAATATAGCCCAGCCCTTGTGGGGCCCAACAAACATGCAAGGCCTCGATGTTGCCCGTGGACTCAGCACGCTTCCTCTCCAGGGACAACCGGCCATGAAGGTAGCCACGGTTGAGGGGCAGATGATTGGATGACCCCCTCAGTTGCTTGCTGCCTGGACCTGTACATAGTGAGTCTGGCCAGGCCCAGGAACAGTTTTACAAGGAAGAAACATTATATGGGGAGGACTCATTATTCATGGTTAACAAAGGAAAATGGTTAACTAACTTCAGCCGCTTCATCAATTACCTTTCTTCCATCATAAAGTCAGAAGATGGGATGTTTGCTGGTGAATGCATAATGTTCAGTAACGTTCGTGACTCCTTGGATACTGAATCAGTCCTTGTTCAATTGCAACAAGACCTGGACAATATCCAGGCTTGGGCTGTCATTCCAGGTAATTACCATCTTAAACAAGACGATCTATTCGTTATGCTTTGACATTCAATGGCATTACCATTTCTGAATCCTTCACTATCAAAATCCTGCTGGTTACCATTGACTAGAAACTCATCTGGACCAACCATATAAATACTATGGCTACCAGAGCAGGTCAAAGACTAGAGGGTAACTCGTCTCCTGACCCTCCCCAAAGCTTGTTCACTATTGACAAGTCAGGACTGTAATGGGTTAATCTCCAGTTGCCTGAATGAGTGCAGCTCCAACAGCATTGGAGAAGCTCAACACCATCCAGGACAAAGCAGCTCGCTAGATTGCTACCCCTTCCACAAACATTAAATCCCTCCACCATCTACAAGCTGCACTACAGGAGCTCATCAAGATTCCTTAGACAGCACCTTCCAAACCCATGACCATTATCATCTAGAAGGACAAGAGCAGCAGATATCTGGGAACACCAACACCTAGAGGTTCTGCTTCAATTCACTCACCATCTTGACTTGGAAAGCCTTGCCTGCTGGTACGACATCTTATAAACCTCTACCAGGTCGCCTCTCAACCTTCGTCTCTCCAGGGAGAAAAGACCTAGCTCCCTCAACCTGTCCTCATAAGGCATGCCTCCCAATCCAGGCAACATCCTTGTAAATCTTCTCTGTACCCTTTCAATAGCTTCCACATCCTTGTTGTAGCGAGGCGACCAGAACTGCGCAAGGTACTCCATGTGGGGTCTCACAAAATTGCAGCATTATCTCCCAACTCCTAAACTCAATCCCTTGATTAATGAAGGCTAGCGCACCATATGCCTTCTTGACCACATCCTCCACCTGCGAAGCCGATTTAAGAGTCCTATGCACCCGGACCCCAAGGTCCTTCTGCTCCTGTACACTGCTTGATATTGTACTCCTTCATCCCATTGGAGTAGGAATCGGCTTCAGATTTTTATTTTGCAGGTTGCTTACAGCGTGGATCCGGAACTGACCAGAAGACGGTAAAGTGGGATTTGGCGGTAGAGTTGGGGGCACGGTTCATTAAGTCGAAATCGTTGGGCCACTCATTACGGGCACGGACCGGATCTGTGCCCAAATTGGGTGTTGGTAAAGCCGCGATCTGCTCGGATTCAGGTGCAGATCGCGTTAAAGGCCCGATGCCTGAATTTACAGGTGCAAATTTTTAGTAAAATCGGGCCCATAGTCTTCAATGTTCAAGTCCCAATCTGTCATCCTGTAGTCATGTCTCTGTAAGGCTATCAGACTGCACTTAATTTCTATTTCCATTCTCAGTTCATCTGTTTTGTTTTGAATACTACATGCATTTAGATACAGAGCGTTTAGTTTTGTCCTTTTATTATTTTTATTGCACCTTGCCTTAGCTGCTGATTTCCTCTTAAATTTATACTCTCTGTCCCTTTCTCCCACAGTCTATTTATCATTTCTTAATTTTGTACTTTCCTCTCTTGTCTTGTCTCTACTCTTTAGCATACTGCATCTTTCTAAGTTTAATCCCTTGCCCCCACTATTCTGTTCAAAACTCTCCCTGCTTCTCTAGTTATGTGACTCACTGGAATATCAGCCCCAGTTTGGTTTAGACTGTCCCAACAGTATTGATCCCATTTTCCAGAGTACTGATACCAGTGCCCCATGAACCAGAACCCATTTCTCCAATACTAGCTTTTATGTCCCATATTCACTTCTCCAGTCTTATTTGTCCTTATCTAATTTGCGCATGGCTCAGGTAATAATCCAGAAATTATTACTTTTGATGTTCTGCTTCTTAATTTGGTGCCTAGCTTCTCCATCACTGAATCTCCTCACTTACCCTCATGTAGCTTCTGCACATTGCTCACTGCATCTGTCTCTGAGCTTGGACAACAATTTGCTGATGTTTCATGTTGACACAAGCCTGCATATGTTCCTGTTATCACACAGTGTAACTTCTAACTTTAATTCTGGGCTCCTTATTATCTTATGTGTATTTCCATTTCTTGTCTACTATCAGGTTTTTTTGTGCCCTAATTTATATGTATTCAGACCCTATATAACTAAGAGCAGAATGATAGGGCAGGTATGGTCAGGTTACATCCTGGGCATCTTTTCTCTTTACCAGATAGATGCCAGCATTGTGGTTATACTGGAACTGTTTGGCAAGTCCTGGAGCACAAGTGATGTCACAGTACTGATTTTAAGCCACAAAATCCTTTGTGGTTGTGAATGAGATAAAGAATACCTCCTCAACCTTCTCAATTTGTTTGCAGCCTTTGGCAAGGTTGACCACACCATTATCCTTTTGACTGTTACCAAGCTTAGAGAGTTGTACAAATCGCCTTCCATTCTTATCCATTTAATTGTGGCCAGAACATCATTTTCCTGCTCCTGCTTCTCATGCCTCACAAGGATCTATTCCTGACCTTATCCTATTTCTCATCTTCTTGCTGCTCCTTGGTGACATTGTCTGAAAACGCAGTATTAGTTTTCACACGTATGTTGATTATAACGTGCTTTACCGTCCCTGCACCCCTCTTGAATGCTTCACTGTAGCTAAATCGTCAGACTACTTTTCTGATACCTGCAGTAGATGAGCAGAAAATTTCTCCAATTCAACATTAGAAAGACCAAAACTATTTTGTTTGATTACCGCCCCACACTCCATTCCCTAGCTACTATTTCCATCCCTTTTCCTGTTAACTGTCTGAAGTGAAACTTTTTGCAGCCTTTTCATTATATTTGACCCTATTGTGAGCTTCCAACCAAACATCAACACTAGTGACATTCCCATTTACCCATCCCATATGTTCGTCCACCTATGTTGGTTCCCATGCAGTTAAACAATGCTTTGATTCTACCATTCTCATCCTTATTTTCGAATCTTTGCAGGACTTCTTTTCTCCCTATCTTTGTAACCTCCTCCTCAAATATATCTTTTTGCTCTCTTATTAATTGCTGTATAGCTGATACACCGGCATTTTCCAAATTGTTTTCTGATGACACTTCATTCTAACAATTGAAAATTAATGTGACTCCAGACACCAACAAAAACAAACCAACAAGAAGGCAGCATTGCCTATTAATAATGGCAGCATTATTCTATGTATAATTATTAAAATTTGTGTATTATAGATCAACATCAGATAGTTATGAAAATACACTTTTCTAAAATATTTTGTAAAATGTATTATTTTGTGTACTCACTCACTCAGTTCATGGACCTTGGACAGAAAGCAGCAGACACTATTGATGTTTGCATTTGCTTTCATCACTTTTGATCTGTAGCAGAATCACACCAAGTTTCCCTGAAGTCCTTCTTATCAGCATTGATTTTAATGTGAGATAAGCCAAATAATTTTTTAATTGTCTACTGAGTATTTTAAATGACATAAAATAGTATTCATTGTCCCAGAGTTACATCTTTCTGTAAGTCCTTGACAAAATGTATTTTGTATTTTGTATTATATTTACATACTATCTCTTATCTCTCGAGTCTCTAACTTCATAGGTTTAATTGAATTGGAGGTGTCACAACTCCCCATGATAATATTTTTGTCAGACTTAGAAGTTCAATAGTCTCCCTATGGATTTCTTTGCTTTGACTTGGTTGGACTTCAGTTAGCATTGCAGTACATGATGTTATTGTCAGTTTTATCTAATCTTGATCTTCTGCTTCCTCTTCTTGCCATTATACCTCTCTTTTTCCAATGTTTTCCTGTCATGATCGATGCTTGTGGCTTTATTCCTCTCCTTGCATTTGATATGTTCCCTATCTTTGTTTGCTGGGCTCATCCTGGTTCCTTTTGACTGTTTTGTCCACTTTCCTTTTGTTCAGGAATGAAAACTCATTGGAGTCTCTTGTTCATGGGTTATCCTGAACTGCTGTTTCTGGAAGCAGTTACGTCAAGCGGACAGAGGGTGTGAGGACCACAGTTGATTAACATCTTGCTTTTCCACAAACTCCAGTAATCATGGCGTAGCAGTGAAGCCATTGTCGTCTAAAGTGGAAGTGGTGGACGTTGCCTTGTTTGGTTCTGGGTCTAGTTCTGGACTTGTTTGATTGCTTGCATTCTGGACTACTACTTTTGGTGGAGGGTTAGGAGTGGGTGCACTTAGAAGGGGCTCTCCACTGTTTGATGAATGTAGTATTACGCCAGTGTATCCGAATGCTTGAGTTTCACCTTCCACTTGCTCAACAGACTCAGAGTGATGAAGGATCAGAGTTGCATTCAAATAAACATTGGCACAATTTGTTGATGTTTTTTGCAAAGTAGGAGCAAGTTTATCTTTTGTTCTCCTTTCCACTTTCTTGGAAAAGGGCTGGATTGTTGGCCTCTACGAAGAGTGTTATAAAATCAGCAATGATGTCCCAATCCAAACCATCAGTGCATGTGGATGGTTTGAGGGGCTCTGATTTGCTTAATTAATAACTGTCTGTCCATTGATGTCCTTCACTCCTTGGTGAGGTTGGGAATGACACAGGCATTTTGTCTCAGAGGAGGCAGAGGATTGCGAATAATCTTTTAAATACCTGTTTTTGTCTGGGGGTGTTACTGCAACATGCTTCTGATTTGTAGTTTGATCCCTTTGGATCATACAACCAGAATTTAGCTATTCTTAGCTATTGTTTTGTTAGCCATGGTTTTTTTTTGTCAGCTAAGACTATTGTTACACTTGCTCCTATATCCAATTTAAACTAGCGGTGTGCGCATTGACAAATGTCTGCATCCAGAATATATATCATGGAAATTTCATTGCATCTATGAAACATTGTTGTTCCTCCTTTTGTTGAGATGCCTCAATTTTATCCAGAACTAGAGTCAGTACCAAACTAGACAATGACTACATTGGAAGACACTGACCTTAGTGCTACTGTAAGAGGCCTTGTGTGCAAACACTCTCTCATGATCTCTATGTGCCTAGAGGTTTTAGTTCTGCACATCTTTCCAAAGTGTCCAAAACTTTTGCAATGCAAGTTTTTTGTCTAGCTTGTAGGGCTGTGTTCATACCCGTGGGATTTTTTTGGCACAACAGCGCTGGCATAGTTTAATGGTATCTTGAGCTCTTGTTCTATACAGGGTCTTTTTCCTGGTGTCTTTGACATTCTTATGTTTAATAAGTTGTACTGTCATTATAGGTTTTCTGAACCATGGTTTGTCTTCCCCTCTTGATTTGGCTCCATTTTGTTGACAGACCTCTGATTGTCTGACTAGCTGTATAGTCTTCCCCAAAGTTAAACTTTCTTTGGATTGTAGTTTGTCAGATAGGTCGTCTTTCAGTAACCCCGACTATGATGCATTCTCATATCAGTTCAGTTTTAAGGTCTCCATACTTACAGCCTTCGGCAAGTCAATATGGGTAATTGATAAAGAAAGCGACTGGTTCACCAAGGTTCTGGTCCCTTTTGTTAAACACGGTTCTTTCCAATATCTTATTACTCTGTAAATTAAAATATTTATCAAAGGCTTTAATGACTTCTTCAAATTTGCCTGATGTTCCATTATGCCTTGTTTTGCTATTTCTCCAATGGAGTACAATAATCGGTTGACTTGTTCAGCTTCTGACGTATTTTTCAATCCAGATGCTATTCTGAATCTTAAGAATCTCTGTAGTGCATAATTCTGGATTTGATTTGGCCCTTCTATATGCCCAAATCAATCTGGCAAAATGAATTCAGTATTGAGAGCCATTTTGAGCTCTTGGGGGGATTTGCCTTAATTTTATAAAACATCATTGCATTATTAAGTTTACCTGTGCAAATCAGCGTTTCCCTGATACTTGTTGCAGTGACTGAGTCTTTTTGGTAATTGTTCCTAAACTTAGCAGAATTTTGAAACTAATCGCTGGAAGTTACCATTAAGCGCCATTCATTGCTGTCTTCCCATTGGGGAATTGTATAAAGAACAAAGAAAAGTACAGCACAGGAACAGGCGCTTTGGCCCTCCAAGCCTGTGCCGATCATGATGCCCTGACTAAACTGAAAAAAACCTTCTACTCTTACTTGGCCCATATCCTCCTATTCCCTCCTATTCATGTACTCATCCAGATGCCTATTAAATGTTGCTAATGTGCCTGCTTGCACCACGTCCTCTGGTAGTGCATTCCGGGCACTGACAACTCTCTGTGACAAAAATTTCCCCTGTACATCCCCCTCTCACTTTAAATCTGTGCCCTCTTGTAATTGACACTTCCACCCTTGGAAACAGTCTCTTACTATCCACCCTGTTTATGCTACTCGTTATTTTGTAAACCTCTATCAGGTTTCTCCTCAGCTGCCATCTTTCCAGTGAAAGCAATCCTACTTTATTCAACCCCTCTTCTTGGCAAAGACCCTCAAGACCAGGCAGCATCCTGGTGAACCTTCTTTGCACTCTCTCTAAATCTTCCATGGCCGCCTTTGATTTGATTTATTATTGTCACGTGTATCAGTATACAGTGAAAAGTATTGTTTCTTGCGTGCTATACAGACAAAGCATACCATTCAGAGAGAAGGAAACAAGAAAATGCAGAATGTAGTGTTACAGTCATAGCTAGGGTGTAGAGAAAGATCAACTTAGTGTGAGATAGGTCCATTCAAATGTCTAATGGCAGCGGGGAAGAAGCTGTTCTTGAGTCAGTTAGTACATGACCTTAGACTTTTGTATCTTTTTACCAACAGAAGAAAGTATGTCCAGGGTATGTGGGGTCCTTAACTATGCTTGCTGCTTTGCCAAAGCAGTGGGAAGTATAGACAGAAAGAATGGATGGGATGCTGATTTGTGTGATGGATTGGGCTACATTCACGACCTTTTGTAGTTTCTTGCGGTCTTGGGCAGAGCAGGAGCCATACCAAGCTGTGATACAACCAGAAAGAATGCTTTCTCTGGTGCATCTGTAAAAGTTAGTGAGAGTCGTAGCTGACATGCCAAATTTCCTTAGTCTTCTGAAAAAATAGAGATGTCAGTGAGCTTTCTTAATTATAGTGCGTGCATAGGAGGATCAGGACAGACTGTTGGTAATCTCGACACCTAAAAACTTGAAGCTTTTGACCATTTCTACTTCATGTACTTGATGTAGACAGGTTCATGTTCTCCACTATGTTTCTTGAAGTTGATGACAATGCCTTCATTTTGTTTGACATTGAGGAACAGATTATTGTCATCGCACCAGTTCACCAGATTCTCTATCTCATTCCTGTACTCTGTTTCGTCATTGTTTGAGATCCGACCCACAATGGTGGTATCATCAGCAAACTTGAAAATTGAGTTGGAGTGGTAGTATGGTGACCAGAACGGCATGCAATACTCCAAATGCCACCAAACCAATATATACACATATATGTAGCAGCAACATGATTTCCCAACTCTTGTACTCAATACCCCAACTGATGAAGTCAAGCATGCCATATGCTTTCTTAATCACCTTAGCCAATTTTATTGCTATATTTAGGGAAGTGTGGACCTGCACACCCGGATCCATCTGTGGCAACAATCAGCTGATGTCATTAGATAGTTAATGTTCCTAAGGGTTCTGCCATTTACAGTATATTTCACACCTAAATTTGATCCTCAAAATGAATCACCTTGCACTTGTCTGGCTTAAACTCCATCTGCCATTTCTGTGGCCAAGTCTCCAATCCGGCTATATCCTGTTGTATCCTCTGACAATCCCTATCACTATCAGCGACTCCACAAATCTTTGGGATGTCTGCACGCTTACTAATCAGGCCACTCACATTTCCCTCCACATAATTTATATATACTACAAACGACAGAGGTCCCAGCACTGATCCCTGCACAACACCACTAGCTACAGATCACCATTCTGAAAAACACATAAGAACATAAGAACATAAGAAATAGGAGCAGGAGTAGGCCAACTAGCCCTTCGAGCCTGCCCCGCCATTCAATAAGATCATGGCTGATCTGTCGTGGCTCAGTTCCACATTCCCGCCCTCTCCCCATAACCCTTAATCCCCTCTCTCATCAAAAACCCATCAACCCGCGTCTTAAAAATATTTAGCGACGCAGCCTCCACCACTTCAACGGGCAGAGAATTCCAGAGATTCACCACCCTTTGAGTGAAGAAGTTCCTCCTCAACACCCTTTCACTGCTACTCTCTGTCTTCTATAATCAAAGTAAAAAGTCTGACAACACCAGGTTTTAGTCAGACTTTTTACTGTATTTACGCCAGTCCAACGCCGGCATACCCACATCATGACTTCTATAATCAAGTCAGTTCTGTATCCATCTAGCCAGCCCAACCCGAATTGTGATTTTAATTTTTGTACTAGTCTACCATGTGGGTCCTTGTCAAATGTCTTACTAAAGTCCATATAGTACATCCACTGCCTTTCACTCATCAATTATTTTTGTCACCGCTTCAAAAATCTCAATCAAGTTGGTGAGTCATGACCTTCCCCATATAAAACCATGCTACCTGTCACTAACCAGTCCATTTTCTTCCAAGTGTGCATATATCCTGTTCCTCAGTGTCTTCTCCGAAAGCTTTCCCACCACTTATGTAAGGTTCACGGGCCTATAATTTTCTGGGTTATCCCTGCCTCCTTTCTTAAACAAGGAACAACATTGACTATTTTCCAGTCCTCTGGAACCTTGCCTGTGGTCAAAGCAGATGTAAAGATGTCTGCAGGCAGTTTTTTTCATTTTAAATTTCTGCCATGCAGACCTGGGCAGTGGGGAATATCAAAAGTCAGAATCGCTAAAACTGAAATTTGCCGAGTGCCTCATGTTTACTGCACTATTAATTTGACATTTTTGAACTTTTTCAAGGTTTGTTCATCTTTCCTTGACTAAGTGTCTAAATTCCATTGCTGGAATTTTACCACCTTGCAGATATCTTCACATCTCACCTACCTGAGGCTCGTAAAATCCTGCCTGAATGCCATTCTGCGAGCCAGTAAAATTCTGATCTTTAACTCTGCTGCTGGATTGGAACTTTTCAAGGACCATCATGTGCTATGTTATAGCCCTAAGTAAGCTGACCAGTCGAGTTTTCTCTGCTTCTCAGGCCTCATGCCTTCATTGGAACTATTTTGGAGATTTTCAACTGCCTTTTGATGCCTTTTTTTCAAGTCTGACTTGCAAACTGCTGCAACTATATTGTATGTTGATTGTGATTGACTGAGGAATGGTTGCAGTGACATGGAAATGTTTGCACAATAACTGTTTATTGTATAAAATCAACTATTTACAGACTACCCTAATTACTCAGTTTAAATCATGAGTTTTCTCCTGCTCGACGCATTAGCCCTTCCAGCTCTGAATTTTCTCATCCTGAGAAAGGACTACTATTGACTCTTTCAATAGCCCGAGGGCAGACACTTTGGTATAAAGGAGCATCATCCATGGCTCAGTTAGCCATAATCCTCCTTCTGAGTCCAATGGTTGTGGGTTTGCGTATCACTCCAGGACTTGAGCACAAAAATCGCGTCTAACATTCCACTGCATTATTGAGTAATGAAATGGTATTTTTTGGATGAAACACTAAAATGAGATCTGCCTGCCTCCTCAGGGGTTTGTGACACTGGACTTAAATCGCAGCTTTCACTGCACTGGCAGTGCTGCACAGGTAGCAGGCAGCCATCTCCACATACAATTCTGAAACCTGGCCAATGCTCTCTGACAGAGCTCCAGGGCATGATGTCCTAATCGGGGGCTGTGCCCACTTGAAAGGTGCATAACCTTCTCCCAAGCTTTGCGTCCAATTCCTGGTTCGCCAGCTCTTCTGACTGCACTCTACAACTCTTTTGTGGCAACAATCAGGTGTTGTCATTGGATAGTGGGTAGAGCTGTTGATGTAATTGAGCAAAAATTGTTAATCCTCTGGGCTTTTGGACAGAAAGCATGGGAAGGAGCCTCCTGATTGCAGAAACTCTGGGTCATTTTGGGAGAGTTGGGAATGTTAGGCCCTCAGCTCCGAGTCACTGCTACCCACCAAAGCAGAAAATAACGTGGATCTTTCGACAGACAGAAAAAAGAAGCCACAGGCCCTGATGTGAGCAGTTAGCTTGTCTAGTAGGAGAATGGGCTGCAAGGAAATGAGCCAATGAAAGCAGAAGAAAGTGGGAGTGTTTGAGTGAGTAAGAGAGTGAGAGAGAAGGGAGGGGGTGAACATCTCAAATAGAAATAATATCAAAGTAATAAAAAAGAGGCATGTTGGTTCACCAGGATATTAAAAAGGACAAGGAGGCAGACTTAATACTTACTAAACTTGAGAAGTTTGAGCTTTTTCACTAAGTGTGAATGAGGGAATGAGCAACTGTACGAAAGAGAGAGAATGTGTGAGAGAATGACAAGAGTGTGTGAAGAAGTGAGTGGTGGGGAACCAGCAACTGTTTATGTCCCCATGTGCTCTGCTGCCTTTGTCCTTATAGGTGATAGAGGTCATAGGCTTGGAAGCTACTATCCAGGATGGTCAGTGAGTTACTGCAGTGCATCTTATAGATGATGCCCACTGATGACACTGGTGCTACATGGGGTGCCAATCAATCAGATTGCTTTGTCCTAACTGGTTCTGAACTTCTTGAGTGTTGTTGGAGCCGCACTTATTTAGATCCCCAAAGGAATCAATGTTTTGTTATTTGACTTTCTGCAAAATGTAAGAAGTTTATTTTGTTGTAGATAATGTAAATTTTATTGTACAGAAACTATTTTTCTCTGATTTTTAGGTGACTGAAATCTTTAAAAAGGCTGATTCGGAGCTGAAAAAAATAATGCAGGAACTTGCAGATAAACGTGCTGAAGCAGAGTTGCAACAAAAAGAGATGCATGAGGAACTTACCACATTAAGAGGAAAAACATCGGACCTCCAGTGAGAATATTTTGATGATCTTTAACTAAACAGCATAATAATATTTACCTTGATGTTCACTTTTTATTCAGTTCTCAAAAAGTAGAATTTTTGTTTTAAGTTCTAAGGAATCCACTTTTTTAAAAAAAGAAAACTCTTTATCCTTCAGTTAACAATTGCCTTACTAAATTAGTACATAATTAGCATGTGCAGAGTGCTGGCATGCCTATTTGGGGAGTATTTGCTGGAAAAGAAAGACTTGTATGCAAAGAAGGAAAATAATGGTGCTGATTTAATTCTGGCGCTGCCATTTTTAATTACTAGCCAATTCTTTCCCTTACCCTCACATAGCTTAATATGTACTCAGCAGCAGAAAGGATGTCCCTCTGCACTGTTTCCCCAAAAGCACTATTTTACAGGATCATTACATACTTTCAGATTAGTTGCTGATTGCACAGGTATGAAGAATCAGTGATTTTTGGTGGTTCATGGAATTTTTTGGAGGTTCTGAAGTGTACTTTGGTCTGGAGTTTAGTTCCTAAATCGAGTAGTGGGAATTGGAAAATTTACTGGCTCTTTCTTGGCATCCAGGTCACCAACAACCTGTCCTGGTCCCTCCACATTGACGCTATAGTTAAGAAAGCCCACCAATGCCTCTACTTCCTCAGGAGGCAAAGGAAATTTGGCATCTCCACTATGACTCTGACCTACTTTTACAGATGCACCATAGAAAACATTCTTCCTGGTTTTACCACAGCTTGGTATGGCTTCTGCTCTGTCCAAGACGCAAGATGCTACAAAGGGTCGTGAACCAAGCATAGTCCATCACTCAAACCAGTCTTCTATCCATTGACTCTGCCTACGCTTCCTGCTGCCTCGGAAAAACAGCCAGCAAAATCAAGGACTTCATGCACCCGGGACATTCTTAATGTAAGAACATAAGAAATAGGAGCAGGAGTAGGCCATCTAGCCCTTTGAGCCTGCCCCGTCATTCAATAAGATCATGGCTGATCTGAAGTGGATCAGTTCCACTTTCCCGCTTTCTCCACATAACCCTTAATTCCCCTGTCTGTCAAAAACCTATCTACCCGTGACTTAAATATATTTAGCGAGGTAGCCTCCACCACTTCAACGGGCAGAGAATTCCAGAGGTTCACCACCCTTTGAGTGAAGAAGTTCCTCCTCAACTCTGATCTAAACAGCAACCCCCCCCTTATCTTGAGGCTGTGCCCTCTAGTCCTGCTATCCTTTCTAAGCGAGAAGAATCTCTCTACTTCTACCCTATCCATCCCCTTCATTATCTTGTACGTCTCTATAAGATCCCCCCTCATCCTTCTAAACTCCAACGAGTACAGACCTAGTCTATTCAGTCTCTCTTCATAGTCCAACCCCATCATCTGCGGTATCAGCCTAGTGAACCTTTTTCCACCTTCTTCCATCGGGAAGAAGATACAAAAGTCTGAGATCACATTCCAACCGGCTCAAGAACAGCTTCCTCCCTCCTACCATCAGACTTTTGAATGGACTACCTCATATTAAGTTGATCTTTCACCACACCCTAGCTATGCTGTAACACTACATTCTGCACTCTCTGCTTTTCTTACCTATTTTTGGTATGCTTTGTCTGTATAGCGTGCAAGAAACAGTATACTAATACATGTGACAATAATAAATCAGATCAAATTAAATCAAATCAAATCACATGCCTCAGGAAGAAGTATCCTGAATGGTGGGATCTTTGATCTGGGGTCAGGGAGGAGGTGGGTATGGGGTCACACACCCTGATGGAAATAGGATGTGGCTAGGGGAGGATGACTGCAAAGCAGGTTGGTTAAAGGGTCTCTCTCAGTTCTCTTGGACTTTGTAACCATTGTTTTCTCAAACATTAAGCCCTCTAGCCCTCATCCAACACACCATTACAATAATAGTTAATTCCTATCACTTGTTTTTATCACAATCCTAAAAATCATTTTGAAATTGATTTTTGTCACAATAGCTGTCGTGATACAATAATAGTTAATTACTATCACTCGTTCATGAGTTACAAAAAAATTTTAATGGGAGGCATTTTTTTTTCATTTACAGGATGTGGGCATCGCTGGCTGGGCCATCATTTTTTAAAGTTAAAATAAAGTTTATTTCTCACAAGTAGGGCTTACATTAACACTGTAATGAAGTTACTTTGAAATTCCCCTAGTCGCCACACTCTGGTGCCTGTTCAGGTCAATGCCAACACGTCTTTCAGAATGTGGGAGGAAACCAGAGCACCTGGAGAAAACCCACACAAACACAGGGAGAACATGTAAACTCCACACAGGCAGTGACCCAAACTGGGAATCAAACCTAGGTCCCTGGAGCTGTGGAGCAGCAGTGTTAACCACTGTGCCGCCCCATTATTTATTGCATATCCCTAACTAACCCCACTTTTGAGGGCATAAGAGAGTCAACCACATTGCTGTCGACCTGTAGTCACAAGTAGGCCAAACCAAGTAACAATGGCAGATTTCCTTCCCAATAGTACATTAATCAGTGAACCAGATCTGCTTTTAGAACAATCAACAATGGTTTCATGGTCATCCTTACTTTTATAATTCCAGATCACTTTTTTAAAATTCAAATTTCACTACCTGCCACATTGGATCTGAACCCAGGTCCCCACATCCGGATTAATAGCCCAGTGACAACATCGCTACATCACCACCACCCTCAAATTTACTCCCAAATTATTCATGAACAGAAATTTAGAACTATAGAATCCCTACAGTGCAGAAGGAGGCCATTTGGGGTTCACTGCTTCTTTGAGGGGCTATGAACCACAACTTTTGGAAAAGCTGGCATTACCCAATGAACATTGCAGAGGACTAAGATATACCTGTCTCCACAATGGAGATGGCCAGGTCGGACGTGCCACATGCAGACTTTTGACAGGAACCAGCCAGCATACTTTAAAGCAGTACCAAAAATCAGACAACCTGGGAAGAGGATCAGGTGGATTTGCTGAGTCACAGGAATAGGGCAAAGAGGAGGCCCTGGAAAAGGTGCATATTTAGAGACTTGGTGCAGCTTTAATGGGCTAAATGGCCTCCTTCTGCACTGTAGGGATTCTATAGTTCTAAATTTCTGTTCATGAATAATTTGGGAGTAAATTTGGGGTAGGTGGTGATGTAGCGATGTTGTCACTGGGCTATTAATCCGGATGTGGGGACCTGGGTTCAGATCCAATGTGGCAGATAGTGAAATTTGAATTTTAAAAAAGTAATCTGGAATTATAAAAGTAAGGATGACCATGAAACCATTGTTGATTGTTCTAAAAGCAGATCTGGTTCACTGATTAATGTACTATTGGGAAGGAAATCTGCCATTGTTACTTGGTTTGGCCTACTTGTGACTACAGATCCACAGCAATGTGGTTGACTCTCATATTCCCTCAAAAGGGGTGGGGGGGGTGCAGTTAGGGATATGCAGTAAATAATGGAGCGGCACGGTGGTTAGCACTGCTGCTTCACAGCACCAGGGACCTGGGTTTGATTCCCAGTTTGGGTCACTGTCTGTAGAGTTTACATGTTCTCCCTGTGTTTGTGTGGGTTTCCTCCAGGCGCTCTGGTTTCCTCCCACATTCTAAAAGACATGTTGGCATTGACCTGAACAGGCACCGGAGTGTGGCGACCAGGGGGATTTCACAGTAGCTTCATTACAGTGTTAATGTAAGCCTTACTTGTGAGAAATAAACTTTATTTTAACTTTAAAAAATGATGGCCCAGCCAGCGATGCCCACATTCTGTAAATGAAAATAATATAAGCCTTACTTACGTGGCGAAAAACTGCAGCAGGCGACGGTGCAGAGGGACCTCGGGGTCCTTGTGCATGAGTCGCAAAAACCCAGCTTGCAGGTGCAGCAGGTGGTCAGGAAGGCGAATGGGATGCTGGCCTTCATAGCGAGGGGGATTGAATATAAAAGTAGGGAGGTCTTGCTGCAGCTGTATAGGGCATTGGTGAGGCCGCAGCTGGAGTATTGTGTGCAGTTTTGGGCGCCGCACCTGCGCAAGGATATTTTGGCCCTGGAGGGAGTGCAGAGGAGGTTTACTAGGCTGATACCGGAGTTGAGGGGATTGAGCTATGAGGAGAGGCTGAATAAACTAGGCTTGTACTCGTTAGAGTTTAGAAGAATGAGGGGAGATCTCATTGAGACGTATAAGATGATGAATGGGATGGATAGGATAGAGGTGGAGAGACTCTTCCCGCTCAAAAAAGACAGTAGGACTAGGGGGCACAGCCTCAAGATAAAGGGGAGGCGGTTTAGAACGGAGTTGAGGAGGAACTTCTTCACTCAAAGGGTGGTGAATCTCTGGAATTCTCTGCCCGTTGAAGTGGTGGAGGCTGCCTCGCTAAATATTTTTAAGAAGCGGGTTGATGGGTTTTTGATAAGAGAAGGGATTAAGGGTTATGGGGAGAGGGCGGGAAAGTGGAACTGAGCCACGACAGATGAGCCATGATCTTATTGAATGGCGGGGCAGGCTCGAAGGGCTAGATGGCCTACTCCTGCTCCTATTTCTTATGTTCTTATGTTCTCCCATTAAAATTTCATTGTAACTCATGAACGAGTGATTGTAATTAACTATTATTGTATCACAACAGCTATTGTGACAAAAATCAATTTCAAAATGATTTTTAGGATTGTGATAATATTTTGCGTTTCAGCTGGAACATTATATTTTCTTAGAATGCTACACTAATTTTTGAATTTATGGGAATTCCTTTATAACACAGTTAACACTTGTAATAACGCTTTTTATTCTTCACACAGGGAGAATTATTATGGATACATTACTAAGATTATGGTATTCTACTGTTAGTATTTAATTTGTATCTAATTCCAAGGGCTGAGTGTAATTAATTGAAAATGAGTTCGGTAATTTCAACCCATCCCACAACTCATCAGCTTTAATTTGGGACAGAAGAGACCACATAAGTAGGGACAGTTGTTGTTATAGCATTAACTGATGAACTGATGGTTTAATATGACCTTTTGTGTATCAAACAAATAAAGAATTGTTCACTTAGAAACATAGAATCCCATGAGCATACACCGACAGCAATCCCACCCAGGCATTTGCTCTGCAAATCCCCCTGACATTAAGGGGCAATTCAACCTAACCTGCACGTCTTTGGATTGTGGGGGGAAACTGGAGCACCTGGAGGAAACCCACACCATCCTAAGGAGAATATATAGACTCCGCACAGTCCCGAGGTCAGAATTGAACCCAGGTCCTTGATCCTGTGACGCAGCAGTGCACTGTGTCACCTTCTGCCCCAATACATTCTGCTTAATATGTTTTTCATGAGATATGGGTGTGAGACTTGCAATGGCTAATCTAACTATTGGTTAAATGAAGAAGGGCCAATCAGAGCAGTCTATATTAAAAATGATATTCAAGGGTTAACATATTTAAGAATATTGTTAAAGTCAATGTATAATGATACATAACTAGTTATATACTTTTTTTGCATAGCCTTGGTTACTTCATTGAGGAGTACTGTTTGCTATTAAACTAATCTGTATTTGAGCAATTAATTGTTTATTTTGCTAGGTTATTTATATCTTAGTTGTTGCACTGAATCTTATGTATCTTTTATGGTCAAAACTCTTCTGAAGAAAGAGATAAAAAGATTTATACAAACTTCAAAACTGCTTTTTTAACACAATCTTTCTGTTTGACAGCAAAGATATGATCAATGTCCAGGACCTCTTTGATGCTTATGTTACTCAGGAAAAGGAACTTCAGGATCGACTTGCAAAAGCAGAAAGACTACACGATCAACTTATTAATGACAGTGTTGATTTGACAGAACAGAAAAATATCAGGAAAGACAATGTAAGTTTTTTTACCTGCTCTGACTTTCTGAATGTGTGCTTCCAATGCATAGGATAGCATTGATACACATCCCAGCAACTGTACAACTATGTCTGGAACATCATTTCATAAAATCAGATCTAATAGGTCAACTCCAAAGCCACTGGACTTTGCAATGCAAAACGCCTGCTGAAGCACCTTGAGTGAAAAATTTGCTGGAAATTCCCTTGGAGCTGCTCCTGCTCAAATTTAGTATTTCATCAGACGTGCAGCAGAAGATTCAACAAGAATGCAAAATTTTGGATATTAGATCAACAGTGGCATAGTGGTTAGCACTGCTGCCTCACAGCACCAGGGACCCAGGTTTGATTTCTCACTATCCGGACCCCTAGTCTAAAAGGATTTCCAGTCGATATGAGGAAAATTAAAGTCCTCACTATAACAACTCTATTATTTCTCCATCTGTTCAGAATCTGCTTACATATCCATTCTTCAACTTTCCGTTGGCTGTTGGGAGGCCTGTAATACAGTCACAGTGACTGTCCCCTTCCTGTTTCTGAGCTCTACCCACAGTGTCAGATTACATGATTGTTCCAAGGTGCCCTCCTTCTGTACAGCTGCAATATATTCCCTAACCAGTATTGCAACACTTCCATCTTTTTTACCTTCCCCTCTGTCTCGCCTAAAACATTTATATTCTCGAATACTTAACTGCTAGTCCTGTCCCTCTTTTAATCAAGTCTCCAGTACCACAATTGTATCCAAATTCCACGCATGAATCAAGGCTCTAAGTTCATCTCTCTTACCTGTTATACTCCTTGCACTGAAGCACATGCACTCCAGATCTCCACGCCCACTGAGTTTGACCTTCCCTAGCCTGCTCTTCCTCTTAGGTAGCCTGTGCTTGATCCCATGCTCATCCCCAGTCTCTACACTTGCTGACCTACTCTTCTGATTCCCACCCTCCTGCCACATTAGTTTAAACCCACCTGAACCATATTAGCAAATCTCCCAATGCCCCTCCAGTTCAGGTGTAACCCATCCTCTTGCACAGGGCCCTTTTCCTTGGAAGATATCTCAAGAGTCCACAAATCTGAAACTCCCCCTCCGACATCAGTTCATTAGCCATGTGTTCAGCTACACTGTGTCCCTGTACCTAGCCTCACTAGCATGTGGCATGGGGAGTAATCCTGAGATTACTACTGTAGAGGTGCTGCTTTTGAATCCTCTATCTAATTCCCTAAATTACCATTGAGGACCTCTCTACTCTTTCCACCCAAGTCATTTGTACCAATGTGGAAGACGACATCTGTTTGATTTTCCTTGCATTTTAGGATGCTTTGTATCCGCTCGGAGAACCAGGGCCATGGCACTAGGGAGGCAAACTACCATCCTGAAGCCCCTTTCACAGCCACAGAAGTGCCTATCTGTGCCCCTGACTATTGAATCGCCTACCACTATTGCTTTGCTACGCTTTGTACGCACCCACCCCCACCCCACCTCCCCCGAGCAGCTGGGCTAGCCATGGTGCCTCCACTCTGTCCATGCCTCTCATAATCTTGTAGACTTCTACCAGGTCTCCCCTCAACCTCCTTCACTCCAGTGAAAACAAACCAAGTTTCTCCAACCTCTCTTCATAGCTAATGCCCTCCATACCAGGCAACATTCTGGTAAATCTTTTCTGCACCCTTTCCAAAGCCTTCACGTCTGCTCAGCGACTCTGCACTGTCGTGTGTCGTGAAGGCCACCTTGGAGAATGCTTACCCAAAGGTCAGAGGCTGAATGCCCGTGACCACTGAAGTGTTCGCCAACAGGAAGGGAACAGTCTTGCCTGGTGATTGTCGAGCGATGTTCATTCATCCGTTGTCGTAGCGTCTGCATGGTCTCCCCAATGTACCATGCTTCGGGACATCCTTTCTTGCAACATATCAGGTAGACAATGTTGGCCGAGTTGCAAGAGTATTTACCGTGTACCTGGTGGATGGTATTCTCACGTGTGATGATGGTATCCGTGTCGATGATCCGGCATGTCTTGCAGAGGTTGCTGTGGCAAGGTTGTGTGGTGTTGTGGTCACTGTTCTCCTGAAGACTGGGTAGTTTGCTGCAAACAATGGTCTGTTTGAGGTTGTGTGGTTGTCTGAAGGCAAGAAGTGGGGGTGTGGGGATGGCCCTGGCGAGATGTTCGTCTTCATCAATGATATGTTGAAGACTCCGGAGAAGATGTTGTAGCTTCTCCGCTCCAGGGAAGTACTGGACGACGAAGGGTACTCTGTCCACTGTGTCCCGTGTTTGTCTTCTGAGGAGATCGGTGCGGTTTTTCGCTGTGGCACATCGGAACTGTCGAATTATGGGTCGAGCGCCATATCCTGTTCTTAAGAGGGCATCTTTCAGCGTCTGGAGGTGTCTGTCACGATCCTCCTCATCTGAGCAAATCCTGTGTATACGGAGGGCTTGTCCATAGGGGATGGCTTCTTTAACACGTTTAGGGTGGAAGCTGGAGAAGTGGAGCATTGTGAGATTGTCTGTGGGCTTGCGGTACAGTGAGGTGCTGAGGTGACCGTCCTTGATGGAGATGCATGTGCCCAAGAATGCAGCTGATTCTGGGGAATAGTCCATGGTGAGTCTGATGGTGGGGTGGAATTTGTTGATATCATCATATAGTTGTTTCAGTGATTGTTCACCATGAGGCCAAAGGAAGAAAATGTCATCGATGTATCTAGTGTACAGCATCGGTTGAAGATTCTGTGCAGTGAAGAAGTCTTGTTCGAACCTGTGCATGAAGATGTTGGCATATTGAGGTGCAAATTTGGTCCCCATGGCTGTTCCGTGTGTCTGGATGAAAAACTGGTTGTTGAAGGTGAAGACATTGTGGTCCAGGATAAAGCGGATGAGTTGTAAAATTGCATCTGGAAACTGGCAATTGTCAGCATTGAGTACTGAGGCAGTCGCAGCAATGCCATCATTGTGGGGGATGTTGGTGTAGAGCGCCGAGACATCCATTGTGACGAGGAGTGTCCCTGGTTCAACTGCTCCATGTGTGCTGAGTTTCTGTAGGAAGTCCGTAGTGTCGCGACAAAAGCTGGGGGTTCTTTGTACAATGGGTTTCAGGATGCCCTCGACGTAGCCAGAGAGGTTCTCACACAGAGTCCCATTGCCCGATACGATGGGACGGCCAGGTGTGTTTGCCTTGTGTATCTTTGGGAGGCAGCAGAGATCTCCAATGCGGGGAGTACGTGGAATGAGAGCACAGAGGGTGCTCTGAAGGTCCGGATCAAAGGTCTTGATCAGATTGTTGAGTTGACGAGTGTGTTCTTTGGTTGGATCTGTGGGTAACTGTCTGTGGTGTTCCTCATTGTTTAGTTGTCAGTACACTTTTCAGTAATCTGTTCTGTTCAGTATGACGATGGCCCCTCCTTTGCTGGTTTGATGACAATGTTGCGGTTGGTCTTGAGAGCGTGGATGGTGTTGCGTTGTGCTCGGGTGATGTTCGGGGCTGTCTTGTGAGTGCGGCTGATGAATCTGGTGTTAACGCACCTCCTGATGGTTTGGGCATACAAGTCCAGTCGAGGGCAGCGGCCTTCCGGAGGAGTCCAATTGGATTCCTTCCTCTTAGGTTGTTGCACTGCAGATCTCTCTGGCGGCTGTTCTGGTTCATCGGCTGTCTCATTGTGTTCGCTGCTGGCTTCTTGGGGTTTGTGGAAGACCTCCCGCAGCCTCATTCGCCTGATGAATTCCTCTGTGTCCGCTGCGAGACTGATGGGGTCCATTTTGGTGGTGGGGCAGAAATTGAGCCCTCGGCTGAGAACTTCGATTTCATCTGGTTGAAGTGTGTAGTCCGACAAGTTGACAGTAGACCTCCCTGCGGTAGTGCTGTTTTCTACTGTGGTGCCGGGGGAGGCTTGGTTGTTGCTGGCGGTGATGCCGAGTTTCTCAAGTTTCCTGTTCTTGGTGTGCATGTAGGTGGTGTAGTTTCTTTGTCTCATCTGCTTGGCAGAGTTTCGCAGTTGGTCTGCATCCTGAGCGCAAGTTGAGAATATGTATTCCATTTTAGTTTCCAGGGTGTGGCGTTTGCTGTAAAGCTGGTGTATGACGTGGTTGAGGAGTGTGAGAGAGGTGCGACGGCAAAGTCTCTCAGCGTAGTCTGTGTTATAGGTTGACCTGAGTGGGTTCGTGATCTGTAGTCCTTTTGGTATCTTGTCTGCTTTCTTGCATCTCTGTAAAAGCTTGATGTCTGTGTTGATATGCGCAATCTTCTTGGAGATCCTCTCTACTTGGATCCGGCAGTTTGCGGTGTCGATAGTAGTCATGATGTGGATGTGCCGGCGTTGGACTGGGGTAAACACAGTAAAAAGTCTGACAACACCAGGTTTTAGTCCAACCGATTTATTTGATAGTAAACGCACAAGCTTTCGGGTTAGTCACTTCGTCAGGTGAATGGAGAGTTCTGGCCTCAGACAGAGCATATAAAGCACAGACAGTTTACAGATTACTGATTAGAATGCGAATCTTTACACCTAACCTGCTGTTCAAGTCTTGAAGTGGCCGACAATGTGAGTGGAAGGAGCACTGATCACAGGTTAAAGAGATGTGTATTGTCTCCAGACAGTACAGTAAGTGAGGTTTTGCAAACCCAGGCAAGTCACGGGGGTTACAGATAGTGCGACATGAACCCAAGATCCTTGTTGAGACCGTCCTCATGTGTGTGGAACTTGGCTATCAGTCTCTGCTCAGTGACTCTGCGCTGTCGTGTGTCGTGAAGGCCACCTTGGAAAATGCTTACCCGAAGGTCAGAGGCTGAATGCCCGTGACCACTGAAGTGTTCGCCAACAGGAAGGGAACAGTCTTGCCTGGTGATTGTCGAGCGATGTTCATTCATCCGTTGTCGTAGCGTCTGCATGGTCTCCCCAATGTACCATGCTTCGGGACATCCTTTCTTGCAACGTATCAGGTAGACAATGTTGGCCGAGTTGCAAGAGTATTTACCGTGTACCTGGTGGATGGTATTCTCACGTGTGATGATGGTATCCGTGTCGATGATCTGGCATGTCTTGCAGAGGTTGCTGTGCAAGGTTGTGTGGTGTTGTGGTCACTGTTCTCCTGAAGACTGGCCCGAAGCGTGGTACATTGGGGAGACCATGCAGACGCTACGACAACGGATGAATGAACATCGCTCGACAATCACCAGGCGAGACTGTTCCCTTCCTGTTGGCGAACACTTCAGTGGTCACGGGCATTCAGGCTCTGACCTTCGGGTAAGCATTCTCCAAGGTGGCCTTCACGACACATGACAGCGCAGAGTCGCTGAGCAGAGACTGATAGTCAAGTTCCACACACATGAGGACGGTCTCAACAAGGATCTTGGGTTCATGTCGCACTATCTGTAACCCCCAACACTTGCCTGAGTTTGCAAAACCTCACTCACTGTACTGTCTGGAGACAATACACGTCTCTTTAACCTGTGATCAGTGCTCCTTCCACTCACATTGTCGGCCACTTCAAGACTTGAACAGCAGGCTAGGTGTAAAGATTCGCATTCTAATCAGTAATCTGTAAACTGTCTGTGCTTTATATGCTCTGTCTGAGGCCAGAACTCTCCATTCACCTGACGAAGGGACTAACCCGAAAGCTTGTGCGTTTACTATCAAATAAATCGGTTGGACTAAAATCTGGTGTTGTCAGACTTTTTACTGTGACCTCCCCTGTAGCCAGTGAAGATATAAAGATTTCTGTCAAAGCCCCAGTAATTTCCTCCCTTGCCTCTCTCAATGTTCTGGGATATATCCCATGAGGCCCTGGGGACTTGTCTACCTTAATGTTTCTCAAGAACTCCAATATCTCCTCCTTTTTGTTCTCAACATGACTCAAACTATCCACGCATCCTTTCCCAGACTCATCATCCACCAAGTCCTTCTCTTTGGTGAATACTGACACATTTAGTACCTCGTCCATTTCCTCTGGTTCCACGCATAGATTGCCTCCTTGTCCTGGAGTGGGCCAACCCTCTCCCTGGCTACCGTCTTGCTTTTTATGTATGTATAAAAAGCCTTGGGATTTTCCTTAAATCCTGCTGACCAATGCTTTTTCATGACCTCTTTTTGCTTTCTTTCTATTTTCCTTGTATTCCACACTTGCTTCGTGTGTTCCGAGCCTCCTCGTTTTGACAAATGCTTCCTTTTTCTCTTTGACTAGGCTCACAATATCTCTCGTTTCCAAGGTTCCCAAAACTTGCCTTATTGTCCTTCATCCTTACAGGAATGTGCTGGTCCTGAATCCCTATCAACTTACAGTTGAAAGCCTCCCACATGCCAGATGTTGAGTTGCCCTCAAACATCTGCTCCCGATCCATATTCTTCAGTTCCTGCCTCATATTGTTGTAAATAGCCTTCCCCCAATTTGGTACCTTAACTTGAGGGCGACATTTATCTTTATCCGTCAATACCTTAAAGCTTAAACAGAAGAAATGTTTACGGTAGATTAGATATAAAGAAAGTGCAAGACTCATATACTAAGTGTTATGCGCAATCAGCACACACCTCAAATCATGTGCCCTCGCTTTACGTATGTATCACTTCTGTAATACTGGTAGGATAAAAGCTATGCAGATAGAAACCAGCAGAATGTTGCAATCCTGCAATGGTCAACAAAATGTCTTGTGGGCCATACTCAGAACTCTGATGGGCGACATGGAGCCCCCTGACCACAGGTCGCTCACCACTGACCTAGATGATGGAATGGAATTCTGCAAATATAAAGTTGGCAGAATTGTTAACAGTGTTGATAGAAGCATAAAATTACAAAGAGGTATTGATTGATGAAGTAACAGGGCAAAACTGTGGCAAATGGATTTTGTTATAAGCAAATGTGAGGTCATCCACTTTGGACCTAATGAAAGGAGAGAACAGGGCGCTTTCAAAATGCTGGCAAGCTGAATAGCATGGTGGCTGAAAGAGGCTACACGGATCATTAAAATGTCATGAGCAAGTACAAAAATTAATCAGATGGGCAAATGGAATGCAGATCTTTATAAGCAGAGAACTAGAATACTAGTTGTAGAAGTTATATTTCAGCCATACAAAGCCCTGGCTGAGTTATGCATAGTGTGCCATGAGCAATTCTAGGTGTCAAGCCTTAGGAAAGATATATTGGAATTGGAGGAACTGCAGTGTTGATTTACCAAAATGATACCTGGATTCTTGAGGGATAATTACACAAATTTGGGTTGCATGCCCCAGAATTTAGAAGTTTAAAGGTTAATTTGATCAATGTTGTTCAAGATATTAAGGGAACAGGTATGACTATTTGGAGATTCTTGATTACAGAGCAAATTTAAAATATAGAGCCAGATCTTTTAGAAGTGTTATTCGTACTTATAAAAGGATGGTAACATTTTGGAATTTTCTTGCACAAATAACAATTCATGCTAGATCAAATGTTTTACACCTGAGATTGATAGATTTTTGTTAACCTGAAGTATTGATGGGTATGGGGCACCTAAATGGAGTTAGATCACAGATCAGCTATGATCCCATTGAATCATGGAACAGCCTGAGAGGCTAAATGGCCCATTTCTATTATTATGATCCTGTATTCTGAAGATAATGAGCAAAAGAACCAGAGACAACGAGGAAGGATTTTCAGGCCTCACCTGTCCCAAGACTAGAAATTCCTGTCTGGGGTCAATGAATTTACATTCCAACAAATTTTCCACCTGTCCATGATGACTCGTCGTGTTGGGCAGGACTGAAAAAGTTACGCAAATACGAGGAAATAAAAATATGTGCAGCAATTTATTTTAATTTGGAATGCAATGACTAATCAGGAGATAGAAGCAGATTGAATAAGACTTTAAAAATGACTTGATTAAATAATGAAGGTGAAGAATTGCAGGACAAAAATGTAAAGGAGTGGGACTAATTGGATCGTGCCAACATAGACAGAACAAGCTGTATGTCTGCCTTCTGTGCCGCATTATTCTATGATTCTGTTTACTGATAATTTATGAGTTGCCTGTTGAAAATAATCAAAAGGAAACATTTTAAAAATATTTTAACCCTTTAGGCTTCGAAAAGTTTAATTAATATTAGTAATCCTTGATTTTTTTTGCAGGTGAAGCAATTGAAAATTATGCATGCAGAAAAAGAAGCTGTGATAAATGCCCTAACAATATCTTGCACCAATCTTAGAAAAACTCTTCATGATAAGGTAAACGACTCATTTTTCTGTTTTAAAGGCTACCCTTTTCATTTAGAAATCTAATTTACAGCATTTTCTATTTTCTGTCATATTACCAAATTTGTAGTTTTCAAAGAAAATTCAAGAATCCCACGCTTCCTGTGAGGAATGTAAGTCATAAATCACAATTGCAGAAATTCTCTAAAGGAATGGGTATGACAGATAGGTAGCAGATGAAGGTCAACGTAGAGAAATGTGAGGTGATACATTTTGGTTGGAAGAATATGGAGAGCTAGCATCAAAAAATATACCAATCTAACAGGTGTTCAGAGTAGTGGGACCTGGGTATGTGTGTATAAGTCATTAAAAATGACAGGATAAGTTAAGACAGCAGTTAATAAATTTACAGTACCCTAGGTTTTATTTATAGGTCATTGAGTACAAAAGCACGGAGGTTATGTTGCTCTTGTATAAGACACTAGTTAGACCTCAGCTTGATTACTGCATACAGTTCTGGACACTACATTTTAGGAAGGATATGAAGGTATTGGAGTGAGTGCAGAAAAAAATTGTGAGAATTATTCCAGGGATGGGGAACTTAAGGTATGAAGATTGATTGGTGAAGGTGGGACACTTTTCCTTGGAGAAAATAAGGCTGAGAGGAGGTTTGATAGAGGTATTCAAAATCATGAGGTGTCTGGACAAGGTGGGTAGGGAGAAACTGTTCCCATTGGCAGAAGGATCGTGAATCAAAGAACACAGATGCAAAATAATTGGTTAAAGAAGCAAAAACAATATGGGAAAAATCTTTTTCATACAGCAAGCAGTTAGCTGGGTCAAACGTGAAATGGTCTCATTCTGTGCTGAAACGATTCCGTGATTTTACCTTTATTTTTTCATCTTCTATTTGGAACTCTGCAGAGGTTGTGCTTTAATTTTTTTGTCAACATACCATTTACTATAGTGGAATTGTGTGGATGGTAACAATAATTTCATACGTTACTGAATTAATACACTGCCAGTCCATTAGGGACAGAATGGTAAATTTCTGTAATACATGCCTGATCATAGTGAACATTCTGTTACAGTGTACATTAACATTATTGATGTAAATCTGTTCATGTGTGCTTTGAGGAGAAATACTTCACTTGTTCCTAATACCAAGTACTCCTTGTATAGTGTGTTAATCTAGCCTTCTTTCACGAATTGCACTTTGACACTTCTGTGCTCTGACATTCCCTCAAGCGACGTCATCGGGAGCTCCTTGTTCCTAACAGAACGAGTCATGATGGAAAGGTTGGGGGGGTTGGTTGTGCCACAGAAAATGTGGTCCAAAAGGTTTTTAGCTGTGGAATAGACTACATCTCATTAGCTACAGAGACAGAAGATTGCTGCAGCAGAAAAGTGGTCCCAGTCATTGTGGTTTGATACGTCACTGAAATCTGACCACCAACCCATCAAGATTGTGAAGACAATGACAGCACCCCAGGTTTCCCATGTTAAACAAAGTCACGCAAGGGCAAATCTATCTAGCAAGGGCATGTTTGCTCTTGATTAGTCCAAAGTATGGAATATAACCTCCAATAGCTCGTGGGCACATACTTCCCCAACACCCTGGATGACATTGGCTGATGATTTTACAGCCTATAATGGAAGACTGACAAATGTAACAGTGGCAGAAACCAGGGCAACTGTACAGGCACTGGCTGAGGTCTCGGATGAGTTGGTGGCTCATGGCATTCCAAAATCAACTGGCTTCGGATTATCTGTTAGCCTTGCAAGGAGGAACATGTGCCATGGTAGGTCAGGGATGCTGTACTTATATCCCAGATGCCTCTGAAAATATCACCAACCTGGCCGAACATATTAAGAAACAGGCTGCTCAAGTTCAAAAGATTGGTTGTGACTTTCGTGATTATGACCCACCGGGTTGGTTGGGATGGCTGGGTCATGGATTATTTAATTGGATCTTTAAGGCCTGTGTGCTACTGCTACTGGGGATAAGATTGCTTGGTTACTTGTGTAAATGCATTTTTAATCGAGTCATGGATATACCTGTTTAGTTAGTTGTCATGATATGACAAAAGGAGGGAATGTGAAGTTGTACAAATGAAGTAGTGGCATGATGGGAAAATTGGTCAAATATTTGGTACAAAATAAGTAAAACTGACTCCGCATAACTTAAGACAAGAATAAGACCGGAGAAGGTCAAGACCTGATAAGGCTGACTCCACATAACTTAGGGCTGGATGAGTGAGGCAAGGTAAGGTCAGAAATGACAAAATCACCGGCCTTCTTCTGTTCTATTAAAAGGACCAGATAAAAGTATGAATGATGAGACAAAGAGGTCTCGGAGGTCACCAGGTTATAACACAATTAATGATGTTGCTATTGTTTGTATTACTAATCAAATTCCTGAAGTCACGTAAACTGATAAGAAAAAGGTATAACTATTGAATTGATTCTTTATGTAAGCGCGGACTTGAGACCAGAATTAGCAAGTCATAATGACGGCTCACTGAACTCAAGTTTTTGCCAATACTACATGCAGTCTTTCGAAAATAAAGAAGTTGTTTTGTTGGAACGAATTTTCTTGAGTCTCATTACCACAGTCAAGAACCAGGAAAAATTTCCACTTCAGCACTATTGTAATGCAGTGAGCTATCAAGCCTTTAAATTGGCCTCAGTAAGACAACTTCAGGCAACTGAAGGAACAAGCAAGATCATGACCAGAATTTTACTGGAGCGGGTGAGGCTTGCAGGACAGAATTCTCTGTTGGCCTCGGACAGGATTTTATGGGCCTCACCTGGGTGGGGTCATAAAATAGATTCCATATATGTCCTAATAGAAAGGAAGGGCCAACAGTGACCCTCGTGAACACAGAGCTCATTTTGGCAACCAGAATTCCAATTTTATAAATGAAACAGTCATAATATTTCACCTCCAGCTAGACTGTAGCCAATAAAGGTAAAGGCAAAAGTGGCTATAGTCCCAGATCACTATATGCTTCTCTCCCCTTTGAGGAAAATACATTTCAGAACAGTGGGAACAAATAAGAGTCAGTATCCAGACAATTGGTTTTGAGCACTGTCATCACCAAGACGAGTTTAACAAAAAAACTGTGCTGAAATATGTGACGTCATAGACCAAATACAAACAGCTTTGTCGGCTTGGTGGAACAATCCAAAATCGCAAGTCAAGAAGGCAGTATTCCAACAGCTCAAGGTTGACACTTAAAGACAAATTTGGAAGATAAGGGACACATGGTCAGAAGGAAATGTCCAAGAGATCAAACAATATGCTGGCTACCATGGTGTATGAACTTTTTTTTAAAGGCACTGGGGTCACTGTTTGACCATGGTCAAATGAACGGAATCTCCCTCACTCTTTGTAAGGTAGGCAATGCCATCCATCAATGCTGGAAAGAGAATTTGCAGCAGCTCGTCAACTTTGAATCCATAATGGCAGCTGATATTGTCCAGGCGATCTCCTGGTACCATGCGATAAAATCCATGGGTGAACCAGAATTGCTGGAAGCACTGAAACAAGCAGTCAAAAAGATGAAAAACAACAAAGCCTGCAGCCTGAATGTACTCCTTCTGAGGCCTTCAAAGCTGCTGGGCTTATATTTATATTAAGACCCTAGGCACTCACCCTACAGATTTGGGAGGTAGAAAGAATTCCTCCACGATTTCAGGCATGTGATGATTATAACTATCATCAAGAAAGGAGATAAATCATGGTGTGGAACCTATTGATGTATTCCCCTCTTGTCCATAGCAAGGAAAATCCTGACACATATTCTTCTGAATCACCTGTGGCTGAGGAAATCACCTGAGTGACTGTATGCCTTAGACCCTCCAAAGGAACCTCTAATATTAACGCTGTTGCCAGACAAATCCAAGAAAACTATTGAGAACAACAGGAACTCTTCTTGATGGGCAGTAGACTTGCCAGCCTCAGTGGCAAGGGGGGAAGGGACGGAAGAGAAACACACGGGGAGGTAAGCAAATAGCCTGCTGTCTGGAGAAGAGGTTACCCTCTAAAGAGAGTCCACAGATTGCAGCTCAGCTACCCACTGCAGTCGGAGGTCAGTGTAGTCAAAGACTGGATGCCTCCAGGGAGGCCTCATCCAAGTGTAACAGATGCCCCCTCTTCTCGAGTATTTCTTTTTGTGTCCCTCAGATCCCTGCTGTCTTGCTCAACCTCAGCTCAGCCACTCACCTTTACGTCTACAGAAATGATAGTCACCAGTCACTATAGGAAAATGGTGGTTGGACAGTGGATTAAATAAGACTTATTCCAGAGCCTCATGAGTTTAGCTCTTGGCAATTTTTTTTCTATTAACCTGATCCTTCTGCACTGAAGTCTGATCTCTGTGATGTACCCCTACAGTACCCCTACATTAGTTTGCATTCTCTACTTGCATGATGCAAAGCTTTGGACCTAGTACTTGGTGACTCTTGAAATATCTGTGAAATGACCATGACTACGCAGTGTTAGAAGTATGTGCCTTGCATCATAAGCCAGCCTACTATCTATGAGGATGCTAGCTTGCACCTGAAGGAGTGTCTAGCATGGAGTTAGGTCTCAGATCAGCCTTTAATTAATTGATTGGTGGAACAGCTAAACAGGTCTGATTCTATTTGGTCTATAGCTGATCGAAGGCAAAGTAATCTGCTTCACCTATTTTTATTCTGTTGTAGATCTGGAACTCACCCAGCACAATATATTTTATAAAAAATACAGGTAGGATTCTCTGGCTGTGCTCACCTGGAAAATCCTGCCCATGGTCAATGAACCTTTGCATTGCCTGCTGCCTCCCCCCCACCCCCCCATCCGCTATAATTCCTGTGGTGGGTGGGATGGATGAATTCCCCCCTACATTTTGATCAACTTGTTAAAAACCAAAAGAAATTGAAAATCACTCCAGTGATGGTTGGAAAATCTGGGGACTTTGGAAAATCTAATGTATGCCAAAGCATTATTTTTCCTTGGTACACTGATATATTAACTCACATCTGAGTTAAGTTCAATTTGTACAGCTGGATGTGATGGGACTTTTGACAGTTTATGTCATTCCATCTTTTATATCCCTTCTCTTGTCAATTGTTACCCTTTAAAGGGAATCTACAGATTGCAGATCAGCTACCTATTCCTCAATCCCACTAGACTTTTAAGTGCTGCACATAAAGTTGACGGGACTTTGGTATTTCTTGGTTCTCACCCAACCCCTCCATTTCTGTAGGATTTCTAGACTCCATTCTGGTGTGTTCCTGCTCCCTGGACCAAGAATGCTTGACGCTGAAATGTCACCCCTACTACCTTCCGCAGGAGTTCATCTGTGTTATCCTGACAGCAGTTGACATCCCACCACATGCGGATGTGAAGACCATGCTGGATGAAATATACACTGCCACAAATAGTCATTAGATCAAACATCCCGAGGGCTTGTTCAGCATGGCCAGGGACTTCAACCAGGTCAAACTCAAGAGTGTCCTACCAAAATACCACGTCTCCTGTTCCATCAGAGGCCCAAACATCATAGACCATTGCTACACAAACATCAAACATGCCTACTGCTCTATCGCTTGCCCACACTTTGGCAAATCAGACCACAAGGCTGTACTCCCGGCTGACAAGCAAAAACTGAAATGGGAGAATCCAATAAAGAAAGTTGTGCAGTGTTGGTCTGAGGAATTGGATGAGTCAGTGGACTGGTCAATATTTAAGAACTCAGTGATCAACCTGAAAGAGTACGCCACTACAGTAATGTTTGAGCGTCTTGGCTGCAGTTCAGCAAAGGAGACATGAGTTCTGTTTCTTCATTAACTATCTTTATTTCTTTGATTCAATCCTACATACAATTTTCCATCCACACCCAGTGCCACCTGTGGCCCCTTTATATATCAGTGACTTCCACTGAATAATTGACATCAAATTAGGACTTAATTTGGAAGATCTGTTAATCCATTCCTAACAAGTAGTAGACTTCAGTAGTAAGTGCATAGAAGACTGTGCCAAAGAAGCAAATATGTGTGTTTCCCAACAGAAAACCATAGATGAACAGGGATATTCACTGCTCACTGAAGTCCAGATCTGAGATGTTCAAGTCAGGCGACCCTCACCTATATAAGAAATCCAATTGTGATCTATGGACAACAATGAAAGATGCCAAGAGACAATACCTGAACAGAAACCCAGGCTAGCCACACAGACTCCTACGTATTATGGAAAGGTCTGCAAGACATAACAGGCTACAAGATAAAGGCATGTAGAATCACTGGCACAAATGCACCCCTCCCCGATGAGCTCAACGCATTCTATGCCTATTTTGAGCAAGCGGTCAGAGAGAACATGCCCTCCAACTTGGAAGTCTTGGCCTAACCAGTATCCGAGGTCACCATCGCAGACCTCAGATCAGCCTTCTCTAAAGTCAACTTTCAAGAACGCTGATCCGGCGACTGGCTCAGATGCTGTACCCAGATGAGCACTCAGATTCTGTGTGGACCAGCTGGCAGGGTTTCACAAACATTTGTAACCTCTCCTTACACTGAATCTGAAATCCTTCCTGCTTCAAGATGACCATCATCCCTATACCAAAGAAAATCCAGGCAATGTGTCTTAATGACTTCCCCCAGGGGCTCTGGCATCTATCATCGTGAAATGCTTCAAAAGGTTAGTCATGATACAGATTAATTTCAGCTTCCCAGATGGCTTGAATCCACTACAGTTCACCTATCGCTGCAACAGGTCTACAATAAATGCCAAATCCCTGGTCCCACACTCAACCCTGAAACACCCGGATAATAAAGGCACTTATGTCTCTTATGTCACTATTTATTGACTACAGCTCAGCCTTCAACACTATTGTTCCTACCAAACTCATCTCCAAATTCTTTGGCTAGGCTTGGCTCCTCCCTCTGAAATTGGATCCTAGACTTCCTAACCTACGGACTGCAATCAGTAAGGAGAGGCAACAACACCTCCTCCAGAATTATCCTCAACACTGGTGCCCCACAAGGCTGTGTCCTCAGCTCTTTTCTATATTCCCTGTTCGTCTATGACTGTGTTGCCAGACTCCCCTCCAATTTGATTTTCAAGTTTGCTGATGCCACCACCATGGTACGTTGGATCTCAAACGTGATGAGACAGAGAAAGAGATAGACAATTAGGTGAATTGATACAACGACAATAATCTCCCACTCAGTGTCACTAAAACAAAAGAGATAGTGACTTCAGGACATGCACCTGTCTACATCAATAGGAACAAAGTGGAAATGGTTGAGAGCTTCAAGTTTCCAGGTGTCCAGATCACCAACAACTTGTCCACGTCCATCCACACTGATGCTGTAGTTAAGTAAGCCCACCAATGCCTCTACTTTCTCAGGAGGCTAAGGAAATTCAGCATGTCTGCTACTGCTCTCATCAACTTTTACAGATGCACCATAGAAAACATCCTTTCTGGTTGTATCACAGCTTGGTATAGCTCTTACTCTGTCCAAGACTGCAAGAAACTACAACGCGTTGTGAACAAAGCCCAGACCATCACACAAACCAGTCTCCCATCCATTGACATCGTCTACACTTCCCGCTGCCTCAAAAAAGCAGCCAGCATAATCAAAGACTCAACGCACCCCGTACATACTCTCTTTCACCTTCTTCAGCTGAGAAAAATATACGTACAACCAACTCAAGAACAGCTTCTTCCCTGTTGTCATCAGACTTTTGAATGGACTTCCCTCATGTTAAATTGATCTTTCTCTACACCCGAGCTATGACTGTAGCATTACCTTCTGTATCCTCTCCTTTCCTTCTCTATAATGGTATAGTGTGCATGAAACAATACATTTCCCTGTATACTAATACATGTGACAATAATAAATCAAATCAAATCTAATCAAAATTATTCTCTTGTTCTCAGTTTATTTTGTATACCTAACTTTGGAGGTGAATTCAGAATCAACAATGGCCAAACCTTTGCACCGATTCAACTTGCTTCCATTTGAACTGGAGGAATGACTTCTTAACTTTGTGCTATGAGTAGGAAAACTGCCGACTGAGAGTCCACATTACAAATTCAGGAATGTATCACCCATGGTCTTCTGGCTATTAGCCATTAAATGATTGAAAATTTGGGTCTGTATGTCAACCTGCACTTCAAATGGGCAAAGTTTCTTGTGGAAGCAAAAAGTTAGAGGATTTCCTCGAATGTGGCTATGTGTCATCAGCAGACCTAATATAGTATGGTCAATATAGTATGGAGTTTAATTTAGACAAATGCGAGGTGATGCATTTTGGTAAATTGAACCGGGCAGGACTTACTCAGTTAATACAAAGAACAAAGAACAACCCAGCACGGGAAACAGGCCCTTCGGCCCAATGAGCCCGCGCCGCCGCATCACCCTACACCTATTCTACCCTGCGTGTCTACGAATGGAACCCCTAACTTGCCAGATACAGGGGAGAATAGTGTCAATTTGGTAAAACCAATCAGCCTAAGAGCACACCTAAGGGGTGTGGGAGGAAACCGGAGCGCCCGGAGGAAACCCATGCAACCACAGGGAGAATGCGCAAACTCCCACAGACACAGGCCCAAATCCATGTATCTGCACAGCTAGCAGTGCTAGTCACTGAGCTGTTGCGGCGCCCGTCTACCGGTCCATGATCAAGCACACACACCGACACGAAGTACTAGGCCACTCCTGGAACCTCCAAGAGTAGCCCACGCATGACCCACCGTGTGCATGCCCCTCGTTTGACAACGAGGTGGACCTCCACCTGCGGAATAAAAGACAAAAATGTTAATCTTACAAGTCTGCTTTTCCGGTGTCTCCCGAGGTTCTAACCTTATTTAATAGCCCCTACCATAACCCTCCATCCTCGTTTCACTCATGTGTCTATCTAACTGAACCTTAAACGAGTCCAACGTTCCTGCCTCCACCACCCTACTCGGTAGCGCGTTCCATACCCCCACAACTCTCTGCGTAAAGAACCTTCCTCTCACATCCAAATTATACCTCTCCCCCCTCACCCCTAAATCATGCCCTCTCGTATTTGTACCCAGTCTAGGGAGCAGTCTCTCACTATTGACTCTATCTATTCCCTTCAGTATCTTATATACCTCTATCATGTCCCCCCTCAATCTCCGTCTTTCCAAGGAGAATAGTCCCAATTTCTTCAACCTTTCCTCGTAACCCAGCCCCTCCATGCCAGGCAACATCCTGGTAAACCTCCTCTGCACCCTTTCCAGAGACTCCACGTCCTTCCGGTAGTAAGGTGACCAGAACTGGACGCAGTACTCCAAATGTGGTCTAACCAATGTTCTATACAACTGAAGCATTAGACGGCAGCTTTTATACTCTATACCCCTTCCTATAAAGGCTAGCATTCCATAAGCCTTCCTGACAACCTTCTCCACTTGTGTCGCAACCTTCATGGATTTGTGAACCTGCACTCCCAGGTCCCTCTGTATTTCTATACTCCTAATCTGTCTACCTTTTATCACATAGCTCCTCTCTGCATTATTCCTTCCAAAATGCATCACCTTGCATTTGTCAGGATTAAATTCCATCTGCCACCTATCTGCCCAATGCACCAACCTATCTATATCCTGTTGTATCACCTGACAATCCCCTTCAGTACCCGCCAACCCTGCCATCTTGGTGTCATCAGCAAACTTGCTGATCTCACCACCTACGCTCTCTTCCAAGTCATTTATGTATACTACAAAGAGGAGAGGTCCCAGTACTGAGCCCTGCGGCACACCACTGGTCACTGGCCTCCAGCCCAACAAGGTCCCCTCTACAACTACCCTCTGTCTCCTATTTCCCAGCCAGTTCTCAATCCACCTAGCTACCTGACCTCGTATCCCACACGCCTTAACCTTTTCTACCAGCCTACCATGGGGGACTTTGTCAAACGCCTTACTGAAATCCATATAGATGACATCAACGGCTCTCCCATCGTCAACCGTTTTTGTCACCTCCTCAAAGAATTCCACAAGATTCGTAAGGCAAGACCTCCCTCTAACAAAGCCATGTTGCGTATCCCTAATCAGATCGCAACGCTCCAAATGCTCATATATCCTACCCCTAAGTACTTTTTCCATTAATTTCCCTACCACCGATGTCAAACTCACCGGTCTATAATTTCCAGGGTTATCCCTACTACCTTTTTTGAACAGCGGTACCACATTTGCTACCCTCCAGTCTTCTGGGACCTCACCTGTGTCCAAAGAAGAGACAAAGATTTGCGCCAGAGGCCCAGCAATTTCATCTTTCACCTCCCTAAGCAGCCTGGGATAAATACCATCAGGCCCCGGAGCTTTATCTGTCCTCACGCTACCTAAACGCCCTAGCACTTCCTCCCTCGTAATAGATATTTCCTGCAACTGATCCTCAGCTCCCTCCAAGAGACCGCACGATTCCGAACCCCTCTCCTTCGTGAATACCGACGCAAAGTATTCATTCAGGAGCTCCCCCATTCCCTCCGACTCAATACATAACTCCCCACTTTTGTCCCTAAGAGGACCAATTTTCCCTCTAACTACTCTCTTGCTCCTAATATAGGAATAAAATTTTCCTTAATCCTACCAGCCAATGGTAGGACATTGGGGAGAGTTACAGAACAAAGAGATCTAGGGGTATATGTTCATAGCTCCTTGAAACTGGAGTCACAGGTGGACAGAGTGGTGAAGAAAGCATTGGGCATGCTTCGTTTCATTGGTCAGAACATTGAATACAGGAGTTGGAATGTCTTGTTGAAGTCGTACAAGACAGTGGTAAGGCCACACTTGGAATACTGTGTGCAATTCTGGTCACTCTATTATAGAAAGGATATTATTAAACTAGAAAGAATGCAGAAAAGATTTAGTATTAGAACATGAAATGGCAATTTCCGTGGCCCAAAAACAAACTCAAGGATGATGGTGATGCATTTTTATTTTTGGAGTAAGCAAGTTTAATTGGATTTGTACAGCTTTTAGACTTCCTGAAATTCAACTGGCAGTGGTCTAACTGTACCTAATTTGCATAATTATTCACAAATCCAATTATTCACAAACTGAATGGATCTCAGGATGGGACCACTGGTAAATGAGCTAAAATTAGATTTGTGGGGAGGCGATGGCCTAGTGATATTATCACTAGACTATTAGTCCAGAAACTCAGCTAATGTTCTGGGACCCGGGTTCAAATCCTGCTATGTTAAATGGTGGAATTTGAATTCAATAAAAAATATTTGGAATTCAGAATCTACTGATGACCATTGTCGATTGTTGGAAAAACCCATCTGGTTCACTAATGTCCTTCAGGGAAGGAAATTTTCCGTCCTTACCTGGTCTAGCTTACAAATGACTCCAGAGCCACAGCAATATGGTTGACTTTTAACAGCCCCTGGTCAGTGTGTAAAATATGCTGGCCAGCCAGTGACGCCCATGTCCCATGAATGAATAAAAAAAAGTTAAATGTAGAGGGGAGGGAACAATTAACAGGGAATATCACAATGGAGAAACAAGATGATAGAAATAATCTAGTGAGCGTTCGCTGCATTTCAACTCACTGGTAACCTTTGTCAAGATTGAGGAGGTAGGAAACAAGAAGTGGCAGGCCAGAGTTTCCCAAGAATTCTGAGTGTTTTAAAAATGTATACCTATCCACCTTCATTGATATTTTACCAGAGGCAGGGAAGGCAATAACTTATCATTGGGCCAATTGAAGCCATTAAGCGGCCAGTGGCTGCTTAAAGAGCTCTTACTGCTACCACTGGTATTTTACCAGAAGTAGGCAGTATTGACACTACGTAGCATCAGACAGCCTGTTTGTAGGGTGAGGAGATTCCTTCAGTTCCAGTACCTTGTACCGCTCAGAGGTTCACTCTATGGTTTTGCCTGGCTTATTTCCTCTACCCTCCTGAATCTGGCCCCCATCCCTCCTCACCAGGATTTGCCAGAATTGTTGCATCAAAATCCTGGACTTAGCTACGTCTGGGCTCCATGGCTCCTTGGCTTTGGAGACTCTGTAGTCCCAGCAGTGGCCACCATTCCTGATGGCACTGGTGGGACTAGAGAATTGATAGTTATTTGATTGGGGCTTGTCTCAAATTTTCACGAGTGGGTGGGGAGAGCGGGGATCAAGACTACTGTTAATGCGTAAAATTGTAACTGTAGTGTAACTGGGGTGCTTCCTTAGAATCTTCATTAGAATCAAATTTGGTCATATGTTATTAGAATGCCACCAGAGGACTGTTGGCACAACTGAGTTTGGCCACAGAGGCCTCCACCAACAATGTCTGGCAGTATAGACATGCTATCTCAATGTGGATAATGGGGTTCAGATACCAATAGAGGATGTGCAACATTTCTGGGGAACCTTGTCCAACTTTCATTCCTACTGCACCAGGTCCTCTTCCTATGAGTGTGTCGACTTGGAGGATCGCCACTAAACAGGACTTTGATCCTCATCAACAGAGCTGATGGCAAAAAAACACCAACTGGCACAACCAAAATGCAAGTTGAGTAAATCGTAGAAGAATTTTTTTTAAAGACATTATCTATTTTTTAAAATCACTGGACTTTTCAAAGGTCCTTCCATGACCTGCAGACCCACACAATCAGTTTTCCATCATGTTTGCAAAAACATGTTGGGGTTTGGCTTTATTTGACTAGCTCCTTATTTCTCACTGTAAAAATAGTAATATATATTTTGATTTAGGAAAGTCATATCCTTGTGAAAAAGAAACTTAAAATTTTGTTATAACCGAACTAGGTGGTTAAATAGAAGGGAACCAGTTCACTCCTTCTCACTTGGACATAACAGGTATAGCTAATTGAGGTGCTTAAGAAGCTTAAAGAGTTTGATAGAGTAGTTAGAGAGACACTGTGGGCAAAATCGATGGGTGGAGCAAGCTGGTAAAATTGCACAACAGCGGAGAAATCAAGATCATGCCCAATTTTTCACCTCTTGTGATCTTACGGGAACCTTAATGGTCTCACTGGGAGAGGTTCCAAGAGGTGCTCCTGGGGCAGTGCAAGCCTGGCAGTGCTAGCCTGGCATCTTGGCACTGTCAGCCTGGATCTCGGTAATGCCCACTGTGCATCTTGACACTACCCAAGGCGGCAAGGTCTGTGAGGGGATGCATATAGAGGTGGAGCCAGAAAGGATGGGGCTTATGGGTGGGTCTGGAAGCGTAGGTCGTTAAGGGCAGCCCAATCGGGCTGCTACTCGACATTGCAATCGGTATGGGAGTAAGGGGGCCTGCGGCCAGTTTGCCTGTGATTGGAGGGGTGAGGGTGGCGGTGGAGGGGGGGGGGGGACTGCTGCCACTCTGCGTCAGATCAGTGTGGCGAGGCATGATCAGTCTGGAAGGCAAGGGAGTGGCAGGGGCTACATTCCCAGGTGGTGTAGGGCTCGTGTTTGGCCGTGGGCCCGGCAATTGTTGTGGGGGGGGGGGGGGGGGGGGGGGGGGTCGGCTGTGTTCAGGGCAGCAGCAGAGGTCTGCCAGCTCTCTCTCTCTCAGTCAGGCCTCTGCTGTTGCTATTGTGCATGTGCAGCATCAGAGGCCTGCACATACACAATAGCTCCCCCTGCTGCTAGCTGGCATATTAAGACCCACTGCCCACTGCTGTAGCAGCCAGAAATGGTCTAGCCAACTTTTTCATGCACTATGTGCACAAGTTGGGCATCAAGTCTCGCCCAAAAAATGGACCTGCAACTGTCCTGTTTTCATGCTCGCTGGACGCTTAGAATTATTCCCATAAAGTTCCACCCTCTTTCATCTGGTGAAGAGTCCAGATCAAGGGGCAGGTACTTAATGTTGAAACCATTCTCGAATAATGCAAGTAAGGTGTAATGGAAATCTGCAAACCTGAAATTTGTTAAGACTAGCTCAATTAAACATGTAAAAACTGAGGTTGATAAATTGTTCTTAGTTAAGATTACTAAGGGTAATGGAATCATAGCTAGTAAATGGAGTTAAGATACGGATCAACCATGATTGGTGAAACAGGTTGAATGGCCTAAATCTTTTATCTTCCAACGTTTCTGCAATCTCTACCTCTCTCTCCCCTTTAAGAACATTCTTTGTACCTACCCCAAACTGTCCAGTTATCAACTTTTGTGGAGGTGTGAAAATGCATTTGATATTGTGAGGTGCCTTGGGACATTTTATTACATTGAATGCACTATATAAATAAAAGTTGTTATGACCTGGGAAAATGAATGACTTGTCCATTGTAAAATCCAATGGATTTTCATTCCATTAATGCCTTCAGAACAGACAAAACCAGTGAGGAATGGGGAAAAAGCAAAACATATACTTCTCCTCCAACAATATTTTCTTTCAACATTTAGTATTTCTTTACATTTTTAACCCCTGTTACATTTTCCAGTACCATCGCTAGTTTCTCAAGCATATTCCTTAACTGAGAAAATACCAGTTAACCTCATTCCTTACCTATTCATGCCATTCTTGTTGTTTCTTTTTTAAGTTTCTATTTCATTATTTTTGTCTCCCTAAAATAAGTTACCTGGGCCACTGATTACTCTCTGTTTAAGATGGTAACCTGATTCCAGTTCTTTACTAATGAACTAAGCTGATTCCTAAAAGATGCATCAGGAGTTGCCTGTGGTGACTCTCCCACTAATAACTTTCTCACCATACCGGTAGATTACCAAATGTTTCGCCTCCTACTGATCACAAGTTAAAATTAGTAGTTAGTGGTGATACAGCCAAGTCCTCACCACTTCCTGGCACAGTCCATTGGAGTGTGAAGCTGACCAGCATTATGGCCAAAGGAAAATTGATAACTGAACAATTTATTTTTAAGTGTTAAAATTTGAAATGTGCTAACTGAGTAATTGGAACTTGTTTTTATATGAATGTTTATTTTTCCTTCACATGTACATTGCACATGCTTTGAGTAATGGATTACTATTTCTTAACTGCTTCCTTGCTGGCATTATGCTTTGTTCTGACTTCTGGTTGGGATGATTTAATCTATTCTATGCTTATGTAGGCACAAATTGGAAATTTTGAAATAATAGAACAAGAGGGAGTACTTCGCATAAAACGACATGAACTTAGACATTTGGAGAACATAAACAAAGAAATTGAATTGCAGATTGAAGCCTACAACAGTGATATTAAAGAAAGGTATATAAAATAATCTGATTTTTATTCGACCACCAGTATTTTAACTCTTTTTAATTGAAAGCATTTCTGTTAAAGTCGGCAGGAGAGAAATAAAATCAAGAAAGAGATCCGACAATTGCAGGACACTTTAAAACTTAATAATGGCAAGCTGAACGCCATAAAGAAACAGCGTACCCAGGTGGCGAGGTCTCAAAATGCAGTGAAAATAAAGCTGTCAACGCTGACAAAGACAGCGGCCGATCAGGAAGATCAATTGAAGGTTAGTGATTGATACAATATGCAAACCTCAGAACATCTTGGTTGTAGTAGATTAGTCCTATAATCTTTTATAACCCAAAGGTTTGGTTGAATGATTTTGATATTTGACTATGATTAAGATAAAACTCGGCTTAGCGATACTTCTAAATGTAAATTACAGCTTTGCAAGTCAGTTCAATCTATTTAGGATTTTTTTTGCCAGTGGCAAAAATTAAAGAAAAGAGCTCACTAAATGCCGTGCGCAATTCAATTAATTTGTGTTTTAAAAAAACATGCAACTTTGAAGTCTGCAACACAAGATACTAACTAGCAAATCTTGCTCCGCTTTAACATATTTTCATTGGTGATATTACAGTACTCTTGTTCTTCATTCTGCCTGAATTCATCTTGATAATTTCAAAGTGATAATCTGGTCTCTGATATTTTGATAATCCTCCTATGGTTGTGTGCCTCATGTTTTACCACCTAACATTGATTAACCTGTCCAATTTTTCCCACACCATGAAGAAGTTGACATCCTTTTTCTTTGCAGCCCCTTTTTTTGACTCAGGTTGTTTTCATTTAGCAGAGTAGAAAACAAGACACCTTTTTCCCATGAAGGGCAAAAAATTGTAGTTATTTGAAATCTGTAAGAGAAATAGAAAAATGTTGGAAATACTCAACAGGTCAGGCAGCATTTGAAACAGAAGCATAGGTCTGTAATCTCTCACTGGAACTGTATCATGTTACCGAGGTAACAGGTGCAGGCAGGGAAAGAGGGAAGAAAGGGAAGATCTGAGGTATGGCAGAAATGATTTAATAACGAACAGCAGAAAAATGATCAGCTCTTGATGTCAGAGAAATTGGGAACAGGGGTCATATTCTGAAATTGTTAATTCACTCAATGTTTAGCCTGGCAAAGGGTGAGATTAGAAGGAGGATTGCAATCAGAGGAAAGTGATTAGGAAGAAAGATCCAGAGAGGTGTTGGCATCTAAGAGTTGTTGGATTTTGTGATCTTTGACATTTGAAAGCTTTTCTATTCAGTGACATTGTTAGTGTTAATGAACCAATATTGTTGCTTATTCCCTTGGATGAGAATATGGGAAGCATGGTTAGTAATTTTGTAGATGACACCAAGATTGGTGGCATAGTGGACAGTGAAGAAGGTTATCTCCAATTGCAACGGGATCTTGATCAACTGGACCAGTGGGCTGACGAATGGCAGATGGAGTATAACTTAGATAAATGCAAGGTGATGCATTTTGGTAGATTAAACCAGGGCAGGACTTATTCAGTTAATGGTAGGGCGTGGGGAAAGTTACAAAACAAGGGATCTAGGGGTATATGCTCATAGCTCCTTGAAAGTGGAGTCACAGGTGAATAGAGTGATGAAGAAGGCATTCAGCATGCTTGATTTCATCGGTCAGAACATTGAATACAGGAGTTGGGACATTTTGTTGAAGTTGCATAAGACATTGGTAAGGCCACACTTGGAATACTGTGTATAGCTCTGGTCACCCTATTATAGAAAGGATATTATTAAACTAGAAAGAGTGCAGAAAAGATTTACTAGAATACTACTGGGACTTGATGGTTTGAGTTATAAGGAGAGGCTGGATAGACTGGGACTTTTTTCTCTGCAGCGTAAGGAGGCTAAGGGCTGAACTTATAGCGGTCTACAAAATAATGAGGAGCACATATCAGCTAGATAATCAATATATTTTCCCAAAGGTAGGGGAGTCTAAAACTAGAGAGTGTAGGTTTAAGGTGAAAGGGGAGAGATACAGAAGGGTCCAGAGGGGCAATTTTTTCACACAAAGGGCGGTGAGTGTCTGGAACAAGCTGCCAGAGGTAGTGGTAGAGGTGGGTACAATTTTGTCTTTTAAAAAGCATTTTGACAGTTACATGGGTAAGATAGGTATAGAGGGATATGGGCTAAATGTGGGCAATTGGGACTAGATTTGGGGTCTGAAAAAAGGACGGCATGGACAAGTTGAGCCGAAGGGCTTGTTTCTATGCTGTAAGCGTCTATGACTCTTTGGGCCCAATTTTACCATTGCATCATACCTGAGGCAAAAACTTGGTAAAGCCAGATGTGAGGCCATTAACACGATTCATGCCCATGTCTGTGCAGATGTCCCCTTTACCAAGGCCCGAAAATGGCTGTGACCTGGACTGCACCCGAAAAGGGCAGAACGGTGATTTAAATGCCTTTCCATTCATTGGGAGGGGGAGGAGGGCCCGATAATTCTCTAGTGAGGGGGTAGAGGGAGGAGGAGGCAGGTCAGATGTATCTCTGGAGGGGAGGTAGGCTCAATCTTTCTCTGGTGGGGGAGGGAGGAGGGAGGCCCGACCATTCAATCATTCTCTGGTGCTGGGAGGAGGAAGACCAGATCATTGTCTGGTTGATGAGGTTGAGGGGGGGGAGGGGGGGAGGGGTGGTGAGGTGGAGGAGAGAGGCCCGATTGTTCTCTGTTGAGAGAGGAAGGAGGCCCAATCACTCTCTGGCCTGTTGTAGGAAAAATGCTTGAATCCGTAATCAAGGAGAAAATAGTGAGGCATCTTGAGAAGAATTGTTTGATAGAGCAGACACAGCACGGTTTCGTTCAGGGGAAGTCGTGTCTGACGAATTTATTGGAATTCTATGAGGATGTGTCTAGTGTGGTGGATAGAGGGGAACCGGTGGATGTGGTGTTTCTCGATTTTCAGAAAGCGTTTGATAAGGTGCCGCACAAAAGGTTGTTACAGAAGGTTAGGGGGCATGGAGTTGGGGGTAGGGTGTTAGCGTGGATAGGGGATTGGCTGTCAAATAGGAGGCAGAGAGTGGGTGTCAATGGGTGCTATTCGGATTGGCGGTTGGTGACTAGTGCAGTGCTCCAGGGATCAGTGCTGGGGCCTCAGCTATTTACCATTTATATAGATGATCTGGAGGAGGGAACCGAGTGTAAGGTGTCGAAATTTGCTGATGACACGAAGATAGGTGGAACGGCAAATTGTGTGGAGGGTGTGGAAAGTCTGCAGAGGGATCTAGATAGGCTGAGCGAATGGGCGAGGACCTGGCAGATGGAATACAATGTTGGCAAGTGTGAGGTTATCCACTTTGGTAGGAATAATAGTAGGAAGGACTACTACTTACAGGGCGAAAAGCTGCAGCATGCTACGGTGCAGAGGGACCTGGGGGTCCTTGTGCATGAGTCGCAAAAACCCAGCCTGCAGGTGCAGCAGGTGGTCAGGAAGGTGAATGGGATGCTGGCCTTCATAGCGAGGGGGATTGAATATAAAAGTAGGGAGGTCTTGCTGCAACTGTACAGGGCACTGGTGAGGCCGCAGCTGGAGTACTGTGTGCAGTTTTGGTCGCCGCACTTGCGCAAGGATATTTTGGCCTTGGAGGGAGTGCAGAGGAGGTTCACTAGGCTGATACCGGAGTTGAGGGGGTTGAGCTATGAGGAGAGGCTGAATAGACTGGGCTTGTACTTGTTAGAGTTTAGAAGGATGAGGGGAGATCTCATTGAGATGTATAAGATGATGAAAGGGATGGATAGGGTAGAGGTGGAGAGGTTCTTCCCGCTGAGAATGGACAGCAGGACTAGAGGGCACAGCCTCAAGATAAGGGGGGGGGGGGCAGTTTAGAGCGGAGTTGCGGAGGAACTTCTTCACTCAAAGGGTGGTGAATCTCTGGAATTCTCTGCCCGTTGAAGTGGTTGAGGCTACCTCGCTAAATATATTTAAGACGCGGGTAGATAGGTTTTTGGTAGGCAAGGGGATTAAGGGTTATGGGGAGAAAGCGGGAAAGCGGAACTGAGCCACTTCAGATCAGCCATGATCTTATTGAATGGCGGGGCAGGCTCGAAGGGCTAGATGGCCTCCTCCTGCTCCTATTTCTTATGTTCTTATGTTATCTTCTTATGAGAGAGGTGAAGAGAAGCAGGCCAGATGGTTTTCTGGCATGGGGGGATGGAGGGTGGCCAGGTGGATCTCTGATAGGGGATAAGGGGGGTTCTGATGCCATTCTGCAGGCAACTGGTTAGGGGGTGGGTGGGGGGGCAGAGTGTCGCAATTGGTCTGGGTAGCGGGGTGGGGGGGTGGATGGATAAGGGGGTCAGTTATGTTGTGGGGGTGGGGTGATGTCTGTGGGGGCCATCCCTCTTGTTTTTCACTCCTGGGCCACTTTCTTCTCTTTTTGCATGTGGGAGTAACGTGACAGGGGCGTGTTTTCAATTTTTTTATCATGGTGTATGCGCAGTTCAAAATTCCAATTGTGCAGTGTTTCAGGCGCGATAAGCCCTGCCCACAGCGCAGTTCGGACCTGCCACTTTTATTTCAGGCTAAGTGCATATGGGGGTGCCTGAGAGGAGTTTTCCAATTTGGATCTGAATTGCGCTCAGATTCAGCACTTGGAATGAAAATGGTAAAATCGGACCTTATGACTATCACAACCCAGTTGGTAGTTCACATGATATTTGGTTTTAGTTTTTCGTGTTTTCAGTATTTCAGTTTGTTTCTAATTTATTTAAATTAGTAGAGCTTCAACATGGTATTCAACTCTCCAGGCCCAGGGAGAAAATGATATTTTAAGTTGACCTATTTATGTCTTCTAAAATAAACCTTTACTTATTTCATTCAAAATGGCCCCTAATTAAGTAAGGAAAGAAACATGGATATTATTTCCTAAAATTAATAGATTAATGATTAGAAGATGAGGATAAGGTTTGGACCTGACTTTCTTTTAACATATAGTTCATAGTCTTTCCAGGTGTGTGTGAGATAATTGAGATGCAGCAGACAGACTTGCTCTTGGTGTGAGCCTGGAGGTGGGAGCACAGTATTGCTGCTACTTGTAGAGTACTGAGTGGGTTGGTTGTCTCACAGTAGGGTGGAGTGCAACAGAGTGCTGACGGCCATGGAAATTGGCAGGTAGATTCACTTACCAAGGCTGTCATGGTCACCAGGTGAGCTCAGCCTTATTCAAGAGAGGTGAGTTTTAAATATTGAACTAATACGTAGCGAGAAACAGTCAACCCATTTAATGGATAACTGCAAGTAAATATATGCTTTGTTAAATTCTTATTCGTAATTCTTATTACAGCAATCTTTACATGCAGCACTTTAATATTAGGAATATTACAATTTGGATGTTAATGTGATTTGTTATTCTATTTGAGAAGGATTCTTTCAGCCAAAAAGGTTTGAGGTCACTGGGGTAGAGCGATGTCTGTGCAATATTTGGCATTGTTCACATTTTATTTGTGTTGTTTACAGGCTGCTTTTTCTGTTTCAACTACAACTGCTTGACATCACAGTCAGATAGATTGCAAAATTTGGCTTCTGAGCACCAGTTGTTATATGTGCTTTAATGGCATTCACAGTGTGCAGGCTGTACAGATGTCATTTTGAAAAAGGCGCAAGTGTGAGTTTAGAGAACCTGTGCTGTAAATGTGCAAAGTTATCAGCTTGTGATACCAATCTTCTATGTAATGCAGTCTTAATGTCAGTGCTACCAGTTTGAAACTAAACGTTTCCTGTAATGCCTTCTCTTAAACATACACAGCATTGGGAAGGACCATCTATCTGTCCATTTAAAGGAATCCTTACCCAATTTCAGACTAGTTGCTGTTTCATTTCCAATGCCTTTTTGCTAGAAATTGTAGACGTGCTTAGTAGGTTGTATAATTACTTAAAGTTACAGAGGCTTACAATGATTTGTGTGGCAGGTGCTCAAGGACTCAGTCCTAATTTCAAGAATTCTGTGCAAAATGCTGGTTCCCAGGTATACTTGCAATAATTTGCAAACCCTTGATGTCCTGCATGCGAGGGAGAATGAGCAGAGACGACAGAGCAAAACCAACTGCTGGAAAAGAATATAGGAGGAAGGGAAGGTGGTCTTTCCACAGGAGGTCATATCAACACCAGGCATTCAGGGAGCAATTCTCCTATCTGAACCTTAGCGAAGAACAGTGTACAGCCGTCATTGCATCACTCAGGAGATCCACACTGAAATCTGCCTCCTGCTGAGCCACAAACTACAGAGCAGGTTTGAGAATGGAATGGTCAGTGTCTGTGAAGGTGACTGTGACAAATTTTATGTGCCACGGGGAGGTGATATTTGCCACATCTCCCTATTCGCTGAACATTGTTGTGAGGTCTCTGATGTGCTGTATTTCAAGAAAGCTAAATACATTTAATACCCTCTTGCTTATGAGAGGCAGGCAGAACAAGCATGCCAGATTGCAGGAGTGTAGGCTGCCCCATGATGCCGGATCCAATTGACTGCATACACACTGCTTTGTGAATTCCTCATGGCAACTTTGAGATGTCCCAGAAGCAAAAGGAATTCCAATCCCCCAACATCCAGTCCACTGTACCATTATCATTTGAGCCTGAATGCCAAAGCAGCCAGGGATTCGCTACAAAATGACAATGCCATTATGTTGATCACAAGGTGCATGACTTCAATGTGCAATTCCACCACATATGGGCAAGTTAAATATAATAAAGCCCATGCCATCGCATGAAATGTGTTTCAGTGGACAATTGGCATGCTTTATTAACACTTCACTGCCTGAACTACACTGGAGGGGCTCTGCAGTATTCGGCAGAGCATGTGGTAAGATTTCTCATAGTTTGTTGCATGCTGCACAACTTTACCACCATGAGGGCATCGCCCTTGCCTGAGACTATGAGCGGTATTTCACGACTTTGCTGCGCTCGCCCCGATTCTGGGCCTATATATTGAAAGGTGAATGAAGAGCCGGAGGAAAAAATGGGGAGGTTTGGGGGGGGGGGGGGGGGGGGGGGGCGGCGGGTGGTAGGTGCATGGTGGGTATGTTGGGAGGGGGCAACCAACACATCCTCTTTCTGGCCAGGCTGTCTGCATGGACAGTACAGTACCTGTTAACACAACCCCAATTCACCATTCAGCAATAGGTTTAAGAATGCCTCAATTACCAACTCTCCGAGTATCCTCTTGACCACAGTGGTAAGATAAAAGCCACTACAAATCAAACGTCCCGAACCAGAGGCTGAATTTTCCCTTCCCCAACCCTTACAGTGGGGCCGGGGACTGAAAGTGTTTCCTACCATGGAGATCACCAGGGATTTGGAGATGGAGAGATTGGCTTGGGCCAAGGACTCCTGCGTATTGGAAGCAGCTCATGCAGTCACTTGTTCTCTGCTATCTCACTTACATGTGCCACTAGGAAGAGGGCAAAGCTTGAAGTTGAGGAAGCCTGAGGAGGACCTGCAGTCCTTCATGGTAGCGATGGGTGAGCTATGTGAAGGGGGACAGGGCACCGCCACCTTCATGTAAGTGTGCTTTCCCATCAAGGAATCGAGCATAGAGCCTTTGGGCATCCAGAGGCAGGAGGAGCAGCAGTTGGACATCTACTTGGGACTCTCTGATGGTGTTCGGCTTTTTCGAATCTCTTTGCTTGTGACCTCTTCAACCTTCATCCTCTGTCACCGCAGGATGTCCAGAGCAGGATAGCCAAAATACGTCGAGGCTCTCCAGGTCTCTTGGTATGGCTGCCAAGGTATCAGGGCTAATGGATCAGCAAGCTGCTTCCACTCCTACAGCAGATTTCAGAGGAGCGTGTAGAGCAGATGAGGTTGTGAAATCACATATGGTTTACATGGGAGCACTTTGATTGTTATACATGACACTTCAGCAAATATAGTTCATTTTGACTTTAATAATATCTGATTTGGGTTTCTGCAATAGTCCTTAAACTTTTGCATCTTCCCACATCCCCAGAATCAAAGACATATGCAGGAAGCAAAGTCCTTTGCCAGGGCCCTTGCGAGCAATGTGCAAGAAGCCTCAGAAGTCTCTGAGCCATTGCCCTTCACATTCTCATCTGTTCCAAGGCCTTTGGCATTGTTAATACTATATGCTCATGTTTCCCTTTAATTATCCAGTTGAGGTGACCTGTATCTCTGCTCACCCCAATGACCTATCTCCCATTCAGTCTCTTGAGATGTCTACCACAAGGCTTTGCATAGTTGCAACTAGTCATGATGATAGTAACATTTGATTCCCAACCCTCCCCCCCACCCCTCCCCCTCACCTCACTGCCCTGGAATCATTTTTTTATCTCACCACTATTACCCTTCAACCCTCCCCCATCAACCTCTGTCCCTTACAAGTAAATGTAGAAGTCCCCTCCTCTCAACAATCCCACTTCTATTATGATAGATGTGCCATCCCTCATCCTTATGCCCTGAAGCCTTGTTACTTTCAGCACCACCTCCAGAAGTCTTCATTTCATGGATTGAGAACTGGCTCGGTAATAGGAGACAGGGGGTAGTTGTGGAGGGGACTTTGTCCGGCTGGAGGCCAGTGACCAGTGGTGTGCCGCAGAGCTCAGTACTGGGACCTCTCCTCTTTGTAGTCTACATAAATGACTTGGAAGAGAGCGTAGGTGGTGTGATCAGCAAGTTTGCTGATGACACCAAGATGGCAGGGTTGGCGGGTACCAAAGTGGATTGTGAGGTGATACAACAGGATATAGATAGGTTGGTGCATTGGGCAGATAGGTGGCAGATGGAATTTAATCCTGACAAATGCGAGGTGATGCATTTTGGAAGGAATAATGCAGAGAGGAGTTATGTGATTAAAGGTAGACAAATTAGGAGTATAGAAACACAGAGGGACCTGGGAGTGCAGGTTCACAAATCCATGAAGGTTGCGACACAAGTGGAGAATGTTGTCAGGAAGGCTTATGGAATGCTAGCCTTTATAGGAAGAGGTATAGAGTTTAAAAGCTGCCGTCTAATGCTTCAGTTGTATAGAACGTTGGTTAGACCGCATTTGGAGTACTGCGTCCAGTTCTGGTCACCTTACTACCGGAAGGACGTGGAGGCTCTGGAAAGGGTGCAGAGGAGGTTTACCAGGATGTTGCCTGGCATGGAGGGGCTGGGTTACGAGGAAAGGTTGAAGAAATTGGGACTATTCTCCTTGGAAAGACGGAGATTGAGGGGGGACATGATAGAGGTATATAAGATACTGAAGGGAATAGACAGAGTCAATAGTGAGAGACTGCTCCCTAGATTGGTTACAAATACAAGAGGACATGATTCAAGGGTGAGGGGGGAGAGATATAATTTGGATATGAGAGGAAGGTTCTTTACGCAGAGAGTTGTGGGGGTATGGAACGTGCTACCGAGTAGGGTGGTGGAGGCGGGAACGTTGGACTCGTTTAAGGTTCAGTTAGATAGGCACATGAGTGAAACGAGGATTGAGGGTTATGGTAGGGGTTATTAAATAAGGGTTAGAACCTCGGGAGACACCAGAAAGGCAGGCTTGTGATTAACGTTTTTGTCTTTTATTCCGCCGGTGGAGGTCCACCTTGTTGTCAAACGAGGGGCATGCACACGGTGGGTCGTGCGTGGGCTACTCTTGGAGGTTCCGGGAGTGGCCTAGTACTTCGTGTCGGTGTGTGTGCTTGATCCTGGACCGGTAGACGGGCGCCGCAACAGCTCGGTGACTAGCACTGCTAGCTGTGCAGATACATGGATTTGGGCCTGTGTCTGTGGGAGTTTGTGCATTCTCCCTGTGGTTGCGTGGGTTTCCTCCGGGCGCTCCGGTTTCCTCCCACACCCCAAAGATGTGCTCTTAGGCTGATTGGTTTTACCAAATTGACACTATTCTCCCCTGAATCTGGCTAAGTCAGGGGTTCTATTCGTAGACACGCAGGGTAGAATAGGTGTAGGGTGATGCGGCGGTGCGGGCTTGTTGGGCCGAAGGGCCTGTTTCCCGTGCTGGGTTGTTCTTTGTTCTTTGTTCTTTGTACAACACAGTCACATCCTCCCCTCCCACCTTAATGCTTCCACCGCCTCTTTTAACAGTCACCATCCCCTCTTACTAGCGGGACTCTCAAAATGTCCCCCACCCCAGGATCCTCCATTCACTGCTCGCTCTGAATCCTTTCCCATCGGTGGTCCCTCCCATGTTCATTCACAAAAAAGAAAAATCGTCAAGTCAGCCACCGGCAGGCGGGCTGGTGTTTTGCGGTGGATAAAGACAAACTCCTTCCCCTTCCCAAATATGAGGGAAATCCAGTGGTGTCCAATATAATAAATTGGAGCCTATATCAGCATCCCACTCATCCTGATAACAAAAGGAAACCTTGGAAAGAAAGGACCAGGATAAGACTATTGACACAAAATATATACACTCACATGCAGGATATCAGGAACATAGCCATATAACCACATAGGAGAAACTGAGGTAATGAAGAGCCCTGGTATCTGGGCTCACACTCAGGCAAACAACAGAATCCCACCCATTTTCTCCCATCAAGGAAACCCTAGCACAACAGGAGGAGGAGTGCCAACATCTGCAGTCAGCGTATCTCAGGGGAAGACAAGAATCTCCTCCTTCCAGCAGGCTGATGTGCTCACAGAAACAGAAGATGCTGGAAAATGTTAACAGCTCTGATGATGCTGTCAGACCTGCTAAGACTTTCCAACATTTTTTGATTTTTGTTTCAGATTCCAGCATCCTTAGTATTTTGCTCTTATATTAGGATGATGTGCTCACCGTACATTCCAGGAGCCAAACTACCAAGTAGTCTTCACAGCTGAGAAAAATATAGGGAACTAATACAAAAAAGTTAGACAACCAAGGGTTCCCTGACCATGCTCAGGTGTGCATCAGTGAGTATTTTCTCCAACTCCAGCTATGCTGGTGGCACCAATGACAATAAAACTCACTCTTTTCTAGAAAGTATGATCTGTCTGTACATTCACAGGAGACCAACAAGGATCCTTTAACCCCAAACTAACAAAGAAAAAGAAAAACTCAATACCGCTGGTTCTAAAAAGTGGTTTCCCCTCCCACTATCAGGACTTATAAGGTCATTTTATACCACCTTTAAACCAAATCACTTACCCACCACCCTGCTGTGGTGTCAATTGTATTACCCATAATTAAAGTAAAGGATGATATATATAATAAACCTCCATTACAAATGCCAGGATTACAAGATGAAAAAATACAGATATATATTGCATAACCCTGATGCCATACAACAAATCTAGCATGCTCCCCAATAGAATGAAGGAGACCCATTAACTGCCCACAAGCAACAAAAGTTTCTTCATATTACAAACACTAGAACTTGGGAATTTGACACAGGGTTAGAAGCAAAGTGGGGAGACCCCCTTACTCACGCCACTCTCTTGGTGCCACATGGTAAGACCAAGATCGAATATAAGCAATAACACATTTTAAACTAAGGTCTCCCTCATTTCACTGCCAGAGCATACCTGTGGTGAATTCCATTATTAATAAATGGATATCACTGGATTTCAAAGAATAACAAGATAATAGGTGACAAAAGCTTCAATGCATGAATATGATAAAAGACAATGTTACACAATCAGCATTTTAATCACGAGGCGATTAGTTCAGAATTAATGATGAACCACAGGACACAATAGCCATCGATGGAGCTTGAAAAGGCCAAAGCCTTGGCAGGATTGTTTAGCAACATCAAGGACCCATTTGTAGTTTCACTGAAGCCTCTACACCTTTATTGCGTCAACGCCCAGATGCCCCAATAAAAAAAAAATCTAGGCCCTGGCACGTGGTGAGTTCCAACACATCTGGTCATCTCCAGCATCCTCCCACGCCCCTCTCCCCCCATCCCGATACCACGGGGTTCCGCAATCAATCACCACCCTCCCACTGTTTGCTGTCCCATAGTGGCAGCAGTCCTCCCTCCCCCACGTCCCACGATGAGCACTGTTGCAGAGTGGCAGCGGACCCCCTCCCTCTCACTAATTGCTGATGCAGGTCAAGTCCAGCCCCCTCAGGCCTTGCCCACTTGGCTCCGCCTGATGCTAACCTGGCAGATCCAGAATGCCACTGCCCAAAGGATACTCCCCTCTTTCCCTGACCTCTAGGAAGCCTCAATGGCTTCCAGTTTTACCAGCAAGGCCATCACCTCTGGTCCATGTTGATGAACCTCCTTTGGTGAGGCCGCAGAGGCAAGTGAGCACGGATGATTCCATCTCATTTCAACATTACAATCAGCCTTGCGCCCTATTTGAGGCTCCGTCCATCAGCTGGCAGAGCGAGAAAGTAAATTTGCACCTGTCATCTCGATGCCTACAATATCACCAGAGTGTGAGCCCATTCACCAGCTAAACTGCCACTACGAACAATTCTCCGTCCCAGCTGTCTCCGACTGTCTTGATCAAATCAGGATTTGCTTGACTTTACTTGGCTTGCATCACCTAAACTTAACCAGAATCCTTCAGGAATATAGCACAGAGTATACTGTCCGGGATCAGATAATTTTAGGTTTTGCATCCAGACAAATAAAAAGACAAGTAGCTCCTGAGCTCACAAAAACACAGCCATTCTCACATTTACATCTCATGACCCCTCTCCAATGGGTTTTTACAATAATCAACAATAGATTCAGGTCATCATTCAACTATTAATTCTAGATTTGTTTTTATTGAATTTAAATTTCACCATTTGCTGTGATGGAATTCCAACCCAGGTTCCCAGTGAATTAGTTTGGGCCTCTAGACCAGTGGCACAGTGGTTAGCATTGCAACCTCACAGTGCTAGGGAACCAGTTCAATTCCCGGCTTGGGTCACTGTTTGTGTGGGCTTGGCACATTCTTCCCGTACCTGCGTGAATTTCTTCCGGGTGCTCAGGTTTCTTCCCAGAGTCCCAAAGATGTGCTGGTTAGGTACATTGACCATGCTAAATTCTCCCTCAATATACCCTAACAGGCACCACAGTGTGGCGACTAGGGGATTTTCACAGTAACTTCATTACAGTGTTAATGTAATCCTAGTCGTGACACTAATAAATAAATAATCTAAATTATTAGTCTAGTGACCATGACACCATCATCTTTGGGAGCTGTCCCAAGCCACCTTAAGGTAAGTGCTGACATTTACATCCATGTTGGCCCAGTTGTATTGTGGACTGGCATGAGTTCCCGCTGATGCTGTAGATGATCTAGCATGGGGGTGTGATTCCTGTCAGCCCGTCACCTGCATCCCATTAGCAGGATTCAAATCGATTTCATGGAGGCCTCTGGGGTGGGAATTGCAACCGGCATTGTTATGAGTGGGAGATCCTGCTATTTTTCTTGAGCTCCTGCCACATTGTCCTGTTTGCCTGCTGTTAAACCTGTCACATTGGGGGTGGGGCGGGGGGGTAATGTATACTCAAAATTCCACTCTATTTATTAATGAAACCGTACAATATTGCATGCACGGGTCAACTAATCACCTCTGTGCATTTCTTTAGCATCTGTCTTCTATATGCCTTGCCTGTTCTAGTGCTGCAACATAGTGCTACCCCTGCCAACTGACTTTCAGTGGATAAGATGCAGATGACCTTGGGAGGATTACCTCCAAGAGCTCTGGCACTAGGAAGCTTGGCTTGGGATTGCATCATCGCATCATAGAGGCATCAGTCTGTGTTGGCAAGCTGACAGTCATCCTGAGGGATGACAATTGGTTTGTGCCTTTAGAACAACTACCAACTTCCTCCGGAGTGACAGATCAATAATCCTAGTAATGCGTTGGAGTACAGATTGCTGAACTGCTGAGATCTTGCAAACTCATTTTAACATTGGCTACAGTGGCAATAGGCTAAGCGTGTATGGCAGCAAGTTAAGCTTGCATAATTTCACTGGGGCTCCCACAGCAATACTCGGATCTCTTGTAGAAGCTACATGTGATGCAGTGGAAATGTGATGTCAAAGCCACCTGACACTAGGCATCAAGGTTAGATCTGTTGGGCCTGTATGGGTTCACATGAAGTTGGTCACCACTTTCACTCTGGAGATGATGGGCTCCAAGCTCTGCACAAAGTCCTGTGCGAAGTTGGTGCCAAACTTTTCCATTCTCCCTGCTATGGACAGGAAGGTTTTCAGGCAGACAATTAGGGATGGGCAATAAATGCTTCCCTGGCACATGAATGAATGAAAATTAAGCAGTCCATATCCAAACGAAGCAAAGCCTGGATAATATCCAGACTCTAACTGACAAGTGGCAAGTAACTTTTGTGCCACACAACTGCCAGACAATAACCATTGATCTTCAATGGTATTATGATCGCTGAATCCCCTACGATCAATATCTTGGAGTTACCATTAACCAGAAACTGAACTGGACTAGCCATAATGTAGCTACAAGAGCAGTTCACAGGCTTGGAATCCTTTGGTGAGTAACACACACCCCACCCGCCCCTGACTTCCCAAAGCCTGCCCACCATCTACAAGGCAAAAGTTAGGAGTGTAACTGAACAATCTCCATGAGTGCAGCTCCAACAACACTCAAGCAATTTGATATTATCCAAGACAAAGCAGCCCACTTGATTGACCGTCCACAAATGTTAACTGCCTCCACCACCAGTGTACAGTGGCAGCATTGTATACCATCTGCAAAATCTCCTGAGACAGCAGCTTCAAAAACCACAACCTCTACTATCTAGAAGAACAAGGGTAGCAGACACATGGGAGCACTACTATCTGGAAATTCCCCTCCAAGCCACTCACTATCTGGACATGGAAATATATTGCTCTTCCTTCACTGTTGCTGGGTAAAAATCCTGGAACTTTCTAATAATATTCTGGATATGCCAACATCAGCAGTTCTAAAAGGCAGCCCACCACCACCTTCTTAAGGGACAATAGGGATGGGCAACAAATACTGACCTAGCATGGATGAAGCTTTCAAAAAGACTCGCAATGGACCAAGCACTTCAGTAAACATGTCCATCAACCTTCTTCTGTAGGCCACTACATCCAAGTGCTCATCTGAATTCTCCAAAGCAAAACTTGTGTATCACCTCATTCTCTCGCAAGTTGGTATCTGTGCTACTGTTATCCTTGGTCATGTTTGCAAGCTATTTAAACGTTGTTTAAATTTATTATAGAATTTGGTTGTATTTTGATCACTATATCTCAGTAGGCCTTTTACTATGTGATTACTAATTACACCCCCCCACCCCCCACAAATCACATATACCATCCTGGAAAAATATTGCTGTTTCTTCACTGTCACTGGGCCAAAATCTTAGAATCCCTTCCTAACAAAAATACCACACGGACTGCAGCAGTTGAAAGAGGCAGCTCAAAGCCCACCTCTCAAGGATTATTGGGAATGAGCATTATGTGCTGGCCTTGTCCATTATATTATCAATTTTAGTGAATAGCATCCTCCGAGGATGAGTGAGCTTTGTCATTGTTTGTTTCGTGTCCTGCTACAGTCAGGTCAACTAACCAATTTTAAGAGTAAGCTTCATTTCAGCATTCATATCACCTGGAACCTGGCATGTCATGCAATTGATTTACAGCAGCAACATTGTTTCGGGACTGTTGAAGCTGTTTTTTATTGTCAACAGCACTGTCATCAGTTAAAGTGTGTGTCAGAATCAGGGCAGTCCCATTTATGTAATGATCAACTACATTATCAGACTATGTGTATACTCTATTGATGCATTGAGTTTTAGTAGGTAGGCTTCAGTAATTTCAAGAAATGTGAGTTTGTTGTCACTGAAAGTCCATTGCAATTTGACAATCTGTTTTTAAACTTTGTTCTTCATCAATAGACTGAGATCGGAAAACTAAAGAAAGCAATCAAAGATGCACTGGTACAGCGAACAAAAATTCAGGTAAATAACCCTATGATATTCTCATAAGATAAGACTGAACATGGATGTCTTTAATGCCTGCCAAAATAAATATCTCTTTACCTGCACTGAGGTACAATGAGACCATATATCAAGAATAACCAGATAACACACAAATGAATCATGCACCTTTAATTACCAGTCTCACTAAGGCTGCTAGACCCAAATGAGAGGGCTGTGGGGCCTGGTTATAGCATTCGGGGTGAGGTTGCAGGGGAGGGGAGAGTGGTGTAGGAGGTGGGGGGACCCCTCCACTGTGTTTAAGGGACGCCAAAGGATGTTCCTGACATCTGCCCACAGCTACAGGGCTGTTCACCTGACATTGGCCTCCTGCTGCAGTAGGTAAAATTGCAGCAGGGATGAAATGAGGCACTTAAGTCGTGACAGATTGCCTGCATCTCCCTCTTGCCCCTTGTAAAATAGAAGGTGGGGCATGGACAGGTTGGAAGGTACAGTAAGAACTCTCACAACACCAGGTTAAATTCCAAAGTTGGACTTTAACTTGGTGTAGTGAGAGTTCTTACTGTGTTTATCCCAGTCCAACGCTGGCATCTCCACATCAGGTAGGAAAGTGACAGGAAAGCTAAACTTTGCATTCCATTAACCCACATGCCCTCAAACACTCTAGCAGGCAATCAGAAAATCCAGCCCATTTTAGCACTTTGTATTGTTGTCCTTCTGAAATCACTGATTGATGCATTGAGCTTAAATGTTAAAAATAGTATTTTGAAATTGAATATTTCACCAGTGTATTTCGCTCTAACTGTGCAATGATGCTGTTTTCTAAATGCAGGCCAAAGTTAAATCGGAGACTGACGAACTGCTTCGCATTAGAGGCAATGCCGACAATAAGAAAAATAGTATTTTAAAGAAGGTTACACAAGCTGAGAAAATTGTTGAGGATATTGAAGCCAAGTTTAAACAATATGAAGCCGTACACCGGACCCACAATAAAGTAAGTTTCTTAGAGGATTTTAGTTAACATTATTTGATAATTCAGAGGGGGTAAACATTCAATTGAATCTATACAAATGAAACATTTTATAATTTCATAGAAATCACTTTAAATTTTGCTGCAAGAATCTCATAAGTTTTGGAGTTCACAGTGATTTCATATGACCTTTATTTCTTTGAAAATAACAGTTTTGTTCTAAAAGAAAATCCAAATGGGTTTCAGTTGACAAAAAGTGTGTTGAAGTGATCATATTACATAAAGCAGTAAATGTACCTGGAGCAGTTTGCCAAACTTTTTCCCACTGTGACCTCATTTTAACACCAGAAAGTTGCTTTGACTCCTGAGTGAGCTATTGGTGCGGGAGTGTATAGGGGTGTGTGTTGAGCTGAGAGAGCTAAATGAGGAGATGTAGGTCCGAGCTACAGGCAGAGCTACTGGGGGTAAAGGGTTGATCTACTGGGAGAAAAGGAAGAGGCAGAGTTTTTGGGGAGAGGGAAGGGGCTGATCTGTTGCAGGGAAGGTAAAATGCAGAGCTGTTGTGACGTAATGGGTTGATCTATTCAGTGAGAGGGAATGGGCAGAACTGTTGGGGAAGAGAAAAGGGGCTGATCTGTTGGGGGGGCTGGGGGGGGCGGGGGGAGGAGGCACCCATACATGTCATCAGGCCACACAGCTAATGCCAAGGCTCACCCACTGAGTAAATATTCCGCAGGTGCTATTGTGGCCTGGGAGATGAAGGAGCTTTTAACTCATGTACAGTTTAGGCACTCCTGATGTGCAATGTAATCTGTCAAACTGGACTCAGTCTGTTGCTTGTTTCTTGAGACAGGAAATATATTTATAGGCTGTACTCCTGTATCAATATACAGAACCAAGTAATCCCATAACATGATTTTTTTTAAGTAATGCTCTGATGTCAGTGACAGATGTTGATGGTCCCCCAAAGTGGCAAGAACAACAAAAATTGTGGCAGTGAAGTCATTAGTCACTTTGAGTCTTGGAAGGCGTGGTAAAAGTCATATGTCACAGTGCAGTGTCGCACATTTCACAATTTAAAAAGTGACAGAATGGCTGTTTGCCAACCTAGAATAATTACGGTAGTTAAAAATAAAGTGTACATGTAAGCTGCGATCTTCTTCTAACTTCGAGAATGTCACTGTTATGCAACGTTGAAAGCTACTGACAGGTGTAGTGAATAAATATTGGTCAGTTATATAAACATATTAATTACCATTGACGCTAATTTTAATGTAATAAAGTGTACAGAACTGTGTATCAAAATTTAAAAATGTGCCTTAGACCATACAGCCAAAATAGGCCAACAACATCTTGTGTTATTTAATTCATCTTTTTTTAATTGAGAAAACTATTTAAGAGACAAAACAGCCCCATCCGCCATGGGAATTGGAGTGAGTGAGGGACAGAGAATGGAAAGGTCCATTGACCTCGAGCAGGATCCTACAGTTTCGGGGCGTAAAATCCCTCCCAACATGTTGCAAGTTGTTATTTATAATATATCAATATTAAGGTGAGATGAAATGAAGAACTTAATCAATGTTGCAGAGCCGAATGATTTCCAACATCACAATAGCTGCATCTATTTGCACCATTGTGGTTATACTTATCTACAAGTTTACGGGAGAATTCCCTGGGCCATTCTGCCAAGAAGAATAAGTCATTCTATCTCCTTTGCCATGACAATCATGGTGAGGAATAGGATAATGATGCCCAGGCTACACAGGAACTCTGACCATGATTCTGCCCATGTTCTTCTGCCCCCAACCCCTTTGTTGTCTCCTCTGTATACTTGCTTTTTAACATGCACGTATCTTCTCACATTCTTGCACCTGGGGTAGGGTGAAATTGGTTGTATTTGTAATTAGCAAACTTTGAGGAAGAGCTATAGAATAGATAAGTGGTTTAAAATATGGTGCCTTCTCAGAGCAGGAGAAATTCCCTCATGGATACTCATCTGCAGAGAAAGATGTTTGAGCAATACCACATATGTGTGCGTCTCAGATTAGTCTCCAATGTGTTGCAACTGACAGCTATGATTCTGGAATCAATGTTATTGAAGCAATATTAGAAAATATTTTCCTTTATTGATAGATGAACAGACAGTTGTTTCTCTGACCATAAACTTCAGAATGGATGTTGCCTCCCTGGTGCTAGGGACAAGAATATCAGAGAGTGGCTGCAGGAAATTCTTCTTGCAGTAGGGCGGCGTGGTAGTACAGTGGTTAGCACTGCTGCTTCACAGCTCCAGGGTCCTGGGTTCGATTCCTGGCTTGGGTCACTGTCTGTGTGGAGTTTGCATACTCTCCTCATGTCTGCGTGGGTTTCCTCCGGGTACTCCTGTTTCCTCCCACAGTCCAAAGATGTGTGGGTTAGGTTGATTGGCCATGCTAAGAAATTGCCCCTCGTGTCCAGGAATGGGTAGGCTAGAGGGATTAGTGGGTAGGATATGGGAGTAGGGCCTGGGTGGGATTGTGTTCTGTGCAGACTCGATGGGCCGAAGGGCCTCTTTCTGCACTGTAGGGTTTCTATGATTCTCTGTAGGTGGGTGAATAGCCAGAGGTTGTGGTCAAATTGGTACCAATGACTTGAAAAAGAAAAGGGATAAGGTCTTGAGAACAAATATTAGGGAAGAAGATTTAAAAGCAGGACCCCTGAAGCAGTAATCTCAGGAATACTTCCAGTCCATCATGCCAGTGAGCATGGAAATAGGAAAATTGAGCACTTGAATACATGGCTAGAGAACTGGTATAGGAGGGAGCCATCAGATTTCTGATATGTTGGACTGGTTTTGGGACAAATGGGATCTGTGTAAGATGGACAGGTTGCATCTTAGGAGGGCTGAGCCTAAATCCTTACGGAGATTTACTAGTGCTGTTGGGGAGGGTTAAACTAATTGGCACAGGGATGGGAACCTGAGAGGGAGCTTAGATTTGAAGGAGGTAAAACAAGTGAAAGGAAATAGAAAAGTAGAAAACAATAATAGAAGACAGATGAAACAGGGACAAGTAACAGATAGGACCAGAATAGCAAATTATGTTAAAAAAGAATAATTAGAAGCACTCTATCTGAATGCATATAGCATCCATAAAATGAGGTAAATGGGTATGATTTAATTGCCATAAGAGAGACATGGCTAAAGACTGACCAAGATTGAGAACTGTATATCCAAGGATATTCAGCATTTAAGAGGAATAGGCCAAATGGAAAATGATGGTTGGGTAGCCACCTTATTGTGAATAAGAGACAAATGCAGTATGTTAGTAAGAGAGGGTCTTAAATTATTCAAGGTTTAGAATCAGTTTGGGTGGAGCTAAGAAATCACAAGGGACAGCAAAGATTGGTGGGAGTTGTTTATAGGTCACCAAACTGTAGTGCTAATGTTGGGCACAGTATAAATCAGGAAATTAGAGATGCGTATAATGTTTGTAACACAGCAATGAAGGGTGATTTCAATTTACACATAGACTGGATTAACTAAATCAGCAGAAATCAATTCTCTGGAGATAGAATTCCTGGAGAGTGTACAAGATGGGTTTCTGAAGCTATTCATTGAAGAGCCAACAAAGAATCAGGCTATTTTGGATTTATTGTTTTGGAATGGGAAGGGGCTATTCATAACCTTGCTGTAAGGAGCCTTTGGAAAATAGTGACTGTAATATGATAGAATTTTGCATGAAGTTTGAATGCTGTATAATTAAAACCCAAAGAAAGGAAGTAATGAAGATGTGAGAGGCTAGTTGGCTGTGACAGATGGGAAAAAACACAGTAAAACATTTGACAGTAGACAGACACGCAGTATTTAGAGAGATTCTTACATTGCCTACAACAGGTATACATTCCTCTAAGGCACAAACGCCAAAAATAAATAAAACAATAGGTAGTATTTAAAAGATAGGTCAACCAGCGGACAATATGTCTCTATCTGATACAGGCTTCCAAGCATCAGAGAGACATTCCAGCTGAATTGCAGGAGCCCCTCATTTTCATAAAAAAACAGGGGCATAATAAACTTTGTGTACAGGATGTGTGCTGGTTCTGAATATTACAGTAATATGTAGTACTCTGGATGAATGAAAGCTTGGCCAAACCTCAGGCGTTGCAACTCCACATTAAGGCAATTACTGCCTGATGCATGATAGCCTCTGGATGTCATGCATTACGTCATCAATCCTTATGAATAATTTATTTTTAAAAACTTGGACAAAGGCACTAAGAAAAAACGGGCCGGACCTTCTGGTCAAAACAACAGCAAATGCTGAGACATCTACCCCTTTTGAGTTTCATAATGTCAGCAGAAATTCCTGGGAGCTGATTTATACCTGGAACATGGAACCTCAGGTACACCAGAAATGACTCCATGGGAGCCCCCAGGAATATGTAAACACGATCTGTTTACTTATACCTGTTAATAAAAGCAAAATACTATGAATGCTGGAAATCTGAAATAAACACAGAAAATGCTAGATAATTTCAGGAGGTCTGGCTGCATCTGTGGAGAAAAATAGAAGGATCATTTAGATCCAAAATGTTAACTTTGTTTCTCTTTATAGATTGCCAGACCTGCTGAGTTTATTCAGCAATTTCTGTTTTCATGCCTTATGCCTGTGCTGTTTTTATACTGATTTACTTAGAGAAGTTCCTTGTATGTGTAAATCCTGTGCAGTAGTGCAATTCCAAGTAAATAAGGTGGAATATCAAAGCACTCCAGCATTCATGGCAACTCCAATATTGCTCAATTCCTCCTCCTCCCACCACACCCCTGACAATGTTCATTCTTCCTGACAATCCTCACTCTCCCTGAAGACATAGACACAGCTCACATCCTCCCTACACCACAGATAACACTCACCACCCCAGTGGCCCAGAAAATGCCCATCCCTCTAACATTTTCACTCCCTCGTTCTACACATCCAACACTGCTCGCCTGCCCACAACACAAAAATAATGAAGGGCTTTGCTGAAATTGTACATCATTGCTGGATCCAGACTAAAACCTGGACAGGAAGATTTGAAAACTCCAGTGTAATAAGAACATAAGAACATAAGAAATAGGAGCAGGAGTAGGCCATCTAGCCCTTCGAGCCTGCCCCGCCATTCAATAAGACCATGGCTGTTCTGTCGTGGCTCAGTTCCACATTCCCGCCCTCGCCCCATAACCCTTAATCCCCTCGCTTATCAAAAACCCATCAACCCGCGTCTTAAAAATATTTAGCGAGGCAGCCTCCACCACTTCAACGGGCAGAGAATTCCAGAGATTCACCACCCTTTGAGTGAAGAAGTTCCACCTCAACTCCGTTCTAAACCGCCCCCCCTTTATCTTGAGGCTGTGCCCCCTAGTCCTACTGTCCTTTCTGAGCAGGAAGAGTCTCTCCACCTCTATCCTATCCACCCCATTCATCATCTTATATGTCTCAATGAGATCTCCCCTCATTCTTCTAAACTCTAACAAGTACACACCTAGTTTATTCAGCCTCTCCTCATAGCTCAACCCCCTCAACTCCGGTATCAGCCTAGTAAACCTCCTCTGCACTCCCTCCAAGGCCAAAATATCCTTGCGTAAGTGTGGCGACCAAAACTGCACACAGTACTCCAGCTGTGGCCTCACCAATGCCCTATACAGCTGCAGCAAGACCTCCCTACTTTTATATTCAATCCCCCTCGCTATGAAGGCCAGCATCCCATTAGCCTTCCTGACCACCTGCTGCACCTGCAGGCTGGGTTTTTGCGACTCATGCACAAGGACCCCGAGGTCCCTCTGCACCGTCGCCTGCTGCAGTTTTTCGCCACGTAAGTAATAGTCCTTCCTACCATTCTTCCTACCAAAGTGGGCCACCTCGCACTTGCCAACATTAAATTCCATTTGCCATTTCCTGGCCCATTCACCCAGCCTATCTAGATCCTTCTGCAGATTCTCCACACCCTCCGCGCAATTTGCCGTTCCACCAATTTTGGTGTCATCAGCAAATTTCGACATCATACACTCGGTTCCCTCCTCCAGATCATCTATATAAATGGTGAATAGCTGAGGCCCCAGCACCAATCCCTGGGGCACTCCACTAGTCACCAACCGCCAATCCGAATAGCACCCATTAACCCCCACTCTCTGCCTCCTATTTGACAACCAATCCTCTATCCACGCTAACACCCTACCCCCAACACCATGCCCCCTTACCTTCTGCAATAACCTCTTGTGAGGCACCTTGTCAAACGCCTTCTGAAAATACAAAGGTAAGAGCACAGCTTTAATTAAGATCAGCGGTACGCGCTCACACTCTGCCACTGCCTGGAAAATCAGGGTCAATACTTTATTTGTACCCTTTAACATTAGATAAAATAATTTTATTGAAAGACACAAAACTGTAATTTCCAAAAATTGAATTCAAATTTACTATGTTTTAGAAACCTAGGGTGGAACTTTTCAGCCTTGCTCATCCTGAAATTGTAAACCTCACCTAAGGTCAAGAGACCTTACCATGGTCCACCCCTCACCCACTCCAATTCCTGTGGCGGGCAAGACGGTAACATTCCAAACAATAAATCTCATTTATCTTTTGAAGTGCATTTCCATGACTGCAGGAGCAAGTAGTGCCTGCATAACAATACAAAATTAAACACCCTTGGATAACTAGTTTACTTTTTCTGCCATTTCTTCTAGTCATTTTTGAAGTTGAATGAGAAACTAAATGGATTCAAAGAAAAACAAAACGTGAAAATTGAAAATCTACAGGAAACAAAGATGGACTCACAAAATCAGTTGATAGATGGTCAGGTAATTTTTATGTGCTGCACCTATATATGCATGCCACTTGCCACAGTGCTCAGTAGATGGCATCATTACATGAATGATGTTTACTTGTAAGATTATAGCTTAGTCATATCCTGAAACAATCGTTTCCACTAAATACAGAATAATTTTTTATTATTACTTAGTAATATAATTTATGAATGTAGCCTTGTGAGGAAAATACAAATGCTAATTGTAGGATGAAACTAATGCATTGCAATTAATTTAGAATCTACAAAGCAAAATGGGCACATAATTTGCACTGGTGAGTTGCTGGTTTTTGGTGACTTTAAGAAGGCTGAAAATTACATTGTGTTACATAAATATGGGACAGTGGTCGCAGTGCCACTTGCTCAGCAACATGAGTAGAACACTAGTGGAAGAGCCAGAAAAGGGAAGAAGTGCAAGTTTATCTATAGCAGGTAAACTTCAGCAGTTCAAGAAGGTAGCTCATCACCACCTTCTCAAACACAGTTAAGCACGTGCAACAAATGCTAGCTTAGACAGCAACACTCACATCGCACAGAAAAACATTTAAACAAGAGGCTCTGTGTAGATGTCATGAACCAGAAAGAGTCTTTCAGGAATCCCAGTCTTACATGACAATGGGCCATGAGCAAAACCTCAGGAGGCTTTGTTTCACAAAGGACATAGTGAGAGAGCTGTGTCACCTTCTTCACTATGACTCTGAAGCTCAAACTAGATGAAGAGGGCCCTCACAACATCTGTGAAGATCACAACCTCTTTACATTCTAAGCAGCAAAATTCTGCCATGTGGGAGCAGCTGACATCAGCAAAGTGTTGCAGTTTGCTGTGCACAGAAGCAACAGAAAGCTGACATAGACATTTAATAGAACGAGAAGGGACTTTGCCATCTTCCCCATAAACAATGAAGATCAAGATGAATTAATATTTGTCAGGTCAATGGGCTTCTCAATAGTACAGAGCTCCATTGACAGCATGCACATGGCTCTGCTCTCGCCCATCAATTTGATTCAATTTTCCTATGCTTCCATTTTCTTCAGCTGTTCAGTCTTGAGATTTTTCTGCCCCACAATGGAAGTAGGGCCTCTTTCATAGCTTCCTCCTCTCTGACCAATGTGCTTAGGGTCATTTCACTGAAGTGGGGACTATGTATGGCCCGTGTGCCATTCTCCTTCAAAATGTCATCATCCAGCAACCTGCAGTGCTGCAGATTCCCTTTTATAGAGCTGTTGGAACATATTCGAGTTTACAACAGTTCTTATCTCTTAGCATGCACAGAGAACACCAGCAGCTTCATGGAGTCCCGTCAGTGGTATGACATTCATTAGCCACTTCATTATGAAAGAAATGAGATGGATACAGAAATTTTTGTGCCAAAATTTGACAGAATTCTGTTCCATAAAATTTGGGGAAAACAAATTTCCTGACCACTAAGTTCATATTTAAACTTTAAAGATGGCACCCTAATCTTTCTGGAGCTGGTGCTGCTGGCTGTACCAGGCCCTGCCCCACCAGTGACAGTGAAAACCACATTCCCAATGTTTTTTGCACAGAATGCACTAAAATCTACAGAAAAAACTTGGTCATACAGCTGGAGAGCTACACGCCCAACATTCTGTACTATTACCTAAAAGTCTGATTCAGCTCTTTTTACACGCAATCAACACCACTGGATATGTGAATTATACAGCATCAGTTTTTGACCCACTGACTTCCGTGAAGGAATATCTCTTTGGATTTTGATCCTGGATCATGTGAACCAATATTTATTTTCTCTGTTGTCTCTGTACTGCAAACACTTTTTTTTATATCCCTCTCTTTACTGTCTGGGTGCAGAGACGATGGCCAAGATTCTCTCATCCTGACCCGCAGCTTTTCTGGTGAGTCGGGGTGGGAGATGAGTGTCACTGGTCTTGTTCCAGGATTTGTGCATGCGCCGGGAATGCATGCACATCTCCCAGAATTAGAGGCCAGACCATGCTGGAAACTGGTGAGAAGGCAGGTAAGTAATTTGAATCTTTTTAAAATATGTTTTAAATGTATTTTAAATGTTGTTATTGGAAACTTAATGTTCCCAATTGAATCTCCCACACCACCAAGAGTACTTGATTCCGGAGGGGTTTAGAGTAGCTCCCCACGTTCGGGGAAGTAGTGGGAGATTGCGCTGGAATGAAGAGGGGGGCATGTGGGGCCCCCAGGGGGTCAGGTGGCAGAGAGACGGTGTCCCCTGGACATGGACACCCTTGTGGGCGGGGCCTAGAAGCCATCGGTGGGGGATCCCGCTGCCACTCTGCATTGGGATCGGTCTGGGATGGAGGGCAGGTGGGGAGTGGTCTGCTGGGGGTAAGTGGCCTGCCTCTGGGGGCAGGAGGGGGTCTGACCCCTGGGGGCTGGGGGCTGTTCAGCAGGGGATGGAGTCTGCCAGGGTGAGGGGGTGGGGGAATTGTCACTGCTTGGGGGTTGGGTAGACATCGAGGCGCTCTGGGACGGGAGGAGTCAAGGCTGTCTCGGGAATTGTTGGGGTTGCGATTGGGCTGTGGCGGGGAGGGGAGCTGGAGAACCAGTACTGTGGGGATCCTGGGCTGGCCAGTGATCGAGCTGGCCAGCAAACAGGGAATCTGACAGATCAGGGCCACTGCGCATGAGCAGAGTTCCAGAACTGTCAGACTCTGGTGTAAATAGGCCCCACCCCCCCGTGTTTTTAATGAGATTCATGACTGGGTGAATTGATTTCCGTACTGAGTAAAAATCTGACTCTCTCAGCCTCGAATATACTGAATGACCCAGTCTATATAGTTCTCTGTGGTAAAGAATTCCACAGGTTGTTTTAAAGCAGTTGGTTGCTTCAGCTTCAAATGGGATTGTGGGTCTCCAGTAGACTGTGGAGGAAGGAAGTTTTTTGGAACTCCTTGTCACACTTCAGGTCTGATCATTTTAATGTCTCCTACTTCTTTGTGCAAATTCTGTTTATAGCCCATTTTCATTCACGTTGTTTATATTTCTCAGCATTTTAACAATAGGAACCAAAGCCACTTTCAGTTTTCCTTTCATCAATGAAGAAAAGTCTAGTTGTTCCTTCATAATTTCAGAGTGATCCTACACTTTCTTATATAAAGGGTGCTGCATTTTATTTCTAGTATTCAATCATAAAATTCTCCATCTGTCAAGCAAAAATGTTATGTTGCTGATTGTACCGATGTATTAATGCTGATAATTTTTGTTATTGCAGAAAGAATACTCGGACAGCTCCAATCAGCTTAATGACATCCGCAGGGAAATTGAGGCAAAACAGGGTATTTTTTCACAGAAGCAAAGCTTAAGAACTAGATTAACGAAAGATATTGAAAAATACAAAACTATCATTGAGGAACTAGAGTAAGAAATTATCAAATTATCCATTGATTATTTTACAATTGTAATTATATCTTAATTTTTCAGTTTATCAACGTCCAAAAGGGAACTTGTGTTAATTCTTAATTCCCACTTGAGTTGCAGTGAAAGGAAAGTACTCTGAATTTTTAATCAATACCTTAACTTTAAATTAAACTGGCACACTAAATCAGGAAAAGTCACTCAAAACTGTTCAATTCCACAGATTATTTACTGACAAAATATATATAATACAGCCTATAACTGTCTTCAATCCATTTTTTGGAGCCTGTTTGTGCATATGAATGCTCAAGTGATGGATGCCATTATATGGAAACTTAATGGGGAGTTTGCTCAGGCAAGTTTGCTTGTATGCAGGTGTTATAATACATTGAGTAAGCATCACAGTGGTCATATCCTGTCCACATTTGAGTTTCTGCAAGAAGGGAATAAATGTAAGTGGGGAGCCTCCCTGAACCAGGTCATTCTTTTTCTCCAGGTAGCAACTTTGATATTTCAGAGGGCACTAAACCACAGCTTATGCCATGACTTTACTACAGGATAGGGTGAGGTGGCAGGCCTCAAGTCTGTGTATGGCCCCATGGTTGCCAGTCTATGTTAGGCGAAACAGGTGTCAAACCCTGCGTTGTCAGTGTTATTATAAACCACACACCTACTGTCTAGCTAACTGAGCTAACCCATACCCCAATTGTGATTATTGAAAGAACAATAAAGACCTATTTTAAATCTCAATTCAGGATTTCCTGTTGGAATTCTTTTAACATATTTTCCCAAGATCTTGTCGACATTGGCCAGATCATATCCATTGAACTGAATTATCCCAGAAATCAGCAAAGTTAGATTTTGGGCAGAGAATATGGTGTTCAACCAGCTGATGGCAATGGTGGCGCTTAGTCAAAAACATTTGCAGGCACAGGTTCCATGCCATGTTGTTGGCAGTTGGTCGCACCAAAACCTGAGGGCTTCAGTGATTCGGGCGTCATATTTAAAGGCCACCCCTGCACACAGCTGGCACATTTTAAGTCTCAGGAAACCATTTGGAAGCTCTGGTTGCCAAAGCTAAGAAGCATACTGCCTCCCACAAGTGACTGCTGGATGCAGTGGAGTCCCATGGTGATATACTGTTCCCGTGCCCTGAACAAAAAGCTGGATCCAAGGTGACCAATACAACATGGGAGGTGGTGCCAGCTAACATCCTACAGAAGAGTACAGCCGTTCATAGAATAGAATAGAATCCCTTCAGTGTAGAAGGAGGCCATTCAATCCATCAAGTCTGCACCAACAACAATCCCACCCAGGTCCTATCCCTTTACCCCATGTATTTTCCCTGCTAGTCCTCCTGACAGGGATCTTGCAGTCCAAGGAAGGATCTGTCTTCCCTTCCTGATATCCACAACTCATTTGCAGTTCCAACTGCTGTGGAATGGCTGAACCCAGGGCCACATCATCTGACCAGGGCTCAGCAGAGTCCTGGGCTCCAGCATCACTCTGAATACCAGATCCTGCCTCTGCCTGCTGTGGATTATCAGCCATGAGGTGCTCACCAGTAAGTGACACAGAAGGCTGCCCACTAGTTATTCCCACCAAGGTGTAAGTATTTGCACTGATTATGGGTGTGGGTGACAGCTATGATGCCTGTTTGACGCTTGTCTCTGTGATACCTTCCTCAGAGCTGCTTGGGTCCATGTTTTCCAGAATGTATGAGGATGGTCTGGACCAGTTGACTGATTGACCTGCAAGGGAACGAGATGGCATTTGTGCAGGCTGGGGCATATTGATAAAAGAAAGTGAACTTAAGTGAGATTTGCGCCATGGCTGGATGTGTTGAGGTTTCCCACTTTTGTCTCTTGTCCTCACCTCACCCTCTGCACAGGTGCGGACCTGCCTCCTTGCTGGCCAGTTCAAGGGCTCTTTCCTCAAATGGGGTGAAGACCTTCAGATCAGGCTGCGTGTACTCACACCAGTTTGTCCTCTAATGAGACAGATGGTGAGAGTGTTGGCAGGGCTTACACCATGTCAGATGGTCAGAAGCTTGGCATGTGTGGGAGGTGGGAGGGATTGGGGAGCTGAGGAGGAGAGGAGCTACTGGGGGGATGATGTGGTGGGGGGGGGAAGTTGGCAGGGTGAGTTTTGGACTCTGTGAGGTGGTTTGAGGTGCGATCACGTGGCGGTGTGAAGGGTCTGTTAAGAGATATGGCTGGACACATGAGGAGGTCAACTTACCCTGGCTGCAGGAAGAAGTCATGATGTGGGTATGCCGGCGTTGGACTGGCGTAAACACAGTAAAAAGTCTGACAACACCAGGTTTTAGTCCAACCGATTTATTTGATAATAGACTCACAAGCTTTCGGGGTTAGTCCCTTCGTCAGGTGAATGGAGAGTTCTGGCCTCAGACAGAGCATATAAAGCACAGACAGTTTAGAGATTACTGATTAGAATGCGAATCCTTACACCCAACCTGCTGTTCAAGACCTGAAGTGGCTCACAATGTGAGTGGAAGGAGCACTGATCACAGGTTAAAGAGATGTGTATTGTCTCCAGACAGTACAGTAAGTGAGGCTTTGCAAACCCAGGCAAGTCACAGGGGTTACAGATAGTGCGACATGAACCCAAGAGGTTTGCAAAACCTCACTTACTGTACTGTCTGGAGACAATACACATCTTTTTAACCTGTGATCAGTGCTCCTTCCAGTCACATTGTCAGCCACTTCAGGTCTTGAACAGCAGGTTGGGTGTAAGGATTCACATTATAATCAGTAATCTCTAAACTGTCTGTGCTTTATATGCTCTGTCTGAGGCCAGAACTCTCCATTCACCTGACGAAGGGACTAACCCTGAAAGCTTGTGAGTCTATTATCAAATAAATCGGTTGGACTAAAACCTGGTGTTGTCAGACTTTTTACTGTGCAGGAAGAAGGTCATTCATTGTCTTCCAACACTGGATTGCCATCTTCTCATGTAGCTGGCATTCAATATCACTGGCACCACCTTCCATGTGGTTAGTCACCTTTTCGGCTGGCCATCTGCCTGTGCAAGAGTAAAGGGTGCCACTTCTCTGCTCCACCCCATCTACTATCTTGGGCAGGTCTCCCTCAGAGACACAGCAGATAAATGAGAACACCATCATTTGCAAGTTTCCCTCCAAGCCACTCACCATCCTGACTTGGAAATATATCGCCATTCCTTCGCCGTTGCTGGGTCAAAGTCCTGGAATTCCCTCCCTGATGGCATTGTGGGTCAAGCCCACAGCACATGGACTGCAGCGATTCAAGAAGGCAGCTCACCACCACCTTCTCAAGGGCAACTAGGAATGGGCAGTAAATGCTGGCCAGCCAGCGATACCCATGTCCCACAAATGAATTTTTTAAAAATCCCTAGGATATTGATACTGATCCCATTGAATGTCAAGGGAAGATAGTTGGGAGTTGTCTTGTTGGAGATCATCACTAACCTGGACTTAAGTGGCTTGAATGCAGCCTGCCATTTGTCAGCTCAAGCCTGGATGTTATCCAGGTCCTATTGTAGACTGTCTTGGGCTACTCCATCATTGGAGACGTCATAATAGTTTGCAGCTAATCTTCAGCCTTTTAGAAGGTTGCAATCTTTATCGAAGATAGTAATTTCTGGACTACTATCGGTGCCGTGTGCTAGTGAGAGAAGGAATAGGAAGATTAGGCAGATGAATGCGTGGCTTGAGAGCTGGTGCAGGGGGCAGGGAATTGGTTTTTGGATCATTGTGATCTCTTCTGGGGAAGGGCTGATCTGTTCAAGAGGAACGGGTTACACCTGAACTGGAGGGGGAGCAAGTAGCCTGGCGGGGAGATTTGCTAGAGACACTGGGAGGATTTAAACTAATTTGGCAGGGGGGTAGGACCCAAAACAATAGGGAGATAGAAGAGAAGGTTGAGGACAGCACATAAGTTAAAGTGAGCACATTAAGTAGTAAAGGTAGTGTTAGCAATCCTAGTACTAGACAGATCAGGCAAAAGCAAGTATGCGAGCAAGGGAAGTCTATATTAAACTGCATTTATTTCAATGCAAGAGCCCTGACAGGCAAGGCAATGAACGCAGGGCATGGATGGGTGTGTGGAACTGGGATATTATAGCAATTACTGAAACTTGGCTAAGGGAAGGACAGGACCGGCAGGTCAATGTTCCAGGGTACAGATGCTATAGGATGATAGAATAGGAAGTATTCTATCTATAGGAGGGGGAGATGCACTTTTGATTAAGGAAGGCATCACAGCAGAGGGGATATATCCGAGGGTTCGCCCACTGTGTCTGTATGGGTTGAATTGAGAAATAAGAGGGAAATCACTTTGATAGGGTTGTACTATAGGCTTCCAAATAGTCGGTGGGAAATTGAGGCGCAAATATGTAAGGGGATTACAGATAGCTCCAAGAAAAATGAGGTAATAGTAGGGGATTTTAACTTTCCCAACATTGACTAGGACAGTCATAGTATTAAAAGCTAGGATGGAAAGAAATTTGTTGAGTGTATTCAGGAGGAATTTCTCATTCAGTATGTTGCAGGCCTGACTAGAGAAGGGACAAAACTTGACCTCCTCTTGGGAAATAAGGAAGGACGGGTGATAGAGGTGTTAGTGAGGGATTATTTTGGGACCAGTGACCATAATTCCATTAGTTTTAAGGTAGCTTTGGAGAATAGTAGGTCTGGCCCAAAAGTTGGAATTCTAAATTGGAGCTGGTAAGTGGGAGACTTTCAAGAGTGTGTTAACCAAGTTTCAGGGTAAGCACGTTCCCCTTAGAGTGAAGAACAAGGCTGATGGAAGTAGGGAACTCTGGATGACTTGGGATAGCGAGGCCCTGGTCAAGAAGAAGAAGGAGACACATGACATACATAGGCAGCTGGAATCAAATGGATCCCTTGGTGAGTGTAGAGGGTGGAGGAGTAGAGTTAAGAGAGAAACCAGGAGGGCAGAAAGGGGACATGAGATTATTTTGGCAGATAAGGCAAAGGGAAATCCAAGGAGCTTCTACAAATACATAAACAGCAAAGGGGTAACTAGGGAGAAAGTAGGACCTCTTAAGGATCAACAAAGTCACCCAAGTGTGAATCCACAAGAGATGGGTGAGATCCTGAATGAATATTTCTCATCATTATTCACTGTTGAGAAAAGCATGGATGTTAGGGAACTTGGGGAAATATAGTGATGACTTGAGGAGTGTACATATAACAGAGAAAGAGGTGCTGGAGTCTTAAAGTGCAAGAAGGTAGATAAATCCTCAGGACCTAATGAGGTATAGCCCAGGACACTGGAAGGCTAGGGAGAAAATTGTGGGTCCCCTAGCAGAGATATTTGAATCAACGATAGTCACAGGTGAGGTGCCTGAAGATGGGAGGGTGGCAAATGTTGTGCCTTTGTTTAAAAAGGGCTGCAGAGAAAAGCCTGGGAACTACAGGCCAGTGAGCCTCACATCTATGGTGGGTAAGTTGTTGGAAGATATTTTGAGAGGCAGGTTCTACAGGCATTTAGACAGGCAAGGACTGATTAGTCAGCATGGCTTTGTGAGTGGAAAATCATATCTCACAAAATTTGATTGAGTTTTTTGAAGGGGTAATCAGTGCAGTTGATGTTGTCTACGTGTACTTTAGCAAGGCCTTTGACAAGGTACCACATGATAGGTTGTTGCATACGGTTAAATCTCATGGGATCCAGGGTGAGGTAGCCAAATGGATACAAAATTGGCATGATGATAGAAGACAGAGGGTGGTTGTAGAGGGTTGTTTTTCAAACTGGAGGCCTGTGACCAGTGGTGTGCCTCAGGGATCGGTGCTGGGTCCACTGTTAATTGTCATTTATATTAATGATTTGGATGAGATTTTAGGAGACATGGTTAGTAAGTTTGCAGATGACACCAAGATTGGTGGCATAGTGAAAGTGAAGAAAGTTATCTTAGATTGAAACGGGATCTTTGGGCCATTGGGCTGACGAATGGCAGATGGAGTTTAATTTAGATAAATGCAAGCTGATGCATTTTGGTCGATCAAACCAGGACAGGTCTTACACAGTTAATGGTAGGGCGTTGGGGAGGGTTATAGAACAAAGAGATCTAGGGGTACAGGTTCACAGCTCGTTGAAAGGGGAGTCACAAGTGGACAGGTGGCGAAGAAGGCATTTGGCATGCTAGGTTTCTTTTGTCAGAACATTGAATGCAGGAGTTGGGAAGCCTTGTTGAAGTTGTATAAGACATTGGTAAGGCCACACTTGGAATACAATTCTGGTCACCCTATTATAGATAGGATATTAATAAACTAGAAAGAGTGCAGGAAAGACTTACTAGGATGCTACGGGTACTTGATGATTTGAGTTATAAGAAGAGGCTGGATAGACTGGGACTTTTTTCTCTGGAGCGTAGGAGGCTTAGGAGTGATATTATAGAGGTCTATAAAACAAAGAGGGGCATAGATCAGCTAGATAGTCAATATCTTTTCCCAAAGTAGGGGAGTCTAAAACTAGAGGGCATAGGTTTAAGGTGAGAGGGGAGAGATACAAAAGTCCAGAGGAGCAATATTTTCACACAGAGGGTGGTGAGTGTCTGGAACAAGCTGCCAGAGGTAGTGGTAGAGGCGGGTACAATTTTGTCTTTTAAAAAGCGTTTAGACAGTTATATGGATAAGATGGGAATAGAGGGATATAAGCCAAATGCGGGCAATTGGGACTAGTTTAGAAGTTAAAAAAAGAGGCGGCATGGACAAGTTTGGCCGAATGGCCTGTTTCCATGCTGTAAACCTCAATGACTCTATGACTAAGGAGGGTTATTGCTGAAGCAACTGAAGCCGCTGTCCCAAAGAACTTCCTCAACAATAACCTGCATTGCAATGATTGTCTTCTGACGACTATGACCATCTTTAGTGCCCAATCAGTCACTGGAATGTTTTGATTGACCACTAATAACCTTAGTTATGCTTGGACTCTTTAATGTCATTGCCAGTTGGATGCTGTCTTGATGTTGTTATTACTCTTCCCTCGATATCAATCTGCATTCAAGTCTAAATGAAGGTTGTGTAAAGGTTAGGAGGCAGGTAGTTAGAACATAGAAAATAGAAAAACTACAGCACAAACAGGCCCTTCGGCCCACAAGTTACGCAGATCACATCGCTACCTACTAGACTTACCTATAACCCTCAATCCTATTAAGCCCCATGTACTAATCCAGAAGTCTCTTAAAAGACCCTATTGAATTTGCCTCCACCACCACTGATGGCAGCCGATTCCACTCACCCACCACTCTCTGAATGAAAAACTTACCCCTGACATCTCCTCTGTACCTACTCCCCAGCACCTTAAACCTGTGTCCTCTCGTAGCAACCATTTCAGCCCTGGGAAAAAGCCTCTGAGAATCCACCCAATGTATACCTCTCAGCGTCTTATAGACCTCTATCAGGTCACCTCTCATCCTTCGTCTCTCCAAGGAGAAAAGACCGAGCTCCCTCAACCTATCCTCATATGGCATGCCACCCAATCCAGGCAACATCCTTGTAAATCTCCTTTACACCCTTTCAATAGCTTCCATATCCCTTCTGTAATGAGGTGACCAGAACTGAGCACAGTACTCCAAGTGGGGTCTGACTAGGGTCTTATAAAGTTGCAGCATTATCTACCGACTCCTAAACTCAATCCCTCGATTGATGAAGGCTAGTACACCATACGCCTACTTGACCACATCCTCCACCTGCGAGGCCAATTTAAGAGTCCTGTGGACCCAGACCCCAAGGTCCTTTTGATCCTCTACGCTGCTAAGAGTCTTACCCTTGATATTATATTCCTTCATCCCATTTGACCTGCCAAAATGGACCACTACACATTTATCTGGGTTGAAGTCCATCTGCCACTTCTCTGCCAAGTCTTGCATCCTATCTATGTCACGCTGCAACTCCTGACATCCCTCCAAACTATCCACAACACCACCAACCTTTGTGTCGTCGGCAAATTTACCAACCCATCCCTCCACTTCCTCATCTAGGTCAATTATGAAAATTACAAACAGCAAGGGTCCCAGAACAGATCCCTGGGGCACTCCACTGGTGACCGACCTCCATGCAGAAAAAGACCATCCACAACCACTCTCTGCCTTCTGCGGGCAAGCCAGTTCTGGATCCACAAGGCAACAGCCCCTTGGATCCCATGCCCTCTCTTTCTCCAGAAGTTTTGCATGGGGGACCTTATCGAACGTCTTGCTGAAGTCCACATGAACCACATCCACAGCTCTTCCTTCGTCAGTGTGTTTAGTCACATTTTCAAAGAACTCAACGAGGCTCGTAAGGCACTATCTGCCTTTGACAAAGCTATGCTGACTACTTTTGAGCGTACTAAACTTCTCTAAATGTTCATAAATCCTGTCTCTCAGGCTCTTCTCCATCAACTTACCAACCACTGAGGTTAGACTCACTGGTCGGTAATTTCCTGGGCTATTCCTATTCCCTTTCTTGAATATAGGAACCACATCCGCAATCCTCCAGAACCTCTCCTGTCTCTATTGACGACGCAAAGATCATCGCCAGAGGCTCTGCAATCACTTCCCTCGCCTCCCACAGTAACCTGGGGTACATCCCATCTGGCAACCTATCTATCTTGGTACTATTCAAAAGTTTCAACACATCCTCTTTCTTAATGTTGTGGCAAAATAGTCAACAAAAATTCATTGTTATCAATCAGGTTATAGGTGGGTAAGTGTTACTCATAAGAACATAAGAACATAAGAAATAGGAGCAGGAGTAGGCCATCTAGCCCTTCGAGCCTGCCCCGCCATTCAATAAGATCATGGCTGATCTGTCGTGGCTCAGTTCCACTTTCCCGCCCTCTCCCCATAACCCTTAATCCCCTCTCTTATCAAGAACCCATCAACCTGCTTCTTAAAAATATTTAGCGAGGCAGCCTCCACCACTTCAACGGGCAGAGAATTCCAGAGATTCACCACCCTTTGAGTGAAGAAGTTCCTCCTCAACTCCGTTCTAAACCGCCTCCCCTTTATCTTGAGGCTGTGCCCCCTAGTCCTACTGTCTTTTTTGAGCGGGAAGAGTCTCTCCACCTCTATCCTATCCATCCCATTCATCATCTTATACGTCTCAATGAGATCTCCCCTCATTCTTCTAAACTCTAACGAGTACAAGCCTAGTTTATTCAGCCTCTCCTCATAGCTCAATCCCCTCAACTCCGGTATCAGCCTAGTAAACCTCCTCTGCACTCCCTCCAGGGCCAAAATATCCTTGCGCAGGTGCGGCGCCCAAAACTGCACACAGTACTCCAGCTGCGGCCTCACCAATGCCCTATACAGCTGCAGCAAGACCTCCCTACTTTTATATTCAATCCCATTTTACGAATATTTCCATTATTTACTGATTAACAGGAGGTCAAATTGGATTAGCTACATGACTTGTCTGATGCTTCAATATTATCTTTAGTATTGTCTCATATATTCATATTCTGCTCTCTTCCATGTCTGAAGATGGAGATGTTATTTGAGTCTTCTCCTCCTGTTATTTGTTTTTATTGGCCCCATGAATCTTCGCTGGACCAGTTAAGACTACAGTTCCCGCAATCTAAGGTTGTGGAAATGCTTAGCTCTATGTATTGTTACAACCACAGGAGGATGGATAAAAATTCAAGGTTTGACCGTTACAGGGTTTTGTTGTGAATTTAGCTAGGATATGATTTGTTAATGCTGCAGGAGTCCCACTATGTACGATTTCAGATTATAAGGAATTAATCAAACAGGTTTTCTGAGTTTAAAAAGAAAGAGCAAAATGAATTCATTAACCCTTCTTCTGAAATTTAAGAAAAAGCTAAGTAAATCACAAGCCATCATTCATATGTCACACGTAATCCCTGGGCTCCAAACATGATAGAATACAAATAAACAATCTAAGAATTAATGAGTTCAACTATTCTATGGCTAGCCTTTCTCTGGTGATTCCACATTATGGCTGTTTTGGATATAATCATAGAGAGCAGATTTCCACATCTTATGCCCAGAAGACCTTGGTTTGTGGTAGAATTCCTTTCTCAGGATGACTACTTTATAATATCCATGCACAATACATTAGGGAGAGAGAAAGACATACATCTCTTTGTAGCCTTTTAATATAGCCTTCTAATCTCTGCTCTCGGGTTTGGTAAATAGGTCTTAAAAGTTTTGCTGGCTATAAATTCCAGAGAAATTTGATTACTATGTCTTCTGCTTTGTGAAACATATTGATGTCTCATCTTAGAAACCTTTGAAGAGTAATAATTTGGACAGGCTGAGTGTGTGGGCATATGCATGGCAGATGCAGTATAATGTGGATAAATGCAAGATTATCCAGTTCAGTATCAAAAATAGGAGGGCAAATTATTATTTGAATGGCTGTAAATTGAAAGAGTTGGATACTCATTGAGACTTTGGTGTCTTTGTGCATCAGTTACTGAAAGTAAGTGTGCAGGTACAGCAGGCAATAAAGAAGGCAAATGCTATGTTAGCTTTCATTGTGAGAGGATTTGAGTATAGGGATAGGGATATTTTGCTGCAATTGTATAGGACGTTGGTGAGGCCACACCTGGAGTATTATGTTAACAGGGTTAGACAGGGTACATTCCGAAAAAATGTTCCTGATGGTGGGGAAGTCCAATACTAGGGGATCATGGCTTGAGGATAAGGAGTAAACCTTTTAGAGCTGTGATGAGAAACTTCTTCACCCAGAGAGGGTGAATGTGTGGAATTCACTACCACCGAATGTAGTTGAGGCCAAAAAGTTGTCCGATTTCAAGAAGAAAATAGATGTAGCTCCAGTGGCTAAAGAGATTAAGGGATATGGGGGAAGTGGGGATCAGGATATTGAATTCGATGATCAGCCATGATCATCAGGTGGTGCATGCTCAAAGGGTCGAATGGTCTACTCCTGCTTCTAGCTTCTGTCTTCCTATGTTAGCCAATTTCCATGATCCCAATGAGCAACTGCAATACTAAGCAGAACCACTTGTACAGCAGAGCTATATTTAACGCGGGTTTCCAGATCAGGAGGAATTGTTGAGACATCAGCAGAAAACTTATTGATGCATCTTGGCATAGGGAAGCAGTATAATAAAGAATATTTAACTGAAATCCTTGCCTGCTTTTTGTGTGTTCCATTTCAGCCTGAATTTCTCAGAAGTCCCTCATTCTCCTGTAACAATGATCAATACGTATGTTATCATCAGATATACTGCTCTTAAGGACATTCTAGTTCACGTGACAACTTGTTGCTACTTTTTAGCACATTGTTCTCTCCTTTAGCATGATTCTGATTTGCTGAAAGTGACATCTGGACCTTCCAGCTCTTCTCATATCACAAATAGATGTTTCCTGAATTCTTTTTTCATGTGATAATGCTGTCTCTTTAAGAAAAAATATGAATATTACAGTCCACCCACAGTTAGACTGTAAGTAATGTTATACACTCCACTTTTAAACAACAAGATGTACTGTGTGTGATGTTGCATAAAGTTCAAAAACAATGATGCATAGTCTGGACTATTTTGCCCTTCTTGCTAAAGTGAACTCAAATGAAAGTGTATTTCCAAGGTGACAGGAACTATAATGTACACAGTAATATGATATAGGATTTGATTTTATGGATGAAAACCCTTTCCTTTAAAAAAACTATGGCTAATTTCATGCTCATGAAGGTAAGAATGCCATGCATACTGATGCTTTTTGCCATTTTGAGCACCTAGGGCAGGATTTTTCATCCTCATTCATCCCAAAACTGTGAAATCCCACCCAAAGTCAATGGACCTTCCAATGCTTGTCTGCCCCTCGCCCACTCCAATTCCTGTGGCGAGCTGGTAAAATTCCGGCACAGGTGTCAATATGAAGCACTCCCATGTCATATAATCCACAGGTGCAAAGCAGATTGTCGGGTGAAGCTTGCTCTTCTCCTTCCCAGCAATTTTGAAATATTGGAACCACTAGAATTCTTTAGATTTTTTGTTTATTGTTGTTGACGAAAATGTTATGAAATTGTTTATGCTATCAACATAGTTATGCCGGGTCATTACTTTTCGGTGAGCCCAAAACAAATAGCAATTGACGGCAACAAAAACAGAAAATTAAAGAAAATCTCAGCAGGTCGGACAGCATCTGTGGAGAGACAGCAGAGCTAAAATTTTGAGTCTGGATGACTCTTTGTCAGAGCAATTGACAGCCTATTTTACATGATGGGGATTATTGTCAGTGCAGACCCAATGGGCCAAATGGCCTCCTTCTGCACTATAGGGTTCCTATGATTCTATGATTCAATGACATTTCATCCTCTTTTATGTTTCACAATATATTTTAATCAAGTTTTATGCTTTTGGTCATTTTTGCTCAGCAGTTGTACATCAGTTTTGACAGAATAGGCAAAATATAAGTTAACGATCAAAAATGTTTTAAGATGTTTTGGTTATAAGTTTGCCACTTTTGTATTATATTGAAGAGGCTTTATTAAATGTCTGTAAAGACTTAAGGCTGAATTCTCCCCCCAAAAATTTTAAGTGTCGAATTTGCATGAAAACTGAAGTAATTCACGCTGGTTTTTTCATCTGATTTGATTTGATTTCATTTATTTATGTCACATATATTAACATACAGTAAAAAGTATAGTTTCATACCATTCATAAAGAAGGAAACAAAAGATTGCTGAATGTAGTATTACAGTCATAGCTAGGGCGTAGAGAAAGATCAACTTAATGGAAGGTAAGTTTGTTCAAACATCTGACAGCAGCAGGGAAGAAGCTGTTCTTGAGTTGGTTTGTACATAACCTCAAATTTTTGTATCTTTTTCCCAATAAAGAAGGTGGAAGAGAGAATGTCCGGGGTGCGTGGGGTCCTTAATTATGCTGGCTGCTTTGCCGAGGCAGTGGGAAGTGTAGACAGAGTCAATGGATGAGAGGCTGGTTTGCAGGACGGATTAGGCTACATTCACAACCTTTTATAGTTCCTTGTGGTCTTGGGCAGAGCAGGAGCCATACCAAGCTGTGATACAACCAGAAAGAGTGCTTTCTATGGTGCATCTGTAAAAGTTGGTGAGAGTTGGAGCTGACATGCCAAATTTCCTTAGTCTTCTGAGAAAGTAGAGGCATCAGTGGGCTTTCTTAACTATAGTATTGGCATGGGGGGACCATGACAAGTTGTTGGTGATTGGACATCTAAAAACTTGAAGCTCTCGACCCTTCCTACTTCGCCCCCGTTGATGTAGACAGGGGCATGTTCTCCTTTACATTTCCTGAAGTCGATGATAATCTCCTTTGTTTTGTTGACAGTGAGGGGGAGATTATTGTTGCTGCACCAGTTCACCAGATTCTCTATCGCATTCTTTAACTCTGTCTCATCATTGTTTGAGATCTGACCCACCACAGTGGTGTCGTCAGCAAACTTGAAATTCGAATTGGAGGGGAATTTGGCCACACAGTCATAGATGTATAAGGAGTATAGTAGGGGGCTGAGAACACAGCCTTGTGAGGCACCAGTGTTGAGGATGATCATGGAGGGGGTGTTGTTACCTGTCCTTAACGATTGTGGTCTGTGAATTAGGAAGTGCAGGATCCAGTTCCAGAGGGAGGGGCTGAGGCCTATGCCATGGAGTTTGAAGATGTGTTTTGTGGGAATAATGGTGTTGAAGGCTGAGCTGTAGTCAATAAATAGGAGTCTGACATAGGTGACCTTGTTATCGGTGTTCCAGGGTTGAATGCAGGATCAGGGAAATGGCGTCTGCTGTGGACCTGTTGCGGCAGTAGGCAAACTGTAGTGGACCCAGGTAGTCCGGGAAGCTGGAATTGATTTGTGCCATGACTAGCCTTTAGGAGCACTTCATGCTACTTGATTTTTCTTAGATACCGATGATGGTTGTTTTCTTAAAACAGATAAGGATTTCAGATATTGTAAAGAGAGGTTGAAGATGTCTGTGAGTACCCTAGCCAGCTGATCCACGCAGGATCTGAGTGCTCGTCCGGGTACCCCATCTGGGCCAGTCGCTTTCCCTAGGTTGACATTGGGAGTTCAGAGAAGAATCTCACACATTTTGTGCGCTGCAGGGGCCACCAGTGTGAATATCATTAAATTCAGTGGGCAGGGCCTGTTCCCACTGGAGGGCCTGAAATCAGCACACTGAGCGGGCCACTGTGCATGCACCGAGCTGTCAGTGCTGAGATCGGTGTATGTGCAATGGCCCCACACTGATGGCCTCCCAATTACTGGCCAGCTCGATCGCTGGCCAGCCATGCGACCCCCATCCTGGCTCTGCATGCTCACATGGCCTGATCGCTGCCCCTTGACCATTCCCAGGCCAAGCCTCAACCCCCATCCCAGCCCACCGTGATCTTCAGCCCCCCCCTCTGCTTAGGCCCCACCGACAGTAACCCACCACCCCCTCTGGCCATTCCAACCCCCTCCCCGCAATGCCAATCCGCCCCCCCACGCAGGTGACTACCCATCCCCCCCGGCTGACCACACCTGCAGCCCTCCCCGATTGCTGGCTTCTCTTCCTCCACGAATCTCTATGCAGAATGGCAGTGGGAACCCCCCCCACCTCATCGATTGCCCCCAGGCCCTTCCCCAACTGGCCCTGCCCCTAGGCCCCACCCCATCTGGCCCTGTCCTTAGGCTTCACCACATATGTCCAGCCCCCTTGGCACTGCCCTATGCTGATAAACAGTGCTAAGGTGCCCTCTGGGCATTGGCATTTTCCCCTTGGGCAGTGCCAGGGATCCCAAACTGGCATTGCACATGCCAATGCCGAGGGCCCACTACCCCCCTCCCCCCCCCCCCAATGACCCAACAGACTGGGGGGCATCGATTGCCTCTCCTTTCGCTCCAATGGGATTTGTCCACTAGTTCCCTGAAAGTGGGGAGCTACTGTAAACTTTGCTGGGGTGAACTATTTGGGTGAGGGGGGGGTGATGCTAGTGGGCCCGGAGACTTCTGTCCCACTTATAGCATTTAAATTAGATTAAAATGAGCATTTAAATACTTAACCCACTTCCCCACTAATTTCTGGTACGGACCAGATACGGCAGGAAATCCAGCGCTGAGAGACGTTGTCATGGTGGGAACACATGCGCAAATCCCACACATCGCCTGCCATGGAATTCTCCCGGCCCGCTGTGCTAAAACATCAGCGCAGCAAGATGGGGGAATTGGCCAGTTAGTTTCCTATCATGATTTTACTGCAAACTTGCAGTAAAATGGGTCAAGTGGCCCCTTTCTGTGCTGTAACCTATTCAATGAAGTCAACTTTTTGACCATAATTATGGTTTTGTATCTATTCTTTCAAGACCAATTCAACAGTCGATGGAGTTCAAACAAAACAATGCTGCAAACCTCATCGCCAAACTTAAGGAAGATCTTGACAACATTAGGAAAAGGAAGACACATATGGAGGAAAATCATTGGAAATTGATTCACGATCGAAAGGATAAATGTCAAGAAGTCAGGGTAATTATAGATGACAGACTGATACCATTTTTCATTTCACTACCATTTGTACTAATTGTATTTTTTTTACATTAAATGCAAATTATGGCAGTTTGGAGCAAATTTTCATTAAAAATCTAAGTGTTATGTTGACTGATAGCCAACTTTAAATTACAGTTTTGCAAGCAATAGAAATTCAGGTATGTTCATACATAGTGAGTATTGAAGTGATTACATCATTGGTTTAGCCTTTAACACAAAATCATTGCAGCCATGTAATGTTTAAATGATTTTAATGATCTTTAAATGCAAGCTATAGGCTTTTTTTAAAAATGAAGATTAGTTTCTATACAAATTATATAAATAGCAGTGTAGGATAATTCATGTGTACTAATGCTAACCTTTACTGGGATAGGTTGGGAGGTTGGGCCAACAATGTACTGACATGCCTGTTCCAGCTTTGACCACTAGAAGGTGCATGAGAAACCTCAGTAATATTTGTCAGAATAAATTCCTTTTCCCTTTTATAAATCCAATCTGGCCAAAAAGACAAAAGAGAAGATCAAAGTCAGCCTGAACAGGCCACCGCCTGTATGACTGCCACTACACCTGTCACTTCTTCGACATTGGCCCATAATTAAGCATCTGAGATTAGGCAATCAACATATGCGGGATCACACATACATCGGGCATTCTATACAACAATATGTTCCACAATAATATACTGTAACATCAAATCTCATCCCTGCTCCACCTCCCTTCCCTCACCCCCTCCCCACCACCCACTCCACTGTTAATCCTCTAAAGTAGAATGTGTTAACTAGTTCCACATCGCTTGGTGAAGTTAGCAAAGATACAACAGCATTCTTTGGCGGAGAGTTTCGTGACAGTCAACACTACTCCAACATCTCAGTGATCCATTTATCTATCCCCATTTATAGATGTACTTCGCCTGTTGAACAATGCAATTGCCATTAAATAGTAACAGTATAATTACTAAAACACTGATAATATCTGTGGTACATGGATATTGTTAGGACCTGTAACTTCCAATGGAGTGGCAATTGAGCTGAATTGAAATCCGGCCGCTCCTATCTCACCCAATCTTCTGACTCAGGCAGAGCAAGATTAGTATAGTGCAGCGTTCTTCAATCAAGGGCAGCTCAGTCAAAGGTAGATAAGTCACATTCTCTTTTTTACAACACCAGCTGCCATAAGGCAGGTAAGTTAAAATGTCTAGCCACTTTAACAAGTCGGGAAAAGGTAAATATATCATGTAAGTGGATAATATTGGGGGGGAGGTGAGGGCTGGTGTGCTCAAGTCGGGTCTGGCATTGGGCGTGTTTGGTTGGTGGGCTTTTTGGGATGGGGGAGTGGTTGTGGGGGTTGGGTCGGGTTGTGTCAGGCTGGTTGTCATGATACGGGGGTGGGTAGTCAGGGAGATAGTGGAGGAGTGGGGAGGGTTGGGGGAGTCGAGTGGAGGGGTAGAATGGGGGAAGGGTCATGGGAAGAATTCTGTGTTGGGTAATGGAGGTATAGGGAATATCCCGTGGGTTGTAGTCAGTAGAAGGTTGTGTGGTGTGAGTCCTGTGCGGAGTCAAAAGGGTGGGAGGAGTCTTGTGGTAAGGTAGTTGGGGAGTAGTGAGAAGGAGAGAGCCCTGTAGGTTGGTGTCCAGGTAATGTTTCCCCTCTCTGGTGCATTGGCTTTCTGCAGCTCAGTCTTCATCTCAATGATTCAGAGCTGAAGCTTCTTGAGTTGCAAGTACTCAGTGCAGATGTGCTTGCCCCAGATAGCATCTGCAGCCTCTGTATCCTGCAACCATGAAACTACACCTGACCTTCCATTCTTCATGTGTTTTAATTAACTGCCTAATTATTTTATTACATTATTTTCCTTTTTTATACATTTTATTAACCTCACCACCAATTTGTATACTATTTTGAATCTTTGGAATCGAATAGTCCTTAAACAGTGACCAGATACTCAACAAGTAACCATCAAACCACTTCCCTCTGTAGTAGCATAAGAATAAATTCTCACAGATTGTAAAAGCTAGAAAAAGCAAAAACATCACCATCCCCATTTTACATTAAAATCTGAGCTCCGTTGCTGAATGCCTTCTTTGGGACTGGCTGCACAACCAGGAGCGACCGTTGCTTTGAGTGATACTGCTAGGATTGGACAGCTGTCGGCTTCTTTCACTTCTTGAGATGGGTTACTTCCCCAATGGGAAAGTCCCAATCAAGTAAATTAATGGCCTGGTGGCTGGTAAATTACTCTGGAACAAGCCAGCCAAGTGGGGGCTGGTTTACCTCTGACACTTATACTACAAAGTGATGATCCTGCCACTCCTGTAAAATCTAGCCGAATGATTTGTTTCTGCATTTTAAATTCAATGTTAAATTCAAATTAAATTCTATGTAATTGCAAGACACCAGATCACTTTTGTACATGATTTTACTTCAGTATTACAGTGATGGGAAAGTTCAATTTTTGGAGATATATTTCTATTTTGGTAAGTTATAAACAGGAGCTTTTTATTCCTTTTTCTTCTGTGCCACCTTTCCAAAGGCACTCATGCCAGCAACATCCATAATGAACACCAAAGAGTTAAGTCTTGTGTATGTTGACTATATGTTGACTATGTTCAACCATTGAACATCATGGTTGAATGTTTTCATTATTGATCAGTGATCAAGAAAAAAATGGCTTGAATTTCTTTCGCATCTTTCATGACATCAGGATGTCCCAAAGTGCTTACACAGACCAAAGTACTTTTGGGCCTGGATTTGTCATCTGCTGGACACATGCACTTGGCTGGCCTGGAGGTTGGCAACAAAGCACTAGCTCTGGAACATGATTTCACACTACCTGGCCAGAGCCAAGTGTGTTATCCACTCTGAGGCACAACTGACAGAAACCCATACAGGAGCTCGACAGACTGGAGGGGCTGATTGTGGACAAGTCCCCAGGACCGGATGGAATGCATCCGAGGGTTCTGAAAGAAATGGCGGAGGTAATAGTGGATGCCTTGGTGGTTATTTTCCAGACGTCGCTGGATTCCGGGGAAGTGCCGGATGATTGGAAAACGGCTAATGTTACGCCGTTGTTTAAGAAGGGTGCCAGGCAAAAGGCGGGGAATTATAGGCCGGTTAGTTTCACGTCCGTGGTAGGTAAAATGTTAGAATCTGTCATTAAGGAGGAAATAGCGAGGCATCTTGAAGGGAATTGCTTGATAGAGCAGACGCAGCACGGTTTCGTTAAAGGGAAGTCGTGTCTGACAAATTTACTGGAGTTCTATGAGGATGTGTCCAGGGCGGTGGATAGAGGAGAGCCGGTGGATGTGGTCTTTCTAGATTTTCAGAGGGCGTTTGACAAAGTACCTCACAAGAGGTTATTGCAGAAGGTCGAAGGACATGGAGTTGGGGGTAGGGTGTTAGCGTGGATAGAGGATTGGTTGTCAAATAGGAGGCAGAGAGTGGGGGTCAACGGGTGCTATTCGGATTGGCGGATGGTGTGACTAGTGGAGTGCCCCAGGAGTCGGTGCTGGGGCCTCAGCTTTTTACCATTTATATAGATGATCTGGAGGAGGGAACCGAGTGTAGGGTGTCGAAATTTGCTGATGACACCAAGATTGGGGGAACGGCAAATTGTGCGGAGGGTGTGGAGAGTCTGCAGAAGGATCTAGATAGGCTGGGCGAATGGGCCAGGAAATGGCAAATGGAATTTAATGTTGGCAAGTGTGAGGTGGTCCACTTTGGTAGGAAGAATGGTAGGAAGGACTATTACTTACGGGGCGAAAAACTGCAGCAGGCGACGGTGCAGAGGGACCTCGGGGTCCTTGTGCATGAGTCGCAAAAACCCAGCTTGCAGGTGCAGCATGTGGTCAGGAAGGCGAATGGGATGCTGGCCTTCATAGCGAGGGGGATTGAATATAAAAGTAGGGAGGTCTTGCTGCAGCTGTATAGGGCATTGGTGAGGCCGCAGCTGGAGTACTGTGTGCAGTTTTGGGCGCCGCACCTGCGCAAAGATATTTTGGCCTTGGAGGGAGTGCAGAGGAGGTTTACTAGGCTGATACCGGAGTTGAGGGGGTTGAGCTATGAGGAGAGGCTGAATAAACTGGGCTTGTACTCGTTAGAGTTTAGAAGAATGAGGGGAGATCTCATTGAGACGTATAAGATGATGAATGGGATGGACAGGATAGAGGTGGAGAGACTCTTCCCGCTCAAAAAAGACAGTAGGACTAAGGGGCACAGCCTCAAGATAAAAGGGGGGCAGTTTAGAACGGAGTTGAGGAGGAACTTCTTCACTCAAAGGGTGGTGAATCTCTGGAATTCTCTGCCCGTTGAAGTGGTGGAGGCTGCCTCGCTAAATATTTTTAAGACGCGGGTTGATGGATTTTTGATAAGAGAGGGGATTAAGGGTTATGGGGAGAAAGCGGGAAAGTGGAACTGAGCAGCGACAGATCAGCCGTGATCTTGTTGAGTGGCGGGGCAGGCTCGAGGGGCTGGATGGCCTCCTCCTGCTCTTATTTCTTATGTTCTTATATTAGGACACAGTTGGGGAAGGAAACAGTTTCTCAATGAGCATAGTCCATTTTTGTGAAAGCAGGATCGGAACTGGCAGGACCACTCACCCTCAGACTTGGTAAACTCACTTAAAAGAGACTGATTGGTATTACCTGCATCAGCAATGGACTGTTTAGATGTGGGTATCTGGCACCAGACCAGGGACCTGTGCTACAGACAGGTTTATGGATCCCCTATGTCTTCTTGGATTTGGGTGTCACTCCGCAGAGGGGCTTTCCCTTTGACCCCCCCTAAAAGCTTGGTGGCCTGGCTGAGGAATTGCATTTTAAAATGTTTTTAAAATCATCGATGTGAGGGTGGTTCCATATTGACTTACCTGCCATCAGAACCTGCTGGTCCTTTCAAACCGGAGAGCCCTTGGTTATCCATCTAGCTTGGAAACTAGTCAGTGTTCTTAATTGGACAGGGAACTTGTCTCCATTACAATTAAGTGGGGTTTGCCTTCAAGAAGATCCAAATATGAGTGTCCCCCAACTCAGGAAACACTCCAGATTTCTGTTTCTTATCTCTGGAGGAAAGGTCATCTGCCAGGCTTATTTTTCTCTTCCCTAACCCATTGCACCATCAGCAACTTAGGGACTTTGCTTCAGTTGCCAAGTACAGCTACCACATAATGATGACGCAGAAATGAACTTTATGAATTGAAATAACATGGTTTCTCTTTTGTTTCTAGGCCATCAATAAGAGCAATATGCCTGCACTATTTCTTGTGCTAATTACACAGTAGAATTGCAGCTGATATATTTGGGATGATTCTGTGATCTGACACTTTCAGCTGGAAATGACATTCACAAAGAGTAAATCTTTGGAAACTGTGCTAGTATTTTTTCTCAAAATGTACTCTTTGGGAATCCCAATCTTTTATCTTCCCTATTGAACCCCGATAACATATACATAGTTCAATCATGATTGATTCGTAAGGAGGCATGTATGAACAGGGCATAAAGTACAGGAGTCTTTTTCCCTGCCTCCTCCAAAGGACCCAACTATATTAGTGAAACACACTACTTGCCGGAATGTGAATTTCAAACAGCGCTGAGACCTGTGACTCCCAGCTAAATTCAACCTTCTAATGTACTAGTAATCAAATCACCTTGTTGTCACTTTATTGAAGTGATTCATTAAATAGGTCTAATTTCACCGCACCTCTGAATAAACAAAACTGTGATAGTTTTCCATATTTCTTTGTCTGCACATTGCCATTTCTGCCTTTACAGGGTTAATAATGGCATTCTTCAGTAAAGTAGGAAACATCTTCTGTTCCTGAGCGTAGACTATCTGTAGATACAAATAAGTAGTAAACAGGGTTGACTGTAGATTAAATTGTGGTTGAGGAATAAATATCTTTATTTGCATCAGTAGAAAATCTCTGTTGCCTTATGGCATTTAGCTGTGGTGAGTGCCCTCCACAAACCTGATAATGCCAGTGTCAGTGAGCCATGTGAGTTGTCTCCACAGGCTGTAAATTGGATCCCCTCAGTGACCAGTTAATGTTTTATATTTTCAATGCATGTTTTGCTTTTTCACAGCAACTACAATACTTAGCAACATAAGAATTTAAAATGTTTTTTTTTAGCAATCATGTCATGTCAATTTTTTATAGTTAAAAAGGGTTTATTTAAATCAGGAGGCCTGCTAGTCTCAAACTCTGAATCTGAAAGATTACTAACAGCTACAGCTACTTGCTTGATGAGAGACTCACATTGCTTATCTAATGTGGAAACTCCATGTGGTATATAGTTTCATTAAACGGTGATCAAGAATACATTAGTTCAAAAGATGAAGAGGCAGTGAAGCTCAATTCACCAGATATCTCTGTGCAGCAACTTTAAGTGGGTTATTGAAGTGCAAAAGATTTGAGAGTGAACAAATCTATAGTTAGAGGATGCTAACACCAGAGTCCTGTACTTACAAAAACCGTTACTCACTTTTGATGTAAATGGATATATAACAGAATTTACTATTCAGGAATCCTGGGAATGCATAATATGGATGCAGTTGCGTTATGAATAAAAGAAGATATCTGTTAAATACAAGAAAGATTTTTTTAAGACAGCAATTACTCTATTTTTCAGTATTTGTGTTCAGTGAAATTGGTATGGTATACCACTTGTGAAACTATAGAACTAAACTTAAATTGAAATTACCATTGCCACATTGTCAGACGCTTGCTTGAGAAAAATTGAAACAGTGTATTGATCAGATTATTTAAAAATATGGCGATGCAAATACTTGTAGCATGTGTGTTGATTTTAATTACATTCACCAACTAATGTTCACTGTAAAGAATTCTCTACCACTAATTTAATGTGTTACATGTGTAACTAGTGAAATACAGTTCAAGTAACTGACAAAAGAAAATTACATGTGAGGGTACACATTTCATTAAAAGGTTTAATAGGAATGTTCCTCCTATGGGTACACCCATAGTCGTAGTTGTTCTGCCTGTTGGGATTACTGAAATGGGAATTTTAAAAATCATTTGCATAATGCCCATTATTTGGCTGCCACAAGTGGCCTTAGTGGCCCAAAATATGCTTCACAGGGCACATGCATATTTCCATTTCACATCACATCAGACACCATGAGGCTGAGGGTATTAAAACATGTGCATTGGGCATCCATGAGAAATGTGCAGAGTAGCCAGATTACAACATCAATCCACCGCAATAATTCAGTCATAGCTAAACATGCATTCAATGGCAGAAAGGACTCATGTTCCCACAGCCAGTCGCCAACCCTAGCAACCAACATTATTTAAAATGATTGATCTCTTCTGCCTGCTGCCATGATTTGGTATTTTCTAGAGTTCCTCAGAGCTGCTAAAAACTACAGGGAGTGGTTTGGTAAATGCTGAAAGACTTGGTTCTGACTTTAAGACTTCTGCACAAACTTGTTGCTGTCAGACCTGGATGCCATGGCAGACATTTGCTTTAGAACATATAATGACTAGGAAAATGAACATAGGTGAACACATAACTGGGCAAGCTTTTAGAAAAAGGAAGAAGAGGTGGGTAAGGAGGACACTCAGCTGAGGCCATATTTGCCTGGAATATTTAGGTTTTTTTTATCTAATCAGAACGAGAAACAGTGGCTGGACTTTTCGCTCACATTTGCAGCAAGCATCACGGTGGACGGGAGTGGAAAATATTACAAGAAAGCTGCAAATCGGTCACAATTGTGCACTCCAGCCATCAATGGCAGGCATTTCCCACTGCAGCATGTTGGAAAAGTCATTTCAATACATTTGCATCTCATTATAAGGTCTGCTCACTGGAATCATCCTCCCCAATGCTGGAACATCTGGGCGCATCAGCATGGAAGTAGAATGACATGTTTCACAATATACATAAGCAACGCATACCTAGCAATCTGCACTTCGCTTGTGATTTTGAGGTTGGATCGCTTACTTTGCACTCGCAGGAATCAATGCCAGGCTTCAGTAAACAGCACCACATTGCTTTCGAGGGATTATCACAGGCAAGTCTCTATCTATCAGAACAAGAGTAAGGCTGGGGTATCTTAAAGGGCTTAAAGGGGAAGGCAGAGGGCAACTAACTTCAGGCAGGGAAAGGGGCTGCAAAGCAAATGCTGCACTGAGGAGGGGGGTACAGTCACACTGTGGTTCGCACTGTTGCCTCACCATGCCAGGCATCGAGGTTTGATTCCAGCCTTAGGTGACCATGAGGAGTTTGTACGTTCTCTCCATGTCTATGTGGGTTTCCTTCTGGTGCCCCGGTTTCCTCCAAAAGTCCAAAGATCTGCAAATTGCCCCTTGGTGTCCCAAGATGAGTAGGTTAGGTGGACTAGCCATAGTAAATGCTAGGGGATAAGGGGATAGGACCAGTGGGGAGGGATGGGGTGGTGGTGGTGGGCATGGTAAAATGCACTTTTGAAGAGTCAGTGCAGCTCGATGGATCAAATAGCCTCCTTATGCGCTGTAGGGATTCGCTAGATTCTATGGGGTGGGGGGGAGCAACTGGACTCGGGCATGGAAGGGGCTGTTGTGCACAGGGCATGGTCATAACATCATGCTTCATGAGATTTCTGGCATTGTAATAGGTCCCAAATGGAATACATAGTCAGGAGATGCATCTGCAGCTTACAGCTGGGGAAAAGACACTGTGGGAAGTACCAAGGGTATGTGTTAACTGTGCAAGTGGCTTCAAGATGGAGAGGGATGAGGTCCGAGTGGGGCAAAGGCGCAGCCATCTCAAAATGTTCAGAGACTAACAGCAGATATGTGCTATAAACATGATGGGATCAAGAAGAGAGGTTTGTGAGGAAGGGAAATCTGTACATTAAGCATGATGGGACGAGTTTCCATACTCACACAGGGAGAGTCCAAGCTTGTCTGGCTATCAGAGATCTGTACCACCACCATCTAACCTGCAGCAATGCACAGTGCAAAATTAAAATGAGAATCTCTGCTGGTGAAAGCTCTGCAGAGCAGATTGGAAATTAGATGCATGCACTTGGGGGTTTGAGGAGGGGGCAGGATGGGATTAAAGGGGCACCCAGCTGAACAACGCATTCCTAAATGAGGACAGAGGCACGACTGAAGCATTTTTAAAACTTTTCAATGACAGTGCAAGGAATCAATGAAGCAATGGAAGTGAAGCAATGATGCCCATTCATGCAAGATGAATCCTGCAAAGTGGCACCAATCGATTTCCTTATTTTAATCACTTATTCACAGTCTGGAAATTCCCCCAGAGTAATAACGAACTGCAGAGCAAGTGGATGAATGGACAAGCTACAGAAACCTGAACAATTCACAGAAAAGAAGCTGCCCCCTCAAATAATCTCATTTTCAGTCTAAATATTTACTCGCTATTCTAAAGAGTACAGTATTTGAGTGCAATGATGTAGATTCCAGCATCTGGGCCAAAAGCAGCACATCCAAGTGCCCAGCCAAAGCAATGTGAAAGCAGTTGATCATGTTCGGTAGGTCTGGGGTGGAGGGGCACCTTGTTATGCACCCTGCACTGGCCATCTTTACAGGGGTGAGTAGTTTTCAACATGAGAAGAAAGCTCTTGAACTCATATTCACTGGTGATTAATTTATAGAAAGAGGACCTTTTGAGATGAATGCTAATCTTTGGATGTTTCTCATTGATACTACAGAGAGGAAAATAGAGTCTGGATTTATTGCTGCCTTTGTAATCGCATACAGGCTGGAGAGAGGAAGCAGATGATTACAACAGGGGTCCCAAATTTGTCAAAGGGAGGAATAAAACCCTGAAAATCAAAGATCAGCATGGTCCACTCTGAATGTAGAGGATGAGACTCACAGAGACATTTTGTACGGAGAACTTGCAAGAACCAGGGTGCAGAGATTCCACAAATCTTATCTGCAGAAGAGTGAGAAGCAATGTCACCGATGCCTCCGCATGTCGTGGGAACTGGTGACTCACATTTGCTGCATTCTTCAGGAACAGGTGCCATGGGGCCAGGGAGGGCTTTCATTGACAGTAGTTCTGAAAGTAACCACTGCACTGAACTCCTACACAACTGGGACTCAGTTATGGATGCTGGGTTGCATTTCTGCTCACCTTAATATGGATGCAGACCACCCGAAGGTGACAACGTCAAACATTTACCTGCCTGATATTAAAATATCTCCTCTTAAACACAGACATTGTGCTCTCATGGCCAGTCCTGGCAACTTGCAAAGTCCAAAATGCTCGAGAGACCATAAAGTCCTCAGAATTACATCTCATTGCTAATAAAGAGCACACCTCAGTTTCAGTACATCCTCAATCCTATCGCATTGCTCCCCTCAACATTGTCTAAAGCAATGATGTGTGCTTCCAGAGCATGCTCAAAGATTCAATTGCCAGCCACAATCACCATTTGAAATTAGCTGCATGAATCAATTCCAGTCTCCTAGACTATCTGGATCCACTACAGTTTGCATACTGCTGCAACAGTTCCAGTATAGATGCCATACTGTGCCATACTGTGCGCCGTATGGCGTCTCACTATAGGAAGGACGTGGAAGCTATTGAAAGGGTGCAGAGGAGATTTACAGACCACAATCAGTAAGTGTAGGCAGCAACACCTCCTCCACAATCATCCTCAACACTGGTGCCCCACAAGGCTGTGTTCTCAGCCCCCTACAATGCTCCTTATACGCTTACGACTCTGCGGCCAAATTCCCCTCCAATTTGACGACACCACCGTAGTGGGTCAGATCTCAAACAATGATGAGACAGTACAGGAATGAGGTAGAGAATCTGGTGAACTGGGGTGGCAACAATAATCTCACCCTCAATGTCAATAAAAAAAAGGAGATTGTCATTGACTTCAGGAAGCGTAAAGGAGAACATGCTCCTGTCTACATCAATGGGGATGAAGTAGAAAGGATTGAGAGCTTTGTGTTTTTAGGTATCCAGATCACCAACAACCTGTCCTGATCCTCCCATGCCAACACTGTAGTTAAGAGAGCCCACCAACTCCTCTATTTTCTCAGAAGACTAAGGAAATTTGACATGTCAGCTACGACTTTCACCAACTTTTACAGATGCACCATAGGAAGCATTCTTTCTGGTTGTATCATAGCTTGGTATGGCTCCTGCTCTGCCCAAGACCGCAAGGAACTACAAAAGGTTGTGAATATAGCCCAATCGATCAGGCAAACCAGTCTCCTATCCATTGACTCTGTCTACACTTCCCACTGCCTCGGCAAAGCAGCCAGCAAAATTAAGGACCCCATGCACCCTGGACATTCTCTCTTCCACCTTCTTCCTTCGGGAAAAAGGTACAAAAGTTTGAGGTGACATACCAACCAATTCAAGAACAGCTTCTTCTCTGTTGCTGTCAGACTTTTGAATGGACTTACCTTGCATTAAGTTGATCTTTCTCTACACCCTCGCTGTGACTGTAACACTACATTCTGCACTCTCTCATTTCCTTCTCTACTCTATGAATTGTCTGTGTAGCGCACAAGAAACATTATTTTTCACTGTATGTTAATACATGTGACAATAAATCAAATCAAATCAGGTGGGGAAGGAAGAAGAAGGAAGGCTGCAACTTAAGCAGCTCGTTTCTGAACAAGTCAGTGAACAGCACATACTCTTGTGATACAAGTATTTTGATGGAAATTCCCCTTCCACCAAAAGCCCTTTTCCTCGTTGTCTGTCATGGTGTGGATATCAAATATCTCTGCCAATTCATAGGAATCCCTGACTTGTGAATGAAATGGAGAAGGTTTATTCAGGAAGGTACCAAATATGTTAAGAGTATTTGTTGGGAGCATGCAGAAATGAAGTTGAAGCATTGGAGAGAACACACAATCTCCAAACAATGCATCAGCCTAACCCTTCAAGTACAACCTGTCCTGAATGTGGCAGTTTGCAGATGGCGCATTGGACTTAATTGGCCACCTCAGAACCCATCAAAGCAGAGTGGGAGCAAGTCATCCTTGATCCCGAAGAAGTAAGAAGTTGTCTCCTAGGCCAGTGTGTTGTGGGTACACCCACAGTGCTGTAAAAGTTGCAAGTTTTTCACCTGGCTACAATGGAGGAATGATTCTAGTCTGAAGTCAGGATGAAGTGTGGCTTGGATAGGAGCTCAGTGTTCTCATGCTGTCTTTGTCCTGCTAAGCATTCATGTTCTTGCACATCAGCCTTGCATAGTTTACAACAATGATAACTTTTTCATTCATTCATAGGGTATAGGCATCACAGGTAAGACTAGAACCTATTAATCATTCCTGATTACCGTTGAGAAGGTGGTGTTCTTGAACTGCTGAAGTCCTTTTAGAAAGTGGTTCCAGGATTTTGACCGAGCAATGATGAAATGGTGATATGGTCAGGTTGGTGTATAACTTGGAGGGGAGTCTGCAGGTGGCGGTGTTCTCATCTTTCTGCTGCTCTTGCCCCTTTAAGTGGTATAGGTCACAGGTTTGGAAGATTCTGTCAAAAGAAGCTTGCAGTGCATCACATCTGGTAGATGGTAAACACTGATTTCATTGTGCATCGGTTGTGCAGGGAGTGAATGTTGAAGGTGGTGGGATGGGGTGCCAGTCAAGTGGGCAGCCTAATCCTGGGTGATATTGATCTTCTTGAGTGTTGTTGGAGCTGCACTCATCCAGGCAAGTGGAGAGTATTCCAACACACTCCTTATTTGTGTCTTTTAGGCAGATGGTGAACAGTTGAGTACTCTCTGCAGATTTCCCAGCCTCTGACCTGCTCTGGTAGCCACAGTATTCATATGCCTGGTCCAATTCAATTTCTGGCCAATGGTAATCCCCAAGATGTTGAATGTCATGGGCAGATGGTTAGATTTCGTCTTGTTGGAGATGGTCATTGCCTTGCAATTATGTGGCAGAAATGTTACTTGCCACTGATCAGCACAAGTATGAAACTTGCCCAGCCATTCCTACATATGGACACAGCCCTCTCCAGTATCTAAGGAGTTTCAAATGGTGCTGAACATTGTGCAATCATCCTCAACACCCCCACTTCTGATCTTATGATGGAGGGAAACTCATTGATGAAACAGCTGAAGAAGGTTGGGTCTAAAACACTCCCCTGAGGAATTCCTTTACTGATGTCATGAGAGTAAGGTGAGTGACCTCCAACAACCCTAACTATTTTCCTTTGTGCTAGGTATGACTGTAGCCAGCGGAGAACTTTCTCCCCGATTCTCATTGACTTCAGTTTTGCTAGGGCTCTTTGATGGTACACTTGATAAAATGTTGCCTTAATGTCGAGGGCTATCATTCTCTTCTTTCCTCTTCAGTTCAGCTCTTTTGTCCATGTTTGGACCAAGGCTGTAATGAGGTCAGCAGCTGAGTGACCTTGGCAGATCCATGCTGAGCATCAGTAAGCAGATTGTTGCTGAGGAAGTGCTGCTTGATAACAGTGTCGATGATACCTTCTATTGCTTTGCTGATAATCAAGCGTATAATGATGGGGTGGTAATTGCTGGGCTCAATTTGTCTTAAACAGGACATACCTGGGCAATTTGCTGGGTAGAGGCCAATGTAATTCTGGAGAACAAGTTTTCAGTTCTGCTGCCAGAATATTGTCATGTCCCATAGCTCTTGCAGTATCCAGTGCTTTCTTGGTATGTCGTGGAGTGAATTGTATCACCTGATTATTGGCACCTGCGATTCTAGGAACCTCTGGAAGAAGCTGAGATGGACCATCCATCAGGCACTTCTGGCTGAAGATGGCTACAAATGCTTCAGTCTTGCCTTTTACACTAATATGCTGGGATCCTTCAACATTGAGGGTGGGGACATTTGTGGAGCCTCTTCCTCCTGTTGTTTGTTTTTTTGATAATGCTATTCACAACTGAATGTGGCGGGATTGGAGAGTTTCATCTGATTCATTAGTTGTGGGATTGCTTCGTTCTGTTCATCGCATGCTGCTTCTGATTTTTGGCAGCATGTAGTCCTGTGTTGTAGCTTCAACAAGTTGACACCTATCTGTTTAGATTTGACTGATACAAATCCTGACATACCTTCCACCACTCTTCGTTGAATCAGATTGATGCCCCAGTTTGATGGTAATAATGAATTGTGGGATAAGCTAGGCATGAGTTGCAGATTGTGGTTGTATACAATTCTGCTGCTGCTGATGGCCACAATGACTCGTGGATGCCCAGTTTTAAGTTGTGAGACCTGTTTGAAATCTATTCCATTTGGCACAGTAGTAGTGCCAGACAACACGATGCAAGAGATCCTTAATGTAAACGCAAAATTTCTCTCCACAGGACTGCACAGTGGCCACCCCTACTAGTATGAACAGATGCATCTGCCACAGGTAAATTGCTGAGGACGAGGTCAAGAAGGTTTTTCCCTCTTGTTAGTTCACTCACCACCTGCCAAAGAGACCTAGTCTAGCAGCTATGTCCTTAAGGCTAGACCAGTTTGGTTCATAGTGGCACTACCAAGTTACTCATGGTGATCAATGTTGACGTCCTCCAACTAAATTACATTCTGTGATCTTGCCAATCTCAGTGCTTCCTCCAGTGATGTTCAACATTGAAAAGTACTGATTCGTTAGTTGGGGGTAAACATAGCTGATAAGCAGTAGCAGGTTCACAGTTTGTTTGTCCATGTAAGATCTGATAGCATGAGACTTCATGAAATATGGAGTCAATATTGAGGACTGCTATAGCAACTCCATCCTGACAGTATGTGCCACCACCTCTGGATGGTGTGATATCTGAGCTATTGTCTATGAGATATGATTCTATGAATATGACCTATGTTAGACTGTTGCATGACTAGTTGGTGAGACTACTCTCCAAATTTTTACACAAGCCCTCAGATGATAGTAATGAAGACTATGCATGGCCTACTGAATTAAGTGTGCCATTCCACTGCCTAGGTCGATGCTGTATGGTTTGTCCTGTTTTATTTCTGTAGATGTTTTAGTGGTTTGGTACAACTGAGTGGCCTGCTAGACTATTTCAGAGTCAACCGCAAGGTACATGTAAATTAGGCCCAGTGTCCTAACAGACATTAGTGAACTAGATGGGTTTTTACAACAATATTTTCCACTAGATTAATTGTTTAATTCCAGATTTTATTCTGTCATCAAAGAGGGAATAGCAAGGCATCTTGAGAAGAATTGTTTGATAGAGCAGACGCAGCACGGATTCGTTAAGGGGAAGTCATGTCTGACAAATTTATTGGAATTCTATGAGGATGTGTCTAGTGCGGTGGATGGAGGGGAACTGGTGGATGTGGTGTTTCTCGATTTTCAGAAGGCGTTTGATAAGGTGCCGCACAAAAGGTTGTTACAGAAGGTTAGGGGGCATGGAGTTGGGGGTAAGGTGTTAGCGTGGATAGGGGATTGGCCCTCAAATAGGAGGCAGAGAGTGGGTGTCAATGGGTGCTATTCGGATTGGCGATTGGTGACTAGTGGAGTGCCCCAGGGATCGGTGCTGGGGCCTCAGCTATTTACCATTTATATAGATGATCTGGAGGAGGGAGCTGAGTGTAAGGTGTCGAAATTTGCTGATGACCTAAAGATAAGTGGAACAGCAAATTGTTCGGAGGGTGTGGAAAGTCTGCAGAGGGATCTAGATAGGCTGAGCGAGTGGGCGAGGACCTGGCAGATGGAATACAATGTTGGCAAATGTGACGTTATCCACTTTGGTAGGAATAATGGTAGGAAGGACGACTACTTACAGGGCGAAAAGCTGCAGCATGCTACGGTGCAGAGAGACCTGGGGGTCCTTGTGCATGAGTCGCAAAAACCCAGCCTACAGGTGCAGAAGGTGGTCAGGAAGGCAAATGGGATGCTGGCCTTCATAGCAAGGGGGATTGAATATAAAAGTAGGGAGGTCTTGCTGCAACTGTACAGGGCACTGGTGAGGCCGCAGCTGGAGTACTGTGTGCAGTTTTGGTCGCCGCACTTGCGCAAGGATATTTTGGCCTTGGAGGGAGTGCAGAGGAGGTTCACTAGGCTGATACCGGAGTTGAGGGGGTTGAGCTATGAAGAGAGGCTGAATAGACTGGGCTTGTACTCGTTAGAGTTTAGAAGGATGAGGGGGGATCTTATTGAGACGTGTAAGATGATGAAAGGGATGGATAGGGTAGAGGTGGAGAGGTTATTCCCACTCAGAAAGGACAGCAGGACTAGAGGGTACAGCCTCAAGATAAGGTGGGGTGGGGCAGTTTAGAACAGAGTTGAGGAGGAACTTCTTCACTCAAAGGGTGGTGAATCTCTGGAATTCTCTGCCTGTTGAAGTGGTGGAGGCTACCTCGCTAAGTATATTTAAGACGCGGGTAGATAGGTTTTTGGTAGCAAGGGGATTAAGGGTTATGGGGAGAAAGCAGGAAAGTGGAACTGAGCCACTTCAGATCAGCCATGATCTTATTGAATGGCGGGGCAGGCTTGAAGGGCTAGATGGCCTACTCCTGCTCCTATTTCTTATGTTCTTATGAATGTAAATTTCACCAGCCTCCATGATGGGGTTCATTTGGGCTTCAGGATTATTCACCCCTTTACATTACACTGCACTGTTGCCCCTATTTGTATTGGACAGGAAATCTGATGTAAAATTTAAAAAATCCAACTGCTAATTTCAGGAAACCCATACTTATGGTACCTTTGTTTAAGCTAGCTCTTCGTCCTTTCTTTTTGTGGGGGAATTTGCTATGGGAACCATAGCAGGCAGGACAGGATCATGCAAAGACCTTGGAAATGATTTTCCAGTTTTGGAGTGAGCGTAGCCTGAAAATCCTGCCCTGTGTCCCCCAGTGGCTGCTACAAAAAATCATTACTTTAATTCCGCTGATCTCAGGCTAATGATGCGTATTCTTTCCACGTCCACAGGTAGCATTAACGTACTCGTACAATTGCTTAGTTTTATTTTGAGTACTTTGGTTCAGTGCTTCAAAATGCTGATTGCAACAAATGCAGTGAAGCCAAGTAGCAGCCTTGATCTGTATACAGACACCCAAGTCCCATTTCAGTGTCTGCCTTTAAAAACAGCTGACATGATAGTTAGAGATTTCAGCCTGGAAATAAGTCCAATGTTACCAAGTTCAGTGTTAAGGTGTTGGATAGATCATTAAACTTTTCACAGTAACTTACTTTTCCACAATCATCCCACCGCCCCCATGCGCGCGCGCGCACGCACGCACACACACACACACACACACACACACACATAGACACTGGGTGATATTGTGACAAATAGTGCAAAGACAGACCAATGATCTCCTTGCCCAATCTCAATGTACCACTTGATCTAAGACAATGCCGGTGCTTCTTCTTCAGTGCTTTTCTCTCCCTGTAAAGTCCCTCACTGCTTCTTCAAGTACAACAGTAGTATTTCTTCATTGTCCTGTGGGCTCTCTTGAAGGTGGGAATTTGACTGGAACAAAAGCAAAGTATTATGGATGCTGGAAATGTGAAATAAAAACTGAAAATACTGGAACTACCCAGCTGGTCTTGCAGCAGTTGTGAAAAGAGAAACATATTTATTATTTCAGGTTTATGACTTTTCACAAGCTTCTGATTTTAGAAACTTTCATATAGTCTAATTGCTTTGCCCTATATTTATGTTTCTATAGTACGAAGGGTCAGGGAAGGAGGTCAATTCCCTTAGTTTCCAATACCAAAAATACTTTCTCTCCTACTCGAACTCCACCTAGCTTCATCAAAAAGACATCCTGTCACCATGAAGTTCATTACCCATTTCTTCAGTCTGATTGATATTGTTATCCAATGTCGTTCTTTAGCAGCAGCAGGTTTTATGTCCTACGGTTACACTGGTTCTCTGCCTTTAAGTATTTTACAGTTCCCACCCCAGTATCCTTAAAATGCTGTAGTCTTTCTCCCTGGCTATTTAAATTACCTGACTGTCAGCTGTGACTCTGTAGTAGTCCTTTACCCTCTGAGTCAGAAGGTTGTGAGTTCAAGTGTTACTCCAGGGAATTGAACATAAACATAGGCTGACATTTCAATGTATGTGGATGGAATGCTAAATTTAGAGAAGTGCTGTCTTTTGGATGAGATGTTCAATCCGCTGCCCTCTGAGTTGAAGATTTGGGACGTGGTAATGTCACTGAACTAGTTCACAGACCCTGACCAGTGCTCTGGGAATTTTAAATTCAATTAATAAATTTCAATTAATAAATCTGGAATTATAAAGCTAGTCTTAATAATAGTGACTATGATAATTTAATCAACTGTTGGAAAAACCTATCCCAGTTCAATAATGTTCTTCAGGGAAATAAAGCTACAACCCTTACCTGATTGGCCTACATGTGACTCAAGACCCATTGTAATGTGATTGATTCTTAAATTGATTATTTTCCAATCTGTTCATTAAGTTGGAGATTATTAGTTTGATTTGAATTCTTCTATCCCCATGCTGTTAAATAGTTACAACATAGTAGTCACTTAAGAAGTCATCATCCAAGTTATGAATGGAAGGGTTTTTTTTACAATGTTATATGTTCAGCCAGATTTGAGGAAAGAAGCTATACCCTACTGAACCAACTATTCCAACACTACTAAAATTTCAACTGGTGGAACCAGACCTGAAGTCAAATGCAACAGTGAAATGGTACTTTAGTTCTTAGTATGATCTACTTAAGCGGCACACTGCACTAACTTCCTGTGCCAGGGGATGTTTCTAAGTATTAGTAGAAAACTGCACTAGAATCAACTAGTTCCCTGTTCACTGTTGCATAAAAATAATAGATGTCCTCTTTTAACACATGGCAAATATCATTAAACTAAATGTCTTGACATAGTGGTAGTGCACTCACCTCTGAATCAGACAGTTATGGTGTCAGGTCCCTTTCCAGAAATATTCCATTCCATCCACATTATTTAGTCTACTGAAGTACTAAGGGAGCACCACCTATCATATTAGATGTTCAACCAAAACCCTGTCTGCTCTCACAATTGTGTATAGTAGATCACATTGCACTATTTAAAGAAGACCAGGGGATTTGTTGGAGTGTTCTGATATTTCTTTCTGAAACCTCCAAAACTGGTTAATGAATTATTTATCTCATTTCTATTTGTGAGAATGTGACAACTGTGACTACATTTCAAATGTGTTTCTTGATGTCAAGTACTTTGAAAAGTCATAGGACTACAAAGTTTGCTATCCAAATATTTGTTAATTATAATGATTCTAAACTGATTCAACACTTTATTATAAGAGTGTCCTGATTGATTGTTTAATTCATTTGCTTGAAAAGAATCTAATTTTCCAAAAGATAGACTGGCAAACTTGTCAATTACTTTGTGTGTACACTTTGAAAAAGGAAGAATAAGGCATCTCTTATTTAATATGCAGTTAGTACACTAAGAATAAATTAAACCATTTGGAAATTGTTTCCAATACAGATCAGAAAATCTTGTCCAGCTATATCCAAGTTGAGCTTTTGCATTGTTCAGAAAAAGTAGCAGCTAAATCCATTTCCACAGAGGTGTGGAGTACTTCTTGCTCCATCGCTGCCTCTCCCACTACCTCAGGTGCATCCATTATACACATATTGAGATTGAAGCACCAAGAATTAAACACAAAACAGTCAGTCCTGTGGCATGCATCAATTAGAAAGATATCAGTGTACAAGGAATCTGTGATGCAAGCAGAAGATATTTACATACCAGTGTGAAGTATATTCTTAGATGGTAACCTCTAGGGTCGTGGCATTTGAATACAATGACAGTTTATAAGACTTTATTGTTAGAGGATTTAAGTTATAAATTAAAATTATGGTTCATAGCTTTGGTGATTAACCCTTGGACAACAGCCGATCTTCATCACAGCCAGGCTTATGAGATAACTTGTACCTCCATCAAACAAACATTCGGCTGCAGAATAATTTTTGCCTACTTAATGCTATTTTACCTCAACATCTACTTCAGAATCAATACAAATGCACCTGTGCATGACCGTATAGAATAGTCTGATCAACACAAATCAACTCCAGGCCTCTAATGTTAATGCATTCCAAACATGCCTGTTATATATAATCTATTTTTATTTCAGATTACCGATATCCACAGTATTTTGTTTTTCTTTTAGAAAAATCATGATTGGTCCTTCTGTTACTCCCTCCCTAACATCCCTCAAGATTCCAATGAGTCCTGGATACTTAACTCTTTTAAGCACCCTCTGCTCCTAAAGAACCACTTCCTCATTAATACACCTATTCACTACTCAATCCACAGATTAAGGCTTTCTCTGCACTGTCCCCTGTAAATACTTAAGGAACGTCTTCATCATGAAACTCTGCTATTTATCTTGGTGCAATCACTATCTCAACATGCTCATTTCAACTGCACCCCCACTCTCCTTACCGATCGCCAGTATCCCAATGCATTTATAAAAATCTTTGCCATTTTCCTTTACAGTTTTGAGTTCTTTTCCATATTCCTTCTTGGGTTACTAATTTCTATTTATAGAATATGGTATTTCTCCTGAGACTATATTGTGTCATTAGTTTTAGTTTTGTCATATGCTCTGTTAGTCCTTATTTTCAGGTTAATCTCACAGTTCGTCCAAGGAACCATGACTTTAATGCAGTCCTTTTATTCCTCGTGGGAATATTCTGCAAATGTATTGTACCATGCTAAGGACTTAAATATTTGCTACAGTCGCTTTGCTGTTTTATCAATCACCACACCCCTCCCCTATTATCCAGGCAAAATCTTTAATTCCATTCTAATCTGCAGCTCTAGATGATTTTGACTTTTTTCCATCCTTTTTTTAACTAATTGTGTCATGCTTGTTTATTCCAGTTGTTTTGTCACATTCATGTAGTTTGCTCCAATGCTTTACCCAGAGCCACATCCATTATTGTAACTTTCACTCTCTGTGACATTACGGGAGATTCTCTGACCTCACTGCGCCCTGTGCTTATTGCTCCTATTCTGAAGAATAGCTTATTTTTTCAAAGTGTACTCATAGTAATTGACAAGTTTGCCAGTGTATCTTTTGGGAAATTAGATTATTTTCAAACAAATGAATTGAACAATCAATCAGGACACTCATATGATAAAATGTTGAATCAGATTAGAATCATTATAATTAATTAATAAACATTTAGAAAGTAAACTTTGTAGTCCTATGACTTTCCAAAGTACTTTACATCAAGAAGCGCATTTGAAATGTAGTCACTGTTGTCACATTCTCACAAACAGAAATGAGATAAATAATTAATTAACCAGTTTTGGAGGTTTGAAAAAGAAAAATCAGAACACTCCAATTTTAATATGCAGTTAGTACACCAAGAGTAAGTTAAACCATTTGGAAGTTGTTTCCAATACAAATCAGAAAATCTTGTCCAGCTATATGCAAGATGAGCTTTTGCATTATTCAGAAAAAGTAGCAGCTAAATCCATTTCCGCAGAGGTGTGGAACACGTTTTACCCATTGCTGTCACTCCCACTATCTCAGGTGCCCCTATTCTAAAGAGTACCTTACAGACCTAAAAGTCGGTTTCATGCCTGGTGCTAAAAAGTTTGCAGTTCTCTCAGCCCCTTTTTTAAGGTGTGAACCAGATCATGCCCAGAAAGGATGTGGGGCCAATTAGCATATTTAAAGTATCATTTAAAAATGCGTAGCCTGTTTGAGTCTCAGCACATGGAATTTTCTGACCTTCAGACGTGACGGAAGAGCATTGAGAATCACTACCAGACTCTAGTAGTGGAGACCTGGTGTGATGGTCATGTCGGGCGACTCAGAGACTATTGAGGCCCCTGGGTGGTGAGGGGCAGGACCGGACAATGCCCTTCAGGCAGCACTCACTTGACTGTGCTGACCAGACACACTGGCTGTGCCCAATGGACACCTGGGCAGCAGTCACCAGGCACCCTGACAGTGACCACCAGAAATCCTGGCAGTGTCAGCTGGGCACTGCCAATGTGCCAGGGGCACTGCCAAGGGAGTGGGGCCTGTCAGGTTTATGGGGCGAGTCTATGCAAAATGGCTATGCTGGGGAAGCGATGCAGGGTGTTCACTCAGGGGTGGATCATGTTGGGAGTCAGGATAGGTGAGAGAGCTACAATATCGGCAACCCACGTTGGGGAGTGGGTGGGGAAACATGCAGCCGAATTGGGGAGGGGAGGATCCCAATGTCCACTGGGGGAAGGGGGTCTCCCATTGGACTGTGAGATCAGAGAGCCCTTACAAAACAGTAGCTGGATGTTCTGAAGCTGGTGCACCGGCATGCTTAGGCCCCGCCTTCCCCCAGTACCACTGTGAAGTCCTGAACTCTTCAAAAATGTAACTGAATGTGAGAGGATTGCACTGTTGAATGTGCCTGAGAGACTGGAGTGGATCACTCCTTTATTCTCACTGTTATGTCACTTAGTGTTTTTTAGGATTCCACCATTTGTCAACCCAGACCTTCTGAGATTTCTTTCCCAGATTTATCACTAAACAGTTGATGTACTTCATTGGTTCTGCCCTATTATTTCTACATTTCATCAGAGTAAGAAGTGCTTCAAATAGCACCTTCCTTACCTGTGTTTGAGAGGGACATTCAGGGTAAAATTTTAACCACAAAGGGTGGTGACAGAAGAATGGATGTGGGTTCAATGTGGGCAGGGGATTAGAGCCCTGAAAAGTGGCATCAGGTCAGAAACCCAGGTGTCCATTGGGCAGAGCCACTGTGTCTGGTGGGCACAGTCAGGTGGGCACTGCCTGATAGGCACTGTCTGGTCCTGCCCCTGAACACTCAGGGGCTTCAGTTGAGCTGCCCTGCATGACCGTCACGCCAGGCCTCCGCTACTAGAGTCTAGTAGTGATTCTCGCTGCTCTTCCGTTATGTCCGAAGGCCGGAAAATTCCATGCACTGGGATTCGAATGGGCTATACATATTTAAATGCTAACATGATCCCATCCGCATCCAGGTTGAAACCAAATCCATTTGCAGGTGAACAGGTAAATCCTGTGAAACAGTACGTTAAATCATTAAAATATTTAAATACCTAAATAACTTGGGTTTTTTTTTGTAAAAGTGATTGCTGAAATGCTGGAACGAAAAGAGAACTTTTAAAAATATAGAAACATAAAAAAACTATACAGCACAATACAGGCCCTTTGGCCCACAAAGTTGTGCCAAACATGTCCCTACCTTAGAGATTACTAGGCTTAACTATAACCCTCTATCTCACTAAGTTTCATGTACTTATCTAAAAGTCTCTTAAAAAGACCCTATCAAGTCTGCCTCCACCAACGTTGCCGGCAGCCCATTCCATGCACCCACCACTCTCTGAGTGCAGAACTTACCCCTGGCATCTCCGCTGAACCTACTCCCCAGCACCTTAAATCTGTGTCCTCTTGTGGCAACCATTTCAGCCTTGGGAAAAAGCCTCTGACTGTCCACTCAATCAATACCTCTCAACATCTTATACACCTCTATCAGGTCACTCCTCATCCTTCATCTCTCCGAGGAGAAAAGGCCGAGCTTCCTCAACCTATCCTCATAAGGCATGCTCCCCAATCCAGGCAACATCCTTGTAAATCTCCTCTTCAGTCTTTCTATGGCTTCCACATCCTTCCTGTAATGAGGCACCCAGAACTGAGCACAGTACTCCAAGTGGGGTCTGACCAGGGTCCTATATAGCTGCAACATTATCTCTTGATTCCTAAACGCAATTCCTCGATTGATAAAGGCCATACGCCTTCCTAACCACAGCTTCAATCTGCGCAGCTGCTTTGAGCGTCCTATGAACTCGGACCCCAAGATCCTTCTGATCTTCCACACTGCCAAGAGTCCAAGAGTCATATTGTATTCTGCCATCCTATTTGACCTGCCAAAATGAACCACCACACACTTATCCGTGTTGAAGTCCATCTGCCACTTCTCCGCCCAGTCTTTCATCGTATCTATGTCTCATTGCAACTTCTGACATCCCTCCATACTATCCACAACACCTCCAACCTTTGTGTCATCAGCAACTTACTAACCCATCCCTCCACTTCCTCATCCAGGTCATTTATAAAAATTAGAAAGAGTAAGTGACCCAGAACAGATCCCCGGAGCACTCCACTGGTGACCGACCTCCATGCAGAATATGACCCATCTATAACCACTCTTTGCCTTCTGTGGGCAAGCCAGTTCTGGATCCACAAAGCAATTTCCCTTTGGATCCCATGCCCCCTCACTTTCTCAATAAGCCTTGCATGGAGCACTTTATCAAATGCCTTGCTGAAGTCCATGTATACTACATCTACTACTCTTTCTTCATCAATGTGTTTAGTCACATCTTCAAAAAATTCAGTCAGGCTCATAAGGCATGATCTGCCTTTGACAAAGCCATGCTGACTATTCTTAATCATATTATACCTCTCCAAATATTCATAAATCCTGCCTCTCAGGATCTTCTCCATCAACTTACCAACCACTGAGATTAGACTCACTGGTCTATAATTTCCAGGGCTATCTCTACTCCCTTTCTTGAATAAAGGAACAACATCTGCAATCCTCCAGCCCTCCTGAACCTCCCCCGTCTCCACTGATGATGCAAAGATCATCGCCAGAGGCCCAGCAATCTCCTCCCTCGCCTCCCACAATAGCCTTGGGTACATCCCATCATCCGGTCACAGTGACTTATCTAACTTGATGCTTTTCAAAAGCTCCAACACATCTTCATGCTCAAGCTTTTCAGTCCGCTGCAAGTCTGCATTAAAACCAACAACTTTTGGAATATTTTGTTCGCTTTACTCTGGACAGAGTAGGTTATGCCTCTAACAGTCTGACGGCCTATGAGACCAAACTCCAAAGTAACTAAGTAACAGTAATACAATTTACAATGAGAATTCCCTTGTTCTCTATTTTACTGGGGGGATAATAGAGAATACAAAACAAGTGAAATGGATTCAGGGACAATGTGCCCCTCAATGTATTATCCCTATGCAGAGCTTATGAGGATCAGTGAGAAATTTTGTGACAAAGAGGCTAATGGAGAACTGTGCATTTGTGTTATGATCTGCAGCCAAAATCGGCTTCCTGCTCTACTTTATTTAAGTCTGTAAACTGGGCTGTGGCACCCAACTTTATGTTACTGGTTTCTTTTCAAGCCTGTGTAATATCACCAAGTGTAATTTCTGCACATGCATTCATCAATTTGCTTACACCATTTTTGAAAGAGCAGAGAAATCATCCATTTCAGCATGACAAAATCATACTAGGGTCATCCGGTTTTATCTTTGCTTTCTGAAGTATAGAACGCAATAAATGGTATGCAACTAACATTTCCTTTCTATTGTGGATAACAACCCATCAATGAATACAGGAATATAAACTGAAGAGAGCTACAATGCAATATATGCCTGTATTGAAATTTTCTTTGAGAGAGTTGTTTGGGATTTTTAAAGGAGCATTTTTGTTGCCTTCATAGATTACAAGGGTATCTGTAATACATCCCTGAAAATATAACCCACAGATTGGTAACTTGCTGTAGAATGCACAGGAGCATGAAAAGGATCAACACAAGAACCATCAGAGCATTCCTCAAAGTTTAATACAAGGGAATTCTAGAATGAATATCAATGAAATGTCCTCATCTGCTTCCATCTCTACTAACATTACCAATACTCTATTTCCTTCACCTACAGATCAATTCCAGCTTGCTCATTCCAAGTTCATCTTGGAAGCCCACAACACATTAGATCTCTTTACCCCTAAATTACCAGTTTTTGTAAGTTCCAAAGAAATCTAAGCAGAGAATAAATGCATCTTCTATTTTAGTACAAGGAATTTAAACATGGTCATTAGTCTTCCTCCTCTTTCTTTACACTATATTTGTTTGGGACAGCATGGTGGAACAGTGGTTAGTACTGCTGCCACACAGCACCAGGGACCCTGGTTCAATTCCCAGCTGTCTGTGGAGTTTGTGCATTCTCCCTGTGTCTGCGTGGGTCCCTTCTGGGTGCTCTGGTTTCCTCACACAGATGTGGAGATGCCGACGTTGGACTGGGGTAAACACAGTAAGAAGTCTCACAACACCAGGTTAAAGTCCAACAGGTTTATTTGATAGTAAACGCCACAAGCTTTCGGAAAGCTGGTCCTTTGTCAGGTGAGTGGAGAGTTCTGATCAGAAACAGGGTATATAAAGGCACATACAGTTTACAGAATACTGATTAGAATGCAATCTTTACAACAGATTAGCAGATTAGCTGTAAAGACTTGTATTCTAATCAGTATTCTGTAAACTGTGTGTGCCTTTATGTGCCCTGTTCCTGATCAGAACTCTCCACTCACCTGACGAAGGAACAGCATTCCGAAAGTTAGTGGGTTTACTATCAAATAAACCTGTTGGACTTTAACCTGGTGTTGTGAGACTTCTTACTGTGTTCCTCCCACAGTCCAAAGAATTGCAGGTTAGGTGCATTGGCCATGCTAAATTCTCTCTCAGTGTACCCAAACAGCTGCTGGAGTGTGGCAACCCAGGGATTTTCATAGTATCTTCATTGCAGTGTTAATGTAAGCCTATTTGTGACCAATAAGTAAACTTTACTTGGATGCATAAGTGCGCCTTTGTTTCTCCTCTGTTAGTGCTCCTTCTCTGTGTAACCTGAAGGGCAGTATTACGAGAGTTGTTTGGCTGCTGTTGTGGTGTAAAATACTTGTGGGACTGAGGTGATCTTCCTTTCATGCTTGATTCTAAGAGAGACCCGATAAAGGCTGCTTTTGAGTGTCTGTTGCCAGATGTAGTCACTCTATGTACCACATGCATGGTGCTCTCTCTAGATGGGCTGAACGCTTGTCAAGTGCTGCTGCCCTAAGAAACAAAATCCTCTGATCGACCACAACCGTTTTAATTTATTGGGTCCTAAAACTGTTGCTCTGCTGCTCAGCATGTTAGCTGGACTAATGGCAGTTTTCGGATCCTAAAAGTCAAGAGCCTGCATCCCTGTCTGGATGTCATAAAGCTGGTACCCAGTGTTTTGTTTAATATGTTTCCCACAGCCACAAGGCTGTCCTTCTGTACTTCAAGGCAGCAGGAGACTGCACTGGTTTTGGGTCACTTGTCAGTTTGGAAACATTATCAGACTCCAGTAAAGTTTCTACATGCTCCATTGATGACTCCAATGAGGCAAAAGCTTCCCTGATGTTACCACAAATAAGAGTACAGTCTTCAGAGTTATATCTTTCAGTCAGTGCACATCCTGGGGGAGACTGACCTAAGAGCCTGTGTCCAAGACATTTTTCATCCAGGTGAGTGCCTTTGAGATCTATGTTCAATAACTCCAAAAACAAGGATAGCTTTTGCATTGAGAAGGTGACAATCCTACTTCTCTGGTTTGGTCTCTGTGAATTACCTGGTGTCACATTCTCACTTATAATATTTATTTCAAATCAGTCAAAGTTTTGAGCCGATAAATGGGAGTGATACATTAGGTGAGATTGAAGTGACTAAGACAGATAAATATGAGACAAGATCTTGTTCCAGAGAATCCTATATGGTCTGTTCCTCATCAACTTCGTCTTCATCACCAGTTCTGTTATGACTTTCATGGGTCACTGTCTGTGTGAAGTTCGCACATTCTCCCCGTGTCTGTGTGGGGTTCCTCCAGGTGGTCTCCCCACAATCCGAAGATGAACAGGTGAGGTGCATTGGCCATGCTAAATTCTCTCTCAGTGTGTCCGAACAGGCACCGGAGTGTCGTGACTCATGGATTTTCACAGTAACTTCATTCCTGTGTGAAAGAGCCTACTTGTGACTAATGAATAAATAAACAAACTTTAAATTTCTTCTCTCTTCTGCTGCTTCCTGCACCATGCTCTCCTTTTTCTCTGGATTATAATTGCCCCACTCCTTGTATAATAACTATGCGTTAAGTGTAGCATGAACTAAGAATGAATGAGCAGAATCTCTTGAGCTTTATGTTATAATGAAGGGTGAGGCAGATTTTGTCATGGTAGTGCTGTGGTGAATGCATATGCTAACTTTCGAATTTCTAATGAGTATTGGAGACAGCCCAAGAGCTACACAAAGGAGCAAAATTCCAACTGTGCTCAAACTGCAATGGAATTGACCAAACTGAGATCTTTATTGAATGGCAGAAAGATTCACCTAGCTCCTAAGGAGACAAGGGGAGAATGTATATTTAAAGATATAATAGATGGGATTTTCCAACTGAGTGCCAAATTCTCTTCACTTGCAGCAGTGGCAGAGCTTGAATGGACAGAAAATTCCGGCCGTCATTTAAATTTGCAACATTTTACAATTTCCACCTTCAGAATTTCTGCAAAAAAAAGTTACATTTTATTACATATTTATTTGTTATGTTTGAACTAGTTTAATATAGCAAATCTTGTGGATCAGTAAGAAAAATTCCAGTTAATAGTTATTATTTGTTTTTAACACTGAATCATGAATAAGGGGCAGCACAGAGGCACAGTGGTTAGCACTGCAGCCTCACTGCTTCAGGGACCTGGGTTCGATTCCTGGGTTGGATCACAGTGTGGAGTTTGTACATTCTCCCGATATCTGCGTAGGTTTCCTCCAGGTGCTCCGGTTTTCTCCCACAGTCCAAAGATGTGCGGATAAGGTTGATTGACCATGCTAAATTGTCCCTTAGTGTCCTGGGATGTGTATGTTAGAGGGACTAGTAGGGTAAGTATGTGAGGTTTCGGGGATAGGGCCTGGGTGAGAATGTTGTAAGTGCAGACCCAAAGGGCTGAATGGTCTCCTTTTGCACTGCCAGGTTTCTGTGATTCTAATTTGAGATTGTCACATCATAAAAAACATATTGAGGCACTGAAGAAGGTGCAAAAAAATGATTTACAGGCATGAAACCTTTGAGATTATGACTATCAGGAAAAGAGCAACAGACTGGGTCACGTTATTCTTGAAAAGAAAAGGTTGAGAAGTGACCTGAAATGTCTTTAAAATAAGAACGTAAGGACTAGAAGCAGAAATAGGCCATTTGATCCCTCGAGTCAGCTTTGCCATTTGATAAAATCATGGAAGATCTTTTTGTGGACTCAGCTCCACTTACCCCTCTCACCATAACGCTTAATTCCATTACTTTCAAAAATCTATCTATCTTTGCCTTAAAAACATTCAAGAAGGTGGCCTCAGCTGCCACATTGGGCAGGGAAATCCACAGGTTCACAACCCTTTAGGTGAAGAAGTTCCTCCTCAACCCAGTCCTAAATCTGCTCCTCATTTTGAGACCATGCCCCCAGTTCTTGTTTCACCTGCCAGTGGAAACAATCTCCCTACATTTATCTTATCTGTTCCCACCATAATTTTATATGTTTCTATAAGCTCCCCACTCATTCTTCTAAATTCTAATGAGTGCAATTTCCAGTCTACTCAGTTTGTCCTTATAAGCTAACCTTCTCAACTCCAGAAGCGACCTAGTGAATCTCCCCTGCACCCTTTCAGTGCCAGTATATCCTTTCTCAAGTAAGGAGACCAAAACTGTACACAGTATCCAGATATGGCCTCACCAGCACCTTATACAGCTGCAACATAACCTCCCTGTTTTAAACTCCATCCCTCTAGCAATGAAGGGCAAAATTCTGTTTGCATTCTTAATTATCTGCTGCACCTGCAAACCAACTTTTTGTGATTCATGCACAAGGGCACCCAGGTCCCTCTGCACAGCAGCACGCTACAATTTTTTACCATTTAAATAATGGTCCATTTTGCTGTTATTCCTACCAAAATGGATGACCTCACATTTACCAACGTTGTACTCCATCTGCCAGACCTTGCCCACTCAAATTATCAATATCCCTAAGCAAACATTCAGTGTCCCCTGAACACTTTGCTCTACCCTTCATCTTTGTGTCATCTGTGAACTTTGACACAAAACTTGGTCCCCAACTCCAAATCATCTATGTAAGTTGTAAACAATTGCAATTCCAACACTGATCCCTAAGGCACTAGTCACTGATGGCCAATCAAAAAAACACCCATTTATCCCCACGCTTTGCTTTCTGTTAGTTAACCAATTCTCTATCCATGCTAATACATTATCCGCAATGCCGTGCATCTTTTATTTTATGTAGCAGTCTTTTGTGCGGCACATTGTCAATGCCTCCTGGAAATCCAGATATACCAAACCCACTGGTTCCCCATTGTCCACTGCACTCATAATGTCCTCAAAGAACTCCACTAAATTGGCTAAACATGACTTGCCTTTTATGAACCCATGCTGTGTCTTCCCAATGGGACAGTTTCAATCCAGATGTTTCGTTATTTCTTCCCTGATGAGTTATAAGAGGTTTTGATATAGTGCATATAGGGGGACAGGTTTAGAAGTGAATAGGATGGAAAAGATCCAGAAAATGACATTGATTCAGAATCCTGCCCTCAGTCGAATTCCCCAGGGCGCAATTGAAGGAGAATGCGGAAACCCTTGGATCAGGCCGGTTGGCAATTAATGAATGATTCAGATTATTACAAGGCCAACTATTAACAGTTTTAGTACTGAATCATGAATTTCCCAGTCCTGGAGCATATCTCCTGACCTGTCAGAAACTCAGAAAGGCCAATGAGGTGAGTGCACAGTGGTAAAAGCTTCTTCAGTAAAACTGACAAACTTTGAAGGATTTGATCACTGAAGAGCCTCAGCATGTCCACTGAAAATATTTGTGCAAAAAAAACTCAGTCTGTTCTGTTACATTACAGTTTGAGCACTGTTGGATTTTTGCACCTCCTTGTAGTTCTTGAGCTGTCTCCAATACTCATTAAAAATTCAAAAAGCTAGCATATGCATTCACCATGGCTAGCTAGCCAGAATTTTCCTCACCTTTACAGTAACGTTAATCTCAAGAGATTCTGCTCATTCATTCTTAGTTCATGCTATACTTACTTGCATACGAGCTATTCAGCTTCACTTTCCTGCTGCCAGCCTTCACTGCTTGAAAGCAACTTTCATAGTTCTATCCTGCAGCTCCATTCCTGTGGTTGCCGCAGATTGAAATATCTAATTTCTGGGTGAGCTTTTCCTTAACATGCCATGGTCCCTCTAAATAGAAACCTAAATTTGGCATTATGGTTGTGATATCTCACCTGCCCTTCTCAATTGATTGGAGTCCTCAGAGGCAGTCTGAGAGAGACAGTGGATAAAGAGCAACTATAAAACATGAACATTGAGGTTCAGATTCCAAACTCAAGAGTAGTTCTGCCTTAGCTCCATCAACTAATATGGCAAGGTTCTGCCCACAGTACATGTGCAAGAACTAGAGACCATCATCAATACATCATTAAGATGTCAACTAGGGAATTCAAAAGTAACTTCCTGATACAGAAAATGGCAAGCACCTGAAACTTGCTACCACAAGTTGAGGTGAATAGTTTGGATGCATCTAAGTAAGCATATCAGAGAGAAGGGTATTGAGGGTTATGTTAATAGAGCTACAGAAGGAAGGATGAATAGAGGCTTGAGTGAAGCTTAACACTTGCATGGGTTGTTGTGATCTAAAGGTCTGATTCTGTGCTGTATTTTCAATATAATTGTATGAATTGGGACTCATCAAGGAAAGTGATTTGAGCCAAAAAAAATCAAGTCAGTAAGGGTGACTTGAACCTCTTGCTCCTTCACATACTGGTTCTTGTTTAACACAGTTTTCTCTTTGAAACATCTGTATTTTAAATTGCAGATTTTAAGAATTTTCTTTACTATGCTATCTAGATTAATAGCTGATCCCCTTAGTGGCCTAACACCCTCTGTTATGTGAAGCATTTCATGCTATTAAGGCAACATGTATTTACTGCTATTGGTTAAGCAAAACATTAAGTTATTATTCAGACGTGTCATTAAAAGGCTCTTTCAGTTATTTTTCCTGGTCTGCTTTCCAGAGGTTGATAGCCAAATACTACTTTTACTCTTTCGATTATGAATAACAATCACATTGTTATTTATCTTATGACAAATGGCAGCTTCAGCTACAAACTGCTGGCCGTGGCAAACTTATATGATCAAGTTCTTTATTGTTTATGGTTCTGGCTTGATGTATTCATGCCTTGTTTGTTTGTGAGATGAACAAAGATCCATAAAAATATCCATAGAGGAAAATTTAGCAGTGCAATCAATTGTACCTTTTCTGTAGCATGCATTCTGATTACTGAGAGGCTGTACAAATAAATTATACACAAGAATGGTATTTTGGGGAAAAAAAACTATTTACCAAGTGCATCACATTTTATTGTATCCTTAGGCTAAATTCTTGATCATTACTGACTGAAAGCCAGTTGCATGCTAAAGGTTTCACTTTTGCTGCTGTAGTGTTAGATCATTTAGACAATATGCTGCAGCCCTAAATGACTGGCATCTATGAACAAAGAAACTGCTACCAATTGTCAGGTTCCTAAAATAATCTGACTTTTTTTTGTAAATTGAATAAGAGCTCTAAATATTAAAAGAAAACTTATACATGTGGGTAAAATATATTGGTTGGGATTCTCCCAAAAAAATTCACATAAAAACTGGAGTAATTCCCGCTGGTTTTTTTTAGCAAGATTTTCAAAATGAAATCTCCCACACTCTGATCACAACAGAATGCTTCAGAGAGATTCATGCTGAAAATCTGCCTATTCCCGCTGGAGAGGCTGGCAGTATAGCACTGAGTGGGCCACTGCCCATGCATCAATAGCGGAGATCAGTGCATGCGCATTAGTTTCACACTGTCAGCCTCCTGATCGCTGCCCTTCCTACCCCCCACCTCCCCGATTGCTTGCCTTGTGGACATCTCCGGACCAGCCCCACCGCCCACCAGCCCTCACCCTCACTGATAGTCCTGACCACCCCGCCATCCCCCCCAACCAACCCATTGGCTAGCCCTAATCAGTCCCTTCTGTCCTTGTGCCACTGATCCCGACTGCAGAGTGGCAGCAAGAACCGCCCCCCCCCGCCCCCCAACCCTACCGATCACCCCCTAATAGGCCCCACCCCCCTGGCCCCTTGGCACTACCCGATGTCCAGGGTTGGCTGTTGGGCATTACTACTTTGCCTCTTGGGCAGTGCCAGTGGCCAGATGGCACTGCCAGGCTGCCAATGCCCAGGGGACACCCCCTTATCCCTGACCTCCTGCAGGGCCTCCATGGTCTCTCTTCACTGCAGCAGGGTCAGGCCATCAGTTCCCCATTAGTGGGGAGCAGTTGTAAACCCTGCTGGAGTGAACCACTCCTTGCGAAGAGGGCGAGGTTAGCGGGCTCGGAGACTTCAGTACTGGGCCCGGTAATTATACTAAAATGGAGGTTATAATATTTAAATCAGGTCCTTCCCAATTTCCAGCGTGGAGCTGGTGACTCCGAAAATCCGGGTCCTGGAGATGCACCAAGGCCTCGGCGCCCAGCATAGAGTTCACTTAATGGCCTCTGCTGATGTCTGCCGGCCTCTTGCGCTACTAGAGCAGTGCAGCGGGCTAGGAGAATCGTCTCCAGTCAGTGCATGAACATAATGTGGCTTTCTTGATAACAGGATGGAAAACAATTTTTTAAAATTTTAACAGTTATTACTAAAATCTTGCCTGTCTTTTCCAAAAGTAGAATTAGTAGGAAAGATATCCAAACTTAGGTGAAGTAGGGAAACACGATTCAATAGAGAGACTTTATTTGGGTTGAAGCAGAATAACATAGTTGGAAAAATTGCTGTATTAATGGGATCTGCAGTAAGGCTGTGGGCTATGGCAGCCATGATTTATTAGGCAGACATTCAGTGAAAGTTGTACATTGTATACATCAGGAATTACTTCATTACATGGGACTGCTGAGGTTCAAGAAAGCCACTCACTGCTGCAATCCATATCGTGTGCAAGGAGTTCCGAGAGTTTGACACAGCAACAATAAAGGAAGAGTAATATAGTTCCAAGGTGAGGATGGTGAATGACTTGGAGGGGAAACTTGCAGGTTATGGTGTTGCCATTTGTCTGGTTCTTTTGTTGTTCTAGATGGTGGAGGTCAAGGGTTTGGAAGGCACTGTTGAAGGCGCTTTGGTGAGTTGTTGCATTACATCTATGGTGACAATGTAAGGATGGACCCGAAACAGCCACAAATGGTGCCAGAGTATCTGGCTGGCATGCTGTCACTTATTTTTCCTCTTCAAAACCCGCAAAAAACGTATTCCAAAGAAATAACTAGTAAAATATGCAAATATCAGGGTAAATAGTGTTAGCTAGCAGATGGTATACAGTATTAAGTACTCGATTGTGTAGATTAAAGTGCCTTTGCACCTAAGCAGAGAAACAAATAAGGAGATCAGGAACTAGTCAATTCCGCAGTCAAGAACCATTATTATTGGAGAAAAAATAAGGAACAGGCAATGATAATCATGAAAACAAACTTCCCAGTTTAGGAATTCAGTTCAGAAACCTCCCCGCATTGGCAGTTTGAAATGGAGGTTGTGCAGCTGCAGGACTGCTCAAGTGCTGCAAAATTCAGGACCTTCTCATATGCAACACACAATGCCTTGGGTCCAGGTTTTTGTGTGCATTAAATTTAGAGGAAACTTTGATGATGAAAAATAAGGCTTCAGCACCCATGGTACAATAGTGCAACAAATGTATTGTCAATCCAGTAGAGGTCTTGGAAAGGACAGTGAAAAGGGCTACAAAGTAGACTCCTAAAATCACTCAGTTATGTACAAAAATAAGAGTTAAGATTTTCCTTCAGATTAGATTTTGAGACAGCTGCTGGATAATGTGATAAAATTGCTGTTTATTGACTGAGGTCAATTTATAAGCAATTCTTATTGTTTCAGTGGCCCTATGAATTGCAGGTTTTGTTGTTTCATTGCATTTTTCTTAGAATAGTTGCCAGTTTAATGACTCTGAGAAGAATAAGTTCTGCTGCTTCCCAACTTGCAGCAACTTGAACAATTCCAGGATTCATTGCCTTCAGAGGGATGGCTGCTGCAAGTGCAGGAGCAAATGGATGTTGTTGTTTTGAGAGATTATACAATGGTGTCAAAACAAGCGCAGCGGCAAGACTGCAATGAGATTGCTGAGACGGTACATACAATCATAGAATCTATAGTGCAGGAGTCATTGTACGATGTAATACTCAAGGCAACATGCAGGAAGAGATTCAATTACTTAACCAGGACAGCAAAGGTGAGATGTAGATATTAATGTCTCAATTTGCGTGAGTCATACTTTTCCATGCAGCTCTCGTGCATGTATTTCTATTCTCCCATAAACCCTTCACAATTTTAGCAACCTCTATTCGGTTATCCTCAGCCTTCTATTTTAAATTGAAAAGAATTACATTGAAATTCCTAACTTCCTGATAAATGGTTGTTTTTCAGACTGGAAGTTTGTAATGGAGTTCCTCAGGGTCAATGTTGGGACCGTTGCTCTTCCTGATGTATGTTAATGACCTAGACTGTGGTGTGCAGGACGTGATTTCAAAATCTGCAGATGATGCAAAGATTGGAAACATTGTCAGCTGTGATGAGGATAGTCTTGAACTTCGAAAGGACTTATAAGTGTTGGTGGATTGGGCAGACAAGTGCCAGATGAAGTTCAATGCAGAGAAGTGGGAGGTGATTCACTTTGGCCAGGTGGGAATGGAGAGACAGTAAAGGGAGAAACTCTAAAGGAGATGCAGGAACAGAGGGACCATGGTGTATATGTACATAAGCCATTGAAGATGTCAAGAGCAGTTAATAAAGCATATTGTATCTTACTCTGTATTCATAGAAGCAGTGAGTATAAGAAGGTCATGTTGAACCTGTATAACATACTAGTTAGGCTTCATTTGTGTCCAGTTCTGGACGCCAAATTTGAGGAAGGATGTAAAGGATTGCATTGGAGTATTATGTTAGCAAGTGTGAGGTTATGGAGTATAATGTTAGCAAGTGTGAGGTTATCCACTTTGGCAGAAATAATAGTAGGAGGGATTATTATTTAAAAGGTGAAAAGCTGCAACATGCTACGGTGCAGTGGGACCTGGGGTTCCTTGTGCACGAGTCACAAAAACCCAGTCTGCAGGTTCAGCAGGTGATCAAGAAGGCGAATGGAATGTTGGCCTTTATAGCAAGGGGGATAGAATATAAAAGTAGGGAGGTCTTGCTGCAACAGTACAGGGTGAGGCTGCAGCTGGAGTACTGTGTGCAGTTTTAGTCGCCACACTTGCGGAAGAATATATTGGCCTTGGAGGGAGTGCAGAGGAGGTTCACTAGGCTGATACCGGAGATGAGGGGGTTGGACTATGAAGAGAGACTAAATAGACTGGGTCTGTACGCGTTGGAGCTTAGAAGGATGAGGGGGGATCTTATAGAGAGGTATAAGATAACAAAGGGGATGGATAGGGTAGAGGTAGAGAGATTCTTCCCGCTTAGAAAGGATAGCAGGACTAGAAGACACAGCCTCAAGATAAGGGGGGGAGAGGGGGTGCAGTTTAGATCAGAGTTGAGGAGGAACTTCTTCACTCAAAGGGTGGTGAATGTCTGGAATTCTCTGCCCGTTGAAGTGGTGGAGGCTACCTCGCTAAATATATTTAAGTCACAGGTAGATAGGTTTCTGATCGACAGGGGAATTAAAGGTTATGGGGAGAAAGCGGGAAAGTGGAACTGATCCACTTCAGATCAGCCATGATCTTATTGAATGGTGGGGCAGGCACGAAGGGCTAAATGGCCTACTCCTGCTCCTATTTCTTACGTTCTTATGTTCAGAGTACAGAAGAGATTGACAAGAGTCTTTTTATTCATTCATGGGACATGGACGTTGCTGATTGACCAACATTTATTACCCATCCCTAGTTGCTCTTGAGAAGGTGGTGATAAGCTACCTTCTAGAATTGCTGCAGTCTACATCTGTGGGTTGACCTACAATGCTGTTAGAGAGGGACTTCCAGGATTTTGACCTACCTACTGCGAAAGAGCAGCGATATATTTCCAAGTCAGGATTGTGAGTGGCTTGGAGGGGAACTTGCAGGTGGTGGTGTTCCGATGTTTCTGTTGTCCTTGTCCTTCAGGATCAAAGTGGTCTTGGGTTTGGAAGGTGCTGTATAAGGATCTTTGGTGAATTGTTGCATTGCATCTTGTAGACGTCACATATTGCTGCTACTGAGCGTTAGTGAAGGAGGGAGTCGATGTTTGTGGATGTGGTGCCAATCAAGTGGGCTGTTTTTTCCTGGATGATTCCAAAGTCTTGAGTATTGTTGGTGCTGCACCCATCCAGGCAAGTGTGATGGTGCTCCATCACACTCCTGATTTGTGCCTTGTAGATTGTGGATAAGCTCTGGGGAGTCAGGAGATGAGTTATTCACTACAGTATTCCTAACCTCTGATCTGTCTTGTAGCCACAGTGTTTATGTGGTGAGTCCAATTGAGTTTCTGGTCAATGATAACCCCAAGAATGTTGACAATGGATGATTTAATGATGGTAACACCATTGAAAGTCAAGAGGTGGTGGTTAGAGTGTTTCTTATTGGTGATAGTCATTGTCTGGCATTTGTGTGGCATGAATGTTACTTGCCATTTGTCAGCCCAAGCCTGGATATCGTCCAGACCTTATTGCATTTGAACATGGACTGTTTCAGTTTCTGAGGAGTTGCAAATAGTGTTGAACATGGTGCAATCATCGGCAAACATCCCCACTTCTAACCTTATGATGGGGGAAGGTCATTGTTGAAGCAGCTAAAGATTGTTGGGCCTACAATACTACCCTGTGGGAGTCCTGCAGAGCTGTCCTGGAGCTGAAATGACTGACTCACCACAAGTACAACCATCTTTTTATGTGCCAGGTATGACTCCAACCAGCAGAGAGTTTGCCCCCGATACCCATTATTCTAGTTTTGCTAGGGCTCCTTGATGCCACACTCGGTTGAATGTAACCTTAATGCCAAAGGCTGAGGTCTCACCTCACCTTTGGAATTCAGCTCTTTTGTCCATGTTTGAACCAAGAGGTAATGAGGTTTGGAGCTGAAAATCCTGGCAAAACTCAAACTAGGTGTCACTGAGCAGGTTATTGCTGAGCAGGTGCTGCTTGGTAGCACTGTTGAATACTCCTGCCATCGCTTTACTGATGATTTAGAGTAGACTGATTGCGTGGTAATTGGCTGGATTGGATTTGTCTTGCTTCTTGTGTACAGCACATAGCTGAGCAATTTTCTACATTGTAGGGTAGATGCCAGTGTTGTACTCATACTAGAAGAGCTTGGCTAGGGGAGTGGCAAGTTCTGGAGGGCAAGTCTTCAATGCTATTGCTGGAATATTATCAGGACTCTTTGTCTTTGCAGTATCCAGTGCCTCCAGCCATTTCTAGATATCACATGGACTGAATGGAATTCACTGGAGACTGGCATCTGAGATGCTGGGGACCACTGGAGGAGACCAAGATGGATCATCCACTCAGCACTTCTGGCTGAGGATTGCTGCGAACGCTTCAGCCTTACCTTTTGCACTGATGTTCTGGGCTCCTCCATTATTGAGGATGAAGAATGATTCCAGGAATTAAGAACCATAGCTATCAGAATAGATTGGAAAGATTGGCATTCTTTTTCTTGGAGAGAAGAAGTTTGACATGATACTTGATTGAGGTATTCAAAATCCTGAGGGATATGGACGGGATAAATAGGGAGAAGCTGTAAACTCAGAAGTACATCAAAAGCTAGAGGGCACACATTCAAAATGATGTAGCAGAAGGGCTGCGAAGAAATATTTTTTCACCTAAAGGGTATTTGGAGTCTAGAACGATCTTCTAGAGTGGGTGGGGAGTGGTCTCAGGGTTGGCCATGGAAGGGAGGTCGAGGCTGGTCATGGGGGCTGACAGTCGGGGCTGGCCTGGAAGGGTGTGGGTTTGCGGGTTGGAGAAGCCAGCGATTGTGAAGAGGTCACAGAGGCTGGCGATGGGGGGGGGGGGGGGGGGAGGTACCGGAGATGAGGGGGTTAGCCTATGAAGAGAGACTGAATAGACTGGGTCTGTACTCGTTGGAGTTTAGAAGGCTGAGGGGGGATCTTATAGAGATATATAAGATAATGAAGCGGATAGATAGGGTAGAGGTAGAGAGATTCTTCCTGCTTAGAAAGGATAGCAGAACTAGAGGGCACAGCCTCAAAATAAGTGGGGGGGGGGTGCAGTTTAGATCGGAGTTAAGGAGGAACTTCTTCACTCAAAGGGTGGTGAATCTCTGGAACTCTCTGCCCGTTGAAGTGGTGGAAGCTACCTCGCTGAATATATTTAAGTCACGGGTAGATAGGTTTCTGATAGACAAGGGAATTAAGGGGTATGGGGAGAAAGCGGGAAAGTGGAACTGATCCACTTCAGATCAGCCATGATCTTGTTGAATGGTGGGGCAGGCTCGAAGGGCTAGATGGCCTACTCCTGCTTCTATTTCTTATGTTCTTATGGAAGGTGGTGAGGTAGGCCAGCAATGGTGGTGGTGGTGGAGGGGGGGGCGGGGTGTACGGGCACGTGTTGGGGCTGATATCAGGAGGCTGGCAGTTGGGGAAGGCGGAGGTTGGAGGGGGTTGCAGTCAGCATGCATCCCACTGACAGATCAGAGCATGCGCAGTGGCCCGCTCAATGCTGATGCCGGCTTCTTGGGTGGGATTAGGCCCTGCCCCTTGCCCTCCTTACCGGTGTGAATCCCCAGGGGACTCTGTAAAGCACAGAGTGCCCAAAATCCATCCCACTGAGTACGCCCAAAAAACAGGCAAGAAATCACCCATTTTCCTCCCTGTTGGGCACTTGGTTTTTTTTTGGAAAATTGTCCCCTTTTTTTTCTTATGTTCTTATGAGTCCCTAAACATTCTGGCTCAGAGATGAAAATGTTACCAACTGACAAATTGACACTTTTTAATAAATATCCTCTCTCTAGTGCAGAGCTAGTACAGAAGGCATTAGATGATAAAAAATTTTCATTTTAATCAACATCTTCATTCTTTACAGAAATAAGGCTGTCTATATTATTAAACCCAATGATAATGAAAACTAGCTTTTTGCTGTTTGCTGTTCAAACTCTTAAACTTACTGTAGAATATGAAGTTGCATAAAAGAGTGTTTGAGAGAAATACTTCTGGATAAGATTGTAGAGTTAGGGTTAGGTAAGGCACTGGTGGTCTTTATAATTAAGGACAAAGATGTTAAATCTGACATTTTAGAGGATATGGTGGTAATATAGGTCAGTGTAGATAGGGATAATGCTTCAGAGAGACAGCACAGATCAGAATGCAGAATGTAGAGGTTTGCACAATTTGGATTTTATGGAAGGTAGAGGAAAATTATGTGTGGGGAAAGGAAGAGAAGTCACTGCTGAAGATGCACATGCTTCATTTGGGTAGACTGGTTTGAAAAATTCCCAGAAAATTGGTTAATGGAGAAGATTTGAAAGAGCATAATATGGTCATCTATCTTCTCTTCAGATGTGATAGACAGTAATAGTTTCTTACATAAATAAGGAGATCAAAGGTAGAGATAGGAGAAAGATTAAACAAATAAATGGGGGTAAAAGAAATGGAAAGGAAAATCTAGTGGGATGTATCAGGCAACTGAATTGATGCTGTCATTTTCCACCTGTGCCAAACATAAAAATTATCTCCTGTGTTTGGTAATTAAATAGCAGATGTGATACTTTAAAGAATTTCAGTTATTTGCATAACTAACGGGGAATTGGAGCAAGTAAGTGTGAAAATCTCTATAGATCCTTCACTTACTGCATTCGCAAGGAGTGTGGGCTGGAAAATCAGCTCTGATTTTTATTGCCTGTCCAGGAAAACCAGAGTCTTAGCTTTGTCCTAGAAGTTGGGGTGTCCTGACATGCTGACTAGATTTACAAAAGCTGATGTCAATGTTAAATACTGACATTTGACATGTACATATATCCAACCTGCAATCTCTGTGAATGTGGCATTGCCACTGGGTGCATGGGCCCACTGAATCATTCCTGATATGTGAATTGACAATGAGTGAGTGAATACATACACAGTAGTATATTTACTAATTTAGTTTTAAAAAAGCTCTGTTAAAGGCGTAATTATATTCCTGTTTTCATTTTTAGTTGGTGACCCATGCACAAATGAATGAACAATTCATTCGATCTCCTTCTTTTCAGATACTTAACTGAAAATAAGTTTCAGTTTTTTAGAATTAACCAATAAAGCACTGAAAATGATGGGAAATGTTTCAAAAATTCCTAGCACAGTTTTCACAAGGGCATTATTCATACCATGATCCCTTGCCATAACTGCAACAGGAGATCAGTGGAAACATCAGAAAAATCAACTAATGAGTCATTTGTGCAGCACTATTTCTCCAGATAATCTGCTGACCTCACAACAGTAAATTATTGGGACATGCCCCATTCAAATTCAGAGCTACAAAAGGTATTTATATTTCTCTACAATGCTGGCCTCTTATTCCAGCAGTAGAGAGATTTGGAGATGTGGCATTCTGTACTTTTGCCTTTGCCTATATGACCCTATATTAATTCAAAAAGTTGTGTTAGCAGTCTGGTTCCTTTACTTCTTGCTGATATACTAATGTAAGTATTCTTATTTCATAATTTTGGAAGTATTTCTATTCATCAGTTGCATGTTTTGCAGATTTCAACATGACATTCAGTCCTGAGTCTCTAAGCTACTAAAACACAAAGCAATCGCGTTAACCAAATGCCAGATTGAAGGCTGTATTTTTCTTCATATGTTTTTCAGTTGATAAAGGCTGAAAGCAATGTTTAGTACTTTGGTCTGATGTCTACTTTTTTTTTCAATTATGCGAATACAGAAAAAATTTGTCCTACATCAGTGAATGCACATAACAGGCAAAGTATTCAAGGAGCACAGCAGTAATTTGAGCTGTAACATTATAGCCCTTCTTTGAGAAAACTATAATACTGCAGAGCTTAGAGATAGACATCAGTTTGTATTGAAACTGTATGAAGCAGTGAGTTAGAAAACTGTCCTTGTGTCTAAGGGACACGGGTTCAAATATAATTCAATCTAATGGGATGGAAGTTTCCTTCCCCTCTCTGACAGCTGTTAAGCGTCCTAAGTGAAAAGAGTTTGAGCTGTCTCAACCCATGTCCCAGTGGATGCAAGTCCACAGCACTTGCCTGAATATAATTGGGCACTAATTGGGCAATCTCCTTTAGCGAAGCCATTAAGATGGGTGATGTGGGAAATGGAAATGTCATGTTGGTACAGTATGGGGTGCTCCTGTGCAGTTGTGGTTACAGATCTCTCTTAGGGCATTTTAGAAAAGCAGATTTACCCTGTGTCTAGCCCAGAAAATTTAAACACACTGTCATTACTTACCCAAGATGAGCAAACATAAGAAAAAAAAGCATACCTAGGAGAACAAACTGAAACATTCTGACATTTGGCTATCTGCTTTATATCAAGGGAAAAGGTAATTGTGACCTATGGAAGATTATCTCTTTCAGATGAGGATTCTGGAAAGAGTTGAGACAACTGAAATATTCTAATTGCATTTTGAAATGCACCTAAAATGATATTATTTTGTCTATGACTGGAACTTTCACGGAACATAAACATTTTTAAATACCAGTATGAGATACTGATGCAATAGTATTCACATCTTTCAGTCATTAGGTTATGAGTTCAAGTGCAAGAATCTAAGCACCTAATTTAGGCTGCTGTTCAGAAGCAGTGCTAAAATGTTAGATGCATGGCCACAAAACCTGGTACTGTGGTGACTGTGGGGGTGATTTTCCGGCCTTGTCGTGCCTGGCGCAGATCACGCCAATCCTGGAAAATTGTGTGTGGGTCTAAAAACCGGTTTTAAGCTCAGCGATTTCTGCTGGCACAAACCAGATTGTGCTCAGAAAGAGCATGAGGCTGATTAGCATGAGATTGACTGGATTTCAATTTCATTTGTGAGTTCAGTGTGCGATTGCCCCCTCACTCCTGGAATGTTCCCACCTCTTTGGGACATTCCTCGGGCATGAATTAGTGCTGGTTCCTTGAAGTGTGGTCCAAGCCCCACAATTACAAGGGCAAGCGAAGAGTTGAGTAAAAAGTACCGTTTATTTATTAGTCACAAGCAGGCTTATGTTAACACTGCAATGAAGTTACTGTGAAAATGCTCTAGTCGCCGCATTCTGGCACTTGTTCGGGTACACTGAGGGAGAATTTTAGCGTGGCCAGTCCACTTAACCAGCACGTCTTTCAGACTGTGGGAGGAAACCAGAGTACCCAGAGGAAACCCATGCTGACATGGTGGAAAACATGCAGACTCCGCACAGTGTTCCGAGCTGGGAATTGAACCCGGGTCCCTGGCACTGTGAGGCAGCAGTGCTAACCACTGTGCCACTGTGTCACCCCACTTAGTACCAACTCCAGGGTGCAAAAGAGCGAGTCAGCCACTGCCATGGATTGGGATGGGGGGGCCTTCAAGGCTGCAGGGCCTTTGGGAGGACTCAGGCTGGCCCAAAGGTCCTCAAGTAAGTGGTTGATGATGGTTGGGGCTTGGGTGGCAAATATTTGCTCCGCCTGCTGAAAGACCTTTGAAGGTGTTATATGAAGTTGTGTTCAAACCCCACTAATGCCACACTGGCTACCCTGCGATCTGTTTGCTTGAAAGGCTCAGAAATGTTTTATTGCTGACACTCTATCCCAGGCCCACAGTCACAAGTACCAGGTGTGGCAACAGTTGCCTCAGTCAAGGGAGTTTGGCAGGTATTAATATGGCTCTTCACACTGCATGAACTCTAAGGTTCATACACTGGGCACCCATCACATGAAAGTCAGGAGGGTGCTTTTCTATCATCTGTCAGAACTGCACGCCATTTCTGGAAGCCATTTTGCACCATATGTCCAGGTGGGTGCCCACAGGTTTATACTGCAAGGGTTCCTCAATGAGGACCTTTTCACAGCTATTCTTATGCCCCACATCAGCACCAGAGTACTGAGCCCAGTCTGCCACATGCTGTCAACAATGGTCTGTGGTATCAGGGGTTCGTATCTGGGGGCGGGTGGCTGGCCATTCTTGGGGGGGGGGGGACAGTTTTGCACCTCACACCAGCAACCATGCAACTGTATGGGGGGGTGCAGAAGGCATCATGCTGTGTCGTGTGAAAGGAGGGTACCGATGTGTGGGAGGTCATTGGCAACCATGAGGAGGCATTGGCAGTACCCATGGCCGCTGAGGCAATGATGTGGCAACTGTCGGCAGCCAACTGAGGTGAAACGTGGCACCGGGGATGGTGTAGGATTGTTAGCTTCCAGAGTCATGAGGACATGGGGTACTGGGAAGGATTGAGGGGACAGGATTACACAATCTTATCTCCCCCTCTCATTTTTCCCCTCCCAACATGAATGTTGGAATTGAGCCAGTAGGGCTGGCAGTAATCCTTGTTGCTGCTGTGGCAGCTGCCAGATGTTTCCACCTGTGGCAAGGCCAGTCCAGGCTGGAGGCAGGGGCTGCTGATGCGGTTCAGGACCTGGCTGCCCATTGGCCCAAGGAGGGGGGCCAGAAGATCTCAGCTGCCACAGGTCCTACAATGAGCTGTCAGACATCACATGCCATTGGATGGAGAATAAATCAGGAGATAATGATGGCATGCGATAAAGGCAGTACATTAATCAGGAGTGACTTTAATCTTCACGTGGATTGAAAAAATCAAATTGGCAGAAGAAGCTATGAGAAAACATTCGTAGATTATATTTAGGACAATTTCATAGAACAATATGTTGTAGATCCAACTAGGACTTGGACTATTTTGGATCTGGTAATGTATCATGAGGCAGGTTTAATAAACAATCTCAGAGTAAAAGATCCTTTAGCAAACAATGCTCATAACATGGTAGAATTTAGCATTCAGTTTGAGAGTGAGAGCAATTCATTAGTACCAACTGTGTTAAATTTCAATGAAGGTAATTACAGAGGAATGCCAAGGAGCAGAACGTGGAATCGTTGTGGGTAGAGATTAGGAACAGCAAAGGGAGGAAGACGCTGGTGGGTGTCGTCTATAGGCCCCCGAATAATGATCTGGAGGTGGGGCGGGCTGTTAACGCGCAAATAAGTGCGGCGTGCAGGAATGGGACGGCCGTAGTTATGGGGGATTTCAATCTGCATATTGATTGGTCGACCCATGTTGGACGCGGTGGGCTCGAGGAGGAGTTCTTGGAATGCTGCCGGGATAGTTTTCTGGAACAGTGTGTGTTGGAGCCGACGAGGGAGCGAGCTATCTTGGATCTGGTGCTATGTAATGAGGTGGGTAGAATTAGGGAACTTGCGGTGAAGAATTCTCTTGGGGAGAGTGATCATTGTATGGTGGAGTTTCTGGTGCAGATGGAGGAGGAGAAAGTGGGTTCCCGGACACGCGTCCTTTGTTTGAACAGAGGGGAGTACGGTAGGATGAGAGAAGAATTGGCAAATGTGGACTGGGGGAGTGTGTTGGAAGGTAGGTCTGCTGAGGAGCAGTGGAGGATCTTTAAGGAGATCTTTCTTGGTGCTCAACAGAAATTTATTCCGATGGTCAAAAAGGACCGTAGGAGGAGAGGTAATAAGCCGTGGATAACGAAGGAGGTGAAGGAAAGTGTTAAATTAAAAGTGGAGGCGTTTAGAGTAGCTAAGAGTAGTGGGCGAGAAGAGGATTGGGAGAGGTTTAAATGTCAACAAAGATTGACAAAGAAGTTGATAAAGAAGGGTAGGAGAAACTATGAAGCTGGGCTAGCGCTTAATATAAAAAAGGATAGCAAGAGCTTTTATAAATATATAAAAAGGAAGAGGCTGGTGAGGGTGAACGTTGGTCCCTTAGAGGATGAGAAGGGGGACTTAATGGTAGGGGATGGGGATATGGCTGAGGTCTTGAATGACTTTTTTGTTTCGGTCTTCACGGAGGAGGATGTGAATAATTTGCCGGATGTTAGAGATGGAAAGGTGGTAGGACTGGAGGGTCTCGATGACATTACTGTTACTAGAGAGGTGGTGCTCGACAGACTGGAGGGGCTGATTGTGGACAAGTCCCCAGGACCGGATGGAATGCATCCGAGGGTCCGGAAAGAAATGGCGGAGGTGATAGTGGATGCCTTGGTGGTTATTTTCCAGACGTCGCTGGATTCCGGGGAAGTGCCGGAAGATTGGAAAACGGCTAATGTTATGCCATTGTTTAAGAAGGGTGCCAGGCAAAAGGCGGGGAATTATAGGCCTGTTAGTTTAACGTCTGTTGTAGGTAAAATATTAGAATCCGTCATCAAGGAGGAAATAACGAGGCATCTTGAGGGGAACTGCTTGATAGAGCAGACGCAGCACGGTTTCGTTAAAGGGAAGTCGTGTCTGACAAATTTACTGGAGTCCTATGAGGATGTGTCTAGGGCGGTGGATAGAGGAGAGCCGGTGGATGTGGTCTTTCTTGATTTTCAGAAGGCGTTTGACAAGGTACCTCACAAGAGGTTATTGCAGAAGGTCAGGGGGCACGGAGTTGGGGGTAGGGTGTTAGCGTGGATAGAGGACTGGATGTCATATAGGAGGCAGAGAGTGGGGGTCAATGGGTGTTATTCGGATTGGCGGATGGTGACTAGTGGAGTGCCCCAGGGGTCGGTGCTGGGGCCTCAGCTATTTACCATTTATATAGATGATCTGGAGGAGGGAACCGAGTGTAGGGTGTCGAAATTTGCTGATGACACCAAAATTGGTGGAAAGGCAAATTGTGCGGAGGGTGGGGAGAGTCTACAGAAGGATCTAGATAGGCTGGGCGAATGGGCCAGGAAATGGCAAATGGAATTTAATGTTGGCAAGTGCGAGGTGGTCCACTTTGGTAGGAATAATGGTAGGAAGGATTATTACTTACGTGGCGAAAAACTGCAGCACGCGATGGTGCAGAGGGACCTCGGGGTCCTTGTGCATGAGTCGCAAAAACCCAGCTTGCAGGTGCAGCAGGTGGTCAGGAAGGCGAATGGGATGCTGGCCTTCATCGTGAGGGGGATTGAATATAAAAGTAGGGAGGTCTTGCTGTATAGGGCATTGGTGAGGCCGCAGCTGGAGTACTGTGTGCAGTTTTGGGCACCGTACTTACGCAAGGATATTTTGGCCTTGGAGGGAGTGCAGAGGAGGTTTACTAGGTTGATGCCGGAGTTGAGGGGGTTGAGCTATGAGGAGAGGCTGAATAAGTTAGGCTTGTACTCGTTAGAGTTTAGAAGAATGAGGGGAGATCTCATTGAGACTTATAAGATGATGAATGGGATGGATAGGGTAGAGGTGGAGAGACTCTTCCCGCTCAAAAAAGACAGTAGGACTAGGGGGCACAGCCTCAAGATAAAAGGGGGGCGGTTTAGAACGGAGTTGAGGAGGAACTTCTTCACTCAAAGGGTGGTGAATCTCTGGAATTCTCAGCCCATTGAAGTGGTGGAGGCTGCCTCGCTAAATATTTTTAAGACGCGGGTTGATGGGTTTTTGATAATAGAGGGGATTAAGGGTTATGGGGAGAAAGCGGGAAAGTGGAACTGAGCAGCGACAGATCAGCCATGATCTTATTGAATGGCGGGGCAGGCTCGAAGGGCTAGATGGCCTACTCCTGCTCCTATTTCTTATGTTCTTATGATGAATGGGATGGATAGGATAGAGGTGGAGAGACTCTTCCCGCTCAGAAAGGATAGCAGGACTAGGGGGCACAGCCTCAAGATAAAGGGGGGGGCGGTTTAGAACAGAGTTGAGGAGGAACTTCTTCACTCAAAGGGTGGTGAATCTCTGGAATTCTCTGCCCGTGGAAGTGGTGGAGGCTACCTCGCTAAATGTTTTTAAGACGCGGGTTGATGGGTTTTTGATAAGCGAGGGGATTAAGAGTTATGGGGAGAGGGCGGGAATGTGGAACTGAGCCACGACAGATCAGCCATGATCTTATTGAATGGCGGGGCAGGCTCGAAGGGCTAGTTGGCCTACTCCTGCTCCTATTTCTTATGTTCTTATGATGGCAGGGTTGTTTGGAGTTGACTAGGGAAGTTTATCAGAAAATGGCAGATATTTATAAAAGTAATTTATGACTCACAGCAAAAATATATCCTATTGAGGAAGATGGATTCTAGGAAGGAGACAAATTGACCATGGTTAACCAAAAAAGTTAAGGACAGAATTAAGCTTAAAGTGTTGTGAAAGAAAAAACATACAGTGTGGCAAAAGATTGCAGCCAGAGGATTGGAAAAGTTTTGAAACCAAAAAAAGTGTCCAAAAAAAGATAAAAAGTGAGAAGATGAATTATGAGCGTAAGCTAGCAAGTAATGTAACAAAAGACAGTAAGAACATCGACCCTTAGAGAATGAGACTGGGGAAATAATAATGGGAAATGAGAAAATGGCAGAGAAATTAAATAAATATTTTCATCAGTCTTCAGGGTGGAAAATACCAGAACATTCTAAAAATATTAAATAATCAAAGGATAAAAGAGGGGAGAAATAAACATAACTATCATTGGAGAAAAAGAATTCAGGAAACTAATGGGACTAAAGGTTGCTAAGTCTCCTGGGTTTGATGGATTGCATCCTAGAATATTGGGGGGATTTTCCCCACCCCTCCCACGGCATTTTTCGTGGCAGGTCATCTGATCCTGCCATTGTCATTTCCTTTTCCATGTATCACCCACCATTGGGAAACCCAACGGGAATGGCCAGAAGATTCCAGCCATTGAAGGAATCAACTAACAAATAGTGGATGCATTGGTAGTAATCTTCCAAGAATCCTTAAATTTTGGAAAAGTCCCAGACGATTGCGCATGGCGGCACAGTGGTTAGCACTACTGCCGTGGACCCGAGTTCAATTCCCGCTCGGATCACCGTCTGTGTGGAATTTGCACATTCTCCCCATGTCTACATAGATTTCCTCTGGGTGCTCTGGTTTCCTCCCACAGTCCAAAGATGCAGGTTGGGTTGATTGTCCATGCTAAATTTCCCCTTAGTGTCAGCGGGACTGGCAGGGTAAATGGGGTTGCAGGGAAAGGACCTGGGTGAGATTGTGGTCGGTGCAGACTCGATGGGCCAAATGGCTTCTCTCTGCACTGTAGGGATTCTATGATTCTATGGTTCTGTGATTGGAAAACTGACAATGTAACATCCTTATTCAAAAAGGAAGGAAGACAAAACAAATAGACATCTACAAGCCAGATGGTTTAACTTCTGTCATTGGGAAAATGGTAAGAGTCTATAATTAAGGCTGTAATAGCTGAGCATTTAGAAATACGTAATATAATCAAGCAGAATCACCATGGCTCCTTTACCAGCATTGGAAGAGCTTGTTTTGAGTTGAACTTTATGGAGACCTTGCCAATGTCAACAAGGCAAATTAAAACCTGGACCAAAAAGATTAAACTCTATCCAAAATAAGGCACATGATCCTATACAGTGGATTCCAAGGATGACCTTCCAAAGAATGAAAGCCTGTCTTATTAAGAAAGCTGAACTTAGTGTTCAGGATTGGATCATTCCCTATGGGTTCTGAATAATTGCTCTAAGCTCAGGGTAATGTCCCATGTTATCGGAACTACATGATGGCCAGCTGCGAATACAAATTTTCCATGATAAGTGACTAATTCCAGGAAGAATTTTAACTCTGTGCTGTTCCTTGTGGTGTTCCTTGAGGTTTATGCTTTCTTGATGGCCTTCACATTACCCTGTACTGGATGTAACCCCTTGACATCTACTCTGTAGCCTAAATAGATTACTTTGGCCACTTGGGAAATGCATTTCTCCATCTTTAAGTGAACTCCTGCTCTGGAAAATCTCTGCAAGACTTCTAGGCTGGCCAGGTGATCCTGCTCTGAAGTCCCCATGACGAAGAGGTCATCTAAGAATGCTGCGACATTGGGTATTCCTTGTAGCATATTCTCCCTAATTCTTTGGAAGATGGCACAGGCTGCAGAGACCCCAAGGGGCATAGAGTCCCATAGAGTCGATAATGGTGTTGATTGTCATATATTTCCCAGAGGACTCATCTAGTTCAAGCTGAAGATAGGCATGACTCATGTCTAACTTGGAGAACCACTTAACCTGTTAACTTAGTATACAAATCCTTGCTTCAGAGCAGGTGATACCTATCAAATTTGGAGACCCTACTGACTGTGAGTTTATAGTCCCCACAAACCAAACTAATTTGATGGATTTAAGAACAGGGACTACAGGTGCAATCCATTCTGCAAAGTGCTTCAGTTACAATGTCCCTATCTCCGGGAGAGAGGATACCTGCATGGTACTCAGGTACCAGCCTTGGCTTTCTTCCTAGGCATCATTTGTTTTGCCTGTTCCTGAAACTTTGCCATGACTGTGTCCTTCGACAGTGCCCGCAAATTCCTCTCATCTGGGAATTGCATTTTTCTGGAGTATGTTCTCTAATATTCTTGGGGTCGTCACTGCCTTTGCTCGACTGCCTGGTGGAGACATAACATTCCTATATCGAAAGGGACCCTTAATTTACGCCATTGCTCTCCATTAAAGACTATTTACACTAGGTCCCTCCTCCTAATTAGAGGACATCACTGCCTGATGCCCTTTTAATTCCTGAGCCCCTTTATCTATGCTTTTGACAATGCTATTTCAGGAGGCAGGGAGGGGGCCTGCTGCTACTCTGCATCGCAATTGATGGGGGAAGGAAGGGCCTGTTGCCATCCTGCATTGCAATCGATTGGGGGGTGAACAGGCACAATCGATCTGGGCAGCAGGGGTGGGGGAGGTGCATGATATTTCTAAGCAGTGTGGGGCTTGCAATCTGTCACAGGCCCCCACGATAGCTGGGGATGGAGGGCTGGGTCAAGCCTGGCTGTAGCAGCAGAGGCCTGACACACCGCTCTTTCTCTGTCAGCCTTTCTCTGCCAGCCCTCTGCTGGTTGCAATTGCGCATGCGCAGCCACCGAGGTCTGCACGTGTGCAATAGCTCCCTCTGCTGCTGCAGCACGGTCTAGCCAATTTTTTACTTGTCTAAGTGCAGAATGTTGTAATTTGGGACTGACCCAAAAACAGATCTGAAACTCTCCCATTTTCACACTAGCTCGGCACTTCAAATTTTTTCAGAAAATTCTGTCCTATGGATATGTTTAAGGCAAAAGTAGATATTTCTTGATGACAAGGGGCTAAAAGGTTATAAATGGTAGACAGCAATGTAAGTTGAGGTGAAAATTATATCAGCCATGATCTTTTTGAATGGTAAGAGAATGCTTGAGGGGCAGGATGGCCTTCTCCAGCTCCTAATTTATATGTTTGTATGTTCCAGCTGCAGGTGGAGGGCTGCAGGAGATGATGCTGGATATTGATGGTCTGTGGGGAGAAGTGGGTGGGAATTACAGGAATGAAAAGGAGCAGTGAGAATTTGGGCCTAGAGGTAGATGGGAATGGTTGGGATGCCGGGGAAAGATATAATAAGAGGAGTCTTTCAATGGGTCAGCCATAATGCACTGGGACGTTGGAAGGGACGTATTGCAGATGACACAAAAATAGGTGGAAAGGCAAGTTGCGAGAGGGATAAAACAATTTTCAAAGAGATATTGATTGGTTAAATAAGTAGACAAAAAGTTGGCAAATTGAGTATAAGTAGAAAAATGTAAAGTTATTCATTTTGGAAGGGAGAATAAAAGTATTATTTAAATGGAGAAAAAAACTGCAGAAAGCTGGAACACAAGGGGATTTGGAGGTACTTGTGCACAAAACACAGAAAAGGGTTGGAATTTAAGAGTAGGGAAGTCTTGCTCCTGCAGCTATACAAGGTACTGATGATGTGGAGATACCGGCAGTGGACTGGGGTGGACGCAGTAAGAAGTCTCATAACACCAGGTTAAAGTCTAACAGGTTTATTTGGTAGCACAAGCTTTCGGAGCACTGCTTGTTCATCAGGTGAGTGGATGAAGGGTTGATCTCCTCACCTGATCATCCTTAAGGTTCACTAGGATGATACTCGGTATTGTCTTATGAGGAAAAGTTAAACAGGTTGGGACATTACTCATTGGAATTTAGAATGAGAGGTGATCTCATTGAAACACATAGCATTCTTATGGGGCTTGACAGGATTAATGCTGAGACGATGTTTCCTCTCATTGGAGAATCTAGGACCAGAGGACATAGTCTCAGAATAAAGGGGTGCCAACTTAAGATTGAGATGAAGATAAATTTCTTCTCTTAGAGAATTGCAAGTCTTTAGAACTCCTTGCTACAGAGAGCTGTGGGAGCAAAGTCCTTATGTATATTTACGGTTATGATAGATAAATTTCTGGTCAGTAAGGGAATCAAAGGTTATGGGGAAAGGGTAGCAAAGTGGACATGAGGAATGTCGGATCAGCCATGATCCTATTGAATGGCGGAGCAGGATCAAGGGACTGAACAGCCTAATTTGCTCCTATTTCTTAGGGTTTTATGGTCTAAATATGAATGACTGGCACATAGTGGTAGTGGTATGTTAGATCTGGAAGTTACAATGTAGCAACTTGCCAAGGCTCCTTTGACAGCACCTTCCAGGCCCTCAATCTCTATCATTTAAAAGAATAAGGGCAGCACATGGATTAGTACACCATCAACTACAAGTTCATCTCCAAGTCTCATACTTTTCTGACTTGGAAGTGTTTCACAGTATCTCTAGTATACTGGGTCAAAATGTGGGAACCCTCTCCCTGCCAAAGCTGTTGATTCACATACACCATAGGATCTGCAGCAGTTCAGAAAAACAACTCACCAAGACCTTCTCAATCGGGATGGACATACTGATTGGGATGCTGATCATGAACAAAGAAAAAATCTCCAGCAACCACAGTGCATCTTCCCTTCAAAAGCTGCAGTTTAGCTTTAACCAAAGTAGGCTAATTTTAAGTAGTGCTGGCAAGTTACAATATTGGGCCCCTGTTGAGATGTGCAGCCTGTGAATAGTGCAGTTAGCATTGTCAGCAGTTATTATATTGAATAGGCAGCAAAAAATGGCGTGCTGCTTTCATTACACTGAATTGCACATTTCACACCAATTTTGGGGCTATCCAATTTAGTTTCCTAATCTTTTTATATACTTTCTACCAAATTGAAATTCACTTGTCAATTACGCAATAAATTTGCAGAATTATTCATTTTGTTCTCTGTTTTGTTGCAGTCCTCCTCCATCATAAATACCCTCCCCAATTTGGTGTTGTATGCAAATTTTGAATTTGTACTTCCAGTTCCCAAATCCACATTGTTTGCATAAATGTGAGCAACCACAGTTCCACTGTCGATCCTTGTGGAATCTATTATTACTCTAAGGAACTACCTTTAATGTTGATTCTCTTTTCTGCTTTGTAACCAGCTTGCTTTCCATTCTCCTACATGTCCCAATTCCATATGTTCTGACTTTAAGGACATAGGCATTGACTGATATGTGAAACTCTGATGGCCATGGGATGCTATCTGTAAGTTTCTCCACTTTAGGGGACTTGAGGTGCTATCAGTGAAGTTTTATGCTATAACTGGAACCCCAACCAATTGAGATCTACATCAGAATATGATTTGTAAATTTATAATTTGTGATGCATTCTGATAATCTGCATAAGGCTTTGCATTAAGTATGAAAATAGTAAATCCATTGTATATGACTGAAATGTAACTACACAACCTTGAGTTTTAGTCCATTTCCTATGAACATATGTTTTCATCTATTAATCCTTAATATTCTGGAATAATTCCAATGGCTTAGCAAATGTCCCAGGCCCCAAATTTTTTGTTGCCCCGCCATAAGTAAGGCAGAGTTTCAGCTGATCCCCATCCAACTTTCCTGGGATAGGGTACTCAGACATTTTGTTGCAATGTAAGTGGTCCCATACTTGCTGGTTAAAATACTAGGTTGAAGAGTTAGTGCAGACTCAATGGGCCAAATGGTTTCCTTTTGCACTGCAGGGATTCTATGATTCTATTCTATGATTGTATAGCCTATGAGTGAGCCCACCAACATGACCATTGAATTCTGTCCAATGTTATAGTTTTACATTTCCAATTCATGTTTAAGCACCAAAACAATGTTTTCATTGTTCCATATTGCCCATTTGTGCCTTCTGCCTGTCAAATGGTTTTCTGCCTGGTGACGAATTGTAGGTTAAGAGTTGAAGATAAGCAATGGGTATCTCTAAAATGGATGGATTGTTGATTATTGACCTTTGTTGTGTTGGTGTGCAAGGATGATGAGTGCTTATGGCCCAAACAGTTCAGAATTTGTGTGCCAGATAACTACCTCAGTTTAAGAGAAGTGTCCCTAAATCAGGCCATTTTGGGCATCCTTTGCAGCTATGTGTGAGGCCACAGATGTGATCAGTACAGCATATAGCTCTTCCTGTTCCTGCTCCTCGTTCACTGAAGTTGCAGAGCACTTAATACCTTTTTCTTCCTGGAGCTCCAGTCCTTGATGCTGCACAAATTTGTGCAAGATGCAGCCAACTGCAATCATTATGGCTACACTGGCACTGAAATGTGGCGCTAAATGTATGCAAGCATCTGAACTACAAGTTCAGTAGCTCCATTGTTTGCTTTATAGCAGTTTTGGTGGTCAGATGGCTTCCTTTGTGCCTTTGCTATCTATCATTGTTTCACCTTCTCAGAGATATCACTTGCCACATCTTCAGAGGGGGATCCTTGTCCCCAGGGAACTATCTGCTATATGTATTGAAGCTTGACTATCTCAAGGAGACTTGAGTGATGAAGAATGAGAGTATCGTGGCAGCTTCCTGGGAATCTTGCGCTGGTATGCATGATTTGCAGACAAGTTAAACATTAATGGAGTGAAATCCTTTTTTTAAATTCATTCATGGGACATGGGTTTCGCTGGCTGGTTAGCATTTATTGCCCATTCCTAACTGCTCTTGAGAAGGTGGTGGTGAACTGCCATCTTGAAACGCTGAAGTCCATGTTTTGTGAGTTGACCCAGAAAGCCGTTTGGGGGGGAATTCCGGGTTTTTGACCCAGCAACTGCGAAGAAACGGCAATATATTTCCAAGTCAGGATGGTGAATGGCTTGGAGGGGAGCTTGCAATTGATGGTGCTCCCATGTATCAATTGGTTGATGGAAGACTGCAAAGTGATCTGGGCTGGCTTTGATTGCTACATATGTGCAGTCGGTGACACCTGGACCTGTGGGAAATCAGCCAGTCCGACGAGCCCAGTCTCCTGCTCATTCTGGCTCACATCATCAATTGAACAGAAAAATGTTAGTAATAAGAGCAAGAATGGATCATTCATCCCTTTGAGTCTACTCTGCGATTCTATAAAATCATGGCTGGTCTTCAACTCCACCTTCTCCTACTATCCCTATCCCTTGATTCCCTTTGCATCCAAAAAATCTATTTATCTCTGTCTTGAGCAAACCCAACAACTAAACATTCGCAGTGAGATTGAAAATTTCAACCTTTTGAGTGAAGACATTTCTACTCAATTCTGGTGACTGTGGTGTCAGTCATCTGTGAGGTACATTTGTGGGCAGCAAATTGTGCGATTTTATAAATATCGGTGGAAGGAGCTAGAGACAAGGAAATTCAAGTCTGTACTGATTTTGATGGTCACTGGCAATGCATACCATGGCCCTATGCCAACATCTTCATGCACAGGTTCGAACAAGACTTCTTCACTGCACAGAATCTTCAACCGATGCTGTACACTAGATACATCGATGACATTTTCTTCCTTTGGCCTCATGGTGAACAATCACTGAAACAACTATATGATGATATCAACAAATTCCACCCCACCATCAGACTCACCATGGACTATTCCCCAGAATCAGTTGCATTCTTGGACACACGCATCTCCATTAAGGACGGTCACCTCAGCACCTCACTGTACCGCAAGCCCACAGACAATCTCACAATGCTCCACTTCTCCAGTTTCCACCCTAAACATATTAAAGAAGCTATTCCCTATGGACAAGCCCTCCGTATACACAGGATTTGCTCAGATGAGGAGGATCGTGACAGACACCTCCAGACCCTGAAAGATGCCCTCGTAAGAACAGGATATGGTGCTCGACTCATAGATCGGCAGTTCCGACGCGCCACAGCGAAAAACCGCACCGATCTCCTCAGAAGGCAAACACAGGACACAATGGACAGAGTACCCTTCGTCGTCCAGTACTTCCCCGGAGCGGAGAAGCTACGACATCTTCTCCGGAGTCTTCAACATATCATTGATGAAGACGAACATCTCGCCAGGGCTATCCCCACACCCCCACTTCTTGTTTTCAGACAACCACACAACCTCAAACAGACCATTGTTCACAGCAAACTACCCAGCCTTCAGGAGAACAGTGACCACAATACCACACAACCCTGCCACAGCAACCTCTGCAAGACATGCCGGATCATCGACACGGATACCATCATCACACGTGAGAATACCATCCACCAGGTACATGGTAAATACTCTTGCAACTCGGCCAACATTGTCTACCTGATACGTTGCAAGAAAGGATGTCCCGAAGCATGGTACATTGGGGAGACCATGCAGACGCTACGACAACGGATGAATGAACATCGCTCGACAGTCACCAGGCAAGACTGTTCCCTTCCTGTTGGCGAACACTTCAGTGGTCACGAGCATTCAGCCTCTGACCTTTGGGTAAGCATTCTCCAAGGTGGCCTTCACGACACACGACAGTGCAGAGTCGCTGAACAGAGACTGATAGCCAAGTTCCGCACACATGAGGACGGTCTCAACAGGGATCTTGGGTTCATGTCGCACTATCTGTAACCCCCGTGACTTGCTTGGGTTTGCAAAACCTCACTTACTGTACTGTCTGGAGACAATACACATCTCTTTAAACTGTGATCAGTGCTCCTTCCACTCACATTATCAGCCACTTCAGATCTTGAACAGCAGGTTAGGTGTAAGGATTCGCATTTAATCAGTAATCTCTAAACTGTCTGTGCTTTATATGCTCTGTCTGAGGCCAGAACTCTCCATTCACCTGACGAAGAGGCAGTCCCCTCGAAAGCTTGTGAGTATATTATCAAATAAATAGGTTGGACTAAAACCTGGTGTTGTCAGACTTTTTACTGTGTTTACGCCAGTCCAACGCCGGCATACCCACACCATATGGCAGGATCAGAAAACATCAAATGTCATTGATGACTTGATGGGAAAACTTTGTGGTTCCTGAAGCACTATTTATCAGTCGTTATCAGGAATATTATCAGCTGCCTGTATACCCTGTGTTGGGATTATCACTTTCTACCAGCTGTAATTCTGTGTTCATCCACTCTGTCTTGTAGAGTAATGGGTGGCTGAATCACTAGTTACTGCTGTTGGTGGTGTTGCTGCCCTCACCTTTTATTTTATTCACTCATGGGATATGGGCATCACTGACTGGGCCAGTATTGATAGCCCAGCCCTGAGAGAGTTTAAGAATCAATCACGTTGCTGTGGATCTGAAATCACAGATAGGCTAGATCATGTAAGGATGACAGATTTCCTTCTCTGAAGGACATTAATGAACCATACAGTTCACAATGGTTGCATGGTCATCATTAGACTTTTAGTTCCAGATTTTTATGGAATTCAAATGTCATCCTCTGCCATCATGGGACTCAAACCCGGGTCCCCAAAGCAGCAAAGCAGTAACCTCTGGATTACTAGTCCAATGACAATACCGTTTCTCCACTGCGTCGCCTGACGTCCAAGGTAGAAGTATATAAGCAACTCTCATTCCACCCTGAATGTTGATAACTGGGAATCTTCATAGTAATAGAAATAACCTCCAAACAGTAATCTCTAAAGCAGTGAAAGCATATTCTCTTATCTACCAAATGCTCAGCCCTCTCAATTTCCATTACCCAGGTGTATTGTTCCAGGAAGCCTTGAAAACCTGTGCACTCAGGGATCAAGTCAGAAATCAGGATTAAAGAAGCAGACAATGATGGGTTTACTTATTTAAATTTCTAACCCACCTATATCACACCCTCAGATTATGCTCAGACCAGCAGGTCTCTGCAAACTTCCCAACCTGCCAGCAATTTCTACTCTTCTAACCTGCTGCTGACTCACCATCCCGCCAAACCTTATTGAGTTAAGAGTCCCCTAATCTCAAGATTCACTGCTTCAAGCTATGGAATTGATTTATATAACCAAAACAGTCAGATGTTAACTATTTATGTTCTGTTTTTCTGAATTTGTTTGCATACATTCAAATATTAGCTCATTTCAGTTTTACCCTAAAATATTAGAAATTCTCTTGGAATAACTGCTTTGGAAATGTGCTACTGTCACATAGCTTCACAAAATTTGAGAGCAGTACATCTTCAAAGGCATAAATTACAGGGGATATATAAAATTTAAAGCTAAACTTGGCATTACTAATGTTCAACTATATGTCAGGTGTAACAGAAATTACTTGAATGTATCACTTCATAACAAAATATGTTCATTTTCCAAATTATGTCAATCACATGTTAAATATGTCTGTTGTATATATATATACCTTAATGTATGTTCATTTCATACATGTCAAAATGGCAAAACATAACATGAGCACCAGATCATAAAACCCCTGTGCAGAAGGAGGTCCGTGCTGGGACCTCTGCTGTTTGTGATAAACATTAAAAACTTGGATGAAAACGTAGATGGCTGGGTTAGTAAGTTTGCAGGCACAAAGATAGGTAGAGATGTAGATAGTGTAGACGGTTGTCAAAAGATACAGCTGGAGATAGATCAATTGCAGAAATGCCAGATTGAGTTTAATCCGGGCAACTGTGAGGAGCTGGGTTTTGGGAGATCAAATGTTAATGGCGGGACCCTGAACAGAATTGATGTACAGAGGAATCTTGAGGTCCAAGTCCATAGCACTCTGAAAGTGGCCAGACAAGTAGATAGGGTAATAAAGAAGACATGGTTGCCTTTATTGTTGGGGTATTGAGTACAAGAGTCAGAATGTCATGTTGCAGCTTTATAAGACTTTGGTTAGGCTGCACTGAAAGTATTGCATTCAATTCTGGTTGCCACATTACAGGAAGGATGTGGAGGCGTTGAAGAGGACGGAGGAGAGGTTTACTAGGATGCTGCCTGGATAAGAGGATCCGAGCTATAAGGAGGGGCTGGACAAACCAACGTTGTTTTCTCTGGACCAGCAGGGGCTGAGGGGAGACCTGATAGAGTCTGTAAAATTAGGAGAGACATAGATAGAGTTGACAGAATATTTTTCCTAGAATTGAAGGGGAGATTTTACCATCTCTTTGCACCTGTTTTCAGTCCATCTCACCTGCACACTTTTGGACTATGGGAAAAAACCCAAGCAGACATGGGGGGGTGGAATATGCAAACTCCAAACAGACAATCACCCAAGGCTAGAATTGAATCCGGGTCCCTGGTGCTGTGAGGTAGCAAAGGTAACCACTGTGTCAGCGTGCCACCCTGCACATGATCATGTACACTGCTGTCTCTGGATTTATTGAAATGTGATACTCAGTGTGTTCACCTCATGTTCTTAAATATGTAATGGCCTGCTAGGTGTTACTTTAATGTTGGTTTGTACATATTCATTTCCAACCTTCAAAACTTTAAAAATATTACAATGTGTCTTGCTGTGTGGCAATAAACAGCATCTGTAGAAGCTTTCTGTCAGTTTATAGCAGAGCTTAGGGCACTAATAAACAGCTGTTTCAATCAAATGCACAGTTGAAGACCTTACTGAGTAACTCATTTCTAGTGCAATAGGCTTATAGGCTGCATCTTTATTCCTTCTATTTGTTAAAAGTTAACCTGTTAAAGTAAGGAGCACTTTTAGTATCATGGCTGTTGTGAATAGTTGAAATTTTTAATAAAATCAAATCTGAAATTATTTTAAAAGAAAAACAATTAATGTATATTGGAGAAACCAACTTTTTCCTATGGGTGGTTAAATGTGGTTCATCCCATTTATACTTCTGAAGAGCATCTGATGAGTTTTGTCAGTGTTGTTGGTGTAATTAAACCTGAAATCAATAGCAGCCATTTGTCTTGTTTACAGCCACTCTTTCTGCTGGGTTAAACTCATCAGTTTAGTGCCATTCTGTTTTACTGCGGGACACGCTCCATTATTTTTTCAGGTACAGTTGAGATATTTGGTTGCACATCCAATACTTCGAATACAACATTGAGATTAAAACGTTCAGGCAGATCCAAGTGTCATTATATATTATCATAATTTATTTATGCATAACTGTTGTATGAAATCATATAGGGCAGAATCGTCTCAAAAATTGGCAAAGTCTGATGTCGGGCGGGGAAAGAGGCACTGAGCTGCTGACAACAATACCAGCTTTTTTTGCCGTATTGTGCGGCACTTAGAATAATAAAATTTGCAGGGGTGGTTCCACGCCACGTATGGTTAGCGGGCAGCCTCTGATTCACCTGTCCTGACATCACCTCAGCACTCCAATGCTCCAGGTGCCATGTTAAAAGGCTACTCCGGCACACTGCTAGCACACTTCAGCTCTGAGGAAGCCTCTGAAAAGTTATAGCTGCCAGACCCAGGAGACATTTAGCACCCACATTTACAGATGCCTCCCTCAAGCACCTGCTGAATGCAGTGGAGGCCTGCCATGATGTACTCCACTCACACTCTAGGTGAAGACATGCAGTAAAGATAACCAATGCAGCATGGGAGACAGTGGCAGAGGTGATCAATGCCAAAACCCTGGAGAAGAGGACAAACATCCAGTGTCACAAAAGGACGAGAGATCTTCTCTGTTCTGCCAGGGTCTGTTGTGTATATAAAAAAGCAAATTATTACGGATGCTGGAATCTGAAACCAGAAGAAAAAATGCTGGAAAATCTTAACCAGTCTGGCAGCATCTGTAAGGAGAGAAAAGAGCTGACATTTTAAGTCCAGATGACCCTTGTCAAAGGTGAGCCTTTTGACCAAAGGATCAACTGGTCTCAAAATGTCAGCTCTTTTCTTTCCTTACAGACCTGCTGAGATTTTCCAGCATTTTATCTTTTGGTTTCTGTTGTATATGTAGTGTCTGTCTCTTTAAGACAGTAGAGCAGAAATGAGTCACCTGACTTGAGGAACCAGTGTGAACTGAGAGTGCGTGATCACTCCAAAAGGTGGAGTCCTGTCTCGGGCAGAATCATTTAGCAGCTCTGCTCCAGGGGAGCCCACAACTGCAACTCACCTGTATTAACTTTTCCTTTCCAAGTAATACCTTTTGCTCTAACAAAACCTGAAATCTGTTGACATGCCATAACAGCTGCAACATAACAAAGCCACTCTCCTCATCACTATCAACTCACACACTCACAGACCCATCACACATCCACAGGGATCTCACTTAATGACAGCTCAAGGGACACTCTCCCATGCGCACCTTCATGCAGATCATGTCAAATCCCATCCGTGACCCTACTCACCATCCATATGTGCTAGGCATCTATATCATCTGGCATGGCAGATATCCTGCTTGCACTGTCTCCATCTGCCTTCATGTAGGACAAGCTAGCACACAACAAAAGGGAGAGTTCCAGGCTGGTGGAAGAATGGCTGACACAAGGTCCTCACAGGTGTTGAAGATGGAGAGTTTCAGTTGGCCAGAGATGATGTGGAACATAACTGTGCTGATGGTGAGGTCAGCAGTGCTCAACCAAATGAGGATCCAGCACTGCAGTGTCCATCAGACTACAATATTGAGAGTGATGTCTCCTGTTTCTTTTTTTAATTTCATTTACAGAATGTGGATGTTATTGGCTAGGTCATTTGTGACCACCCCTCATTGCCCTTGAGAAAGTGGTGATGGTGCATAACATTTTGAACCGTTGCAGTTCTAAGGTGTAAGTGCTACTAGGAAGGGAATTCCAGGATTTTTATCCAGTGACAGTGAAGAAATGGTGTTAAATTTCCAAGTCAGGATGATGAGTGACTTGGAAGGGAACTTCCAGGTGGTTCCCAGGTAGCTCCAGCCCTTGGCCTTCTAGAAGGTAGAAGTTGTGGGTTTGGAAGGTTATGCCTCAGGAACATTGGTATGCTCCTGATGAGCATCTTGTAGATGGTACATATTGCTGTTCATCAGTGGTGGAGGGAATGAATGTTTTGGATGGGATGCTTATCAAGCAGCTACTTTTTCCTGAATGATATCAAGCTTTCTAAGTTATCTTGGAGCTGCACTTGTCCAAGTAAATAGAGAGTATTCCATCATTGATTTGAGATTTGTAAGTGATGGACAAGCTCTGGGGAGTCAAGAGGTGAGTTACTTGCTGCAAGGATCTAGCCTCTGACCTACTGTCAATGCTTGTCCCTGAACCGCACACTGTTATTCTCCACTCAGCAAAGAACAAAGAAAATTACAGCACAGGAACAGGCCCTTTGGCCCTCCAAGCCTGCATCGACCATGCTGCCCAACTTAACTAAAACCCCCTATGCTTCCGGGGACCGTATCCCTCTATTCCCATCTCATTCATGTACTTGTCAAGATGCCCATTAAAAGTCACTACCGTATCTGCTTCCACTACCTCCCCCAGCAACGAGTTCCAGGCACCCACCACTCTCTGTGTAAAAAATCTGCTTTGTACATCTCTTCTAAAATTTGCCCCTTGCTCTTTAAACCTATGCCCCCTAGTAATTGACTCTTCTGCCCTGGGAAAAAGCTTTTGACTCCACTCTGTCCATGCCTGTCATAATCTCGTAGACTTCTATCAGGTCTCCCCTCAACCTCCGTTGCTCCAGTGAGAACAAACCAAGTTTCTCCAGCCTCTCCTCATAGCTAATGCCCTCCGTACCATGCAACATCCTGGTAAATCTTTTTTGTACCCTCTCCAAAGCCTCCACATCCTTCCGGTAGTGTGGCAACTAGATTTGAACACTATAGTCCAAGTGTGGCCTAACTACGGTTCTATAAAGTGGCAACATGACTTGCAATTTTTAAATTCAGTACTCCTGCCAATGAAGGCAAGCATGCCATATGCCTTCTTGACTACCTCCTCCACCTGCATTGCCACTTTCAGTGAGCTGTGTACCTGTACACTCAGATCCCTTAGTCTATCAGTATTCCTAAGGGTCCTCCCTCATGCTCAGGCACAATGATACTATCCCTTCAACTCTGTAGTGACAGTTACCTCCATCTTTATGCCCACCACTTTGCTGCCTTTTAATGTGTTCTGGGCCTTACTTTCACTGGGAAGGAAGGAGTAGGTGTGATGCTTGTTTCCATGCATATCACCCACTCGCACAACATAAAATGCAGTCCTATACATTTGACTCCTTTTGGGATGGAGCAGGCAATAGTTGCACCATTTTGCAGTTTGCATATGGGTGGTCATTGAAATTCGTAATTCCAAGAGAGCTGGATGCATTCATTCTCTCCTTCCAGGATTATTAGAGTTAAATATCCACTTTCACGTGAATGGATAAGTCTAGCTCTTTCTGACAAGTAGGAATCTAGTTGCTATGTACTGCAAATTCACACATTTCATGACTTTCAGTGGTTAGACTCTCAGCTAGACACCAGTATAACTGTTTCTGGAGAAACTGCACAATTCAGACAGCAACTTCTTGATTTGAATATTTAATTGTGCATGTGTAATTTACACTTTAATGACGATGAGTGCTGAGAGTTGCATCATTATTTTTGCCTCAGCAGCTGATTGATTTTTGATTCTTGCTGGGATATAAGTGCACAGGTGCCCTCTGTATCTCACCCAAGAAATGCTTTTTGTAAGACTGCATAATAAATAATGTTATATTCATGGAAACTTCACAACTGAGACCAATTCTACCTAGAATAAACATCCACAAAGTTACATTACCAGCAAAAAAACAATTCTGTTTCTTGTTAGGGAACAGAAATCTGATAAGATTTCCCCCCATCCTGTTTGTGAATTGCCAGCTGGTAACATAAATTGTTAGAAAATGGTGCACAGCATGCGGCCAAAATTGTCATGGTACAGTATTCCCAATGATGATCAGAAAGTCAGAAAGTGGCCTGAAAGGAGGTCAAGTGCAATAGACTTAAAGTTGTGCAACTCCCATTTTTTTTATATTTTAAGAGTAATATTAAAGTCATGTTTTTCTGAAAGTATTGCAAAAGAATTGTGGTCAATTTTGGGCTCACGCTGTCTGCAGAGATGGTGGCACGCGCTCAAAATTTGGACAGTGCTATTCATGCCGGCGAATGTCTGAATTCCAATCTTACTGGCCCCTTGCCGGTGGAGTGGTATGAAACATGCCACGGGACTAGAGAAAGCTCATTTAATACATTAGCATATCGTTAGTGAGCATACTCTCTGGGACTTCGTCCCCTCACTGGATATTAAGAGGATGCTAGCGTGACCTCACGCCGACACCATTTAGATTTATGCTTAGGAGAACCTGTTGTGAGGGTCTCCCTGGGGTCGTAAAAATAAATATAGCATCTGGAGGAGAGGGACATAAGAGGAACACAATAACTAGGAGCAGGAGTAGGCCATCTGGCCCCTTGAGCTTGCTTCGCCATTCAATGAGATCATGGCTGATCATTTCGTGGACTCAGTTCTATTTACCCACCCGCTCACCAGAACCCTTAATTCCTTTACTGTTCAAAAACGTATCTATCCTTGCCTTAAAAACATTCAATTAGGTAGCCTCAACTGCTTCACTGGGCAGGGAATTCCACAGATTCACAATGCTATGCTTGAAGAAGTTCCTCCTCAAATCAGTCCTAAATCTGCTCACCCTTATTTTGAGGCTATGCCCCCAGGTCTAGTTTCACCCACCAGTGGAAACAACTTTCCTGCTTCTACCTTATCTATTCCTTTCATAATCTTATATGTTTCTACAAGATCTCCCCTCATCCTTCGGAATTCCAATGAGTATAACCCCAGTCTATTCAGTCACTCCTCATAAGTCAACCATCACAACTCTGGAACCAACCTAGTGAATCTCCTCTGCACTCCTTCCAGTGCCAGTATATCCTTTCTTAGAGACCAGAACTGTCCACAGTACTCCAGGTGTGGCCTCACCAGCACCTTATATAGTTGCAACATAATCTCGCTGTTTTTAAACTCCATCCCTCTAGCAATAAAGGACTAAATTCCATTTGCCTTCTTAATTACCTGCTGTACTGCAAACCAACTCTTTGAGATTCCTGCACAAAGACACACAGGTCCCTCTGCGCAGCAGCATTCTGCAATTTTTTACCATTTAAATAATAGTCCACTTTGCTGTTATTCCTACCAAATGGATGACCTCACATTTACCAACATTGTACTCCATCTGCAGACACTTGCCCACTCACTTAGACTATCTATCTCCCTCTGCAGACATTCAGTGTCCTCTGCACACTTTGCTCAGCCATCCAACTTAGTGTCTTCTGCGAATTTTGACACACTACACTCGGTCCCCAACTCCAAATCATCTATGTAAATCGTAAACAATTGCAGTCCCAACACTGATCCCTGAGGGACACCACTAGTCACTGATCGCCAACCAGAAAAACACCCATTTATCCCCACTCTTTGCTTCCGTTAGTTTACCAATCCTCTATCCATGCTAATACATTACCCGTACCCTTTGTTTTATGTAGCACCTTGTCAAATGCCTTCTGGAAATCCAGATACACCACATCCACAGGTTCCCCATTGTCCACTGCGCATGTAATGTTCTCAAAGATTTCCACCAAATTAGTCAAATATGATCTTTCCTTCATGAACCCAGGCTACATCTTACCAATGGGACAATTTATATCCCCGGCACTTTCCTTTGGCGCAGCCCCTTTGCATTTATTGGCAATGCCAGGTTAACACAATGCCAAACATTAGTAATATTAGGTTCACATGTCTTTTAGGGAAGAAAAACTGCTGTCATTAAATGGTTTGGCCTACATCTGACTCCAGACCCACAGCACTGCTTCCTGAAATGGTCTAGCAAGCCACTTCATTCAAATGCCATTAATTGCTGGCCTTGCAAGCGACACCCACATCCCAACAAATAATAAAGAAAAAAATCTCATCTGTGTACTCACCACTCCCTCCTACTTGCCATTTCAAGGAGCAGGAAATGAATGGCAGCGGAGATGAGAAGTTGCAAGCTGGAGGAAGTGTCAAATGCAGGCAGTGGCAGCAATTTGGGTAGTAGAGAGAAGAGAAGGGGAAGTGGAGAATGGGAGTGGATGGAGAACAGAAGCAAGCAGGGAGTGGCAAGCGGGAGGAAGTAGCATGTGGGAGCGGGGAGTGGTGAACAGGAAAGAGCAAGAACAGTGTTGTGTGTTCATTTTTGTCTCTATTAGATCTGCACCATCATTGAGGCAGGCAGTTGTATGGTTATGTTGCTGTCAGTAGGATCACAGGCACTGACATTTCATTTACTGAGAATGCACATTGTGCAGTTGCAGCTATCTTTAACTGTAGTCCATTAGTGAAGTTCCTTTACTGCATGACTTATGAGGCCAGGAAGAGCAGGAGTCTTTCCCCAAGCCCAAGAAGCTACCCAGTAAACACAATCCCATGTTCTGTCTGTTCCTCTTCTGGAATCAGACATTCCCATGACTACCATCTAATCCCAATCCCCCATGACACAACACCTCCATCCACCCCCTCACTACCCTTAGTGAGCAGGCTTATCTTCCCCATCCTATCATTTTTCACTCCCCACAATTTACCTCCCTGTTACAATGGGACACCCAACAACTATCTTCTGTTGGACCTACTTGCTTTCAGCCCAGCTCAACAGGTGTCTTACATTGACTATCACTTAAGCTGACTCTGAGCAGGAAACCAAGAACAAAAGAATTTAAAGACAATTACAGCCTATTTAAGAAACCTCCACTTCTAGATTTTCTGATTTCAAAACTGTCTCCTTGCTCAGTTCCTGCCTCTGAACTAATAGCTAGCCTTTATTTTCTGCACAAGAAAGAAAAAACTAAATTAAAATATATTAAAATTGAGTTTATTTTATTGCATTGTGCAGTGCTGATGGGATACATTTTTAATTTGTAATTGTCCCTTTGATGTCTTGTGTTTCTCCATGTTGGTTGTGGATGTTCTTGGGGCTCTCCCAGTTGAATGTACAGTAGTAGCAAATCAGCTGCTTAACAGATGAATAAGGTGATACAGCTAATATCTACAACTAACACTAGTAGACCTGGATAGAGTCTACCCACAACGCCATGGGTTATTATTACTGTGTTTAGTACTTTATATTGTTACACTTTGCTAACAGTTCTGTTTATCAGTAGCATTTTTGCATATATTTTGAACAACTACTACTTTATTCCACTTCCTGACTCTGATTGAAGCTTTATCCCTTAATTGACATCTTGCACAGGTTTTTTTCCCCATGGGCCTCTGAACCCTATTATCAGATTCAATAGGGTCAGAAGCCCGCATTGTTTGGGAAACAGTCTCTCAGGTGTGATTTTCCCCAATTGACCAATTAATACTACAGGCCAGGCTCGACATCCAATTAAGGACAGTGGGTAGACTCTTGAAGATGGAGTGCCAAAAGGAGACCCTCCTATTACAAATCCAGCACTCAGTAAGTCCTCATCTGTCACCGTGGAACATCCCATTTGTTTCTGCGGGAACCTTTCAAGGCAGCAAATAGCTAATCCAACAGGAAGTCCCTCCCAAGAAATTAACTTCAGTTAGAACCATGAGCTTGTCCCTATGCAACATCTTCACTCAATCCAACAATTTAAATGCTTGCACTGAACCAGAGATCTCTAAATTGAATTTCCACATTCTTTCAAATGCTCTGTTAAAGTATATGATATATTCTTTCATTGAAAACCATCTGTTTTTTAAAAGCTAACCAAACCTGACCAATGCCTCGTAGACATTCCATCGATCATCTTTCTTGTAAATTTCATCCAAGAATTCTAAAAGAAGATTCAAATCTTCATCAGTATACTTCCGATGGTCAGCTAACTCAGAAAGTACATTATTTTTTATGGTACTTCTGGTAGGAAGTGACAACCCCAAGGCCAGATCTTGTTCTTCTTCAATAAGAAAGTAACCCCATTTCCTTCTTTCATTGGTCATTTGGTTAAGACTCTGAGAGCATTAACGGGTGACCATGCCCCAATAATTTACACCTTTCTTCCATTTCTCACTTAGCTACTAGGATTATGGTCTTCTGTCTGAATTTTCTTTCTTACCACGGGTTTTTCCACCCTTGCCCATTGGCAGGATCCTCAGGTCCATCAAATGTGACCCCCTGTGCACATTCTCCAGCAGAAGGACAGATAAGTCATTAAAATGCTGTAGACTTTGATGGGACTGGAAGATCCTGCCAGGAGCCAATGTTTAGCTGCCTCCACCATGGGAAAACAGGTCGTGAAGGAGCTTGGAAAATCCCAGCCTTAGTATCCAGCCTTCACCTTTTGGCAACCATTCCCTCCTAACATGTTCTAATTCAGAAAGCCATTTGGTGAAATTTGAGATTGGAGCCAATCTTTATTTAGACATATATTTATGTACAGAGTGAAACATTACAAACTTATATCTTCTAACTCAACCACATCAGTTTCAGTCAGTGTCTCCTTATATGTGCTCAAGTGAAACCTCAAATAATGTCCTCCACTTCCATATAATTAAATAAGAACATAAGAACACAAGAAATAGGAGCAGGAGTAGGCCATCTAGCCCTTCGAGCCTGCCCCGCCATTCAATAAGATCATGGCTGATCTGTCGTGGCTCAGTTCCACATTCCCGCCCTCTCCCCATAACCCTTAATCCCCTCTCTGTTTTTGATAAGAGAGGGGATTAAGGGTTATGGGGAGAGGGCGGGAAAGTGGAACTGAGCCACGACAGATCAGCCATGATCTTATTGAATGGCGGGGCAGGCTCGAAGGGCCAGATGGCCTACTCCTGCTCCTATTTCTTATGTTCTTATGTTCTTATGTTCTTATCAAAAACCCATCAACCCACGTCTTAAAAACATTTAGCGAGGTAGCCTCCACCACTTCAACAGGCAGAGAATTCCAGAGATTCACCACCCTTTGAAGAAGTTCCTCCTCAACTACATTCTAAACCGCCCCCCCCTTTATCTTGAGGCTGCGCCCCCTAGTCCTACTGTCCTTTCTGAGCGGGAAGAGTCTCTCCACCTCTATCCTATCCATCCCATTCATCATCTTATACGTTTCAATGAGATCTCCCCTCATTCTTCTAAACTCTAACGAGTACAAGCCTAGTTTATTCAGCCTCTCCTCATAGCTCAACCCCCTCAACTCCGGCATCAGCCTAGTAAACCTCCTCTGCACTCCCTCCAAGGCCAAAATATCCTTGCGTAAGTACGGTGCCCAAAACTGCACACAGTACTCCAGCTGCGGCCTCACCAATGCCCTATACAGCCGCAGCAAGACCTCCCTACTTTTATATTCAATCCCCCTCACGATGAAGGCCAGCATCCCATTCGCCTTCCTGACCACCTGCTGCACCTGCAAGCTGGGTTTTTGCGACTCATGCACAAGGACCCCGAGGTCCCTCTGCACCGTCGCCTGCTGCAGTTTTTCGCCACGTAAGTAATAATCCTTCCTACCATTATTCCTACCAAAGTGGATCACCTTGCACTTGCCAACATTAAATTCCATTTGCCATTTCCTGGCCCATTCGTCCAGTCTATCTAGATCCTTCTGCAGACTCTCCACACCCTCCGCACAATTTGCCGTTCCACCAATCTTGGTGTCATCAGCAAATTTCAACACCATACACTCGGTTCCCTCCTCCAGATTATCTATATAAATGGTAAATAGCTGAGGCCCCAGCACCGACCCCTGGGGCACTCCACTAGTCACCAACTGCCAATCCGAATAGCACCCGTTGACCCCCACTCTCTGCCTCCTATATGACAACCAATCCTCTATCCACGCTAACACCCTACCCCCAACTCCATGTCCCCTGACCTTCTGCAATAACCTCTTGTGAGGTACCTTGTCAAATGCCTTCTGAAAATCAAGAAAGACCACATCCACTGGCTCTCCTCTATCCACCGCCCTAGACACATCCTCATAGAACTCCAGTAAATTTGTCAGACACGACTTCCCCTTAACGAAACCGTGCAGCGTCTGCTCTATCAAGCAATTCCCCTCAAGATGCCTCGCTATTTCCTCCTTGATGACGGATTCTAACATTTTACCTTCAACAGACGTTAAACTAACCAGCCTATAATTCCCTGCCTTTTGCCTGGCACCCTTCTTAAACAACGGCGTAACATTAGCCGCTTTCCAATCTTCCGGCACTTCCCCGGAATCCAGCGACATTTGGAAAATAACCACCAAGGCATCCACTATCACCTCCGCCATTTCTTTCCGGACCCTCGGATGCATTCCATCCGGTCCTGGGGACTTGTCCACAATCAGCCCCTCCAGTCTGTCGAGCACCGCCTCTCTAGTAACAGTAATGTCATTAAGACCCTCCAGTCCTACCACCTTTCCATCTCTAACACCCGGCAAATTATTCACGTCCTCCTCCGTGAAGACCGAAACAAAAAAGTTATTCAAGACCTCAGCCATATCCCCATCCCCTACCACTAAGTCCCCCTTCTCATCCTCTAAGGGACCAACGTTCACCCTCGCCAGCCTCTTCCTTTTTATATATTTATAAAAGCTCTTGCTATCCTTTTTTATATTAAGCGCTAGCCCAGCTTCATAGTTTCTCCTACCCTTCTTTATCAACTTCTTTGTCAATCTTTGTTGACATTTAAACCTCTCCCAATCCTCTTCTCGTCCACTACTCTTAGCTACTCTAAACGCCTCCGCTTTTAATTTAACACTTTCCTTCACTTCCTTCGTTATCCACAGCTTATTACCTCTCCTCCTACGGTCCTTTTTGACCATCGGAATAAATTTCTGCTGAGCACCAAGAAAGATCTCCTTAAAGATCCTCCACTACTCCTCAGCAGACCTACCTTCCAATGCACTCCCCCAGTCCACATTCGCCAATTCTTCTCTCATCCTACCGTACTCCCCTCTGTTCAAACAAAGGACGCGTGTCCGGGAACCCACTTTTTCCTCCTCCATCTGCACCAGAAACTCCACCATACAATGATCACTCTCCCGAAGAGGATCCTTCACCACAAGGTCCCTAATTCTACCCGCCTCATTACATAACACCAGATGCAAGATAGCTCGCTCCCTCGTCGGCTCCAACACACACTGTTCAAGGAAACTATCCCGGCAGCATTCCAAGAACTCCTCCTCGAGCCCACCGCGTCCAATGTGGGTCGACCAATCAATATGCAGATTGAAATCCCCCATAACTACGGCTGTCCCATTCCTGCACGCCGCACTTATTTGCGCGTTAACAGACCGCCCCACCTCCAGATCATTATTCGGGGGCCTATAGACGACACCCACCAGCGTCTTCCTCCCTTTGCTGTTCCTAATCTCTACCCACAACGATTCCACTTTCTGCTCCTGGGCTCCAATATCATCCCTTGCTACCACCCTGATGCTATCCTTAATCAGCAGAGCTACGCCCCCCCCTTTTTCCTCCTGCCTATCCTTCCTAAACACTTGATACCCCTGGACATTCAGCTCCCAGTCCCTGTCACCTTGCAGCCACGTCTCTGTAATGGCCACCAGATCATATCCATTTGTGCTGATCTGCGCCACCAGCTCATCCACTTTATTCCGAATGCTTCGTGCATTCAGATAAAGTGCCTTCATCCCAGCCTTCACCTGGACCCTATTTGCCGTAAAGCCACCAACCATACTCACTCCCCCTACTCCCTCTATTATTGGGACATCCTCGGCCTCTACCCTTACCTGTACCCTCTCCTTAACTTTAGACCCCGTAATGTCACCTACCCTCGCACCCTCCCCCCCCCAATTAGTTCAAAGCCCTGTCTACAGCCCTCTTTACACGATTTGCCAGCACTCTGGTCCCAGCACGGTTCAGACCAACCCCATCCCACCTGAACAGGTCCCACCTACCCCAATACCGATGCCAGTGCCCCATAAATTCAAACCCATTCCTCCCACACCAATCCCTGAGCCACCCATTCACTTCCTTAATCCTATCAACCCTACGCCCGTCTGCACTCGGTTCAGGCAGTAGCCCAGAGATAACTACCTTGTTGGTTCTACTTTTTAATTCCATTCCCAGCTTTTCATACTCCCTCCCCAGATCCTCAGTTCGCATTTTGCCTACGTCGTTGGCACCCACATGTACCACAACGACCGGATTCTCACCCTCCCACTCCAGGTTCCTCTGCAGCCCAGATGCGACATCCCGGACCCGAGCACCTGGCAGACAACACACCCTTCTGTGCACTTTGTCATTGTGATAAAGGACAGTGTCAATACCCTTCACCCCACTATCCCCAATCACTACTACGTTCCTTTTCACCTTCTCTTTGCCTATGTCCTGCTGCATCACTGTACCGTGTGCAGTTTGCTCACCGACCTCACCTCCCTCGTTCTCGTCCACACTGGAAGCAAGAACCTCAAACCTGTTATGCAGATTGAGAGGCTGAGGCCTCTGCTCCCCACCCCCCTTCCTCCTCTCCCCACCCTCCTTCCTCCTCTCCCCACCCCCCTCTTGTTCCTGACCCTTAGAGTTAGCTAGTCCGGGGGGGGTGGATGTCACTTGCACCCCATTGACAATGGCACCCTCTCTCCCCCTGATGAGCCTCAGTGTCTGTAGCTCAGAGGCCAGCTCATCTACCTTGAGCTGGAGCTCCTCCAGCAACCTGCACTTACTGCAGACATGGTCACTGGGAAGGACCCTGGGGTCCACCAGTTCCCACATCATACAGAAACCACACATCACATGCCCCTCCATTATTCACTGTAGTAGTATTGAAAATTTCCGCATGAACTTACCTGGCCCTTTTTCACTCCAGCCCTTTTGATCTTAAGCCCTAATAACTCACTCTGCTTCCCCCTCACTCTGCTGCCCGCTCCGACGCTGCCCGCTGTCTACACCAGGCCTCCTTTTAAACCTGGCGCTGATTTACAGCCTGCTGGCCCACAACTCCCTTCTAACCACTCCCTCAGAATTCTTAATACAATTGATATACAATTAATGCCTGGAGGCCCAAGATAACTGACCTGCTGCCATGTGCATCCCCTCCCCTTCCCCAGCCACCACTAACCCACATAAATGACAGATGAGATGAAGCCAGGGAACTGGCACACCAGCTGGCAAGACAAAATTTCACTGCCACTTGCCTCTGTTCCTGCTCCCAGCAGGGTCAAAAAATTCAGCCCATGCAGTTTCTTCTCCTTCAGACAGGCCCTCCATGTCCCAACATAGTGTGCGAGAGCCATTTCAACTCAGAGTATTTTAAAACTTATGAAGCCCTATTAAACAAGATTTTTATTCAGTTTGTATTCACCTTATAAACCTAAATTGGGTACCATTGCTGGATTAGCAAGCAGAGTGTGGGACAGCATCTGGACTAAATACTGCCCACTACTCTTTTACCAAGTGTGCTGCAGAGCAACCTTTTTGTTCTTCAGGAACTGGCAAAAGGATTTGGGCCAGCTTTGTATAGTTTAGAAACATAAACAAAAGGAATACTTTTTATAGTGTCCTTCATGACCACATGAAATCCCAGAGCATTTAAGGGCAATCATCATTGCAATGTTGGAAAATCAGCAGCTAATTAGGATATAGCAAGTTCCCACAAGCAAAAATGCAATAGTGAACCAGTTTTCATGATGTTGACTGAGGAATGAAAACTAGCCAGGACTCTGAAAATACTTCCCCTGATCTGAGAAATGGTTGAGGTCACTTAATATGGTTGACACAGCCTCAGCTTAACACTTTATCCAAAAGACAGTACCTCCAATAGCACAGCACTCCCTCAGTACTGAACTAAACGGAATTTTGTGCTTAAATCCTGAAGTTGGACTTGAATACAACTGTCTGACGCAGAGCTAAGATCGCCAATAAATGATCCACAGTCAACACCTATTTTTAATACCTGTTGGTCACCCTCCCATTCAAGTATTTACAAACACCAACATTTTTATCAGCCAAAGTTTTTGGCAAACTGGGGACAAGTGAGGCATTGTCGAGAACTTGTGAGGCCCAAATGAAACTACTCAACCAGAGCAACTTGCTCATTTCCAGAAATGAAAAAGGGTTTAGAGCCTGTTGAGGCCTCAGTATTTGTTCAACTTAACCATGCAAATAACAAACCCTGAATGAGCAACTTGTTGAATTCAGGTGAGCTCAATATCAAGTGAACAGAGGCTGCTGCGAAGTCTGTGAGGTTGCGTCATGCTATAGAGCCCAGATGATTTTTTTGAGGCTTGGAGGAAAATTTAAAGGCTTTTCTTAAACTTTAATGTCTACATTGCTCATAAAAAATAGTTGCCAATAGTTGGAAGAGCAGGTCAGTTCACTTCCATTTATCATTCTCACATTCCTTGGACCAGTAACTCCATCATCTCCACGGAGCTCCATTTCCCCTCCAAAATTGCTGAGCCCAAATGTATGCTATTATTCCATAAACTTCTAAATTTGAGACATTTGAAATGTGACTTAAAGCTAGATTGCAACCAAATCGATTGACTGTCCCATTCTGTAAGCATTTAAAATGCAAGGTCCACTGCACATGGAAAGAAAAATCAATAGATCGCACCTGCAGCTGGATGTGCCTAATAGTCACAAACAAATATGGAGCCACTGTTAATTTGTACTTCGGACACAACATAGTCATTTCTAGGCTATAGTAGTTATATGGCAAATTACTTCATGAAGAAGAACCCTGTCCACATTATTGTAGATGTGATATGATTGACTATTAGTTATGCATCATTTTATGATAGAGAAATTCCCACATGCCACAAAGCCTAAAGTAAGCTTTTCAGCTTTCAAGTATTAACTCACAGAAATTAAAAGCAATGCACTAATTACTCAGATTGAGCAAGCAGAGGCAAATTCAATCCAGGGCTTAGTTCCACAGTAATGTTTCTCTGATCTGTGACACCTGAAGAAAGTTTGAATGTGTCTAACCTCAAACAGCGGGCTGGACTTAGGCCTTTGAAATTGGACTCTGTAGCACTGGTCACCCTGGTGGTGCGGAAATCAGGTACAGTTAACCTCCTCTCTTAAGCTCTTCCAGATGAACACGTGTAAACACAACAAATTGATTAAATAAATTGGGAATGTGAATTAGGACCAATAATCCTGTAACTACAGGATTATTGTAAATACTGCTTCAGTAATGTCCTTTAGATAAGGAAATCTGCTGTCCTTGCCTGGCCTGGTCCATATGTGATTCTTCACTGCGCACTGAAATAGCTTAATGAGCTTAATGAACCATTCAATTGTATTTAAGTAGATGGCTTACCACCACCTTCTTGAAGGCAATTCGGAATGGGCAATAAATGCTAGCCTTCCCAGTGCCATCCACATTCGTGAATGAATTTAAGGAAAAACAACCAGGAGTAATGTGTGACATCCCTGAGTTTTACCAAGGAGGTCAACTGCAGGAGTTGGCACAGTTCAAAGGGAAGAATAGAAATGTCAGTGGTCATCAAGATCACAATCACCTTAAATTTCATGCCAGTGGACCCTTCCAGGACAGAGGGAAAAACCAGCAACATCTCTCAGTTTACAACCATCACTGCATCAGGGAAGTCACATAGGTCTTTTATTGAAAATGATTATGTTGTCTTCTCACTGACTTGACATAAATATGGATATGCTTGGCTAATGGGATTCCCAATGGAGTTGGATGTAAATGACTTCATGTGTGTTTCTCTGTAGGCCCTACCTGTTAAAAGATAGGTGTTCCATTACTGCAAGGGCAACCACTCTATTAACTATCAATTGGTGTACAACCATGGCCATAAGAGCCTCGAGGTCCGTGCCTGCTATCCTGTCAGCAGTGATAATACATTTAGTCTTTCAGCAGTTGGCTGTACCTGTCATCTTTACATCACCACAATGAACCAGAGACTAGCTAATGATTCACCTCTGACATCCATCCATGTGAGGACAGTGCATGTATAATGCAGCAACTAAGAACATCATGAAGCCAATGATTCACCTCTGACATCCATCCATGTGAGGACAGTGCATGTATAATGTAGCATCTAAGAACACCATAAAGCAATGCATTGGTGCTCCAAAGCAACAAGTCCATTGCCTGGGTGAAGAAATTTCTCCTTATCTCTGTCCTAAGATGTTTATCCTGTACCCTTAAATTACGACCATTGGTAGTGGACATCCCAACCATCAGGAACATCCTTCTTCCCTGTCTAGTCTTGAAGAATTTTATAGGTTTCTATGAGATCCACCCCTCATTCTCCTAAATTGCAATGAATAGAACCCTAACCGACTCATTCTCTCCTCATATATCAGTCCGCCATCCCAGGAATCAGTCTGGTAAACCTTCCCTGCACTCTCTCTATGGCAAGAACATCCTTCCTCAGATAAGGAAACCAAAACAATATTCCAGGTGTGGCTTCACTAAGGCCCTGTATAATTGCAGCAAGACATCCCTGCTCCTGAACTTCTCACTATGAAAGCCAACATATCATTTGCCTTTTTTACCACCTGCTGCACCTGCACACTTGCCTTCTGCAACTGGTATAAGAGGACACCCAAGTCTCATTGTATATTTTTTAAAATTTATAGCCATTTAGATAACAATTTGTCTCCCTGTTTTTACTACCAAAGTGGATAACATCATTTTTATCCACATTTTACTGTATCTGTCATGCATTTGCCTAATCACTCAGCTTGTCCAAATTACAATGAAGCATCTCTGCATCCTCCTCTCAGCTCACCCCTTCACCCAGCTTTGTGCCATCTGCGAATTTGGAGATATTAATGATTTAGTTCCCTCATCTAAATCATTAATATATAATGTGAACAGTTGGGAGCCTAGCAGAGATCCTTGCTGTACCCTACTAGTCACTAAATGCCATTCAGAAAATGACCCATTTATTCATATTTCCTGTCTGCCAACCAGTTTTCAATCCTTCTCAATGCACTACCCCAATCCCTTACAGTTAACTTTACACGTTAATCTCTGATGTGGGACTTTGTTGAAAGCTTTCTGAAAATCTAAATAAACCACTTCCACTGGCTCCCCCTTATCAACTCTACTAGTTGCATTGGAGGTGATGCAGCGAAAATTCACTAGATTGGTTCTTGAGATAAGAGGGTTATCTTCAGATGCGATGCTAAATAGATTGAATGTACGCTCTCTGGAGATTAGAAAGGTGAGAGGTGATCTCACTGAAACTTATAAGATTATAAGGGACTTTACCGGTTAGCCATTGAGAGGTTGTTTCTCCTGGCCGGGAAATCTCGATACGAAGTCTTACAAGACCAAGTTAGCTGCTCTGAAAGCTAGCGGCATTTGCTACCAAATAAACCTGTTGGACTTTAACCTAGTTTTGTGACACTTCTTACTGTGTTTACCCCAGTCCAATGCCGGCATCTCCCCATCATGGGAAATCTCGACACAGAGGACCCAGCCTGAGATTAAAGGGTTGATTATTTAGAACGGAAACAAGAAGAAATTTCTTCACTCAGAGGGTTGTGAATCTTTGAAATTGTTTACCCCAAAGGATTCTCTGTAATTAAGCATATTCAAGAACTGTGAATTTTTAGACCGGACGTTCTGGATGTTCGTGCTCCTGGGATTTTCTGGTTTTGCCGATTACTCACCACTGTTGCAAGTATCCCAGCAGCAGGGGGTGGAGTCATTGGGAATTTCCATTGACAGTGGTGGGACCAGAAGATCCTGCCACTAGCAAATAACACACTGCCTCCTGTCATGATAAAGATGCTGTATGGAGGCAGAGAATCCTGCCCACGATCTCTCAGGAAATCAAGGGATGCAGGGAGCAGGCAGGAAAGTAGACCGAGGTATAAGATCATATTGAATGGTGCAGCAGTTTTGAGAGGCCAAGGTGTCTACTCCTGCTCCAATTTCTAATGTTCTTAGGTTCTTATATATAGCCACTGTTTTGTTGCTTATAAATGACATGCCCACAATGTTTTGTGGCCCCTATTATTTCTTATATCCATATGTACTGATGCTACCTATGTTCTTCTGAGCTAATATCCTCCCTCACTACAGTCCTTATATCCACTTTTATTATCATGACTGCATATCCTCCTTTTCCATTTTTTTCTGTGCAATTAGGCAAAGAAAATTTGTTATTTTTTTTCTCCAAAAGTACATTATATACTCAAGTACATAATATAATTTGATAGATGAGCAGGATGTTGTTGAAGTCAAGGTAGGCCTTGAAGTGCAAGAACTACCAATAAATCCTGATTCACATCTTATAGCTTCATCATCTAACAGCTGACCAATGTACAGCCTAGCCAGCAATCAGGAAGAAACATTGTTGCAGGAAGTCTAGGCAAATGTGAGGTTAACAATTGGAAAAGTGGTAATCAAACTCCAGTCAGCAATTGGGAACTGGTGGGAGAGGCCTGTGATCAAAAGGGGTGGGGAGGCTGGAGATTGCAGCTAGAGTAGGTTGAAGGCTTCCTTAAGACCCAAGGGGACTCATACTCTTCCTGACTTACAAAAGTTGATGAGAAAACACAACTTGGAAAGTTAGTACTCCCATGTTTGTTTAATCACCAGGTTTCTCAACTCCTGGAAATACCATGCAACATGAGTTAATTTCAAATGGGGCTCCCAATTATCTGTGAGAATTTGATTTAAGTATGCTATATACATGACTCCATACCTACAAAAATACAATGGGTACAAGCTTGGACTGTGTTTCAATTTTCAGTCTTCTCCATCTATCCCATCTTAATATGGCAGTCACGACTTAAAGAACTGAGATCACAAACAAGAAGTTATAAACCATATGCTGTACAGTTGTAGAAACCTGAATTAACCTTGGCTCACAACTGGTCTTGGACCTGAGTTTTGTGTAGTTCAGCTGACAATCTAAACAGGGGTGAATTAGAGCATGCATTAATCATTTATATGGCTTTCAATCCTTGCCACATGCTACATTGCATGGGAGGCAATTTTCCCATCTTCTCTGTCATGGGAATTGTAGTGGGCGGCGGGGGTGGGGTGGGACGGTGGTGGGGGGCAGAACACCACCCATTATAAAAGGTCCATTGACCTCAGGCTGTATTTTCCAGTTTTGGGCCAAATGTGGCCCTACAGGTGGGTTCTAACTGCAGCCTTAATTATTCACCTGCTCTGCACACCCTCATTGATTCAAGATGCTTTAGATTGTACAATTTGTATTGCACATGTCTATGAATAAAATACAATTGAATGATACATTTTAATTGATGGTATTAATCTTTGATTTCTGGATATGACATAATCAGGGCTTTTGTTTATAGATTTTCATTATAATTAGCTGTAAATGTAGATTTTTATTTTTAATTGGCACATCAAACATTTAAGTTTGCAAGATTTGCAAGATTTGTTGTGAAGATTACTTAAGCCATTGGGAATGTGTTTGCAAAGGCCAAAAGATCAGGATTTCCTAAATTAATTGACTTCTCACCATACTTTACTGTACTTTAAATTCCTGTTTGGTTATTTGTTTGGTGGTGTATTTTCTTGCATAGATTGTGCAAGAGCTTCATTAGAAGTGCAAATCAGGTTCTAAATACTGGTTAATGAAGAAATCTATGAATTTTCTGATTTCATGCATGTAATGCACTAATCCCATCAGCTGAAGCAGACTGGCCATGTTTTCACACAACAAGGACAGATCTATTAAAAGTCAAACAGAACTTAGCAACAACAATGTATTGCTAAGATTGGAGTATTGAGTATAATGTGTGTGTGTGCATGTATGATTTATTTTTATTTGCAACTTTAAACGTCCCTGATGTCACATATCATTCTGCATGGTGGGGAAGTGTATTGAAAGCATTCTTATGTCAAGTATTGATTTTTATCCATTGGCTGCAAACAGGAATTGGACTTTTTAAAAAAGGAGATTATTTTTAAACAGAGTCACATGATTTCAACCTACATCAAGATGCACGTGAGACTAATTCACATCACTAATGTTCCACATTCCAACCCTATGAAGCGGAGTCAGAAAGTCTGCAAAATCCATCACAGACAATGACACTCAGCTGCGGTTTGTGAATGCTCTTCCTTCCTTTCCAATCAACAAGATAACTATGGAAGCCACCCATCATATTCAACAGCTGAAGATAGACCATTCAAAGGTTAATTGGTTGCACAGGAAAGCCTTGATTTTTAAGACAGCTCTCCAGGTAACCTAATCAAGTCATAATTTGTATCTATAATCAAGTTTCAGTTATTGGCAGGTTCGTCTGACCCGACTGCCTGCCCCTCTACAATGGCTATATTTGCGGCTCGGTGTCCCTGGAAAGGGAGCATGCGGTGTCCAAGGGCACCGTCGAGGCCTTCCATGCTCATTGGGCATAGCAGGGAATGGGGTGTATTATTGATTCCTTTAATCACATTCTCATTTAATGTTTTAAGTTTCCTTTCTGCTTTGTTTTTTGTTTTAAGAACATAAAAAGTACATAAGAACTAGGAGCAGGAGTAGGCCATCTGGCCCCTCTAGCCTGCTCCGACATTCAGTGGCTGATCTTTTCATGGACTCAGCTCACTTACTCACCCGCTCACCATAACCCTTATTTCCTTTACTGTTCAAAAATTTATCTCTCCTTGCCTTAAAAACATTCAATGGGGTACCCTCAACTGCTTCACTGGGCAGGGAATTCCACAGATTCACAACTCTTTGTGTGAAGGTGTTCCTCCTCAACTCAGTCCTAAATCTCCTCGCCCTTATTTTGAGACTATGCCCCCTAGTTCCAGTTTCACCCGCCAGTGGAAACAACTTCCCTGCTTTATCTTATCTATTACCTTCATAATCTATGCTTCTAAAAGATCTCCCCTCATTCTTCTGAATTCCAATGAGTATAGCCTCAGTCTCCTCAGAATCCCCTCATAAACCAACCATCTCAACTCTGGAATCAACCCAGTGAATCTCTACAACCCTTCCAGTGCCGGTATATCCTTTCTGAAATAAGGGGACCAAAACTGTACACAGTACTCCAAGTGTGGCCTCACCAGCATTTCATACAGCTGCAACATAACCTCACTGTTTTTAAACTCCATCCCTCTAGCAATAAAGGACAAAATTCCATTTGCCTTCTTAATTATCTGCTGCAGTGCAAACCAACTCCTTGAGATTCCTGCACAAGGACACCCAGGTCCCTCTGTGCAGCAGCACGCTGCAATTTTTTACTATTTAAATAATAGTCCATTTTGCTGTTCCTACCAAAATGGGTGACCTCACATTTACCAACATTGTACTCCATCTGCAGACCCCCCGCCCACTCACTTAGATTATCCATATCCATTTTCAGATATAGATAGCGTCCTCCGCACACTTTGCTCTGCCACCCAACTTGCTGTCATACTATACTTGGTCCCCAACTCCAAATCATCTCTGTAAATTGTAAACAATTGTGGTCCCAACACTGATCCCTGAGACTCACCACTAGTCACTGAAAAACACCCATTGACTCCCACTCTTTGCTTTCTATTAGTTAACCAATCCTCTATCCATGCTAATACATTACCCGTGCCACCATGCACCTTTAGCCTATGTAGCAGTCTTTGTTGCGGCACCTTGTCAAATGCCTTCTGGAAATCCAGATACACCACATCTACAGGTTCCCCCTTGCCCACTGCACATGTAATGTACTCCACATGAGGACGAGACACTCTAGCGCCCAGCGTTACCATCAAGAAATGTTTCTGAAACCGGAAGCACTGAAGTACTTGATCTATCTGTTATAGACACAACTGGTGGCTTTGTGGAAGAAAGTAGTGATGAACTGCCTGTGCCAGAAGAGGTACCTGTTATTGCAATTCCCGTTAATGTTGATCCTGTGGAAGCTTCTCAAACTGCAGAATTACTTCACTCTACAAGAAACTCAAAGGCTTCATTTACAATTGTCAGACTTACGTATATAATGTACAATTAAAATTTAGACGAGTTAAATGGGGAAAGATGTGGTGATTGTCCCTTTAACAGCAACCAAGTAAGGGTCACATGATCTGAACAACTGATCCAGACCTAGAGTGGGGAATCTCTCCGGGGGAGGAGTTATTCTGAGTAGTAGTGTGCTTTTTACTGGCTATCTGCATACGACTCAAGAGATAAGTCTTGTAAATAAAGTTATTTTGTTCGACTCCAAGAGTGCATCTTTATATTAATACATTTACCCATATACTCTTGGGACCATAGGAAATTAAGATTCATTTAAAAATATAAATGAAAATATGTAGAATAAAAAGATAGAAGACACATGGAAAACAAGCACCTCTTGTTTGAGAAATACAGAATTGCAAAGACATTTGACAGTTGTGACATATTGCTGTTGCTGCTCAGTGGGAAAAGCGATTAACATGTGGACTATGCTAACCTATGCATCAGTCATCTGTATGACACATTTGTGGGCAACATATTGACTGTTACTGAAAATGATCCCTCGGCGGACCGAGGAGACAGAAGCAAAAAAAGTTGAGATTGCAAGACCTTTGTTGCAAGTGACACTGAAATTTCTTTGGTGCAGATATGCTGCTGGTGTCCTTGTAGCTGATGGCACAAATGTTCAAATAACTGTATTTCCCCAAAGTCTATAGTCAGTCCCTCTATAATTTTCAGGCAGGTGTACTAGGTTCTGCAGTTTGACTGGTGGCATACTGGTAGATGCAAACAATCTGATTCTGGTTGCTGCTAATGTCCCAGTGCCACTTTACTCATCCAATACTGTATTTGTGGCTATTTAATTTTGGATATCCTTCAAATACTTTGTCATTTACTGATGTTCTATGAAAGTGAATCTTTTCCATCTTTTCCATGTTCTGTTTTCTTACTTCATCTTGTTCTGCTGGAGTAAATGTATCACTTGCAGTAAAGTTTCCATAAATTATTTCAAATATTTTAAATACACATAAACTTTTTGTCATGCCGACTAGTGAGTCCAAATATGCAGTCAGCATGAATTGGAAAATTATTGGCATCCTGCTGTTTAGGAACGTTGTAAAATTTACCTTCACACTGTTAAGAGAAAAAATTTTCAGTTTTTTGGTTGATAAAATGCTAGTATAAATCAGTAACAAAAACATTATTATTAAAACTGTGTAAAACTGAAAAAAAAGGTTAACAAGCTTTTAACTCCTTGAAAGCTCTACTACCAAGAGCTTGGCATTAGGCCTGGTCCAACTTGGCAAAAGACGCCAGTAGAAACTAGTGTTGAGGTTCATTTAAATGCAACAATACTACTTTAGACCATTTTAGAAGGCCTGCTGGAGAATTGCACTTCGTGCTTAACTGGTGCCGATCCATTTATGGATGTGGAAAATAATGTAACGGGCATTAATGGTGCTGAAGGATGTGCAAATGACATATTGCTGAAGGTGTTTTTGGTCTGTTCGTTTGGTACATATGGACAACAATATTCTATCAAGGAGTGTATGGCTATATGTGTCTTGGAAGAATGCATAACACATGAATCTTCAAGGTAGCAGCCACTTTTTCATTTTTAGTGTATTTCTGGTCTGGCCTTGTTTCCAAATTGTCTTCTCCAGCTTTGTCCATGTATAAGCTTCTTTCTGTAGACAAGATGTAAGCCATAAGGCACATCTTGGTAATCTTGAAGACCTCAGTTGTAAGGTGGTCCCTGATATTTTTGAAGTGCTACTTCAAGGTTCTAATAACATACCCAGTAATGAACCTAGTGATAGCTTGGCCATGTTCTAACTATGCAATATTTCTGACACATTTGTGTCATTGTTCAGTGCTGTAGGATGGAAATATATTGCTGCTGAAGGCTGGTGGCAAAAATGATGAAGTTCTAGGTTCCAAATTAATTACCTCTTAATACACTTGTGGACAACAAACCAGCAAATGTTCTAAATAAGCCCAGTGCTGGTTCAGAAAGTGTCAGAAGCACAAAACCTGAAAGTAATGGTGATCTCAGTTGATTGCAGACATTAGCTGGAAGTGTTTCTGCAGCAGATAGCATAGCTATCTAGCTTTCTAAGGATTTGTTTGCCAATAATTCAAGACAAACAATACTCCAAACAATTGTGGGTATTAGCCCAGCTATGTCTCTTGGTTCTCATTTGACTTCCCAGAGAACCTCCAACTATCCCAACTCCTATTCATTCCCTGTTGTCTGGGTATTGGATATGACAACATAGTGTTCATTGTGCACTGCCCACAGATCAACTTTTTCCAATAAACACTACTTCTGCAAGCCTTCCAAGAGACATCAATCACAAAAAATTGTGGTTGATTCCTTAATTAGAGAAAACTACAAAAAAATTGCCAGCAATGTGATAGTCAAAGTCTTATAATTCTGGGGGAAAGGGGACAGAAAATGTTACAGAGGTAGCAACAAAGTCATGATGGAATTTAAACACAAGGATTAAAAAAAACGGAGGCATTGGAAGTCCAAGAGCCAATGTAGACCAACAGGGTCAGGAGTGCTGTGTGAACGGGAATAAAGTACCAAATGAAGAAATAGATTAAGAATGCAATTTCACTTAGAATCTTTACAACCATCAGTCCAAAGTAACTTTCTTTCCATTAGTATAGATTATTTCTGATATCAGAGATTAAAAGCAAATACCGAATGGCCCCATCAAATTGCCCCTGATTTTTTTAATGAGTCTTTAGGTTGATGACAAATATATTATACTGTAGGTGAATCCAACCAAACAAATAAAACATTATTAAAAAAAGAGACATTGAAGCTTTTTACCTTGCGCTCATCAGGATATCTATGCAAGATAAACCTCTAATAAATTGTTGTTCCCTTTACTGTTGTTTTATCTTGGGTAGTTGTCCTGATCAGTAGATGATCAAAAGTTTCAATAGTATAGGAGCGATTTTGAGCCTGCACTCTCCGTCTGTGGCTATAATGGCATGTGTTCAAAATCCAGAGAGTGCAATTTCTATGGGCATGTTTCTGAGTTCCGATCTTGCTAGCCTTTCATCGGTGGAGTGGTGTGAAACACTCTGTGAGACCTCAGAAAGCTTATTTTACAAACATATCATAAGCAACTCTCTCCAGGACTCCCCTCCCACTGGACATTCAGCAGGTGCCGATCTGCTGTCACGCCAGCGCCATTTACAACAGATTCACCTAGAAATTGAAGAATTCATAACGGGGAATAAAGAAATGGCTGAGGTATTAATTTTGTACTTTGCTTCAGTCTTCGTAAAGGAAGACATGAATAATATACACAAATAATATAGAAGTGCTGAGAGAAATATGTCTTAAGAGGAGCTGAAGGAAATCAGCATTCATAGAGAAATGGTTGGGGAAATTGATAGGATTGAAGGTGGATGAATCTCCAGGCCCTAATAATTTTCGTCCCACAGTGCTTAAGGAAGTAGCTCTGGAAATAGTAGATCCATTGGTGATTATTTTCCAAAATTTTTTGGACTTTGAAATAGTTCTGACAGATTTGAGGGTAGCTAATGTAAGCCAGCTATTCAAAAAGGGAGGTAGAGAGAAAACAGGGAAGTGTAGACCAGTGAGTCTAGCGTCAGTACTGGGGAAGTTGCTAGAGTATTATAAATGATTTCATAACTTGGTATTTGGAAGGCAGTGGTATAATCAGACAAAGTCAGCATGGATTTACAAAAGGGAAATCATGCTTGACTAATCCAATGGAATTCTTTGAGGATGTAACTAGTAGAGTTGACCGAGGAGAACCAGTGGATGTGGTTTATTTAGACTTTCAGAAGGTTTTCAGCAAGGTCTTACATAACAGACCACAGTATAAAGTTAAAGCACATGGGATTGCAGGTAATGTCTTGAGATGGATAGAAAGCTGGCTAGCAGATAGGAAGCAAAGAGTTGGCATAAATGGGTTTCTTTTTGATTGACAATCAATGACTAGTGGAGTTCCGCAGGGATCTGTGCTAGGACTGCAACTGTTCACATTACATATTAATGATTGGAAGAGAGAACTAAATGTATTATCTTCAAATTTGTAGATGATACAAAGTTGGCTGTGAGGTGAGATGTGAGGAGAATGCAGAGATGCATCAGCATGACTTGGACAGACTGAGTGTGTGGGCATGTGCATGGCAGATGCAGTATAATGTGGATAAATGTGAGGTTATCCACGTGAATGGGTGTACATTGAGAGAGGTGAATACTCAATGAGACCTTGGAGTCGTTGTGTATCAATCACTGAAAGTAAGTGCATAGGTACAGCAGGCAGTAAGGAAGGCAAATGATATGTTGGCCTTCATAGTGAGAGGATTTGAGTATATGGGCAGGGATGTTTCAGCCATGATCTTATTGAATGGCAGGGCAGGCTCGAGGGGCTAGATGGCCTACTCCTGCTCCCATTTCTTATGTTCTTATGTTTTGCTGAAATTATACAGAGTGTGATGAGACCACACCAAGAGTATTATGTGCAGTTTTGGTGTCCTTATCTGAGGAAGGATGTCCTTGCTATGGAGGGATTACAGCAAATTACAGCTGATTCCAGAAATGGCAGGTCTGTTATATGAGGAGAGACTAAGTCAATTAGGATTATATTCACTGGAGTTCAGAAGATTGAGAGGGATCTCATTGAAACTTATAAAATTCTAACAGGGTTAGACAGAGAAGATTCAGAAAGAATGTTCACAATGGTGGGGGAGTCCAGAACTTGGGGTCATCTTTGAGGATAAGGGGTAAACCTTCTAAAACTGAGGTGAGGAGAAATTTCTTCACCCAGAGGGTGGTGAATATGTGGAATTCACTACCACAGAATGAAGCCAAAATGTTGTCTGATTTTAAGAAGAAATTAGATAAAGCTCTTGGGGCTAAAGGGATCAATGGATATTGGGGGGGAGGAAGTGGGGATTGAATTCGATGATCAGCCATGATCAAAATGAAAGAAACTAGAAGCAGGAGTAGGCCACTCGGCCCTTCAAGCCTGCACCACCATTCATTTTGATCATCGCTGATCATCGAATTCAATCCCCACTTCCTCCCCCCCCAATATCCATTGATCCCTTTAGCCCCAAGAGCTTTATCTAATTTCTTCTTAAAAACATGGAAACACAGAAACTAGAAGCAGGAGTAGGCCATTCGGCCCTTCAAGCCTGCACCACCAGTGTTTCCATGTGAATTTGTCATGGGGTCTCCCAGGAGTTACAAAGGTTAGTAAAGCCCCCAGAGGAGAGGGACATGGTCAGGAAGTGGCCTGGCAATGCTCTGTCACTGTCCCTTGATACAGGTTGGCACTGTCACATTGGCACTATTCTTCTGCCAACATTTCAGTGTCAACCTGTTCCAGGGGGTTGGCCCTTTTTGGAGCATTATGGGGGAGGGGGGAATTCAGATTTTGTTATGTGCTGGGAGGAGATGGAGTTCCCAGGGGTTCCCAGCAATGGCTGCTGTGGGCGGGGGTGGGTGGAGTAGAAGCTGATTTTTGGGAGAGAGGGGTGGTGGCAGGGGGAGAAGGTGCCGATGATTGTGGGGAAAGGGTGGATTGGATTGGAGAAGATGTTGGTGGAGGGAAGGAGGTGCCAACTCTGATTGGGGATGGAAAAAGCAACCCTGAGACTCTGTGGTGAGCTGGGCCGGGGATGGGGGGAGGGGTGGCTGTGGGGAGGTTGGGTGTTTAAGCCATTTTTTGGTACTTTGTTGTATTTGAATATTGCTTAAAAAAGAGATTGGCCCGGGGGGGGCGGTGTGGAATCTTACCAAAAATGTCAGAGTGTTGTGCTTCGTGAGAAAACCAACGTCTTTCCCTCCAGAGAATCTCTAATGCACTTCAACAAAAATCAAGGTGGTGTAATTCATGTGTCATACAGGGGGGCAAAGCCTAAACATGCTGGCAAAACCTGGCTGCTCAGAGTTTGGGGCAGGGCCATCTTTAAAGGACATCCTAATGAGAACTGCCTCTCATCCCATCAAGGAGGCCTACCCACTCCTGATTGGAGCTAACATTCACCCAACTCCTGTTCCATGATCATTGGACTCTTCACTCCCCCAGTGATCATTGGCCCTTCTTTCCCCCCACCCCCAAAATAACCATGACGAACATTCCCTGAACATATTGACCATTCCTGGCCCACAACCACATCTGCATGAATCATTTCCCCTTCCCACATCCCTTCTCATGAGCTCCTACTGGGGTTTGCTCGTTGGCACAGGTTGGCACTGCAAGGTTGACACTATCAGGGTGACAGTGTGCCAATCTGTGCCAAGTGGCAGAGCTGGAGGTATTGCCAGGGTACTGCCTGTCCATTTCCCCCAGACAGATTTCTGAATCATTTGGAACATTGGACACCCCCCAGGGACCATACTTACCTTTGCACCCCTGAGGAGACCCCACATCTGTGTGAACCTGTTGCAAACCGTGCTGACTAGAACGTCACATCAGTGCAGTTTGAAGATATGGCGAAGGGTCACGATAAGGTGGGGCGAGTTAATAATAAAGAAATGAATGGAAATCCATTGAAATCAGGTTCATGCCCAATATGAGCATGAACCTGATGACATTGCTGGCGATGGGCAGGAAAGATATTAAGTCACGTTCTTGAGCCCCTTTTGGTAACCTTGCAGATGGCAAACATGGGCTCAAGATACTACCCATTGTTTCAGGTATTGAATTAAAGTTTTTTTTGCAAACAGTAGCATTAATTCCTGTTAATTGTCTTTCTAGGTGAAACTTGCCTTAGCGCTTAAAGAAAATACAGATCAAGCTGAAGAATATCAGCAATTGCATCAACATTACAAAAGCATAAAGGATAAACTTGCAGATGTCTATGATGACAGACAGAGGACAGAACTAAGAATTAAAGATTATTTACAGGTAACTTGAACATGTGATGAAAATAAATTACAAAACATACAAAGTCCTTATTCTGTGGGGTACAGAAAGGGAGTTTATCACCTGTTGCGTTCTTACGCAGTTGAAAAAGAAGAATATGAATATAGCTGAATATTATGTTCCAATGTGAGGGACTGGATTCAGATTGGAAGCCTTCTGACTTGCTTGTCTGCTGCTGATACATACTTCATAAAGTGAAAATTGATCTGATTGAGGTCGGAGAGTGTGTTTGAGGCTTACAGGCAGTGAGCATCCGACCCAATCATTGTTGGAATGGTGGGATGTCCAGCCTCCAAAGCCATTGGCCATGACCCAGTCATGGCCAGTAATCTATAGGGCCTCTGTCACAGGGCAGTGTCAGGAGACCCAGCAAATTTTGGAACTTGACAGATTTCTGAATCATTTGGAACATTGGACATTTGCAGGCCTTAAAGGTAAAAGTGTGCATTTGTGTGACATTTGATGTGACAAAAGTTTGCCAATGAGCAGACGTAGCATTCTTTTTGAATATAAACAAGTTTTCCACATCTCTGCCCTGAGGGGTTGTTTCGTTGTTCCATGCTCTTCTCTAGAGATATCAGAATGATTGGAGTGAGGGGAGAGGCAGGGAGAAGGACCAAACCAACCCCTCAATTTAAAGACAAGTCCTTGAGAGCCCACCACGGCCACCATGGCCAGGGTGAATATGTGTAATTTTGTGCCAGTAAGCTACAGGGAACCATTGCGAATGCAGGGGGCATGCCGGGTTGGCTGGAGCTCCAAGTGGGTTTAATGCAGCTTGTGGGTAGGAAGAGAGGGGCGATTCTATCTTAAGGAGGCTGCCCCAGATCCACAAAGAGCAAACCCTGAAACAGAACCACTTTTTCCTTTCCATCTTTGAAGATTTTTTTAAAAAATGGGCTGTCCACTGCCACCTGACTGCCCCACACAACCATTTTATGGTATGTCTAATATATTTATCAGGGTTATTGGCTTGGTAACAAGCCTAATTGACCCTTGCTTTTCTATTTACATATGCCAGTCAGGCTGCTGTTTTGGCTGCTTGCCAAACCTCTGCATTTGGAGGTGAGTTTGTGAATGATGGTGGGATTGGCTCCTGCCTTATTTTACATGCCCCTCCACCTTCTGACAAGAAATATGTCTGGTAGGGGCATATAAAATGCGGCCTTATGCCACTAAAACAGATGGTTCTTCTCTCCTGGGGTTGAGCAGTTGCAAAGAGCTGCAACTGATCTCAGTAAACCATGAGATGAAAGAGCTGATACTGAGGCTTGAAGATACTGAAAAGTACCCTCTGATCGTTGGTGACAAATGTACCTAGAGTGTTTTGATGAGAGGTTTGGATGCTTTGAGGATCTTGAATGTCACTTCACTGTTGATCACTATTGATCCAGCATTGAAACCAATGATTTATCCCTCACCTAAATTACCAACAGATCTCAAAAGAAAGCTTGAAAGAGAAATCAAAGAGATGGCAAGATATGAATGAAAAGAAAATGATTGCCAGAGTAACAGAATGTGCAGATTGGGTAAATTTCATTGTGGTAAGAGAGGAGCCAAATGGAGGAGTGGGAATCTACCTGGATCTCAAAGATCATAATTAAGGAATAACCACACTATTCCAACACTAGAAGTGATCATGCCATCTCAGGCACGTGTAAAATCTTTCAGCAAACTTGACGCCAGAAAGAAACCTGTCACTGTGCAGGTCTGGGAGCAACTCTGGTACAAGAGGGAAAACCAATAGCATTCACATCCAAAGTTCAAACATCATCTGAGATCATATATTACAACATAGAAAGGCAGCTTTTGGCAGATGAGTATGGATGTGAGAACTTCGGTATATATCTCTATGGGAGAAAGTTCATGTGGAGAGTGATCATTGTCCATTAAAGTAGATCTATGAAAAATGTGTGCAGATGTCCAGCAAGACTGCAGAGATTACTCTTGAGGATTCAGAGTTACAATTCCACTCTGAAATACAAGTCAGGAAGAGAGGTGTTGATAGCAGGTCCTATCTCAGAAGAACATGAGGTCTGATCTGGTATAAAGGTCCATCATCTAGTGGACCTAACATATCAAAATGGAGTCAAATTAGAGATGAGACCAGCAAAGATGAAGAGTTACAGATGATTTGTCAGCAACTAATCCAGAATGGCCTGAATAGTACAGTAAACACAGCCAGCAACAGGGCAGTATTGGTCCATCAGAGATGACATCCCATGAGAATATAGTGTGCTACTAGCTGGATCCACAATAACCATACCCAAAATGATGCAATATGAACTTCTCCATAGACACATAAAGACACACAAAGGCCCCATGGGAACAGAAAAGTGAAAGTTCAGAGCCAGATCATCTATGTACTGGATAGCATTTACAAAGCACAGTATTTAATTACATTTACCAGATGTACAGAAAGCACAACAGGAAGAGGAGCTGATAGCTACTGAAATACCATCCAGATATCGGCATACTGTGGGAGTCAACTTATTCACATCAAATCAGGAAGGATATATCACAGATGCAGATTACTACTCAAAGTTCTCTTTTTTCCAACAGCTGAAAGGTTTAAGAGTTACGGCAATCATCTCAACATTATGAGTTCTGTTCATTATCAATGCACCCTTGAAAGAATAATGTAACAAAATCTAAGGAATTTGGTGAACAGTGTGAGTTCAACATCGTTACGTCATCACCACATTCCCAAAAGAGCCATTTCCTATATACAGTGAATATGTGCCATGTCTAATATCGTTGGAGATTTCCCTGTGACCAAACTAGTCAATCTTCCCAGTGGAGCAGCAAATAAAACAAATAATTGCTCCAAATTTAAAATGTTTCCTGGGATAATAATCCTATTCTAGACCCTGATGTTGATGCATGAATGGAAATGTTATTACCTTTGCAAGTGATAAGAGAGTCCATGTGGGTTAAACCTCAGGGTCAAATATCAAAAACAGGTTGTTTTCAAAGTTCAAGTAAAACATTCAGTACGGCCATCCACCATTAGTAATGTCAACCTTATGTTAGATTTTATATAGCTTTGTGTAAATGATCCAAAATTAAAATATACCAGGCATTGAATCTGTTCATACATCCATGATGTTATCCCAAATACTGGCATGATTGAGAACTAACAAAACTCATCACACACCCAAGTAGTGGGGGCTTTGAAGCTCTTGGACTTAATATTTTTCTCTCTCTCTGGCTTCACCTTTCCTCCCTTCTCTTTCTGGTGCTCTTTGCTGGTGTTATTTCAGCAAATAAAACAATAGCACAGACAGTAATATGAAATCTGTTTTCTTTGTAAAGTAACCCATTCTGACTGCCAGTAATGTATATTGGGTCCAGATTCTGTTTTCTTAATGAGTTGACACTGACAGCAGGATATTCTTCAGATGTAGTAATCAGAATGTTTTAAAAATTCATAGCAACTCAAAACAACATTTTTAGGATTTAATTGTTTTGCTTAGATAGTATTCAGTATTTTAATGAGAGAGATAAAGATCGGTTAATGTCAGCAGACCGATGGATTGAAATGTTATACTTCACACATTATATTGCCACTTGCAGATCTAATGGGTTTTGTATCTTTTGAGCAGAATAATATGTCAGATTTTTTAAATAGCAAATGTTTAAGTAGTGAATCTTATATTTTATTTTCTAACTATTGGGATTACAAAACTGCAGGGCCAAGAAAATGTACCTCTGGCCTCAGCCGCTACATTCATTGACAGCAAATGTCTGAATGCACTGAACCAGGGAAACATAAAAATCAAAACCAAAAAATTCTGATCCTATTACATTTACATTTATTACATTAAATTGTTTTGCTTTGCTAATATTGCTTTTTGTCACTTTCAAAATCAAATGTGCCTTTCTTTATTATAAGCAAAAAGCAATCATATTACTTTAAAATACATAAGCTGCCTTGTATTGCATACTAATTTGAATAATCAGCTTTTGTCACCAGCTACATTGCTTGAAAAGCATATGAGAAATTTGACAAAATGCATTTTGGATGAATTTCACAGAGTAAATGTTTGTACTAAAATACACATCGGTGAACACTGCATTGACAGAAGAGCTGGTGGATGTGGCAGTAGTAATCGAAGGTGCTAAGCCAGCTGTCTCGCTCGGTTTGTTTGCTCACTGCTTTGGGCATTTTGCCAACCTCATTGGAAATAACTGCATTAGTCAAGTGTATCAGAATTATTACAACACAGCGTCCATCTCATTTATTGCTGTTTGTGCATTTTCTAAATCTTCACATCACAATGAAAGAATTTTTCAACTTGCTGACCTTTGTAGCTTCACTAGGCCCAGAAGTTCACTTTTTATCCTGGCAGATGTTGACAGAGTAACAATATCTGCCAGCGACTTTATGAAATCACTACCTTCCCAGTATGACATGCAGTGAAAACAGAATTCCTGAATGCATCATGACTCATGATGCATGTTTCTAGCCTGTGGGTGGCATGTCTGTGGATAGAAACTCGCTCCTATTATAATCTATAATCTACTAGAAGAGCAAAATAAATACATAAAAATTATGAAGTCTTAGTTTAATTCGCTAGTTTACTTTTTCACATTTAATTACAAAAAATAAGATATATTTCTATCTATTTTAGTAAGTTGCTCCACATAAATGTCGGACATTTATAGCAAATATCAAACACTGCAACATGCAAAATATCTGATCATATTTTGTATTGTTTATCAAGCAAACTATGTTACTTTGCTACCATAACACAATTTGAAAAAAAAGTCTAACTGCTTTTTTTAATAACAAATAAAGCATTTGCTTTAAGAACATAAGAAATAGGAGCAGGAGTAGGCCATCTAGTCCCTCGAGCCTGCCCCGCCACTCAGTAAGATCATGGCTGATCTGAAGTGGATCAGTTCCACTTACCTGCCTGCTCCCCATAACCCTTAATTCCCTTATCGATCAGAAATCTATCTACCCGTGACTTAAACATATTCAACAAGGTAGCCTCCACCACTTCAATGGGCAGAGAATTCCAGAGATTCACTACCCCCTGAGAGAAGAAGTTCTTCTTCAACTCTGTTCTAAACTAACGCTCCCCCACCCCCTTATTTTGACGCTGTGCCCTCTAGTTCTGGTTTCCTTTCTAAGTGGAAACTCTACCCTACCCTACCTCTACCCTAGCTAGCCCCTTCATTATCTGATATGTCTCTATAAGATCACCCCTCAGCCTTCTAAAATCCAATGAGTACAGGCCCAATCTACTCAATCTCTCCCCATTAGCTAACCCCCTCATCTCTGGTATCAACCTGGTGAACCTTTTCTGTACTCCCTCCAAGGCCAATATATCCTTTCGCAAATAAGGGGACCAAAATTGCACACAGTACTCTAGTTGCAGCCTCACCAGTGCCTTGTACAGTTGCAGCAAGACCGCGCTGCTTTAAATTTTATCCCCCTCGTGATAAAGGCCAACAGTCCATTCGCCTTCTTGATCACCTGCTGCACCTGCAGACTGAGTTTTTGCAATTCATGCACAAGGACCCCCAGGTCCTTCTGCACAGTAGCATGTTGTAATTTTTCACCATTTAAATAATATTCCATTTTACTATTATTTCTTCCAAAGTGGATAACCTCACATTTGCCAACGTTACACTTCCATCTGCCAGATCCTCACTCTGCCTATCCAAATCTGTCTGTAGACTTTCTGCGTCCTCCATGCAATTCGCTTTCCCACTCATCTCCGTGTCATCAACAAACTTTGTCACCCTACATTCAGTCCCCTCCTCCAGATTGTCTATGTATTTGGTAAACAGTTGAGGCCCCAGCTCCGATCCCTGCGGCATGCCACTAGTCACCAACTGCCAACCAGAAAAGCACACATTTATTCCAACTCTCTGCTTCCTGTTAGATAGTCAATCCACGCTAACACTTTACCCCCAACTCCATGTACCTGCAGCAACCTTTTGTGAGGCACCTTATCAAATGCCTTCTGGAAATCTAAAAACACCACATCCACCGGTTCCCCTCTGTCTACCACACTAGTCACATCTTCATAAAAATCCAGTAAATTCGTCAAACACAACTTTCCCTTCATGAATCCATGCTATGTCTGCTTGATCGAACCATTCTTTTCCAGGTGTCCTGTTATTTCTTCTTTAATGATGGATTCCAGCATTTTCCCAACTATGGACATTAAGCTAACCGGCCTGTAGTTACCCGCCTTTTGTCTACTTCCTTTATTAAACAGCGGCGTAACGGTAGCTGTTTTCCTATCAGCCAGCCTTTCCCCCAGAGTCCAGCGAATTTTGATAAATAACTACTAACGCGTCTGCTATTACTTCTGCCATTTCTTTCAGTACCCTGGGATGCATTCCGTCTAGGCCTGGGGACTTGTCTACCTTCAGTCCCATTAGTCCACCAAGCACTACCTCTTTAGTAACAATAATTGTATTAAGGACCTCACCTCCTACCAACCATCGATCGTTAATATTTGGTAAGCTATTTGTGTCTTCCACAGTGAAGACCGACACAAAAAACTTATTTAAAGTCTCAGCCATTTCCTCGTTTCCCATTATTAAATCCCCCCTCTTGTCCTCCAAGGGTCCAACATTCACTCTAGCCACTCTCTTCCTTTTTATCTATTTGTAAAAACTTTTACTATCATTTTTTATATTTTGAGCTAGTTTAGTTTCATAATCTATCTTTCCTTTCTTTATCGTTTTCTTAGTCATTCTTTGTTGTTTCTTAAAGCTTTCCCAATCTTCTAATTCCCCACTATTTTTGGCCACTCTGTTCGCATCAGTTTTTAATTTAACACTCTCCTTTATTTCCTTCGTTATCCATGGCTGGTTATCCCTTTTCTTACAGTCCTTCTTTATCACCAGAATATATTTTTGCTAAGTACTGAAAAATATCTCCTTAAAAATCCTCCACTGTTCCTCAGCTTCCTACCAACCAGTCTGTGCTCCCAGTCTACATTAGCCAATTCCGCCCTCATCCTATCGTACTCCCCTCTGTTCAAGCAGAGGACACTGGTTTGGGACCCTACTTTCTCACCCTCCATCCGTATCAGAAATTCAACCATATTGTGATCACTCATCCCAAGAGGATCCCTCATAAGAAGATCCTTAATTCTACCTGTCTCGTTACATAGTACCAGATCTAAGATAACTCGCTCCCTGGTACGTTCTGTAATATACTGTTCAAGGAAACTATCCCACAGCATTCTAAGAACTTTTCCTCAAGCCCACTGTGCCTGACTTGAGTCAACCAATCAATATGCAGGTTAAAATCCCCCACGATTATTGCCGTTACGTTTTTGCACGCATCCATTATTTGCTTGTTTATAGCCCTCCCCACCTCAAAGTTATTATTTGGGGGCCTATAGACCATGCCCACCAGTGACTTTCTCCTCTTACTATTCCTTATCTCCACTCACAACGATTCCACCTTTTGCTCCTTAGAGCCTATATTGTCTCTCACTACTGCCCTGATATTATCCTTTATTAACAGAACTACTCCACCTCCTTTCTCTTCCTGTCTATCCTTCCTAAATGTCTGATACCCCTGGATATTCAGTTCCCAGTCCTGGTCACCCTGCAACCACGTTTCTGTAATGGCCACTAGATCAGACGCATTTGTGCTGATTTGTGCCATCAACTCATTCATTTTGTTTCGAATGCTTCATGCATTCAGGTAAAGTGTCTTTATGCCAGCCTTTACCTGGACCTGATTTGTTGAAGCTACTAACCTCTCCCGAGCCCTCTACTCCTTTAACTAGTTGAATGTCCTCAACATTAACCTGCACTCGTACCCTCTCCTTTACCTTTGATTTAGGTAATTCCCCATACCCCTGCACCCTCCCCCCCACTAATTAGTTTACAGCCCTATCTACAGCCCTATCGACAGTATCTTTAATTGATACTAAATATATCGGGAATTTTAGGGGCTTAAATTTTACCAATATTAATAGGCATATCAATAAGCAATTCAGGAGGATGGGACCCAGCATCCAATCTGCATGTGTTGTGTTTCGTTCTATCCTTCAAACACGAAACTCACCAATCACTTCTAAACCCACAACCTTTACACTTAGAAGGACAAGGGCAGCAGAGGCATTGAAACACCACCAGTTGCAAGTTCCTCTCCAAGCCACACAGCATTCTGATCTGGAACTATATTTCCATTCCTCATGCATCACTGGGTCACTATCTTGGAATTTGCTTACTAATAGTACTTTGGGTGTACTTACACCACATGTACTGCAGCAGTTCAAGAAGATGGCTCATCACTATCATCTGAAAGGAAATTAGCAATGGACAATAAATACACCCATATCCCATGAATGAATAGAAATTTTAGAAAAACTTAAAAAGGACAGATAAACTATATTGTCAGTTCTTTATTCAGAGATTACAACAATATATGCATGTTGCTGGAGAGCTTTTATTTACATAACTTTTTTGATCAACTAACACTTCTTGGTCAACTAACATTTCAACAGCCATGTCACATGACAAATAGAATCATATCCTGTCTGATGATATGTACAGACAATGGGCATATGCACTTAAGGAGAGGCGACAACATCCCCCTTTTTTCTAAAGTTAAGATTGCACAATTATAACAAATAGACAATAACAAGGATGCCATAACACCATTTACATTTCAGCAAATGTGTGCTTATAACATTATAAAGTCTCTGAAACAAATAGTTTTTGTTAATGTGACTTGATCGGGTCACAGTGATTGAAACTATTTTGGGTTTTATGACTGTTATTCCAGTAGTTTTGATTTGTAGGTGAGTTCCTTTCTTGCATAACATCCCATTGGCTATCTTTGTCGTGATCTTCCACAGTGCTACCTTTAGATGTCACCTTTGAACATGTTATTTTTTTGAGATAGGAGTTGCATAGTTCAATATCTCCCTGAATTGATAGCTATTTTTGTGTAATGCTGCTCCATTTGGTGTCACCACTTAATACAATCTTGACTCTCGACAAACCTTAGCTTTTTCAGCTGGAAACTAGGTTCCCTCTGCCGGATGTGGAACTCAAACTTTCCTGTCCTATGGTCAGACTTGGCAATTCAGGTTATTCATGTTGATCATGCATAACCTGCATTCTTCCCTGCTTTTCCAGCAGCTCATCTTGTAAAAATGGAAATTGGGATAGGTGTTGGCTTGGAAGAGTTGTTTGAACTTACTTTCCAATATAGGTTCAGCTGGTAAGAGTAAAGTTGCACTCAATGGTGTTATCCTTAGATGTAGCATTGTGACCTGAAAATCCTGCTCCATTTCCCAGCATTTTCTCTATCATAATTGATCCCTGACCAGTATATATTTTCTGTTGCCAGATGACTAGTGCATGCAACACCCATATGAGCCTCATGTATTTGCATCAGAATGTCTGGTAGGAGTGACTCATAGAATCACAGAATCTTTACAATGCAGAAGGAGGCCATTCTGTTCATTGAGTCTGAACTGGCTGTTTGAAACAAAATTCTACCAAGTTTCACTCACCTGCGTCATCCTTGTAACCTTAAACATTCTTTTTTTCTTTTTTCCAATTTGAATACCTTGATCGAACCTGCATCCATCACCCACTGAAACTCAGGTATTAGAACCTGTCTGTCCTTGAATGATATGCCTCTAGATTCATCTTGGTAGTCCAAAATGGTCTTAAGTTCTCCTGGACTTCTTGTAGTGCACCAGGGCAACCTTCGCTTATAGTTTTCCATAGTGCCTGGAGAATTGGATTTTTGATTGTCGCTTCATATAATTGTTGATATTTGTGTTACCCAAAACTCATCAAACTGAGTTCTTTATTTTCAACTTCTGTGTCTAGTGTTAGGGACCAGATCAGAAACCCCAAGGTATATTATGAAGACTAAACCCCAAATTTTTTTTTAAATTTGGTATTAGTGTGACAATAACAGAGGGGAGCAGAGGGGAGTTTTGAACAAAGGGGAGTACGGTAGGATGAGAGAAGAATTGGCGAATGTTGACTGGGGGAGCGCGTTGGAAGGCAGGTGTGCTGAGGAGCAGTGGAGGATCTTTAAGGAGATCTTTCTTGGTGCTCAGCAGAAATTTATTCCGATGGTTAAAAAGGACCGAAGGAGGAGAGGTATTAAGCCGTGGATAACGAAGGAGGTGAAGGCAAGTGTTAAATTAAAAGCGGAGGCGTTTAGAGTAGCTAAGAGTAGAGGGCGAGAAGAGGATTGGAAGAGGTTTAAATGTCAACAAAGATTGACAAAGAAGTTGATAAAGAAGGGTAGGAGAAACTATGAAGCTGGGCTAGCGCTTAATATAAAAAAGGATAGCAAGAGTTTTTATAAATATATAAAAAGGAAGAGGCTGGCTAGGGTGAACGTTGGACCCTTAGAGGATGAGAAGGGGGAACTTAGTGGTAGGGGATGGGGAAATGGCTAAGGTCTTGAATAGCTTTTTTGTTTCGGTCTTCACGGAGGAAGACGTGAATAATTTGCCGGGTGTTAGCGATGGAAAGGTGGTAGGACTGGAGGGTCTCAATGACATTACTGTTACTAGAGAGGTGGTGCTCGACAGACTGGAGGGGCTGATTGTGGACAAGTCCCCAGGACCGGATGGAATGCATCCGAGGGTTCTGAAAGAAATGGCGGAGGTGATAGTGGATGCCTTGGTGGTTATTTTCCAAACGTCGCTGGATTCCGGGGAAGTGCCGGAAGATTGGAAAGCGGCTAATGTTACGCCGTTGTTTAAGAAGGGTGCCAGGCAAAAGGCAGGGAATTATAGGCTGGTTAGTTTAACGTCTGTTGTAGGTAAAATGTTAGAATCCGTCATCAAGGAGGAAATAGCGAGGCATCTTGAGGGGAATTGCTTGATAGAGCAGACGCTGCACGGTTTCGTTAAGGGGAAGTCGTGTCTGACAAATTTACTGGAGTTCTATGAGGATGTGTCTAGGGCGGTGGATAGAGGAGAGCCGGTGGATGTGGTCTTTCTTGATTTTCAGAAGGCGTTTGACAAGGTACCTCACAAGAGGTAATTGCAGAAGGTAAGGGGGCATGGAGTTGGGGGTAGGGTGTTAGCGTGGATAGAGGATTGGTTGTCAAATAGGAGGCAGAGAGTGGGGGTTAATGGGTGCTTTTCGGATTGGCGGTTGGTGACTAGTGGAGTGCCCCAGGGGTCGGTGCTGGGGTCTCAGCTATTTACCAGTTATATAGATGATCTGGAGGAGGGAACCGAGTATATGGTGTCGAAATTTGCTGATGACACCAAGATTGGTGGAACGGCAAATTGCGCGGAGGGTGTGGAGAGTCTGCAGAAGGATCTAGATAGGCTGGGCGAATGGGCCAGGAAATGGCAAATGGAATTTAATGTTGGCAAGTGCAAGGTGGTCCACTTTGGTAGGAATAATGGTAGGAAGGACTATTACTTACGGGGCGAAAAATTGCAGCAGGCGACGGTGCAGAGGGACCTCGGGGTCCTTGTGCATGAGTCGCAAAAACCCAGCCTGCAGGTGCAGCAGGTGGTCAGGAAGGCTAATGGGATGCTGGCCTTCATAGCGAGGGGGATTGAATATAAAAGTAGGGAGGTCTTGCTGCAGCTGTATAGGGCATTGGTGAGGCCGCAGCTGGAGTACTGTGTGCAGTTTTGGGCACCGTACTTACGCAAGGATATTTTGGCCTTGGAGGGAGTGCAGAGGAGGTTTACTAGGCTGATACCAGAGTTGAGGGGGTTGAGCTATGAGAGGCTGAATAAACTAGGCTTGTACTCGTTAGCGTTTAGAAGAATGAGGGGAGATCTCATTGAGACGTATAAGATGATGAATGGGATGGATAGGATAGAGGTGGAGAGGCTCTTCCCGCTCAGAAAGGACAGTAGGACTAGGGGGCACAGCCTCAAGATAAAGGGGGGGCGGTTTAGAACGGAGTTGAGGTGGAACTTCTTCACTCAAAGGGTGGTGAATTTCTGGAATTCTCTGCCCGTTGAGGTGGTGGAGGCTGCCTCGCTAAATATTTTTAAGACGCGGGTTGATGGGTTTTTGATAAGCGAGGGGATTAAGGGTTATGGGGAGAGGGCGGGAATGTGGAACTGAGACACGACAGATCAGCCATGATCTTATAGAATGGCGGGGCCGGCTCGAAGGGCTGGATGGCCTACCCCTGCTCCTATTTCTTATGTTCTTATAAGATGTTTTATTCCAGGTGTGATTTTTTGACACACTAGGAAGTTTTATCAAAACAAACTTTATTTTAACAGTGGAATTGAATTATCATGAAGGAATTAGCTTAACTTTTACCGATTGAAATATTTAAAATTGACAAGATACAATTTTTAACTGCTGCCTATTAATTCCATTTTAAGGACTGTTCCTCATAGACTTAAAATCCTCTTCAAAATCAGCTAGCAAACAACACAGACTTAGGTGCTTGTACATGAACTGCCAATCCTTAAGCCTTTGAACATTCTGGAGATAGAGAGATACTGTTTTCTGGCAGTCAAACAGCAGCCCTCGGAGAGATAGAGAAACACCTCAGGCTTCTTTCAGGATCAAGCAGAAACAAAATTGTTTTTCTCTGAAAGCCTAGCACCGCCCATTCACAGGACTCTGTCTCTTGTCAATCAACCTAATTAAACCCTACTTTGAAACCCTAGGGGAAAAAGAAAGAAAACAAAAATGCATTAAAACAAACACTCCATTATCAGGGATCAATGGGATCTGCGATTCTCTTGCATTCTCAGTACGGAGCTGCCAGGATTACAGACAGATCGGCACCGAGTAAATCAGAGCTGAACTTTAAATATACCTCTCTCAAGAAACATAATATAAATACATTTCTTAAAGGTACAATATCATCATACTAGTGAATCAACTCGCAGATCCAATGACATGTAGACATTCTTTGTGAAATTTGCAACCTGATGAAGGTGTCTGAAATAACCAGCAGGTTTCTTGGATCATAAAACTGGAGTGAGGACCATGAATTACTTAAAGGCTTAAATATGTGCTGATAATTAACGTGCCATACAAATGGTAATTTCCTTCCTCAATAATTTCCTATTCAAAATTGGAAATGAATAGTGTAAGGAAGTTGAACAATCCCAGACAGCACAGTAAATCTTCCCTGTAGACGTGGAGTGTATGTCCTCCAATTGTCTTGGTTACCATTGTTCAAATACGTAAAACCAAGAAAGAAAACACAGTGCAGTCTGCTTTGCATTTTCAATTACTCCTAATTTATACCCTTCCCTATAGGGTGGCAACTGTTTGGGAGTGTACACATTACTCCTACTAATGTCTTCTTTCCTTTGCTGTTTTTTCACCTTCACTCAAAATTAACTCTACATCAGCCTGTCCAAAAGGTCAAATATCTTGGATATTAAGTTCCCAGTTTTGATCTCCTTTTAAGCATGTCTCTGCAATGGATATGTGATCAAATCCTTTTACTTCAATTCGTGCTGTCAGTTTGTCTACCTTTGTGCCTTAAGAATAGCCTTTTTGCTATCTTTTAATTATCTAACTCTTCTTTGTACTGTGGCCCAATTTGCCTCTCTCTCTTGATTAGCCTGTCTATTATCTTGTATTTTATTGTTCTTACTTTCATTACTATCCTTTTTTCCTATCTTATCACCCTGCTTAGGTTCTGTCCCCCTACCATTCTAGCTTTGACATGAGGAACATCCGTGGATGATCAAATTGTATGTCTATGAAATGCAATAAGCAATATAATATTTTTTTTAAATCGTGCTCTCTATTCCATTAACCTGGAAAAGATATTGCAAATGATCCATATAATCTTCAGAATTTGTACCAAATGTCTCTAACTTGCCAAAGATAGGCATGTTGCTGATTTCCTGTTTGTGGGTTGGATCTGAGTGGACTTATAAAGAACAACACAGCACGGGAAATAGGCCCTTCGGCCCAACGAGCCCGCACCACCAGTGCTGGACGATTTCAAACAAGGTCTGCTTTGCACTTTTTACTGTGATGTCAGGTGCTTCCATTTTTCTTATCACTAATGCGATAATCATAGTGATCGGTGACCACCAGGTTAACAGCAACAACAACTATTTATTAACTATCTCAAATTATTTACTGAGTACTTCAGTATGTGTCATTCAATTCTCGGATCGATTCTAATGACTTAGAATGACCACAGTACAGAAAGAGGCCATTTGGCCCATTGAGTCTGCACCGACTACAATCCCACCCAGGCACCACCCCCATATGCCTACACATTTACCCACTAATCCCTCTAACCTATGCATCTCAGGACACTCAGGGCAATTTTAGCATGGCCAATCAACCTAACCCACAAATCTTTGGACTGTGGGAGGAAACCAGAGCACCCGGAGGAAACCCATGCAGGCATGAGGAGAATGTGCAAACTCCACACAGACAGTGGCCCAAGCCGGAATCAAACCCAGGTCCCAGGAGCTGTGAAGCAGCAGTGCTAACCACTGTGCTGCCCTAATGGTAAAAGCATGTGCTCAGCCCCAGGATTTGCATGCTCCCGAACTATTGGGTGATTGGGTCGAATGACCCTCTGGATACTCACCCCATAAAGAGGCTCGCCACTCCATGTGTCCAGTTTGACTTTTAACTTTTCTTGGATATGAATGCTGCATTTTTTCAGAAGATCCATTGATGGAATTGTATCCTCTCATTGATGCAAGTACAAGAAAAATTAAGAAAGAAGCTCAGGGAGACAAGAGATGAAATTGCTGGGCCTCTGACAGAAATCTTTGTCCCTTCATTGGACACAGGTGAGGTCCCAGAGGATTGGAGGATAGCGAATGTGGTACCATTATTTAAGAAGGGTAGCAGGGATAACCCGGGTAATTATCGGCTGGTGAGTTTGACGTCCGTGGTAGGGAAGTTGTTAGAGAGGATTCTTATAGGATGTATGCACATTTAGAATGGAATAATCTCATTAGTAACAGACAGCATGGTTTTGTAAAAGGGAGGTCATGCCTCACAAATTTGGTGGAGTTTTTTGAGGAGGTGACAAAAACGGTTGACGAGGGAAGGGCCGTGGATGTCGTCTATATGGATTTTAGTAAGGCGTTTGACAAGGTCCCTCATGGCAGGTTGGTGCAAAAGGTTAAATCTCATGGGGTACAAGGAGAGGTGGCTAGATGGGTAGAGAACGGGCTTGGCCACAGGAGACAGAGGGTAGCAGTTGAAGGGTCTTTTTCCAGCTGGAGGTCAGTGACCAGTGGTGTTCCGCAGGGCTCTGTACTGGGACCTCTACTATTTGTGACATATATATAAATGATTTGGAAGAAGGTGTAACTGGTGTGATCAGTAAATTTGCGGATGACACAAAGATGGCTGGACTTGCTGATAGCAATGAACATTGTCGGACAGTACAGCAGGATATCGATAGGCTGGAAAATTGGGCGGAGAAATGGCAGATGGAATTTAATCCAGATAAATGTGAGAAACACCTGATTTCCCCGCCTAATTCATCCCAAGGAGGAGGAAACATGTTAAGGGGAGGACAAGGCACCCATGGCTGATGAGGGAAGTCAAAGACAGCATAAAAGCAAAAGAACAAGCATACAAAGTGGCAAGGACTAGTGAGAAGCCAGAGGATTGGGAAGCCTTTAAAAGCAAACAGAGGACAACTAAACCAAAAGTGGGGAGAAGATGAAATATGTAAGCTAGCTAGTAATATAAAAGAAGATAGGAAAAGTTTTTTCCAATATATAAAAGGTAAGGGAGAGGCAAAAATTGCCAGTGGATAATGAGACTGGAGAAATAATAATAGGAAACAAAGGAATGGCAGAGGAACTGAATAATTATTTTGCATCAGTCTTCATGATGGAAGACACCAGTGGGATGCCAGAACTCCAGGAGAGTCAGGGGACACAAGTGAGTGTAGTGGCCATCACTATGGAGAAGGTTCTGGGGAAACTGAAAGATTTGAAAGTGGATAAATCACCTGGACCAGATGGATTGCACCCCAGATTTCCAAAAGAGATAGCTGAGGAAATTGTGGAGGCACTGTTGGTGATCTTTCGGAATCACTAGAGGCAGGGAGCGTACCAGAGGACTAGAAAGTAGCTAATGAAATGCTGCTATTTAAGAGAGGGAGGCAGCAAATGGGAAATTATAGGCCGGTTAGCCTGACTTCAGTCATTGGTAAGATTTTAAAATCCATTATTAAAGATGAAATCGCATAAAACTTGGAAGTGGATGATGAAGTAGGAATGAGTCAGCATGGTTTGGTCAACGGGAGGTCATGTCTGACAGATCTGTTGGAGTTCTTTGAGGAGGTAACAAGGAAGTTAGATAAAGGAGAACTAGTGGACGTGATTTATTTAGATTTCCAGAAGGCCTTTGATAAGATGCCGCATAGGAGACTGTTAAATAAGTGCCCAAGATGTTAATGGTAAGATCCTACATGGATAGAGGATTGAATGACTCGCAGAAGTCAGAGTGGGGATAAAGGGGTCTTTTTCAGGAGGTGGTGTGCCTCAGGGATTGGTGCTAGGACCACAACCTTTCACACTATACATTAATGATTTGGAAGAAGGAAGGCACTGGTGCTAAGTTTGCAAATGATACAAAGATGTGTCAAGGGACAGGTATTGAGGAAGCGGGGGACTGCAGAAGGACTTGGACAGGTTAGGAGAGTGGGCAAAGAAGTGACAGACAGAATACAATATGGAAAAGTGTGAGGTTATGCACTTTGGAAGGAGGAATGGAGGCAAGTCTATTTTCTAAATGGGAAAATGCTTAGGAAATCAGAAACACAAAGGGACTTAGGAATCATTGTTCAAGATTCTCTTAAGATTAACGTGCAGGTTCAGTTGGCAGTTAGGAAAACAAATGCAATGTTAGCATTCATGTTGAGAGGGCTAGAATATGAGTAGGGATGTATTTATGAGGCCGTATAAGGCTCTGGTCAAACTCTGGAGTATTGTGAGCAGTTTTGGGCCCCATATCTAAGGAAGGATGTACTGGCCTTGGAAAGGATCCAGAGGAGGTTCACAAAAATGATCCCTGGAATGAAGAGTTTGTCGTATGAGGAATGACTGAGGACTCTGGGTCTGTACTCATTGGAATTTAGAAGGATGAGGGGGGATCTTATTGAAACTTACAGGATACTGCGAGGCTTGGGTAGAGTGGATGTGGAAAGGATGTTTCCTCTAGTAGGAAAAACTAGAACCAGAGGGCACGATCTTTTAAAACAGAGATGAGGAGGAATTTCTTCAGCCAGAGAGCGGTGAATTTATGGAACTCTTTGCCGCAGAAGGCTGTGGAAGCCAGATCATTGAGTGTCTTTAAAACAGAGATAGATAGGTTCTTGATTAATAAGGGGATCAGGGATTATAGGGAAAAGGCAGGAGAATGGGAATGAAAAAAATATCAGCCATGATTAAATGGCGGAGCAGACTCGATGGGCCGAGTGGCCTAATTCTGCTCCTATGACTTATGGTCTTATGGCCTAATCCCATTTATCAATACTTGGCCCATAGTCTTGAATATTATGATGTACCAAGTGCTCATCCAGGTACTTTTTAAAGGATGTGAGGCAACCTGCCTCCACCACTCTCCCAGGCAGTGCAGTACAAATCTTCACCACTTTCTTGGTAGAAAGGTTTTCTCTCACATCCTTCCTAAACCTCTTGCCTCTCACCTTGAATTTATGTCCCCTCATGACTAAGGGGAATAGTTGATCACTATCCACTCTGTCCTTGCTCCCCATAATCTTGTACACCTCAATCAGGTCACCCCTCAGTCTTCTCTGCTCTAACAAAAACAGCCCAAGCCTATGTAATCTCTCTTCATAACGTAAATGTTCCATCCCAGGCAACATCTGATGAAACTTATCTGCATCCACCCCGGTGCAATCATATCCTTCCTATACTGTGGTGACGAGAACTGCACATAGTACCCCAGCTGTGTACTCACTAATGTTCTATACAATTTACATGTTTCAATAAGATCACCTCTCATTCTGCTAAACCCTTCATCCCAGTGATGCTGAGTGATCCTTTTCTGAATTACTACTAATGCAATTATATCCTTTATTAAGTAAGAAGACCAGCACAGTAGCACAGTGGTTATTAGCACTGCTGCTTCACAGCTCCAGGGACCTGGGTTCGATTCTCGGCTTGGGTCACTACCTGTGGAGTTTGCACATTCTCCTTGTGTCTGTGTGGGTTTCCTTCAGGTGCTCCGGTTTCCTCCCACAGTTCAAAGATGTGCAGGTTAGGTTGATTGGCCATGTTAAAATTGCCCCTTAGTGTACCAGGATGCTTAGGTTAGGGATTAGCAGGTAAAATATGTAGGGATATGGGGGTAGGGCCTGGGTGGGTTTGTGGTCGGTGCAGACTCAATGGGCCGAAGAGCCTCTTTCTGCACTGTAGGGTTCTATGATTCTATGAAGACCAAAACTATTCACAGTACACCAATCAAAGGCCCTGTACAGTTGCAGCAACATTTCTCTATACTTAATTCCCCTTGCAATAAATGCCAACATTCCACTTGATTTGATTTGATTTATTATTGTCACATGTATTAGCATGCAGTGAAAAGTATTGTTTCTTGTGCAGTATACAGACAAAGCATACTGTTCGTAGAGAAGAAAATGAGAGAGTGCAGAATGTAGTGTTACAGTCATAGCTAGGGTGTAGAAGAAGATAAACCTGGTGCAGGGTAGGTCCTTTCAAAAGTCTGATGGAAGCAGGGAAGAAGCTGTTCTTGTGTCAGTTGGTACATGACCACAGATTTTTGTATCTTTTTCCTGACAGAAGGTGGAAGACAGTATGTCCAGGGTGCGTAGGGCTTTGCCGAGGCAGCGGAAAGTGTAGACAGAGTCAATGGAGGGAGGCTGGTTTGCGTGATGGATTGGGCTACATTCACAACCTTTTGTAGTTTGTTTGATCTTGGGCAGAGCAGGAGCAGAATGCTTTCTATGGTGCATCTGTAAAGTTGGTGAGAATCGTGGCTGACATACCAAATTTCCTTAGTCTTCTGAGAAAGTAAAGGCGTTGGTGGGTTTTCTTACCTATAGTGTCGGCATGGGGGGGACTAGGACAGGCTGTTGGTGATCTGGGCACCTGAATACTTGAAGCTCTCGACCCTTTCTACTTTGTCCCTGTTGATGTAGACGGGGCAGGTTCTCCTCTACGCTTCCTGAAGTCTATGACTATCTCCTTCGTTTTGTTGACATTGAGGGGGAGATTATTGTCGCTGCACCAATTCACCAGATTCTCTATCTCATTCCTGTACTCTATCTCATCATTGTTTGAGATCCAACCACTATAGTGGTCTCGTCAGCAAACTTAACGACACTGCAGGGTCAGGGAAATGGTGTCCACTATGGTCCTGTGGCAGCAGTAGGACTTACCATCGTAACCACTTGCTGGGCCTACCTAATTTTTTGGGGGTTCATGTACCACAACACTCAGATCACTCTCTACCATGGATTTCTGCAGTCACTCTCCATCCAAATAATATGCTGCTTTTCTGTTCTTTTGGCCAAAGTCAAAAGGGAATTGCCCTGGGAGTCCTTGACACTGACTCTCACTCACTAAAACCCCCAACCTCTATCAGCTGGAAGAACAAGAGCAGCAGGCACACAGGAGCGCCACTGTTTGCAAGTTTCCCTCCAAGTCACACAGCATCCTGACTTTGGAATATCACAGCTTTGCTGCCACTTGAGTCAAATTATTGGACTGCTGTCAAGAAGAGCACTGTGTGAGTGCCTGCACTACATGGACAACAAAGGCTGAAGAAGATGGCTGAGCACCCCTTTTTCAAGGGTAATAAATACTGGTTTTGCACGCCATGTCCACATCTCATAAATGTATAAGATAAAAAGGTCTGTCTGCAACAGGTGGCAGATTTAGTGAATGTCTCAATTAGTGAAATGATGGTGTCTAATGCACTATTCCTTACTGAAGCTGAGTTAAGAGAATTACTCCCTGAAGACTCTTCTCTTCCTCCTGTTCCTTTCTCTTTGAGTAGTTTGTCCTCCTCCATGTCACGTCAGCTCATCTTCTGTGTCGCAGAAGGGTGGAAGCTACAATACTTATGACTGGGAGCAAATGGCCTGAGCAGATACCTTCATTACATGTTACACCATTTCCTTTGGTCTTCAACATCAAGTGACAATACAGATCACCAAACACTCATACTACCTTAGCAGCAGCCAGTGGAAATCAATCAGCAACTAACCTGCGAGTGGTTGATGATCCATTTAACTAGCAGTGGATGAGGGATTCTAACATGTTGCAGAAAACTTATTCAGCTATGCAAGGGCTTTAGCTGGAGCATTGAAAACACAATCGCAACTGAGTTGATTTTTTTGCCCTATACCTTTGATAAGCTTTTGACCAATTGTCCAAACAGCTCCTTCTTCAACTCAACATCAATTTCAATCCAATTACACTCCTGTGAAGCACTTTTGGATATTTTACTTTGTTAAAGGTACTACATAAATGCACACAATTGTTTTTCCCCCCACGGAGAAAAGCATTCTGTCAACTCGGAATAATTACCTGGATGTGGACCAACCTGAATGATGTCATAAAAATATAGCGGGCCTGGCAGCATCTGTGGACACAGTAAGAAATCTCACAACACCAGGTTAAAGTTCAACAAATTTATTTGATAGTAAACCTTTTGGAATGCTGTTCCTTCGTCAGGTGAGTGGAAAGTTCTGATCAGAGAAGGGCATATAAAGGCACACACAGTTTACAGAATACTGATTAGAATGTGAGTCTTTACAGCTAATCAAGTCTTAAAGGTGCAGACAATGTGAGTGGAGATAGCATTAAGCTTAGGTTAAAGAGGTGTGTATTAATAAGACTTGAATCTTTAAGACTTGAATAGCAGGTTAGCTGTAAAGACTCACATTCTAATCAGTATTCTGTAAACTGTGTGTGCCTTTATATGCCCTTCTTTGATCAGAACTTTCCACTCACCTGACGAAGGAACAGCGTTCCAAAAGCTTGTGGGTTTACTATCAAATAAACTTGTTGGACTTTAACCTGGTGTTGCGAGACTTCTTACTGTGTTTACCCCAGTCCAACGCCGGCATCTCCACAGCATCTGTGGAGACAGAGTTAACATTCCAAGTCTAATATGATGCTTCATTGGAACATGTTTTTTATAAAAATCAAGTTTTTATAGACAATACCACTTTATTGACTTGTAGCTTTGAATTCTACAAAAGATAAAGGAAGCAGTGCATTAAAGTTTCAAGAGATGAAACTACACATAATGGTGTAGAAATTACTTTAGGCACTGATTGGGTTGATCTTTCTCTATACCCTCGCTATGACTATAACACTACATTCTGCATTCTCTCCTTTTCTTTATGAACCGTATGCTTTGTCTGTATAGCACGCAAGAAACAATACTTTTCATTGTATACTAATACATATTACATAATAAACCAAATCAAATCAAATCAAAATATTTCCTTTAAAGTGGCAGGAGGGAGGAATCTGCTGTGAGTACTTTATTTATTTGTATAATAATATATCGTTAATGATAAATTTTGTCCACCTATAGCAGAACAGATTTCCTGATGGTGGGAACAACACACAGCGGCTGGCAAATGAGTTTCCATCTTCTAATGTAAAAGCACATCTTGTGCTAATTCTCATTATTAAATCAAAATCTTTGGTCCAGGATTAGAAAATCTTTTTTCAGCATTAACCAAAGTATGCCAATTATACAAAGCTGAAGTATTTGTATATGTAAATTAAGTTAACCTCAAAAGGCTTTCTCGAACACACAAAAACCTTAGGACTTATCTTGATGAAAATAGCAATCTACCTGCTGTGCTGAAAGGATGAACTCATTAAAGTATTATGTTAATTAGATATAATTTATATATGTAAGTTCGTTTCATTAAAGAAAGACTTTTTGCTCCAACTCAGAAAACAGACCAAGTTTTCATTAAATTTGCAGGCCATTTTCATTGTATTATGAGAGATAACTTTCAATTATATCAATTCTAACCAATTAACATATATAGATCAAAGCTATTAGAACAGTTTCTCTATATTTTCAATAATTAGGTTCAATAGTTAGGTTCCCCAATACCATAAACATTTTAGTAAATCATCACAACATCCTTTGGAAACCAACACAATCATGAGTAGATGCCCTACTAATTATCTTCATAATTTGCTATTCTGTAATAGCAGAAAAAAGACTAGTTTGCAAAATACTAGTGGAATACAAACAGTTGTTGGTAGCGTCTTTGTCATTTGTCTTTACATGTGACTATGTACAGATTATAATACAAAATAGAAACAAACTAAATAATTAAAGATAAAGTAATCATGTCATGGACAGAAGAGTTAATTGAAAACCAAGCTGCTGAGAGATTTTGGTCATAAATTAAAACATTTAAGTATATTTTTTGTATCTTTCAGACGCGGCATTATTTCGACTGCAATAACTAAAGCAAAGTTGTCTTAGCTTCAATAAATCTGCATGTTTTGCTTTGGTAATATAGTTAATGAGTCTAAAAATATTCAGTATAATAATTCTGTCAAAGCCCCCACAGTCTTTTCAATGAGCAGACTCCTGCAGGATTCCAATGGGGAGCCAAGTAATGAGCTTTCAGCACTCGCTCCCACATCGTCCAAGCGAAATATACTTGGGCCTCCATGGTTCCACATCATTAGTAACACGAAACAAAGACACATGCTTGACTTTAACAAGCAACTGAAGCTACTGACTTATTAGCCTGTTACTGAACATAAAGTTAATTTCTATGTGACAAGAAAGACATTTTCTAACAGAAAGCAATGAAAATTTACATATCAATTAATGAAACACCTAACTAGAAAATTAAGCAGAAACAGCCCCATGGAAGTATTTTATGTATCAAAGGGCCAGCAACTAACTGAGAGCGCATCTAAGGTGGACTATCACAAGGAAGGATTAAGTACGTTAAGGCTAAAGTCCTATTAATCCAAACATTTATGGAATTACATACAATCTAACCATTCATTTCCTTTAGGAAAGTCCACTCACATAATTACTTTCAGACTACAGGAAAGAAAACTTAAACACCTGTGATGGCTGAAGAGAATTAGGCTCTCATTTCCTGCTGAGGAGCTACATGCAGTATGACTACTGATGCCTTCCAAAGGCAACTATAAATTAGTTACAACATTATACTCCAGCCACATGATTTAAAAAGCATGTGTGCATCAGTATCTGAGTATATTTAAATTATTTCCTTCTTAACAGAGGCTCTTTGATATTTGTGGGCCTGCAGTTCACTGGATAATCAAGTTAAGGACAGCATAATCTGGCTTCTTCAGCAGAAAGAGAAAGATGGCACTCCTATTCAGCTACCATGTTTATAAAGATGGATCTTACTCTTCTTGAGTTCTCTGCTTAAAGGAGATTATTTACTGGTCTGTGACAAAGTGTTGTGTTTTTTTATTATGGGTAGAATAAGAGGCAGGTCTTGAATCTACTTCACTAGAAGGAGGAACAAAACCTCTGCTGTTGGTGTTAATCTGATGTACTGGAAGTTACATATATTAATATACAGGGCCCTGTTCTTTTCTGACACAAAGAACATATATGCACATTGCACCAATTTCAGCTAAGTGAAATAAATGATACCCATTTGCTGATTCATTCCTCAGGGCAATGCCTTGAACAATCAGTGTCAAGCTGTCTGGTTTAAATTTTCAAACAGTGCTTGACAGTTAACTGGCAGTCATGATAACTGTTGCATTCTCCCTGGCAATGTCTCTAATAATTAGAGTCAATTTGCCAACCAATCAACACTCTCTTCTCATGCAGTATAAAGTTGTTATTTCCCCTAACATCCTTCTGATTGTCCCGATGAGAGCAAGTTGAAAAGCTTTGACAAAATATCTTTTGTCAGCAGTACCCTTGTTCTTCTTGGCTTGAAAAGAAAGGTAAAATAAAGTTATTAAACTTACCTGTCTTGGTCTCTCCTGGTCCATTACTTCTCAACACGTTAGGGCTGCTGGGGAATGAGCACAGCTCCCAGCTCTAGTTTTAGACTAATATTACAGTCTGGCCCAGATATTTAAGGAATGATCCTGTTTCTTCCTGCAGGTGTCCCACTCATCTGCTGAAACAAGCAGGTTAAGATCAAGACAGGGAAGGAAGGCATTGGGATTAGAGTCAATAATTCGTCACATTTTATTGCCTGGTTTTCTCTAAAGTTAAAATTGTGCCCCAATGATTTTACCTCATCTGGTATACCTAGAATACGGCTCCACGTAGCGCACGATGCCGTCCCTAGATGCCCTTAAGCAGGGGGTAGTGAGCTGCCTTCTTAAACCACTGCAGCCTGTGTGGTATATGAACACCCACAGTACGTTTAGAGATGGAATTTTAAGTTTTTGACCAAAACAATGAAGGAACTGTGATATAGTTCCAAGTCAAGATGGTAAGTGAGTTGGAAGGGAACTTGTTCTTCTAGATGGTAGAGGTTAGGAAGGTGCTATCAGAGGACCCTGTTTCTGAAGTTTCTGAAATGTATCTTGTAGATAATACAAATTGCTGCCACTCTGCGCCGGTGACAAAGGGGCTGAATATTTAGGGTGGCGGATGGGTTCCCAGTCAAGTGAACATAAGAACATAAGAAATAGGAGCAGGAGTAGGCCATCTAGCCCTTCGAGCCTGCCCCGCCATTCAATAAGATCATGGCTGATCTGTTGTGGCTCAGTTCCACATTCCCGCCCTCTCCCCATAACCCTTAATCCCCTCTCTTATCAAAAACCCATCAACCCGTGTCTTAAAAATATTTAGCAAGGCAGCCTCCACCACTTCAACGGGCAGAGAATTCCAGAGATTCACCACCCTTTGAGTGAAGAAGTTCCTCCTCAACTCCGTTCTAAACCGCCCCCCCTTTATCTTGAGGCTGTGCCCCCTAGTCCTACTATCTTTTCTGAGCGGGAAGAGTCTCTCCACCTCTATCCTATCCATCCCATTCATCATCTTATACGTCTCAATGAGATCCCCCCTCATTCTTCTAAACTCTAACGAGTACAAGCCTAGTTTATTCAGCCTCTCCTCATAGCTCAACCCCCTCAACTCCGGTATCAGCCTAGTAAACCTCCTCTGCACTCCCTCCAAGGCCAAAATATCCTTGCGTAAGTACGGCGCCCAAAACTGCACACAGTACTCCAGCTGCGGCCTCACCAATGCCCTATACAGCCGCAGCAAGACCTCCCTACTTTTATATTCAATCCCCCTCGCTATGAAGGCCAGCATCCCATTCGCCTTCCTGACCACCTGCTGCACCTGCAAGCTGGGTTTTTGCGACTCATGCACGGATGGTGTCAACTTTGTGAGTATTGCTGCTTCCACTGTGCATGTAATCCTGTGTTGTAGCTGCACCAGGCTGACACCACATTTTTGGGTCTGTTTGGTGCTACTCATGGCAAGCACACCAGCGCTCTCCATTGAGCTAGGGTTGGTCTGCTGGCTTGATGGTAATGGTGGAATGAGAGATGTGCCAGTCCATGAAATTACAGATTGTGATTGAAACAATTTGATTTGATTTGATTTGATTTATTATTGTCACATGTATTAGTATACAGTGAAAAGTATTGTTTTTTGCGTGCTATACAGGCAAGGCATACCGTATACAGAGAAGGAGAGAGTGCAGAACGTAATGTTACAGTCATAGCTAGAATGTAGAGAAAGATCAACTTAATGCAAAGTAGGTCCATTCAAAAGTCTGATGGCAGCAGCAAAGAAGCTGTTCTTAAGTTGGTTGGTATATGTCCTCAGGTTTTTGTATCTTTTTCCTGATGAAAGAAGGTGAAAGAGAGTATGTCCAGGGGCATGGTGTCCTTAATATGCTGACTTACTTCCAAGGCAATGAGAAGTGTAGACAGTGTCAGTGGGTGGGAGGCTGGTTTGAGTGATGGACTGGGCTTCACTCACAACCCTTTGTAGTTTTTTGCGGTCTTAGACAGTGCAGGAGCCATACCAAACTGATATAACCGGAAAGAATGCTTTCTATGGTGCATCTGTAAAAGTTGCTCAGAGTTGTAGTGGACATGCCAAATTTCCTTACTTTTCTGAGAAAGTAGAAGCATTAGTGGGCTTTCTTAACTAAAGTATCAGCATGGAGGGAACAGGACAGATTGTTGATGACACCAAGAAATGTGTTGCCTGGACCCGAGAAATGTGAAGCTCTTGACCATTTCTACTTCGTCCCCATTGATGTAGCCAGGGACATGCACTCCACTATGCTTCCTGAAGTTGATGGATACCTCCTTCATTTTGTTGACATTGCGGGAGAGATTATTGCTGTCGCACCAATTCACCAGATTCTTTATCTGTTTCTTGTACTGTGTCTCGTTATTGTTTGTGATCTGAACTACTTGAAAATCAAGTTAAAGGGGAATTTGATCACACAGTTAAAGGTGTATCAAGGGTATAGTAAGTGACTGAGGACACAGTCCTTAAGGACACAATTCTGCTGCTATTGATTGCTCACCGTGCCTCATGTGAAGGAGGGTAACAGTGTTGTCTCTCCAACATCTACATGACATCCTTTGCACTGATGAGATCATGGAGATTTGCCAGGATACTGGAAACTGCAGTTACTATGATTACTGCTGGCTGGGTCTGATACAGTCCTATCAGCTGCAGGCAGAAGTGGTACAGGGTGCCAGGGTGCCCTCACAATTTTAGAGTGGTCAGAAACAACTGTGCTAAAATTAAATAAGGGTTATTACAAAGGAATGAGGGCAAGAGATGGCTGAAGTAGACTAGGAAAGGACTTTAGCAGAAAAGACGGTTTATCAGCAATGACAGACATTTATGAAAATGGTTATGACTCACAACAAAGATATATAACAGTGAGGGAGAAGGATTCTAGGAAGGGGATAACCAAGGAGGTTAAGGATAGCATGAATCTGAAAGAAAAAACATGAAGGGCAGGATTTTCCAGCTGCACCTGCATCAAAACTGGAAAATACCATCCAAAACTGCAGCAGGCGACGGTGCAGAGGGACCTCGGGGTCCTTGTGCATGAGTTGCAAAAACCCAGCTTGCAGGTGCAGCAGGTGGTCAGGAAGGCGAATGGGATGCTGGCCTTCATAGCGAGGGGGATTGAATATAAAAGTAGGGAGGTCTTGCTGCAGCTGTATAGGGCATTGGTGAGGCCGCAGCTGGAGTACTGTGTGCAGTTTTGGGCACCGCACCTGCGCAAGGATATTTTGGCCTTGGAGGGAGTGCAGAGGAGGTTTACTAGGCTGATACCGGAGTTGAGGGGGTTGAGCTATGAGGAGAGGCTGAATAGACTGGGCTTGTACTCGTTAGAGTTTAGAAGAATGAGGGGAGATCTCATTGAGACGTATAAGATGATGAATGGGATGGATAGGATAGAGGTGTAGAGACTCTTCCCGCTCAAAAAAGACAGTAGGACTAGGGGGCACAGCCTCAAGATAAAGGGGAGGCGGTTTAGAACGGAGTTGAGGAGGAACTTCTTCACTCAAAGGGTGGTGAATCTCTGGAATTCTCTGCCCGTTGAAGTGGTGGAGGCTACCTCGCTAAATATTCTTAAGACGCGGGTTGATGGGTTCTTGATAAGAGAGGGGATTAAGGGTTATGGGGAGAGGGCGGGAAAGTGGAACTGAGCCACGACAGATCAGCCATGATCTTATTGAATGGCGGGGCAGGCTCGAAGGGCTGGATGGCCTACTCCTGCTCCTATTTCTTATGTTCTTATGTTCTTATGTTTAAGGTCAATGAACCTTTTTACGGTCTGCTCCCCACCTGCTACAATTCCCATGGCAGGCGGGCTGGGAAAATTCCTCCCTTAATATGGTGAAGATTAATGTTAAGGGCAACAATTGGAAAAGTTTAGAAAAATAACATAGAGGGATAAGTTAAATTATGAGGGTAAACTAGCAGTATCAAAACAGGTGGTAAAAGCTTCTTTAAATATAGAAAAAGGCCAAAGTGAGATCCACGCTGAATGTAAGCACTTTAGAGAATGAGACTGGGGAAATAATAAGGGGAAACCAGGGAATGGCAGAGGCATTAAGTAAATACTTTGTGTCAACCTTCACTGTGGAGGCTACGAATAACATCCCAAAAATAATAAATAAATAATCAAGGGTCAAAGGGTGGATTGGGGGGGGTGGAGGCGGGGGGGGAGGCAGGAAAGGGAGGAGAAAATCAAAACACTAACCATCACTACAGAAAAGGTACCAGGGAAACTAAAGGGGCCAAAGTGCGCAAGAAACAATACTTTTCACTGTCTGTTAATATATGTGACAATAATAAATCAAATTAAAATCAAATCAAATCAGTGAGCTGGAGTTTTAAATTTGCACCTTCTTATTAAAGTGCATTCCCATTGTAGTTGAAGGTCCATCAATGAAGGATACATCTTTATATAAGTGACTGATAAATATTTGTATCCAGAAAATCGGCTTCTCAATGGGGAAAATTAGCAGTCTAGTTTATTAATCGGTAAAATTTTCTACTGTTTCAGCACAGAATACCTGTTTTCAAACATTGAGACCCCAGGAAAACCCACTTCAATAGAAGCTAATGTTGTTTCCTGATTTTAATGCTCCAGTTGGCAGGTGGTTTTTATGACTTCTATCTCGAACCTGCTTTCTCATAAGCTTTATGCTTTATGTTTTCCACAAGAGTAATGGGAGGAGAGCATTGTAATATAGGTGAGTCTAAAGATAGCAAAAGCATGTATACAGAGTTTCAGCTGCAGATGAACCGAGACAGGCCAGAGATGAATTATTTTATCCAGCTGTAAATAGGCCACCATTTTGATGGTAAGGATATGCAGTTGGAAGCAAAGCTCAAGGTCAAACAAGATGTTGAGGTTTCAAACTTTTGGTTCATCCTGAAACAGTGATCAAGGGGAGAGGTCAGTAAATGGTAGGTAAATTACAGATTTTGTGGTTCTGGCTGAAAGCAATGGGTTCAGTCTTCCCAATTTTAATTAGAGGGAATGTTACCTCCCTGCCCAGAACAGGACAATCTGACAGCACAGTGTAATCATAGAACCCTACAGAGAACTCTACAGTGCAGAAGGAGGCCCTTCGGCCCATCGAGTCTGCATCGAACACAATCCCATCCAGGCCCTACCCCCATATCCCTACATATCTTACCCACTAACCTATGCATCCCTGAGCACTAAGTGGCAATTTCTTCGCACAGCCAATCAACCTAACGCGCACATCTTTGAACTGTGGGAGGAAGCCGGAGTACCTGGAGGAAACCCACACAGACATGAGGAGAATGTGCAAACTCCACACAGACAGTGACCCGAGCCGGGAATCGAACCCAGGACCCTGGAGCTGTGAAGCAGCAGTGCTAACCGCTGTGCTACCGTGCCGCCCAAGTGTAAGTGGAGAAGTTGGCAACAGATGCCATCTCCCTGGCTCTGTACTGGAATACCTAGATAATTCTGGAATACCTAGATAACAAAGAGCCTCTGTCAGACTTCTATTTATTGACTACAGCTCAGCCTTCAATATTGTCATTCCTACGAAAGTCATTCCCAAACTCCATGGCCTGGGGCTTGGCTCCTCCCTCTGTGACTGGATCCTGAACTTCTGAACCCACAGACCACAATCAGTAAGAATAGGCAACAATACCTCCTCCGTGTTCGTCCTCAACACTGGTGCCCCACAATGCTGTGTCCTCAGCCACTTCCTACACTCCTTATCCCCCTATGACTGTGTGGCCAAATTTCCCTCCAACTCAACTTTCAAGTTTGCTGATGACCCACCGTAGTGGGTCGGATCACAAACAATGATGAGACTGAGTACAGGAAAGAGATAGAGAATCTGGTGAACCGGTGCGATGACAATAATCTCTCCATCAATGTCAACAAAATAAAGGGGAGAGTCATCAACTTCAGGAAGTGTAGTGGAGGGCATGCCCCTATCTACATGAATGGGGATGAAGTAGAAATGGTCGAGATCTTTTTAGGTATCCCGATTAAGTCTTTAGGTATCCAGATCACCAACAACCAGTCCTGGTACTTCCATGCTGACACTATAGTTAAGAAAACCCACCAACGCCTCCACTTTCTCAAAGGATGAAGGTAATTTGGTTTGTCTGCTACAACTCTCATCAACGTTTACAGCTGCACCATAGAAAGCATTCTTTCTGGTTGTATCACAGCTTTGTCTGGCTTCTGCTCTTTCCAAGACCACAAGAAACTACAAAGGGTTGTGAACGAAACCCAGTCCATCACTCAAACCAGCCTCCCACCCATTGACACTGTCTACACTTCCTGTTGCCTCGGAAAATCAGCCAACATAATTAAGGACCCCATGCACCCCGGACATACTTTCTTCCACCTTCCATCAGGAAAAAGATATAAAAGTCAGGGATACGTATCAACCAACTCAAGAACAGTTTCTTCCCTGCTGCCATCAGAGTTTTGAATGGACCTACTTCACATTACGTTGATCTTTCTCCACATCCTAACTATGACTGTAACACTGGATCTGCACTCTCTCCTTTCCTTCCTTATGAACTGTATGCTTAGTCTGTATTGTGCACAAGAAACAATAATTTTTTACTGTATACTAATACATGTGGCAATAATAAATTAAATCAAATCAAATCAAATGGTAGGAGAGTTTTGCAGGGCTTTGCTTATGGCATTCTGTCTAAGACAATGGTATTATCTCTACAAAAAACAATGGGATCCTTTCAACCTCAGCCTACTGGAACTACTGCAACGACCAAACAGAACATTTATGTCCTCTAGCAACGAAGTAACACACTGGTTAGTCAGCTGAAAATAGATCTAAAAAAAAATCAAATTTCACACACATCTGATCAAAGTCCCATCTTGGACTCATAAGGAATTTAAAATTGCATTCACACAGCATGAGTCAAGTACTTTATAATCATGCTTTAAATCTAACTTTAAAACTCTTTACATTTTTTATGAACATTTACTTTGCTCAGAAATTCTATTCATGATTCATTTAATTTTTTGGAACTGCACTGGTGTACTGGAGAACTATAAGAAGGTGCATCAATATTTGTACAGAAATGCATCATTTTTCCTTGCAAATCAGTATGTTGGTAATTTATAAAGAATGATATAATAGCCATTTTTGATATTCAGTTACTAGATCTGTAGTCTGCTTAGCCATGCAGCAAAAAGATACCATCACACTGGAAAATTAACTCGGTTGTTCCAAACATCATTCCAATGTTTCAAAAGTTCAGATAGAAATTACATGTAAAACAAAGGGTGGAAAATTTGTATTTTATTTTCTCTGGCAGTCAGTGTGTGTTTTCTGCTAAATTGCATCATCTGCATCTTTTGTTTATTGTTTCCTTATCAATGGATTGATACTAATTTTTCTCAGGTTTTACTGCTTTGCCTCATTCCAATCTGACAAAAAATATTGCAACATAAATCAATCAATATGTAGAAATGTTCTTACAAAATACATACTTTTAATTTAGTTAATTTGACTAATATTAAAACCTGCTGAGGTTTGCACATGGGATTTGTTTTGTGGTTCACTTTTTTTTGAATAATCTTTCCAAACCCAGGATATGATAAGGATACCCTGTGATTAGGTATCCAATAAATCATGTATATTTTATCATGTATCCCCAAAACCCGCACTAATGTTTGGATCTAAAAGTTAATTATGAGTCATTACTCTCAGTGGGACTGAAAACAGACAGCTGCATTGTTTTTAGTCTCATAGTAAGGTAGATGGATGTTGTGTCTTTCTGGAAATTTCTTTTCTGTTATTGTTCTCCTAGAGCAGCTGATGGCTGCTTAATGCTCTTTAGTTTTGTCATGCTCTAAAGCACATGCTGCTAGGCCATGACAAGCTTTACAGGAATAAAAACAGCTAACATGTCCATCAAGGTATTTTAATTTCACATCTTAAAGTCTGGGTGGGGCCAATTTATGCAGTTTGAGCAACATCAAAAGCTTCTTGCTTTTAAACAAAGGGGTAAAATAAATCTTCAGGCTACCTTCATGGAACTGAGCGAAACAGAAATGTTTTACTCATCAGCTTTGCAGTCACTGGTTTGCCTCAGCTAGAACAAAACTACTGAAGCATTTAGAGAAAATTAACCCCCCATCCTAGCAGCCAGATGTGACTGGATTCTGATGAATGCACATGAGTGGGCTGAAAAATCAAGAGACTGTGAAATTCCTGTCAGGCCTATACAGTACAGAATGGGCTATTGACTGTTTTCTGTATTCTCTCCATCATTCTTTTCGAACACTGCCATTAATTTCCCCTCCTACTCTGATTTTTTTTTTAATCCCAACAGCTCTTTGCACTACATACCAGGATGCATAAAGCAGTAAAGGAATACTACAAACAACAGGGCCTTTATAGCCAAGCAGCAATGGCCAAATCCCAAGCTCTCTCGCAAGATAATGCTCAGAAAATAATTGCTGTGCAGGTATGTTTTAAAGGAGTTGAAGGCTCTTAAGATTGAAATGAAAATCTTTGGAAGTGGATTGGCATCATTTCAATTGCATACATACGAAAAAAGCCATTAGAAAGATGTTGTGGATATACTACATCACTTGCCTGCCCTTTTAAGTTATATAGCTAAAATTAGAAATTATTACTCTTATATTTATTTAAATACATATAGCTCTTTGTTGTTGTTTTCATAATCTTTTTTTATTTACAGGAGATTACTTTGTTTTATCACTATTAGTTGCTAACTTTTGAAAAATGTATAACTTGTAAAACTGGTTTATCCCTTATTTACACAATATTTATTTTAAAGCACTAAAAAAATCCTGAAGTACCATTTAATAAAATTTCCACTTTTTATCCTTCTTCTCAAACAAAACAAAGCCATCTATGTGACCTCCTTCAATCCTACAACTCATGGAAGTGGCCTACTTGTAGCTGGTCTTTTGACCAGGGAGCTGCCATATCCCAAAAAGAAGCCACTGATAGAAAAAGCTATAATTGCAGACCAAATGTTGCACACTGAGGGGTGACCCATCTGTTTCAAGGAACCTGACAGTTTCACCCCCAATAATGTTAACTTTAAGTATATTCCTCTCAGGGTGCCTCTTTGTTCGGATGCCCTCATGGTTTCCAATCTGGCACAGGGCCACCCTTCCTTTGCATGGCTGCTGAGTTCTACAGCCATCATCCTTTTGACTGGGTCCGCAGCCTTGATAGGATGTTGACACAGAGATAGCCAATTGAGAAGCCACCTCCAAGAGACTTGTGCCATTGGGCACTCTGCCAAGAAGCGTGGGCTTGGGATCCCCATTTAGTCACGACATAGGGATCTCAAGGCCCATGGGAAAATCCAGCCATCTAGTACTTTGTTTATATCTGCAGCAGTATATTTCAGAGTAGCCTATATTTATGAATTGGGCACAATTTCTTTGTAATTATGTTCATTGAAGAGTGCACTTCATCCCATGTTCATTTTAGTATTTGTGGGTGTCTTATTACAGGAAAGATAATGATGTAATCAGTAACATGGTATAAGAAACATTTGCTCTCACTAATTTTAAAACAATCAACGTGGATATCTCTGATATAATGCAAATGATTTTAGAAGAGTTTTATCGAGCAGTTTGATTCAGTGGGTTGTAAAATTACAAAAAGAATATAAATTGTGAAATTGAGCAGTAAGTAACAAATGAAAAAATTACTTCAAAATTTCAATAGCTGTTGCTATTACTGCAAAACAATAGACAGTTGTGTTGACTGGCCTGTGGTGCCACTGGAATGTCCCCTCACATCGCCCATCTGTTCAGTTTCTGATTTAACCAGCAGGAGATCTCTGCAAACATTGAGGTGGGCATGCAGAAACTTCAAATCTCTCAGACAGCCTCTTCTTGATTTGCAATATTACAATGCAGCACAAACTTAATTGAATACCTTTCTAAAATATTATAAAATTTTATATTTGACCCTCACATGGGCAAAAGGTAATCCTGCTTTCACTACATACTGAAATAATGATGTCTGACAAATGCATTCAGTAGTCAAGGGACTGAAAAACCCACTATTTCCCAATACTTGGCTATGAAGGACAAGAGGATCAACACCCCGGAGAGAAGTAGTACAAAGTAATCTCTCCTCAGACATACTGTGAAAAACAATCATTCGAAGGATCGCCTCCCTCAGAAAGTATTGCCAATCTGTTCGGTTTCTAGTTTAGCTGGCGGGAGATCTTTAATGCTTGGAGTCCTGCAACACAGGGATTTCTAAAAGGAGAGCACCCAGATGGATAATATACCCATTAGATCCATCTTCTGCAAGTTTTAGTTGAATTGTATATAAGGATTAATACCACCTTAGTGCTGAATTCTAATACTGGCACTCAGCATAATTACAATCCAATAATAGTTGGGACATTTAAAGATATTGAACACTAGTTAAAGAATCAAAATGTATATTTATGTATAGAAACTAAATGATGACTTTGCAGATCATTGCTCTGTATATAGTTCTCCTGGTTTTGTTTATTGTCTGATATACAATGTTTGTTTTGCTGTTATTAATGAGTTGTAATTTCTTATTTACTTTTGATATTTATTTACTAAACTGGTTGACCATTGTACTGATACATGTAAGAGTAGAACAGAGATGGGTGCTTTGAACTTCTACCATTGCTAAAGTATTAAATGAAAATAGAAAATGCTGGAAATCATCAGATTTGCAACATCTGTGAAGAAAGAAACAGAATTAATGTTTCAGGTCCTGACCTTTCATCAGTTCTGATGAAAGATCACAACCTGAGACCCTGGCTGGAATTTTACCACCTCGCCCATCCCAGAATTAGGTGGGCAAGACTCGCAGAACGGCCTTCTCTGTTGGCCTTGGGCGGGATCTTAGGAGCCTCAGGAGTGGACGAGGCAGTAATATTCTGATACCTAACTCTGTTTTTCTCACCTAGACATGCTGTGGAGGTGCCGGCGTTGGAAAAGTTTATTTGGTAGTAAACGCCACTAGCTTTTGGAACACTGTTCCTTCGTCAGGTGAGTGGGGCATAGAAAGGCACACACAGTTTACAGAATACTGATTAGAATGCAAGTCTTTACAGCTAATCAAGTCTTAAAGGTGCAGGTAATGTGAGTGGAGATAGCACTAAGAATAGGTTAAAGAGATGTGTATTGTCTCCAGACAGGACAGCAAGTGAGATATTGCTCAGGCAAGTCATGGGGGTTACAGATAGTATGACATGAACCCAAGATCCCGGTTGAGGCCGTCCTCATGTGTGTGGAACTTGGCTATCCGTTTCTGCTCAGCGACTCAGTCGTGAAGGCTGCCTTGGAGAACGTTTACCCGAAGACCATGTAGACGCTACGACAACGGATGAATGAACACCACTCGACAATCATCAGGCAAAACTGTTCTCTTCCTGTTGGCAAACATTTCAGCAGTCATGGGCATTCGGCCTCTGATCTTCTGGCAAGTGTACTCCAAGGCAGCCTTACGAGACATGACAGCGCAGAGTCACTGAGCAGAGACTGATAGCCAAGTTTCAGGCACATGAGGACAGCCTCAACCAGGATCTTGGGTTCATGTCACACTATCTATAACCCCCTTGACTTGCCTGGACTTGCAAAATCTCACTTACTGTCCTGTCTGGAGACAATACACATCTCTTTAACCTATGCTTAATGCTATCTCCACTCACATTGTCTGCACCTTTAAGACTTGATTAGCTGATTAGCTGTAAAGATTCACATTCTAATCAGTATTCTGTAAACTGTGTGTGCCTTTATATGCCCTGTTTGTGATCAGAACTCCCCACTCATCTGACGAAGGAACAGCGTTCCGAAAGCTAGTGGCGTTTACTACCAAATAACCCTGTTGAACTTTAACCTGGTGTTATGAGACTTCTTACTGTCTCTCACCTAGATGCAGCCAAACCTGCTGAGTATTTTCAGTATCCTAGCTATCTTGCTTTTGGATTAAGTTATTGTTCTTCCCTGGGTTCTTACGCAGTGTTACAAATAGACCTTCACATATTCTTCCATAGGAAGTGAAGAGAATTCAGGTAACTAGCCTAAGTCTATTTTCACACACTTACTGCTGAGCAGTGAGTGAAATAGGCAGATTTGTGCAAAGTCAACTATACCCCATCAACCAGAAGAATGATACAGATAAAACCCCAAGGAAGAGAGGCAAACAATTATTTTGCTGTAATGACCTGCATTGTTCTGTCAAGTAGTGACCTTTTCTCAAAATTAGATATTTGGTATTCTATGATTTGTGATTAAGTGGAAATTTTCATCTTGATCTTGGGAACATTGATCCACACTAGAATATAGTTCCAAGGCCAGAGGAAGGCCTGGGTGCGTCACTTACGTAACCACTGCTCACATGCAAGCTTCTAAGTGGATGTGAATATGCTGTTTGAATATGAGGGTTTTTGAAGTTTATTTTGACCCTATCTTCACTGAGTGTCTACATACCTGCACGCATATTTTCACTTGGATCAATGACTAAAAATAAAATTGTATTTATATTGCATATTTCACTACCTTGGGAAACAAAGTTGCCAATTTTGCACATAGCAAGGTCCCTCTAACAGAAGATAAACAGCGTGATCATTTTTTAGCAATGTTGGTTGAGGGATAAATATTGACTAGGCACCAAGCAACCGCCTCTGCTTTCATTCAAAAGGTATCATGGGATCTATTGCATTCATCTGAGAAGGCCTTCAAGTTTCATTCAAAATATGGTACCTCTGGTAGTGAAGCACTCCCTCAGTATTGCACTGAAAAGTCACTCTTGACTTTGTGCTCAAATCTCTGGAGGGAATTTGAACAAACACCTTTCGACTTACTGGCAGAGTACTAATGATCACCAAGCGGAACATCAGAGGAACAGGAAAACCATAGAAACCATAAAAACCCTACAGTGCGTAAGGAGGCCATTCAGCCCATCAAGTCTGCATTGACAACAATCCCACCTAGGCTTTTTCCCTGTAACCCCACATATTTACCCTGCTAATCCCTTTAACCTAGACATCCCTGGGCAATTTAGCATGGCCATTGCACCTAACCTGCACATCTTTGGACGGTGGGAGATAACCCATGCAGACACAGGGAGAATGTGAACACTCCACACAGACAGTGACCCAAGTGGGAAACGAATCCAGGTCCCTGGAGCTATGGGGCAGCAGTGCTAACTATTGTGCCACCGTGCCGCCACTGAACAGTTTTCCACTCCTTTCATGATGTGCTCAGGCTATTTATTATATTTATGCCAGCTTGGATTAAATCAACTGACTCAGCACAGAGCAGTGATTGAATTTCCTTATCTGTAATACTGAGTATTATGCTACAAACACAGTTACATGTTACACACTGAGGCTTAAAAGGAGCTAAGGACAATAGCTTTCAAAATCCTTCATGTATAGACAGTATACAAAGTACTGGACAGTTTCTAGCTCTTGTTCCTCACTTCCCTAGCTGTGTAAAGCCTCACTTAGAGGTTAATCACTTAAGAGGTTGGCCGGCACGGTGGCACAGTGGTTAGCTGCCTCACAATGCCAGAGACCTGGCTTAGGTCACTGTCTGTGCGGAGTCTACACATTGTGTGCGTAGTTTCCTCCCACAGTCTGGAAGACATGCTGGTTAGGTGCATCGGCCATGCTAAATTCTCCCTCAGTGTACCCAAACAGATGCCAGAGTGTGGCAACTAGGGGATATTCACAGTAACTTTATTGCAGTGCTAATCTAAGCTTACTTATGACCCTAATAAATAAAACTAAAACTTAATCACTAAGACTGCTTAAGTTTGTTCCCGATGCCATTTTGCAAACTAATAAACTGACTGAAAAAATACAACTTCAGAAATACTAAATGTACTATGCTTTTGATTTTAATATTGATCTGAAAACAGTTAATTTTTGTTTCAATTTGTAAAACACTGCCAGATATATTGCCATAATTGTGTTTTACCATTTCACCTTTTAATAGAATAAAATCTTGAAACTTCATCAAAGCAGCATAAAAAAAGCACTCAACATAAAAAGCACAGTTGGACTATTGGACCAAATCACACTGTCGTAATATCAGCCTCACAGTACATTATTCCTCAGACTCAGGTCACAGCTCCTGTTCTCAGTTTCAAGCTATCCTTCCCTGGCTTCCAACCTAAACATGAGCACCAGTCCACTTGTCTTTTAGTGTAGTGCTTTTTTGAATTGAAATTCCCTTCTACTTCATCCAATAAAAATCAAAATATATTTTAATGAAAATGAATCAGTAATAAAAATACTTATTTATTCCTCTTTATTACTTTTTCCCTTTAATTCGCCTCACATCTTTCTCATTCAACCTGGAGAGCTCTACCCAATGATGTTCCAAAACAGCTTTTACATGCCATATTAAAAGTATTCATACATTTGCAAAATTGAATCTTATAGCCCTAATATGTGCACAAAAGTTGTTTTTAATCCATAATGAACTTAGTGGCTCTGAATTCCACTATAGGTAAATAATTTTGACATGAGCATGCATTGAGTACCAACATTTTATAACACCACTAAATTATTATGGTCGGCAAACTGTCATAAAAATGCAGGTCATCCAGCTACGTGCGTGTCCCATCAATGAATAAGGAAAGAGGAAGAAAGTGGATGCCTGAAGGAAAACATAGATACACTGGGAAACAAGAAATTTGTGTCACTTTTTGATGAGCCATTGAAGTATAGAATAAGGATTTGACTCTTAGCCCAGAGTATGTTCAAGTAAAGCACAATACTGATTGTGACACTGTCCTGCAATACTGAGAGCCTGGATTACATAACATAACATAAGAACATAAGACATAGGAGCAGGAGTAGGCCATCTAGCCCTTCGAGCCTGCCCTGCCATTCAATAAGATCATGGCTGATCTGTCGTGGCTCAGTTCCACATTCCCGCCCTCTCCCCATAACCCTTAATCCCCTTGCTTATCAAAAACCCATTAACCTGCGTCTTAAAAATATTTAGCGAGGCAGCATCCACCACTTCAACGGGCAGAGAATTCCAGAGATTCACCACCCTTTGAGTGTTGAACAATGTCCTCTCAATCCCACCCCTACCTAGTCCAAAATTCCACACGGGTTCAGGGTACCATGCATTATTGCCCCCGAAGATACATGTTAGGCTTGTTGTGTTTATTGAACCTGGAATAATTTCTGTTTAAGGTCCCAGCCCACCAAATTTAAGCCGAAGGAGGATTGCTTACAGTTCTCTCCTACCACTTAGTTGGGGTAGTTGAGAAGAATTAGCAGCCAGAAATGAGACATGAGGCTAAATTCGCTGACCTTGTTCATGGCCATGCCACTGCAAGTGGGAGCAGAGAATTTGGAATTCCAGCCAAAATTCCATTCACTTTCAGTGGCACTGGAGAATCCCAGCTGCAAATGAGGATGGAGATTTTTGGTGATGGAACCAAAGATATATTGACTAGATCTGTTTCAATGTCACTCATCACTTTTGTAGGATTAGATATTGTTTGCTGACTGTAACTCAAATTTAGCAAGAGGACAGTTACAAGAGCTGTGCCAACTGCTTCAGGAAGTGGAGTTTGCACGTTCTCCTTGTGTCTGCGTGGGTTTCCTCAGGGTGCTCCAGTTTCCTCCCACAATCTGAAAGGTGTGCTGGTTAGGTGCATTGATCCGAACAGGCATCAGTGTGTGGCGTCTAAGGGATTTTCACAGTAACTTCATTGCAGTGTTAATGTAAGCCCTACTTGTGACTAATAAATAAACTTTAACTTCAAAGTGTCCACAACATTCAGTTTTTACAATTTCATTTTCAAGGGCAGAGAGAGATCTTTTTCAATCAGAGGAACTGGTATACAAACAATTGAGACTGTCTGTGTAGCAAAATGAAGTAAGTAAAGAACTTGTACTTATAAAGCACTTTACCATACCTCCAATGCTTTCAAAGTGCTTTTGAACCAACCTGATTATTTTGAAATTCAGTCACAGAAGTAATGCAATCCAAATGTGGTAGCCAACCTACATGCAGCAAAAATAGTAAATGAATAATTGACAAGATAATGGGTGGGCCTTGCTCAAGCGAGACCGGAAATTCCCACCTGAGGTCAACGAAGTGATCTCTGGCCAGCTGTGCTGCAAAAGCCCCCCATATTGGTTGCAAGGATCAACGGGAGCACCTTCAAATTGCCACGAAGAAAGACAGCGCAGACTCTGTGTGCAAGTCATTCAAGCCAAGTCCAGTAAGTAACAACAGTGACTCTATTCAGAAAATTAGAGCCCTTTGAGACTATTTCAGAAGATTGGATTCAATGGGCCCGATTTTACCATTGCATTGCGCCCGTTTCCAGGCGTGAAAACTTGGTAATGTCGGGCATGAGGCAAGTAGCATGATCCGCTCCACTTGCATGCCAGTTTCCCCTTAACCAAGGCCCGAAAATGGCCACAACCGGGACTGTGCCCGAATCGGGCGTGACAGCCATTTAAATGCATATCATGCGTTTAAATTGACTTAATGGGCTGCATGCCCAACGTTACCAGCACTTACCCCTTTACCACCATGTTCGCCCATCCACAATCAGCGCGAAACAGACATGCTCCATATAAGTCCGATTCAGATGCTCTGTCAGTGAGGATTAGTGAGGAGCTAAGTCTGACGGCTCTCTGCTTGAGATCGTGGGGGGTGCGCATGGGGACTGGGGAGGGTGGCGTGTGGAAAGTGTGTTGGTGGTGGAGGGAGATGGGTCCACTGCCACTCTGCTTGAGATTGGTGGGGGGATGGGGGGGGAGTCCGCAGCCACTCTGCTTGTGACCATTTGGGGGGAAAGTGGTGTCTGCTGTCACTGCCTATGATCGGGGGCAGGGGAAGGGGGTCTGCTGCCCTCTGCCTGAGATTGGTGTGGGAGACGAGGGGGAGGCGCCTGCGACCGGTCTGGGTGGCAGGAGTGTGGGGAGATAAGGGGGTCAGTAATGTGGGGGTGGGGCAATGTCAGTGGGGGCTGGGGGAGACATTATCCAGCCCGGGAGGGATGTGCCAGGGGAGTAGCATCTTTCTGCACATTTGCAGTTGTAGGCGCCAATTGAAGATGCAGGATTTTGGGCCTATAAACCCTGCCCACAGGCTTCTGCAGTGCGATTCCAAATTGCTGATATTTTTGGAGGCAGAGTGCATGTGGGGGTGTCTCAGGATGAGTCAAAAAGTCGGATCCGAAACACTCCCAGTTTCAAGGCTGCACAGCACTTAGAATCAAAATGATTAAATAGGGCCCAATATGTCAAACACCTGCAATATTTTTTCAAAGCAAATGAAATGGGATGTGAGGGTTATGAAAAAAATTGGGTAATACTGCTAACAGCCTGCAGCCAATTCCAGGTGCAACAAAAGTTACCATTGCACCCTTGGGAACGGCTGGGCCAGCCATGGGTGAACTTCATGTGGATTTTATAGGCCATTTATGGGTACAGTGTGTCTACTTATAATAGACGCACACTCAAAATGGCTGAATATTTATGAAATAAAGTCCACACTTACTTTGTAACAGTGGAAAAGTTAAGGCAAAGCTTTTCCACCCATGGGTTGTTGGAGGTGTTGGTTCAGTCGATGGAATAGCATATACTGGTAAGAAGTCCCAATATTTCATGTCTTCAAATGGCATCAAACAAGTATGTACCACACCTACCACCCCGAAAGAATGGATTTGCTGAGAAGCCTGTACAACCTTTAAGGCAGCCATGAGAAAGCAACCACCAGCGTCCTTGCAGACAAATTTAGCGAGTTTTCTCATTAGCTATGGACACAATAGGGTGGCATGGTGGCACAGAGATGAGCACTGCTGCCTCACAGTGCCAGGGACCTGAGTTCAATACCGGCCTTGGGTGACTGTGGAGTTTGCACATTCTCTTCGTCCCTGTGTGAGTTTCCTCAGGGTACTCCGGTTTCCTCCTGCAGTCCAAAGATGTGCAGGTTAGATGGACTAGCCATGTGTAGGAGTATGGGGATAGGGCAGGGGAGATAGCGTGAGTAAAATACTCTGCCAGAGAGTCCATGCAGACTCAACTGGCCAAATGGTGTCCTTCTGCACTGTAGGGATTCTATGGCCACTGGAGTAACTTCTAACAAGTTTTAGTGACGGATAAGCATATGAGGACCAGGTTGGACCTAGTGTTTCCCAATTTGGCAGGGAGGGTGAAAGCAAAGCAAGTTGTCCAAAAGAAGAATCATGATTCAACAAGGACTAAGAGGATATTCAAAGTGGATGATCTAGTATGTGTCCCAGGGTTGTTGTGGCCAGAACAGGCCTGTATCATATGAGGTAGAAGTTCAAGATAAAATCCTGAAAAACCATTTAGATCACCTAAGAATAAGGAAGTTACATAGAGAATCAATGGGATTGTCTGCACCGATTATACCTGCCAGTAATGTTGTTGTGAGTGTAAGTATAGAAGCAAGTCAACCTGAGGAAGGACCAAGTAATGTTCTTGTGGGAATCGAAGAATTAATAAGCATATATGCACCTTTATAAGCTGAGAGTCCAATTTCTGAAAGTGAAACCTCTGGTGTGGAGACACCACCTGCTGAGCCATGTCTTTCCCAGAAGAAAAGAAAGCTCTCTGACAAACTGAGCTTATGGTGGAGGTGTTAAAGCATTTATTTACTATTGCTTTACTATAAATAGTTTAACCTTTGTTTGTATATGATAATAAGGGGCTTCAGGGATGTAGTCGCAAGCTCATTTTAGGGCTGAGGTTTCGGGGGTCACTTGACCCGATCAGCTAATTGGGCTGAAGCACATGAACCCTGGACTGAGCACAGACATTCCCAGTCAGTCTGAGACTGGAGTCAAAGTAATTGGTCACAAATTTCTTGCACTCTGTACATAGTTTATGCATTACAATAAGTAGTTTGTTTAGTTACTAAATTTGGTGGTCACCAATCCCTTGAGATACCGCAATTAACATGGGATTCTTCATATCTATAAGAACTGGCACATAGGCTTTAGTATAGAATCCAAGTGGAAACAACACCCTGAAGTATGTTTGATTTAGGAAAATGTTCCTAGACACTTTAGATCTATCAAGCAAAATTTGACACCAAGAGGTTTGAAGAATTATTCGGGAGAGACCAATGTTTTGGTCAAAGTAGCAAGTTTTAATGTACTATCTAAAGGAGGAGAAAGATGGAGAGGTTTATGGAGAAAATTCCAGAGTTTAAGGCCGAAAATGCTGAAAGAACAAACGTTGAAACTAAGGGATTTGGAAGAGGCAGAATTGGAGGAGTGGAAACACCTTAGAGGGTCATGTAGCTGAAGGAAGTTCCAGAGATCCAGCAGATAAGGTAGGTCAACAAGCACAAAGGTAACGATGAGTGATTGGGATTTGATGCAGAGTTTTGGATGAGCTCAGTTTATGGAGGATGGAAGATGGAATGTGGGGCAAGAGAACATTGGAATAGTCAAATTCAGAAATAACAAAAGGCATGGACATTGGCTTTAGCATTGTAAATTGAGATGGAGTGGAGTTGGCCAATGTTGCAGAGGCAGTCTTGGTGATGCTGCTCATGGTCAGAAACTCATCTCTGGACAAATACCCCAGTATCTGCCCTATATTCAAGTCATAGCTTACATTATGTACTCAAGATTTAGATTTGTCCTTGAACTCAGAACCTCCTGAGTCAGAGATCAGGATGCTATCAGCTGAGACAAACTGACACTGAATATATTTTGGGAAAAGAACGGGAAGATTAGAAATGCACCAAAATTTACTGGAAGGATTATAGAGAGATAAGGTTTATGTTTGGAATATGGGTGCAATCCATGGACTGACAAATTGTAGTCACCAAAAGTTTTCGGTTGAATTTACGCTGGCTAGTTTACCCACAGTATCACTCTTGTGCACAGTTTCTACACAATTAAAAGAAAATAGCAGTCATTCTCTAAATCAACTGTGAACTGCAATTCAGAGGCAGATAAGTATCTGAAATAGCACCACTAAGGCACAGGAACTGTTTACTCAACAAAATTGCTTAATGAAGAAAGGCAGTTTCACAGGTCAAGGTCTACAAACATTCTGTAAAGGCTCAGGGAGAAGAGAGACACACAATAATGTTAATTTAAAATTGAATTTAGTTGTCTTTGGTTGGAATATACAATAATAAACCCTATCTGTATAGAGGCATTAGCTTCACTGTCAGTTGATCTTTGCCACAATTCAAAGCCAACTTATTCATCAATATTGATGGTGCTCTTATGTATAACATATGGACCTTGCTGGCTGCATGTTGGGTGTCAAGAGCAATGGAAGGACATCTGTCCCTTGTTACTTATTGCAACCTTTTCACAATTACTTTTCAGATCTTCACAATGAATAATATAAAAAACAAACAATAGCCCATATATCATGGTGAGGTCCTCAAAACCAAACATTTTTCATTATTCCTTATTAAGCATTATCCCATTAACGTTATGAAGAGACGTAATGTGTTTAAATGGTTGCATGATTGTTTTAAGACAAGGCCACATAACTTAAACTTGAGTGAATTTGGCTTCATAGGCTCCTGCCTTAGTTTCATTTTCTGTTCTGTGCAGAGAACATCTCTTTCAATAAACTTATTGGATGTTACTTTGAACCTATGTGTGCAAACCAAGTAATTTTATTGTTGTTTAACCCCATGACCCCTAATAGAGATAGGACATTATAAGAAGAGAATTGACGATGAGTAGGGATTTTGTTTCATTGAGACCATTGAGAAAAGGTCCTCAGTAGAAAAAAAAGAATTGGGGGTCCTTACACTTCGAATGTGAGAGTGGTGGGGAATATCAAAAGCAGGATTAAAGATTAAAATACCAGTAATGGAAGGCCAAGAAGGAAACGAAGGTGGAAGCTGTCTGCATGGTTTTAAAAGAGGATTTTTTAAAATCAATCAGAGAAGGATGAGATTCCAGGCAGTATTTGGCATATTTGAAAAAAAGGATGTGTTGCTGGATAGCTGGAAGTGTTTTTAAAAAATACACCCCCAGGTTAATGGCCTTCAAGCTAAAAAAAAGAGTACTGGAAGGACAGCAAAGTATAAAAATGCACTGAGCAGTCTGGAGTCACCAGTGCCTGCAAGAGAAATGGTGAGTCAATCAGGACCCATGGATTTCTTCAATTAAGAAAATGAATCATGGAGTTCCTATGCTGAATGTTTTTACTTACTTTGTACAAGTAAGTAAAATTGCAAATGTGTTGCCCTTACTGGCTTTTCTCAGTACCATAGGAAGTAAAGCTTTCAATTTCCTCCAGTGCTTAGTTCATCCAGCAAAATCAGGACCCAAAACTTACAATGACTAGAGAGAAAGCCATTGATCATCACAGAACAGTTCAGGTTCCACTGAAGAAATAAAGGGGATGATGAAAGCATTGCTCAGTTTGTGGCAACCTTAAAATATAATCTTTGTGATTGTTTTATTTGTGATCTCCAAATTGAAGCTATCTAAAGAAGATTGCTTACTCAACAAGCTTTGACTTTAAAGACATCAGTCGAAATCACAATGTTGATGAAACTAGCTGCTAAAGAGGCTTCACAATTGGTTGTGGGAATGAAGAGGCACAAGTTGGAACTGCTCATAAGAAGGCCAGACAGCAACAAGCATGCAACAGATGTGCAAAATGTGCCATTCAGGAACTGAATGCTGGAGCAAAGATAATCAGTGCAAGAATTGTGGCAAAATGGCTCACATTGAAAAGCTTGGGTGAGACCAGCTTCCCACAAGAAGAGTATTCAGAAGAAAAATTGGGTACCTTCAAGAAGCACAACAAGTTGTATTCTACAAAAAGAATTTACAACATGGAAGAAAAGAATTATGATTGTGAAGAAGAGAATGTCCAGAAATGTGATGAAGAGCTCCAACTAAACATTTCATTTATGCAGGGTGAATCATGTCACTGATGGCCTCAGTTTAAAGAAGTAGACAAATCCACATCCTTTTTACCTTCTTCAACAAAAGGGTAATTCTCCTCAAAAGAGACAACAAAAACTTCATATGCATTGGAGGAAAATCAAGGAGTGTGGTAAGATCAAAGACCTCTTCTCCCACGAGATTATCTGCTTCTGTAGCAGCTCCATTCTGTTTCGGACTCTGGCCTGAAAGAGCCACCCAATTTCTAGAAGCTTTTCTAGCAGATGGTCACCATCTTTGTAGTACATTCTCCTGTGATCTGCAATAAAGACTGGCTCACTGCATAATGAGTCAAATTTCAATTCCTGCTATAGTCATAGAATCCCCACAGTGCAGTGCAGTGTACGTTTGATGTTTCCTGGTCTATGGATCAAATCTAGAAATTAATCCCTGAGTATTGTTCCATTGACCTCTATGGTTCTCTCACTGGCCTTTTGCAGACATATTGACCTGCTGAGCAGAGAAATTTGCTTATTCTGTAAAACATTTAAAGAATTCTTTATCTTCGTACCGAAGGGTTGTAGTGAACTGATCCTTCATGTTGAGGTCTGTGTCTCCTGTCCCAATAGCTTTATCTTAGGTGGTTTGATTTGTACTCCCTGAGACCAAATCTGAAGCCAATCCAATTTCTTCGATAAGGCTGTGACCCCAGCCTCTGTTACAGTTACAATTCTGTATCCTTGGACTTCCAACTCAACAGACCAGAATTGCTCATCAGGATCTTTAATTTCTTAGAAAATCAGACTGGAATGCTTTTCTTCCAATTTCCTAATCTTCAAAGTGGTTGGAAGATTGGTCCAGCTCTTTTCACTTAAATTGTGCTTTAGATCTGCAAAATTATTTAAAATGCCCAGTCTTGCTACAGAGAAAACATTTGGTTCCCACTGTCTGGCATTCTTGAGGCTGATGCACTACTTCTGGACTTTTAAAATAAGTGGAAGAGTACTTCCCATCCCTTCAGCAGTTTTGACGTGCTTTTTCATGGGCTGTTTGATGGGCAGGTATCCCAACTTTGGATCTACATACTGGATCATCCTTTCCTGACCCTCAATGTCTCCCTGAATCTGTTGTTGCATCTCCATTTGTGTTGCACCAGCTTCCTCTTTGGCTTGCAAATGGTCCAAGAGGATGTCATCAAGCATGCCAACTATGATGTGGTCATGAATTAACTCATGCTTTAAAGGCCTGTAGCTGCAACTCCTGACCAGTCGATCGAAGTGGTTAATAAATGAAACATTGCATACGTTTGGCTTCTTTAGTTTAATCGCTACTGATCAATGACCAGATTCTTCTTGGAGTTGCAATAATTATCAAAGGCTCTCAGAGCTTCGTTGTAGGTCTCTTCAGCTTCTTGTGTCACCTGGACATTATCAGCAATGGCCTCAATTGCATATATTAGGGCCCTGACCTGGTAGTTTTCTGCCTTTTGATATAAGCTCAGAGCTGTTTAGTGTCTTTCAAACTGTTACCTCCAGAGCTCCCACCATTGTCCTTGCTTGGACTTTCAATGTGTTGAAAGGGGCTAGTGGTTGTTCAATGGCTGCTGACATTGTACATGATTCAATATCCTCTACCACGCTGTGTTTTATCTTTGTCCTTCTTCATAACAAGGTCAATCTGTCCCAAAATGGGTTACCAATCTGTGGTCTCAGTTTCTTAATCTCTACTTTCCAACACTGCTGTGATGTTTTGATAAGGTTTTTCTTATTCCAGAAGTAACTTGAGACAGTTGATATCTTGCAACAGTTTCAAATAACAATTCAATCCCCTCCTGAATACCTTGATTGTACTTGCTTCCACCATATTCTCAGACAGTACCAGATTCTAGATCCTAATGGCTCACTGCATGAAAAAGGTTTTCTCATGCCACCATTGCTTCTTTTGCCAATTACCTTTAATCTGTTCCCCTTGTTTTTGATCATTCTGCCAATGGGAATAATTTCCCCTACAGACTGTCGAGCCCCCTTATGAATTTGAATGTCTCTATCAAATCTGCTCTCAGCCTTCTCTTCTCCAGGGAAAACACTCCCAACATCTCCAATCTATTTACATAACTGAAATTCCTCGTCGCTGGGATCATTCTTGCAAATCTTTTCCAAGCTTTCTCTAATGCCCCCACATATTTGCTAGATGGTAGCACCCAGAACTGGACACAATATTCCAGTTAAAGCCAAACCAGTATTTTATACAAGTTTAACATTACTTTCTAGCTTTTATGCTCTATGGCCTTATTAATAAGGCTTGGATATTGTATCCTTGATTAATCATGCTCTCAACCAGTACTGCCACCTTTAAAGATTTATATATTTTTATGTCGAGACCCCATCTGCACCCCTTTTAGAATTGCACACTTTATTTCATATTGTCTCTCTTATATTGCCTTATTCCTACCAAAATAAATCACTTCATACTTTTCTGAATTAAATTGCATCTGGCACTTGTCCACCCATTCCACCAACTTATTTGTGTCGACTTAAAGTTCAACACTATTCTCCTCGCAGTTCACATTGCTTCCAAGTTTCATATCATCCACAAATTTTGAATCTGACACCAAGGGCTATGTCGTTAATATATATCAGGAAGAGCAAGAATCCAACACTGACCCCTGGAGAACGCCACCATTTAAAGACTTCCTCTAATCTGAAAACATCCATTAACAACTACACTCTGTTTACTGTCACTCAGCCAATTTCATGTCCACGTTGCTACTGTCCCTTTTACTGCATAAGCTATAACTGTTCTCACAAGCCTATTGTGAAGCATTTTATGAAATGCCTTCTGGAAGTCTCAATAATCAACAAGCCTAAGGTGAAAGCGGTAAGTTTTTAATAACAGCAATTGGAAAGTGTAAAGCAGAAATCATATCATTGATTACATCACACATTTTGTCTACTTGGCAGCAAAATCTGCTGTGTCACTTTTATTATTATTGAAGTGAATTAGGAAATCAGCCTTATTGAATCCATTGGCTAAAACAAATTTATTTTAACGTCAGTCAGAAATTTAGCTAATCATGTTTTATCTTCAACAGCAACTGTGCAAAGTAAAATAATTTGCTTTCAGGTGAAGCCTGCCATTTTTAGTTTTGATGTGGGTATGCCGGCGTTGGACTGGCGTAAACATAGTAAAAAGTCTGACAACACCAGGTTTCAGTCCAACCTATTTATTTGATAATATACTCACTAGCTTTCGGGTTAGCCTCTTCGTCAGGTGAATGGAGAGTGAATGGAACTCTCCATTCACCTGACGAAGAGGCTAACCCGAAAGCTAGTGAGTATAATATCAAATAAATAGGTTGGACTAAAACCTGGTGTTGTCAGACTTTTTACTATTTTTAGTTTTGCCAGGAGCCAATATCTGTTACCACCTATTCAGTATAAACTGGCAACATCATATGACACGTTTCACCATCTGTCAACAGATAAGTGTTAAACCATTCACTACCTGCAATTACTGACCAACTTTCGATGTGCTATTCAGCCAGCCCTGATAGCACTGATACAGTAGATTTGTAGCTATGGTATTGGATCATCAGTTAGTTGTGAGAATTGCTATTGCAGAAATCCATCTGGTTTACCATTGTCAATATTACCTGGTCTACTCCCATACTATGTGGTTGAGTCTTAGGGCTGAATTTTAACATATAGAACTGCTTGGAGACCTGCAGCAAGTGGAGAATCCTGGATCTGGTTTTTCTGTAGCTTTTTAACTGAACAACAACATTAGCATCCCATTTCCAGTTTCCTAACTAATCATCGGGTGAGCATGAATCTTCAGTATTCGGCAAGGGACAGCCGAGAACCATTCTACATCTGACAGGAGAGAAAAAATAATTCGAGTCATAGAGCAATACAGCATGAAAACAAGCTCTTTGATCCAGTGGTCCATGCCGACCATAGTGCCCTCCAAGCTAGTCCCAATTCTCTACTTTTAGCCCAAATCAATCTAATCCATTTCCATCCATGTACTTATCCAAATGCTTTCTAAAATGTTGCTATTGAACCTGCTTCAACCACTTTCTCTGGCAGCTCATTCCATATATGCACCACCCTCTGTGTGAATTAAGGTGATGAAATCTCTGAAATGTCCCTAAAATGGTTGTCAACCTTTCCAGTAACATTGCTCACTTCAATGAGACAAACAATTCCCACTTACTTTCAGCAGAATTGATTGTTCATAAATGCCCCACAATGTAGTAGTAAACCGACAGTGACCAATCACATATAAGGGGTGGGGCATAGGATGCACCACAATTCAGCAATCCGCAACAAGCAAAGTGTTTTCAATGGCATGGCTACTTATCCAGTGCGTTCAGTTTAAATCAGCATTTGGACTGAACTTCAGATTAATTCAAAGCTGTTATATTCATTGCAATGATAATTCCAGTTAAAATAATAATTGGTATTAGACATGAGGATATACCAATCATTGCCAGAAGACAAAAAACATTGTTCACACTATCTGAAAACAACCACTCTTATATTTACCAAGTTAAATGTCAAGTTATTAATATTCATATTTAACTAGTTTGAATGATTCACCTGAGCCAGGAGAAGGAAAGCTCACCCATACCCCTTTTGGATACCTGGAATGTCTCACTTTCAGCATTTCCCTTCAAAACCAGCCACCCACACCTAATACTAACTTTATTCCAGAAACTGTTCCTGTGGGACTTTGGGAACCTTGAGCTTCCACCCAAATTCCTATTTCCACCTCAGAGTTTTGAGCAGGAGCCAGCCATGTCAAATGCTAATAAGACCTGCGAGTTAAAATAGTGTGGGGTGGAGAAATGGGAAAATGATGAACAATTTTGGGAGGAGGAGGGAATAATTCCCTCACTGTATTCTGCCCATCCTATACCCTTTCCAACCCGTTTCCAAGTTAAATTTAATCCCACCTTGTCTGTGGGATGCCACCTGACCTGCTGAGTGTTAGTAGCATTTTCAGGGGTTTTTTTGTTTTGGGTTTCCAGCAACTGCATTATTTTGCTTTCTTGTACCATCCAACCCTGACTGTTAAGAGTCATCTTGCGTAACTTACAGCTTTAACATCATGAATTAAACAACAATCCATCCTTGCAAATCAGAATCACTGTGGGTATTAGTCGATAACACAAACATCATATTTTCTTCAACTTTGAGAACAACTTAAAGAATACTGTGTCACATAGTGGCTGAATTTGTGGTAGCCATGTCTGCTTTTTGGCATAACCTGCAGAGGGTGCCAATCAGACTCCGATTGGCATTGGCAGTACAGATGGTGTTAAAGAAGACAGGCTGGAAACCCAGCACAAAATCAGTAGCTGCATCTCTGGTGGGACAACAGAAGATTTCTAAACAGGAGAAAGCAATGGCTAAAGGTCAGTAATAAACAATTAATGAGCAAGAGAGGTATAGATATTGAATGACTTCGCTCCTTGGATCAAAGGCTGTCAGAGAAATATTGTTCCCAGTGGATGAGAGGAAGAATCTTGGCTCTGAAATTAAGCAGATATGACTGGAAGTGACTGAAAATGTCACTGCAGGTCACTCGGGGATGCGGTATCACAAACGATTCAATGACCTCATCCCTCAGTTTGACTTCTCCCAGTTTCTTCCAGCACACTATTCTTCAAACTAACACTCCTCACAGCATCTCAAGTTACCTCCTCACATCCTCATATGAAGTTACCACTGACACTCATCTTATTAGCACCTCAGACACATCCATTAGTCACCCGTCACAAATGTTGTCATTCTATCCTGTCAACACTTTCTATTTCTCACACTCCTAAGACTCCTTCTATCTTTGACAGAGAAGAGAGCACTGAACACCAGGGAGCAACAGAGAACAGGAGGTGACACTTTGTCAAAGTCACTATGATTGCTGCAGAGGATGATGCTGGAAATAGGCAGAGTCGTGGTGGATGGCCATTAGAGTTGGAGAGATGGAAGTTTCTAGACATTTGGTAACACAATTTGGTATTACATTGCTGCATAACATCCAACACTCACTCAGCTAGAAGTTATCATTGCATAAGAATGATTATTGTATTCTTCAAGCAGGCCACAAATCATATTTTAACTAGTGGAACCTGAAAATCAAGGAGACAGTGAGCAAATCAGTTCACAGATGGGAAACATTTGCAGAGGTGCAAAGCTGCCAGCCCTCTCAATTTAATGGACAACAAATACCAAAAGTATAGAGTAACAGTCATCTTCTTTTATATGTTTGTTAACCAGGAACTGTCATGCTGCTTTCATCGTGCAAAAATCTACCATCTAACATCTAATGTTTCAAATCAAATCAGAATGGTTCACCGGTGATCAAGAATATACTCTGTAACTATGGCTTATCTCTTTAGTCAAGCCTCCATAGAAGGAGGAGGAAAACGATATAACAAAACCATTGCTACTACAAGAAGTCTCATTGTGCAGCCCATAGTAGAGTCAGGTTTCAATTTAACTGCCTGGATAATCAACTGGTGACCTGCAATACGGCACAGCCAAAATCTTCAGAACTGTCACTAGCTTTGCATAAAGAAATGTTTATTAGAGAAACTGGAATTGTTCCAATTAATGCAAAGAAGGCTAAGACAAAATTTAATCGAGGGGTTGGGATATTGTGAATTGTTTTGATAGTGTAAAAAGGGCTAGAAACTTTCCACTGGTGGAAAGAGGTCACAGATTTGAGGTAACTGGCAAAAGTCACAGAAGATGAGCAGAAATGTTTTATGCATGTGGTGATACTATGCTGTTTTGATATATTTAGGTATGAGATGCAGTTGCTTAAGAAGCAGTGTTTTGTTACAGGAGTCAGTTTGTCTGGGAAATCATGTGACTCAAATGTTGAAAAGGCAGGATGGTACCTATTTTAACTAGAATATGTTACTTTGTAGAGTTACTGGACCTTTTGTTTACTTAGCTTCACCTGTGATTTTAGGCAAGGTGGTTACTGGGAGAAGCTAATCTTACAGGACAGAGCAGTTCCATTTTCATTTTAAAATAAAGTCCAGTTGTTGCCTGGGCTGATAGAAGAAAGAAATGTATCTCTACCTCTGTCTCTCCAAAGACTTTCTAAAAGCTTCAAGACTGTTAAGCTAAGTATGCCTGTATTTTGCAAACTAATTGAAAAGAGGAGTTTAAGTCTATAAGATAAATATTGCTTGATTGGAATGTATTGTGATAGGGTAGCAGTTAAGAATTATATCTTGCCATGTTTAAGTAGTGTTTAATTGTTAAAAGTTAAGCTAATTAATTTGTCATAATTAAACTGTGTTGTTAAATAAAGTTTGTTTTGATAAAAGCTGTCTAGTGTGTCAGTAGAATCGCAGCTAGAGTGAAACATCTTATCCTCACACTAATGCAAAAATGAATAATTGTTGGGGTCTAGTCTGGCTTCATAACATACCTTGGAGTTTCTGATCTGGTACCATAATATGCAGTAAATTGTTATGATCTGAAATGCACTGCATGAAGGGGTAGTTGAAGCAGATTCAATATTAATTTTGAAAAGTGAATTGATATACACTTGAACATGGCAGATTTTTTGGGTTACTGGGAAAGAGCAGTGGAGTGGGACTGATTGCTATTTCAGAGAGCCATCACAGGCACAATAGGCCAAATCTCCCCCTGTGCTGTACAGTTCTATGATCCTGCATGCTGAAAAGGATAATGATTAAGATTGGTCGGGCTATTGGAACATGGGAAAGAAAAGTCCAGTATCTCCCACAAGTTCAGGAGAGTGCACACAAAGGGGAGGACATGAAATAAGATTATTCCTAGAGAAGGAATTGAGTCCAACTCATAGCTCAGGGATTTCAATAAATATATAAGTTAACACATTGACTAAATTCACTTCACTCTGCCTGTTTTCCATTCGCACCCTCACAAAGTCCACCTCTAAGTTAGAAGGATATAGATTAATCCCAATCCATAGACTAAATCTGAACTGTAGGAGGTGCTATATTTTAGACATTGGATATGATTTTATCATGGACTTTGTGACTCCAGTGTCAGAGCAAAATTTGGAACTTGAGCCCACACTTGCCGACAGCAGTACTGGTTCAGCAATTTTAGCCTCCTCACTGACTGCCTCCAGGTTTATTGTCCAAACAAAGTTCTAGTTGGAGCCTCAGCAGATGCAGTCAGAGAGATGGACATTGCTGAGGCAGGTAGGAGACCTTCAAAATGGACGGGCATTCAGAGGGGTAAATAAATAAAAATCTGAGAGGCCAAAAGGCAATCCCTTCCTGATGGCCAATTATAATTGATGGTAGCTTTCCCTGCCCAGGGTCCTACTATGGGGCATAGAATCTCCAGTTTCAATGGCTGTCCCAATGGCCTCTTCAAAACTGGCAGCCTCTGCACGTGAGATGGGATAAAATGCTGATAGATCCAAAGTGGCACTAAGTAGGCCCTTAAATATTTAAATTGGCAGCCCGCCACCCTACCACATATAAATTTCCCTGGAGGCAGGGATGCATTGGGAAACCATCCCAAAGTAATCCCATGCTATCTTCCCACACCTCATAGCCTGTTACGTGGAACTAGCTAAATCCTGACCATTAAATACAAGGTCCAGCTGTCCTCTTAGATGGATTAACAGGATTCCACAGCACAATTCATAGCACTTTTCAAAGAGAAATAGTTTGTTGTCCTGTCCAATATTTAGCCCTCAACCAGAAGCTAAAAAAAAATCCAGTCACTATTTGATTACTGTTTGTGGAAGCTGCTGTGACCAAAATGATTGGTCACATTTCCCACATTACAACGGCTACATTTCAGAAGTACATAGTTGGCTATAAAACACTTCGGGAAGTTCTGAGGTAAATAACATGGAGGACAGCTCAACATAGAACAGTCCGGCAAAGTACTGAACTTGGAAATTTGGTGAGTGAGGGAATTCAGCACGGAGATGGAAGTGGTGTTAGATCATAGAACATAGAAAAACTACAGCACAAACAGGTCCTTCGGCCCACAAGTTGCACCGAACATATCCCTACCTACTAGGCTTATCTATAACCCTCTACCCATGTACTCATCCAAGAGTCTCTTAAAAGACCCTATCAAATCTGCCTCCACCACCACCGCCAGCAACCGATTCCACGCATCCACCACCCTCTGAGTGAAAAACGTACCCCTGACGATGGTAGCCATTTCAGCCCTGGGAAAAAGCCTCTGAGAATCCACTCAATCAATACCTCTCAACATTTTATACACCTCTAACAGGTCACTTCTCATCCTTCGTCTCTCTCTAAGGAGAAAAGACCAAGCTCTCTCAACCTATCCTCATAAGGTATTACACCCAATCTAGGCAACATCCTTGTAAATCTCCTCTGCATCCTTTCAATGGCTTCCACATCCTTCCTGTAATGAGGCAATCAGAACTGAGCACAGTCTGACCAGGGTCCTATATAGTTGCAGCATTATCCCCCGACTCCTAAACTCAATTCCTCGATTGATGAAGACCAGTACACCATACACCTTCTTAACCACATCTTCCAACTGCGAAGCTGATTTGAGAGTCCTATGAACCTGGACCCCAAGATCCTTCTGATCTTCCACACTGCTAAGAGTCTTACCCTTAATATTATATTCCGTCATCCCATTTGATCTGCCAAAATGAACCACCGCACACTTATCCGCGTTGAAGTCCATCTGCCACTTCTCCGCCCAGTCTTGCATCGTATCTATGTCTCGTTGCAACTTCTGACATCCCTCCAAACTATCCACAACATCTCCAACCTTTGTGTCATTGGCAAACTTAACAACCCATCCCTCCACTTCCTCGTCCAGGTCATTTATAAAAATCACAAAGAGCAAGAGTGCCAGAACAGATCCTTGGGGCACTCCACTGGTGACCGACCTCCATGCAGAAAAAGACCCATCTACAACCACTCTTTGCCTTCTGTGGGCAAGCCAGTTCTGGATCCACAAAGCAATGACAAAGTGTTGTTCTGTATTTTTACAGAACAAGAAGTGGTGCAAGAGGAGGAGTGAGACGCAGTGAAACTTGAGAGCAGAAGTCAAGAGCATATCTAGCAAATCTAGCTGTGATTTGTTGGTGAGGTTTACAGTTTTTTTTGCTGGCCTGGGACAGTAGTTTAGACTTGTATTGGAGAGATAGACTTATTCTATTAAGGTAAAGCTTAACAAGATAAATAACTTAATATAAATGCAAATTATAGTCAAGTGATATTTCTAAACTTCAAACCTTAATAAAACAAAATACACCAAAGATGACAAGGCAGTTGATATATTGCTGCTGTGGCATATGGGACCTGTTAGACACCATTGTGCTCAAAGCAACCAAATGTACAATGTGTCTGCTGCTCGAAAACCTGCACAGAGTTTTAGAGCTAGAGTCAGAGCTTCAGACACTCTGGTGCTTCAGGGAGGGGGAGTTTTGTTTCTGGGGGGCAGGAACACCCCTTAGGTTAGGTACTTCAGATTTGGTCAAAGAAGTGTTCTGATTTGACCTCACCACAATATGTAGCGGAGCATCCCATCAGGATAAACTCATTATTGTTGGTAATTTCAATGCCTGAGTGGACACAGACATGTAATACATAGAGAGGAGTACTAAGACACCGCAGCATTGGCAGAACAAACTCCATCACCTGCTCCTTCTCTTTGAGTGCAGCAAGTTTGATCTAACCATCACAAGCACAGATCTCCATCAAGTAGACAAACTGATAACAGCGTGGATGCACCTCAGATCTAAACATTGGCACAGAATCAAGCCACAAGGACGTTTGATGTAACTGTTCTTCAAGACATGGCCAAGACACAAGAACTGGAACACAAACAAACACAGGAATTGCTGCTAGCCCAGAGAACAATGTGTCTATTGAAGATTTTTGAAGAAAGTTAAAGGATATTACAACATGGCATCTGAGGTCTTAAGATTTGTTAAATAAAAGCATCAAAACTTGTTTGACAATGACCAAGACATAGACAAGTTTCTAAGATAGGTGCATGACCTTGCGTATCTGATAAGGAATCACCAACAAAGGAATTTAAGGTGCAATTATTCAAAACACATGCTGCAGGTCAAACTAAAAGAGATAATGAACTGATGGTGGAAAAATAAAATAGCTTCAAATTGCTGCTGATAAAAATGACCTAAAAGCTCTACATAAAAGTCTGCAATTAGGCTATGGGCTCCAAAACAAATGGTGTACACACATTTTCTCAGCAGACGGCAGACAGCTCAAAAAAGATAGACGTGTGATTCTCTTTCATTGGACTGAGCACTTCAGTAATCTCCGAAAGCAACAATCCATAATGTGCAATGGTACCCTTCAGCCACTTACACGGCTCCACACTTCAGAAGAACTTGCTCTCAATGCTTCTCAAGTGGAAATCACAAAACAGCTTTCCAGGTACAAGTCACAGCAGTTGATGGCATCCCACCTGAAGTATTCAATTACAGAGAGACTGATGGTTAAGAAACTCATTAGTCTGGAACCAGGACACTGTATTCAAAACTACAAGGATGAGTCCATAATCTCTACAAATGGAAAGGGAGTAAGCCATCTGTGACAGTCAATGTGAAATATCACTTTTTCAACAGTAGGAAAAATTTTTGCAAGTGGTATTCTAATTTGGATTATCACTCACCTTATTGACTCCATAACCAGAATCACAATGTGGCTTCCATACAGGCTGGGGAACAGTGAATATGATCCTTACAATATGTCAAATTCAATAAAAGTCTGACAAACAGAATGAAGATATTGATAAGGTGCTCATTGACCGAACCAAAACTTTTAACATGAAAACATGATAGGCTTGTGGAAGATTCTGTGCAAAATGACCACCCTGAAAAGATGATGAGTGACATTCACACATTTCATGATGGTCAGCATGGTGCAAAGTGATATGTCATTGCATCCCTTTCTTGAGACTAACAGCACTAAACAAGACTGCGTATTAGTTCCAGCTCTGTTTGCCACATATTTCTCAGCCTTGATCCAGTATGCACACAAAGTTCTTGACACTTGAGTACACCTTCAATTCAGGACAGATGACAAACTCTTCAACTTGCAAAGGCTGAAGGTTTGCACAAAGGTTATTGAACAGCTGGAGTAAACTCATGTTTGTGAGCGAATAAGTTCTCAAAGCATATACTCCAGTTGCTTAGTGCTTTCTTTACCCAAGCTTCAGAACACTTTGGCCTGACAATGTGCCTGAAGAATACAGGCATCTTTTAACCTGCCCCTGGCCACGTGCTCCAAGACCCCAGTGTTACCATCAACAACGCCCCACTCTATTCAGTACAGATGTTTTGCTGTCTTGGGGTATCCTCTCTAATAACATGACTTTGGATAACAAGATCAGCCATCGCCTGACAAAAGCAAGCTCAACATTTGGCAGGTTCACTCAGACTTTGGAAAGAACATGAATATTATCTCAGAACAAGGATCAAAGTCTACCAGGCAGTGGTTCTCACATCATTTCTTTATGGGAGTAAGACTTGGACAACTGACAGGCAATTCACAAAATAAGTAGATGCATTGCATCTCAGCTGACTGAGATTTATTTGCAACATCAGGTGTCAGGACAATATCCCCAGTAAGGAGATTTTTACATGTGCTGCATGCCTGAGGCAGTGGCTGCACCTATACAAAATTGGCAAATGGAAAGAAAGCAGATTGGTGATGAACAGTTATTTTCAAACTGGAGGGTAGTAGACAATGCTGTGTCCCAAGGATCAGTATTAAAACCATTGCTCTTTTTGTTATATATTAGTGGCCTAGACTTGGGTATACAGCATTATTTCAAAGTTTGCAGGTGGCAGGGAACTCAGCAGTGTAGTAAACAGTCAGAAATATAGTAACATTCTTCAAGAGGATGTAGACAACTGATGAGATGGGCAGGCACATGACAGATGAAATTTAACACAAAGTGTGCAGTGATTCATTTTGGTAAGAAGACTGAGGAAGACAATATAAACAAAATAGTGCAATTTTAAAGGGTATGCAGGGACACAGAGACCTGGCAGTGTATGTACATAAGTCTTTGAAGTTGTCAACCATGTTGAAAAAGTTGAAATATGTATCCTTCACTTAATAAATAGAGGTTCATAGATCATACATCATAGAACTCTACAGTGCAGAAAGACACCGTTCAGCCCATTGAGTCTCCACCGAACACAGTCCCACACAGGCCCTACCCCAATATATTATACCCACTAATCCCTCTAACCTATGCATCCCTAAACACTAAGGGGCAATTTCTTAGCATGGCCAATCAACCTAACCAGCACATCTTTGGACTGTGGGAGGAAACTGGAGTACCCTGAGGTTGGAATACAAAAGCTGGAAGTTACCTGAAACACGTAAAAAGCATTGGTTAGACTGCAGCTGGAGTATTACGATCAGTTCTTCCATCACACTTTAGAAAGTGTCAAGGTTTTGAAGCAGATGCACAGGCACTTTACTAGAAATAGAGTCATAGAGGATTTCACTTGTGTGGAGAGAATCGAGAAGCTGGGAGTTGTCTCCTTACAGCAGAGAAAAACCTTAAGGGAAGCTTTGATACAGGTGTTCAAAATCATGAAGAGTTTTGTTAGAGTAAATAAGGAGGAACTGTTTTCAGTGGCAGAAGGGTTCTTTCTAAATTACAGTTTTAAACTAATTGACGAAAGGACAAGAGGAAATGTGTGTTGGGGGAGGGGAGAAATTGTACAGTGATTGTTATGATCTGGAATGCACTGTCTAGAAAGGTGGTAAAAGCAGATTCATGAGCAAATTTAGAAAAATAATTTGATAACAAGTTAAAGCAGAGAACTTTGCAACATTATGTGGAAAAAGTAGGCTGTGGGACTAATTATCTAGCAGGAATTTCAAATGGCCAACACAGGAATGATAATGCAGAATGGCTTTTTTTATACTGTATCATTCTATGATTTTATAATATCAGTTTGATTCTTAACCATGATTGGAAACATTTATGTATTTGAATAGAAAATTAGAGACAGATTGCTTTTGGGTCTGTGATAATGAAGACAAATTCTGTGTAATCTGAGACATGTGAACTTATTATTCCTGCTGTTTATGACATCCTCTGAACTCTTAATGTCTCAGAATCATCTCCAGATGATGTCAGAATGAAATAGTATTCTCAAAATGATATCTCAAAATAATACCCATTGCTAGTTGTATACAACGGCACCATGTAATTCTAAGAGATTGAATAATTGTTGACTTAGATCTCATTGAGACGTATAAGATGATGAATGGGATGGATAGGATAGAGGTGGAGAGACTCTTCCCGCTCAAAAAAGACAGTAGGACTAGGGGGCACAGCCTCAAGATAAAGGGGAGGCGGTTTAGAACGGAGTTGAGGAGGAACTTCTTCACTCAAAGGGTGGTGAATCTCTGGAATTCTCTGCCCGTTGAAGTGGTGGAGGCTGCCTCGCTAAATATTTTTAAGAAGCGGGTTGATGAGTTCTTGATAAGAGAGGGGATTAAGGGTTATGGGGAGAGGGCGGGAAAGTGGAACTGAGCCACGACAGATCAGCCATGATCTTATTGAATGGCGGGGCAGGCTCGAAGGGCTAGATGGCCTACTCCTGCTCCTATTTCTTATGTTCTTATGTTCTTATGACTTCTTTTTAACAACATGTTGGTTCCCTTTCTGTTTCTTCAGTGTGTTCACATTTTGCACAGTTTAGGGTTAAAAATATTATTCCATATGTAATAAACAGAATGTTGTTCCGATAGTGAAGCTTAAATGGGCTTAGTTTTCTTGTAAGAAAGATCTCATAACTCACTTGTGCCTGCAGTACTCATAAATGATGGGTCTTTCACACTTATGAAATAAAATCAGTAATGCACTGCTACCAGTGCATTATCCTCTATTTATATTCATTGTTGCTTTCACTAACTTTGACCTGCTGCTCTGTATCATGCATTGAATTTCAGAAACTGTTTAAAATGTCCTCTGTACAGTAAAATAAAAGAATATTAGAATGGTAGTAATGCATTTCATATGATGCTGTTATCAATGATGCCAGTACAGAGATCTGTGACCAATGCCTTGGACTTTCAGCTGGTATTTTTCATTTTTTGCTCAGTTTGGAAATGACTGAAGATCCCAAGTGTTTTATCTATGATAGATTGTTTAAAAATGCAATTAAGGTTCTTGGAGGGATGCCACAAAGTGATATATAATGATATTTCAAAACAAGGATGATAAAACAATTTGTAGTATATGGTGTAAACAATAAAAATGCATCTGTAGTATACTTTCTTGAGGTCTCCTGGTGGTAATTTACAAAGAAAATCAAAGTGAAGTTAACAAGCAGAGAGATTTTACCATGTTATGGACATCAGCAGCCAAATATCCTGTATCCAGAATACCCAGCTTCCTTCCATATCTCACACTAAAATACATCAGGATTTGCAAGGCATTGCATACCTTTTTTACAATTGTAAATTTCATTTTCCATTCATATTTTTAAAAGTCCAGCTGTTTTGGATCTAAAAACCTTTTGTTCCATGAAACATGCTATGAAGGAAACAATTCAAATTCAAGTAAGTTTTCTCTTCATCAAGGCAAGAGTATTCACAATATTGTATAAAGCACAACACATATTTCTTTATTTCACAAAAAAACACAGTATGTTTTAAATCAACACAGGTGCTTTTGTGATTAATTAAATGAGTTTTAGGTATTAGCATCCTCTGCAGTAAATGAGGGGTGGGATTTTCTCCAAAGCGTTAACGGTGACAATACAGGAGTGATCGGTCTTTTCAGGGCACTTCCGATTAGCGATCTTCTGACTCTCAGTCACTTTTTTTTAGATATCTGGGAGCTTGATGCCAGTAAAGGGGGCAGGAGCAGCGGGGTGAAGCCTAAACTCACTGATGAAACCGGCTTCAGAGCGCTCTGGCGCTACTTTGTTGTGGCACCCCAATCTGCCAGCGAACTGGGAGACCTCCTCCCGTCCCCCGCAGACATCAGACATAAGCCTTGTGCCCTTTCTGGGCATGAAGCAGTTCACATCATTTAAAAAGGGCCGGGCAGATAGCAGTCTGTTTTGTGCCAGGCACAAATCTGATTTTTAGCCCCGCATATTCTTTTCCCAGCTAGCTGTGCTGTTCGATGGGGCGTGGCGAGAAAAATCCTGCCCGAGGTCTCTTTCATGATATACCTGTACATGTAGGAGTAGAGGCAACATCGTCATGACCATCTAACTTCGAGCAGAACTTGGTGCCCTTCCCTATAGTAAATTTGGTGACAGGGATCATTGAATCAGGTAGTTAGACACGCCACCAATTTCTCACCTCCAAACCAATTAAGTCCATGGCAGGGCACTTTCCCACCCCATCACCAATAGAGGCCCTTAAGTGGCCAATTAGTTTCCATTTAAGTTTATTATCCCAGCACCACTGGTGTTAACCGAATGGCAGACAGGAACTCACCATGCAGGGAGCACAACAAGCAAGCCAGTGTGAAGTTGCTTGTGGACCTTCAGTGGCGTCCCTTGTTAAAAAGCTGTCAGTTCTTGATTGCAGGATCTGGCATCCGGAAAAGTGGACCCACTGAGAGCAACATTCTTTTCCTTGCTGCTGACACACTCACCTCCATCTCCTCCGATTCTAATGCCATGACCTCCTCCTGCCATCATTCTCCTGTGCCCAGAAACAATTCTAGTCTTTGGGTGGGTGTTATGTTGGCAGCAGCCACTGTTTCCCTGGTTGCATTGCCACTCAATAGGCCTCCTGGTCTTTGAATGATTGTCAGCCCACGGTGCACAGTATAACACCTCTGGAGTCCATGATCCTGGGGAAGAGCCACCACTGACCAGTTAAATGCCTGACTGGTATGTAATTCTTTGGGTGTTCCCTAAAATAAATAAGAAACAAACCTCTTGTTGGCTCCCCAGCTGGCAAATGAGATCCTTGTCACTTCCATTAAATACCTTCATGTTTAAAACCATTTGCATTTGTATACAGTAGTATATATTTCACTATAGAATTGTGTACAATTAGGGGATTAATACTGCCAGTTATCCTCAATGTGAGGGATAGGGGATTTTTTTTTCAATGAAAAAAATGTACTGAGGGAACTGAGAGTGGAAATTGCAGAGACACTGGCCATATTTTTTTCAGCCTTCTTTTGAGCCAGGGGTGGTGCCAAAGGACTGGAGATTTGCAAACATTACGGCCTTGTTTAAAAAAGCCTGTAAGGATAAGCCCAGTTATATCAGACCAATCAGTTTAATTTTGGTGGTGGGGAAACTTCTGGAAACTAGAATTCGGGACAGAATTAGCATTCACGTGGACAAATTAAGGAGAGCCAGCATAGATTTCTTAAGAGAAAGTCGTGTTTTACTAAGTTGCTGGAGTATTTCAAAGAGATAACATAGAGGTTGATGAGGGCAATGCTGTTAATGTGATGTACATGGACTTCCAAATGGCAGCTGATACAGTGCCACACAACAGAATTGTGAGAAAAGTTTTAGCTCATGGAATAAAAGGGACAGTGGCAACATGGATACAAAATTGGCTAACAGGAAACAGAAAGTAATTGTAATGGTTTTTCAGACTGAGGGAAGATGTGTAGTGGAGTTCCACAGGGGTCAGTATTGTTACCTTTGCTTTTCCTCATACATATTAATGATCTAGACCTTGGTGTACATGAAACAATTCCAAGATTGCAGATGATAAAAACTTGGAAGCATTGTAAACTGTGAGGAGGACCGTGAAGCAATTCAAAAGGACATAAGTTCAATGCAGAGATATATGAGATGATACATTTCAGTAGGAACAATGTGGAGACACAGTACGAAATAAAGGATACTATTCTACAGGGTGTGCAGGAGCAAAGAGACCTTGGTATATGCCCTTGGAATCCAAAGAGCTTCTACAACTACATAAAGGCCAAAAGAGTAACTATGGAGACTGTAGGGTCCCTTAAGGATCAATAGGTCATCTATATGTGGATCCACAAGAGATAGGTATGATCCTAAATGAATATTTCTCATAGTATTTACTGATAAGGAAAGCATGGATGTTAGAGAACTTGGGGAAATAAATAGTGATGTCTTGAGGAGTGTACCTATTACAGAGAAGGAGGTGCTGGAAGTCTTAAAGCGCATCAAGGTAGATAAATCCCCAGGACCTGATGAAGTGTATCCCAGGACATTTTGGGAGGCTAGCAAGGAAATTGCTGGTCCCCTAGCAGAGATATTTGAATCATCGATAGTCACAGGTGAGGTGCCTGAAGATGGGAGGGTGGCAAATGTTGTGCCTTTGTTTAAAAAGGGCTGCAGGGAAAAGCCTGGGAACTACAGGCCAGTGAGCCTCACATCTGTAGTGGGTAAATTGTTGGAAGATATTTTGAGAGACAGGATCTACAGGCATTTAGAGACACAAGGAATGAATAGGAACAGTCAGCATGGCTTTGTGAGTGGAAAATCATGTCTCACAAATTTGATTGAGTTTTTTGAAGGGGTAACCAAGAATATAGAGGAACACAGTGCAAGTTGATGTTGTCTACCTGGACTTTAGCAAGGCTTTTGACAAGGTACCATGTGGTAGGTTGTTGCATAAGGTTAAATCTCATGGGATCCAGGGTGAGGTAGCTAAATGGATACAAAATTGGCTTGATGACAGAAGCCAGAGGGTGGTTATAGAAGGTTGTTTTTCAAACTGGAGGCCTGTGACTAGCAGTGTGCCTCAGGGATCAGTGCTGGGTCCGCTGTTATTTGTCATTTATATTAATGATTTAGATGAGAAGATTGGAGGCATGGTTAGTAAGTTTGCAGATGACACCAAGATTGGTAGCATAGTGGACAGTGAAGAAGGTTATCTCCAATTGCAACAGGATCTTGATCAATTGGGCCAATAGACTGATGAATGGCAGATGGAGTTTACTTTAGATAGAACATAGAACATAGAACACTACAGCACAAACAGGCCCTTCGGCCCACGAGTTGCGCCAATCACATCAACACCTACCAATCTATAGACCTATCTTTAACCCCCAATCCCATAAAACTCCATATACTCATCCAGAAGTCTTTTAAAAGACCCCAGCGAGTTCGCCTCCACCACCACTGACGGCAGCCGATTCCATTCACTCACCACCCTCTGAGTGAAAAACTTACCCCTAACATCACTTCTGTACTTTCCTCCCCGCACCTTAAATCTGTGTCCTCTCGTAGCGACCATTTCAACCCGGGGAAATAGCCTCTGAGAATCCACCCTATCTATTCCTCTCAACATTTTATAAACTTCTATCAGGTCGCCTCTCAACCTTCGTCTCTCTAGGGAAAAGAGACCCAGCTCCCTCAACCTAACTTCATAAGGCATGCCTCCCAGTCCAGGCAACATCCTTGTAAATCTCCTCTGTACCCTTTCAATAGCTTCTACGTCTTTCCTATAGTGAGGCGACCAGAACTGCGCACAGTACTCCAAATGAGATAAATGTGAGGTGATGCATTTTGGTAGATTGAACCAGGGCAGGACTTACTCATTTAATGATAGGGCATTGGAGAGAGTTACAGAACAAAGAGATCTAGGAGTACAGGTTCATAGCTCCTTGAAAGTGCAGTCACAGGTGGACAGAGTGGTGAAGAAGGCATTCGGCATGCTTGGTTTCATTTGTCAGAGCATTGAATACAGGAGTTGGGTATCTTGTTGAAGTTGTACAAGACATTGGTAAGGCCACACTTGGAATATTGTGTACAGTTAAGATCAGTCTATTATAGAAAGGATATTACTAAACTAGAAAGAATGCAGAAAAGATTTACTGGGATGCTACCAGGACTTGATGGTTTGAATTATAAAGAGAGATTGGATAGACTGGGACATTTTTCTTTGGTTCGTAGGAGGCTGAGGGGGCGATCTTACGGAGGTCTATAAAATAATGACGGGCGTAGATTAGCTAGATAGTCAATATCTTTTCCCAGAGGTAGGGGAGTCTAAAACTAGAGGGCATAGGTTGAAGGTGAGAGGGGAGAAATATAAAAGAGGCGAGAGGGGCAATGTTTCACTCAGAGGGTGGTAAGTGTCAGGAACAAGCTGCCAGAGGTAGTAGTAGAGGCAGGTACAATTTTGTCTTTTACAAAGCATTTAGACAGTTACATGGATAAGATGGGTATGGAGGGATACAGGCCAAAGTTTAGAGGTTTTAAAAAAAAGGGTGGCATGGACAAGTTGGACCAAAGGGCCTGTTTCCATGCTGTAAACCTCCGTGACCCTGTGTGCATTAAGTCATGAAAGGTTACAAGACAGGTTAAGAGAGATGTTAGTAAAGCATACTTTCCCTAGGCAGAAACTAACAGATGTATGAATATGTTTTTCTTTGCACATGTTAGTACTCATGTCAGCATTCTATAAAAAGGCCACCTAAAGTTCAACCAGATCTAGACTGATTTTATTGACCCAAATCTGAACTTTACTGAAATAATTGGAAATAGTCAAATTTAGTCAAATTAAGTTATCTAACACCTTTAACTTGTAACTTATTGCAAATACTTTCAATCTCCCTAGAGTTAATATTTTTTAATGCAAGAAAATTGAAATGCGATCCCATTCACTTTTCACAGAACTAATTAAAAATATCAGGCAAGCCTCAGTCAGTGACATATGGGGCTGGATTTCAGGGGCCGGAGGGGGGGGACAATGAACTATCTACTGAACAGACTGACTCTTAAAAGCTTGCACTGCAGCAATAACACATCAGGGACAGCATAAACAGACTGAGAGTTGGACCTCTACCCCTCATTGGACAAGAAGTTCCACCCTTGGGAGCTACCAGTCTATCAGATTGACCAATAGCTTGAGCAGTCTCAGTCATGCTAAAACTCAGCAATGGGTTCTGCTGGGATGGCAAGGACAACTCAGGAAGAGGATTTGGGTGACCTAGTGCAATGGAGGTTCACTGGATTAATCCCTGGGATGGTGGAATTGTTTCATGAGGAGTGATTTTGGAAACTGAGTTTTGAAGAATGAGAGGTGATCTTATTGAAACTTACAAATTTCTTCCAAGATATGACAGAGTGGCTATGGATGGGATGTTTCTCCTGGCTGTTAAGTCCAGGACCTGAGGACATAATCACAAAATAAGGATAGGCCATTTAAGATTGAGATGAAGAGGAATCTCTTCACTCAGAGGGTGGTGAATTTTTGGAATTCTCTACCCTAGAGGGCTGTGAAGGTTCAATCATTGAGCATGCTCAGAACATAAATCAATATATTTGAAAAGACTAATAATGTTAAGGGAGATAGAGTTAGAAAGTGGTATTGAGGTAGATGATCAGCCATGATCTAATTGAATGGTGGAGCACTACTCCTGTATTGTTGTTGACAGCACTATCAAGTGGCATATACGCAGCAACAACCTCATCACCAATGCTCAGTTTGAGCTCTGCAGGTGCCAATTGGCTCCTGACCTGATTACAACCTTGGTCCAAGCATGGAGAGAAGAGCTGAACTCAAGAGCTGAGGTGAGAGTGATTGCCCATGACATCAGGACTGCATTTGACCAAGTGTAGTATCTAAGGACCCAGCAACATATGACCCTTGAGGGGTCTTCACAGGGTGGATGTGGAAAGGATGTTTCCCCTTGCGGGAGAATCTAGGATGAGGGGTCACTGTTTAAAAATAAGGGATTGTCCATTTAAGACAGAGGGTGAATTTTTGAATCTCTGTTCCTGAGTTTTTGAATATGTTTAAGGCAGAGTTGAATAGATTTTTGATAAGTAAGGGGATGAAATGTTTTCAGGGGAAGGCAGGAATGTGGGGTTGAGGTTACAATCAGGTGAACCATGATCTTATTGAATGTTAGAGCAGGTTTGAAGGGCTGATTGGCCTACTCCTGCTCATGCTCCTAGTTTGTATGTTCACCAAATTGAAGTCAGTGGGAATCAGGGGAACACTGTCCACTGATTGGAGTCACATTTAGCAGAAAGGAAGAGGATCATGGTTATAGGAAGTCAATCATCTCATCCCCAGGAAATATTGGTGCAAGTGTTCCTGAAGGGTAGTGTCCTAGACCCCACCATCCTTAGTCATTTCATCAATGGCTTCCCTTCCTCAAAAAGTCAGACTGGGGATATTTACTGATGATTGCATAGTGTCCAGTACAATTTGTGACTCCTCAGATACTGAAGCAATCTATGTTGATATGCAGGGAGATCTGGACATCATTCAGGTTAAATAGTGGCAATTAACATTCATGCCACACAACTGCCAGTTAAAGATCATCTCCAACATGAAATAATCTAGCTGTCTTCCCTTGATATCCTGGGGATTACTGTCACTGAATTCCCACTATCAACATCCTGGGAGTGCCATTAATCAGAAATGAAACTGAAATAGACATATAAATACAGTGTCTACAAGGTCAAAGGCAGAAATTCCCTGGCTAGTAACCCATCTCCTGACTCCCCAAAGTCTGTCCACGAGGCACAAATTAGGAGTGTGATGGAATACTCTCCATTTACCGAGATGATTGCAGGCCCAAGAACATTCAAGAAGTTTGACATTAATCAGGGCAACTTGATTAGTACCCTATTCCCCACCTTAAATACCCCCTCCCTCTATCACTGATGCACAATGGCAGCAGCATGTATCATCTATAAGATGCACAGAAGCAACTCACTAAGACTCCTTCGACAGCACCTTCTAAACCCACAACCTCTGCCATTTAGAAGGACCAGGACAGGATGCTCTTTCAGAGAGTTGGTGCAGACTCAATGAGCTGGATGGCCTCTTCCTGCACTGTAGTAATTCTATGGTATGCTCACTGAGCTGAACTGTACTGGGCACATCCCTATCCTGTCCTTTTGAGTATATTGTAGATAAAGTGGGAAGCAAGTAAATGGGAAGGATCTTTTAAGTAAGCTTTCATAGAACCCTTGGAATCAACTTGGTTCCAAGGAAGATTTTAAAGAGACATGTTTCCTTCATGAGATACAGATTTTTATCAATAAAAACTCACAGGTAGACCACCCAACACTACAATTGTTAACATTTTGTTGTACTATAAAGAAATAGGGTAAAATGAAATCCATTGCCGTATTATGTTAGTCCAACTAGTAATGTGATGGACCAAGACTTAATGACAGGCATTATAGTTTATTAGTACAGTTCAATCTGTGGCTGATGTAAAAAAACGAAATCAATGAACCATACCTTTTTGTTCCAGTAAGCAATCTTTATTTATTATCAATATGGTTTTATTTACTACTCTTTTATATTTTGCTGAATAGTACAATTGTTTCTAAAGCATAAAAATATGTATAAATCAATTTAAATGTTTTGTACTTTTTTATTTCTCATTAGAATTTATTGGTGTGTAAAATCAATAATTTAGTCTTTCAATTGCCAACACTGACTTGGCCTGCTAGTCAGAAAAATACTGCTATACCACTCGCTTTTTATTTCAGACATAATGATGCTGACTATGAAGAACTAATAGAGGATTTGGCTTTATATTCACATATGTTAACCTGTGTTAATAATTTAGTATCCACAGTTTGCCATTTTTTATAACTTTAGTAAACCTTAGCCAAACTTAGGTAACTTAGTCAACCTGGCCAAAGCATGATTCAATTTCTCACCCCTCTGTTCAATGAAAGGCTTAATTTTATATGATGTATGAGTGCACTGTCAATTTTGTTATATCAGGTAGTTGTAAAAAAAATCTAAAACACAAGAACATTCAACAGGAAAGTTAGTATGCCTTTATAACAAACATCCATTTGCTTTTAAATATGAGTTCATATGATTATATTTTTATTTCTGCATTTTAAAATCTATCCTCATGTGATAAACTGGGAACATGACTATAAATTCTTCCTCGAGATCCAGCACAATTCTCGTATCCTGAATATATAAAGAATATAGGGGATTTCACAGTAACTTAATTGCAGTGTTAACGTAAGCCAATTTGCGACACTAATAAATAAACTTTTAAAAAAATGTAACAAGTAACAATAGATTATATAAAGTATAAGTCAAGGAGTAAGTTACATTGTACATGTTGTTAGGGACCGATCAAAAATCCCAGGCTACATTATAAAGTTAGACTATATCCCATCTATTTTTGATTTTGTCATTAGTATGAGCATAAGGTGTTTTATTCCAGGTGTGATTCTATTGACCCACAAGGAAGCTTTTATCAAAGCAAACTTCATTTAACAATAAACAATAAATTTAACAATAAACTATAACAAAAAAGAATTAGCGTAACTTTTACCAATTAAAATATTTAAACATGACAAGATATAATTCTTAATTGCTAGCTTATCTCTATTAGTTCCAATTTAAGTAATATTCCTCATTGACGTAAACTCCTTCAAAATCCATTAACCAGCAACTGGCTTACATAGTGGTATGTGGGCTGCTAGTCCTCAAGCCTCTAAAACACCTCTGAAGAGAAACACCTATTTTCCACCAGGTCCCAAACTGCAGTCTCCAGAGAGAGAAAGAAACTGGCTGCTTGCTTCTGTAAGCTTATCTCCTCTTATTAGCACATGACTCAGCCTCTGTCAATCAACCTAACCAAGCCTCCTCTGAAACCCCTGAGGAGAATGCATCAAATAAACTAAATTGCATTAGCTAATATTAAACCAAACACCCAATATCTAGGATCAATTAACCTTCTACATTTTCAACATGTGGGCTGCCTGGAGTAGATAGATTGGCGCCAATTAAATAGAATGGTTCTTAAACATACCCTTCACAAGAACCATGTTGAAAGGCTCAGTATTATCACAAAGCCATACATAGTTTATTTTCTTAAATTATCTATTCTTCCTTTCATTTTATTTATATTGTATGTAATTGATTTTATCTTCAGAAATAAATTGCCAGTTTATGTACATTTACTTTTGTACATTCCGGCCATTGGCCCTTTTCCATTGAGTTAGAGACAATGGGAAAAAAATCCACCACATGTAAACCACATATAAATACAATACTTGCAGTTTTATTATGTTAAAGGATCAGAAATAATACAGTAGTGGACATTCAGTACAACTCTTAAGCTGAACCAATTGACTTAGCACTGGAGTAGTTTGAAATGAAATTATGTGCCATTGTTAATATTACAAGTGTGTTGTCACTATAGGTATGCAGCATCATTAAGTAACAAAATGCAGATTCAATTCAGACTTAGTTCGGGGAGTCCCCACCTTCCCCTGTGATGCAATAGGATGAGATTTAGCAGACTGCCAAGACTGCCTCCAAGGGAAATTGAAAAGTTGTAACCAGAAGCCCCAGCGCTTTGTAGAACGGTAACATTAGCAGATGTAGAAAGATAACATTAGCAGAATCCTGTGAGCAGATTGTCCACCGGCTCAGAAGCAAGAGGTCAGCACTGTGCCACACCTGAATGGAAGAAAGAGGGGAAAGCTGAACAATTCCATCTCTTTCAAACATGGAAGACAAATTGAAGCACCCTTTACACTTATTGATTAATGTAATGTGACCACAGAGCGGCTATTAAACTGTATGATTTGTTTCAGTGTTTCACTGTTTATACTTTGAAAACAGCCTTTATATAGAGCCTTTATATAAAATACTAACAGCATTACAATCAAGACCAAGATATATGGAATCCAGTCTGTGCCACTTGAACCACACCAATGAATTAATTTATACTAGGATGTGCAAAACTATATGACGAGCTTCTGAATGTTTCAATTGCTCAGCTTTTATCTGTAATTGCTCTCTCCAATGTGGTGCTCATTTAAATGCCAGGGAGAAGAGTTGCTGATAATTCAAAGTTGCAGCATAAGTGCCTTAAGCCAGTTCACTGCTGGAGATAGGTTTCACTTCCAGCTTGCAACATAACAGAAATGTCAGCGTTTTTTAAAGAGAACTGTATCAGTGCGGTTTGAAACAGGGGTTTTCACAATTCATTCCTTTTCAGTCAAAAGCAACATGAAATAACAGCTGTTGCGTACATAATGCAAACAGCTTGCTGGAAGTAAAAGGGCTCAGGTGTGTAGCTGCGTGTAGGGGATGGTGAGGGTTAAAATGCTACACTTTGTCATAATTGTAATGCTTAATAGAGACGAAATTGAATTTCATTTAAAGTAAGAAACCAACATGACCCTTTGTCAGAGAACATTTCTCACAAAAAGAGTAATTTGAACAGACAATTCCTTTTGTTCAAAGTACAAAGATAAAAATAATTTGGAGCCTAATTCTGAAACAGTGTAGAATGTAATTGCACATCTGGATTAAATGATGTAGATTGATATCTAAATGTAAAAATATGGTTTAGAAGCTTGCAGATTTCCTGTGGGATTACTCAGTATCTTGGGTGATAGACAAGGGAGGAAGTTAGCCCCCAGCAGGAAGCAGACAGGATCAACAGGCTGCCTGCCTACATGTATAGGGAGACCCAATCCAATTTAATGACCAGACTCTATTAACATATCCCATCAGACACCTGCCCACCCAAAACACTCCAGGATGAGTGCACAAAGCAGAGGCTGCTGGACAGGTAAATCGTGAAGGGTTTTGAAAGAAGGCATGTGGGAGGATCTGAAAATTGTGGGCCTAACTTTGCACTGTATGGGCCTGAAGAGCACTTTTTCTTCAATGGGTCCCACAAAACATGGTTTTACACTTGCAATCAGACAAGCATCTCAGGTGCCCATGAATGGTGTGGTATTAAAATAGCCATGGAGTGAGAAGGTACCAGTGAGTGATGTCACTGTCTGATGTCCTTTCCTGACTAAATATGGTTGGAGAACAAAGCATTAGATAAAACTGAGCCAAAATTCTACATAGAACAATACATTCTTTGCATAAAAGCAAAAGAAAGTCACACTAGATTACCTCTGAAGCTTTTAAAGATGGCTTGCACTGCTGTACAATTTTCACACTTTTTCCAAAATTTTTCCCTGCTATATTTTTGTAATGCACAATCTGTTTGTTAGAATTTTTAGACATGATCATGCCTTGTCAAATGCTAATGTGACAATGTATGCATTTTATCATTATATGTTATGTCCATTTAAAATCATTGGCCTAAATATTCCAGTCTCCAAATTATCAGAGACAGAATGTGCGACTAAGATGCATGTTGGTACCCTGTGGAAGTCTTGACATGCTGATCTGTGTGGGAATTGTGGGGGAATCTGAGTTAGACACAGAGATCCTGAATGGCTTTAAGGTATTTACCTGGATAATCACCCAGATGTTAGACAAATTAAAGCTAATTTACCCACCTCAACCACTTGCTCACCTCATCCCACACTATTTAACAACCTCACCCACTTATGCAACTACCCACCTCACCCATCTACTTACTACTCATTTCCATCTATCCATCTAACCCCTCAATAGCTACCCATCCTATCATTTACCCACTTACCTACTTAAATCACTCAACCTACCTGCTTATCAATTTACCTCATCCACCTGCCACTCTGCTATTTACTCATTCATCCATTCACCCATTCCTTAACATTCAAACTGGACATTTAAGCATGTCCTATGGCAACTGGTGCCGTAAAAAGATAACATGTCCTATTTTCCCTCTAACTCTACTCCACTTCAATAGAACTCTTCAAGAGAAGCAGTGCTGTACATTCCTAGAAAAGCCAGGCTCAGAAGAATTGTTTAGCAGAATAGTCTAAATTGAGGAATCATTACTTCCTCCAGCTACTTAGGATCCCAAGCAATTGTGAGAGAAAATAAAGAGGAGGAAGGTGAAAGGACACAACATCTATACTTAGATATCATGGAAGAACTCCATTCTTTGAATATTACAATAGAAGAAACTGCATGATCCTCACAGAAAAATCATGCCTAAGGAGATTGGAGGGGGAGGGGTGGTTGGGGCAAGGGCGGGGGAACAATGCTCCAGCCCCATCAGATGGCCCACAGGAATCCCTATGCCCCATTGAATGAGAGGTCAGCCAAAAATCAGGCTTCCCGCTGGGCATGAAGGCAACGGGTATTCACCTGTCCTGTTCTGCTAGCTCCAACTGCTGTGCAACCCATTAGATACACCTGGGCTACAGTGTTGGTAATGACAAGGGCGGACCTGGTGTGTTGCACCTGAAAGGGGTCAAGGATTTAGATCCAGTGGCCATTTGCCCCTTTGCTGCTGCCAGGCTACAGAAGGAGAATCCTCCAAGAGTGCTAGGGGTTTTGTTGGGCTTGGGCTAGGGTCAAAGTGTTGATCTCAGCACTGTCTCCTGGGATGAGGGTCCCTTGGTTGGACTGCCCCTTTTAACTCTGGCAGACTTCATCATGGTCACCTGGCTGGCTTTTAAATCACAGCAGCACCCCATTTTGCATCAGGGACTTCCCTTTCTCTGTCAGAAGCTGCAGGTATAAGCTGCAGACAACTTCAAAAGTGCTAAGTGTTTTAAACAGTGGGGTACTTAAGATGCATTCAAGCATGAAGAGAGAGGTAAATAAAGACAGCTGACTGGAGACTGAGTAGAAAACCATTAAGCTGTCAATCAAATGACAGTTAAAAGGATTGGATTGAAATTGAAAGAGTTGGAAGATATTTTAAAGATTCTGAGCTTTCTATGAAGATTCAGAGACTTGAAATAAATGCAGTATTAAAATGATGAGGCTGAGTGAACAGCTGTGGAGATAGGAATTCCCTCAATGATAGTCTTTTGATTGTTGGAGGACTTCAAAGGAGTCTGCTCACACCTGCAGCTTCTGTGAGTGAGGGAAATCCCTCATACAGATTGGAATGCTGATGTGATTTTAAAGCTTGCCAGGTGGCCATGAGGCATGGAGATTAAAGTGACCTGGCCACTTCAAAGTTATCACAGATGACAGGTAGGAATGAAGATGTTGAGCAGAGAACTGCCTTAAATGACCATGTCAGGGGTGATCTTCAGGACTGCCAGGGCTAGAAGAGGTAGTCCAGCTGAGATCAACTCTTTGCCCCCAGTTCAAGCCCACTCATCTCCCACGACTCTTCGGGGACACTTTCTCTGCAGCCTGGCAGTGGTAGAGAGCACGTGGGCACGAGACCTACCCTCAATGTCCAAGGCACTGGGCCAAGATGTCAGTGCCAGTGACATTTCCATTTCTGGGGGGAGGAGGACCTGACTCCAACCACCGAGATTGGATGCTCTTTAAAAATGGCAGCCTCATCTCTGAAAAGCCCAGCTGGCCAATGTGTTTGGAGGATGCGTAAATTTGCATCACTGAGGTGGGAACAGCCCTCCTGACAGATGCTGCCAGCACTAGCAGGAAACACCATGGTTTCTCCACTGGCAAGGATGCTTAGCCCTGATAACAGAGTCTCAGAGGGAGGTGGTAATTGAGTTTTATTCAAAAGCAAAATAATGCCGTTGCTGGAAATCTGAAATAAAACCAGAAAGCGCTGGAAATACTCAGCAGATCAGGCAGCGTCTGTGGAGGGATAAACATGGTTAATGATTGGAATTGTACACTCTACCAGGTGTAGGTTGGGAGGAGGCGGGGGCCGTAAAATTAGGTGCCATGATAGCTGCATTGTGCTCAATGTTTACCAGTCCACACGGGGGAAGCATTGAGCAGCAACTAATAGTCACTTAAGGTCCTCCTCCTGCTGCAACTGAGATTTTTCCTGAGTGGGGGAGACCATTTTGACTGAGCCAGAGTCATGGGCGTTGGCGAGTGGCTGTGGGGTGGTGCTTCCTATTCAAGCCATTTGCCAATTGAAGGACCACACCCCCCCAACACCTCCCTACTGTCCCAGACCCCCATGGTAGTCCTCCACTCATGCTTCCGCATCGCCCATTCTTCTCTTCACTACCGATCCCAGGCTCCCCCACTCCCCACCCCCCAACCCCCCCATTTTCTGAGGTGCAGAGGGATCAGGGTTTCCTAGTGCATAAACTGAAAAGGTACACACAGGTGCAGCAAGTTATTAGGAAAACTAATAGAATATTATCATTTCTTGTGAGGAGAATTGATTATAAAAGTAGGAAAGTTATTCTTCAGTTGTACAGGGCATTGGTGAGGCTACATCTGGAGTATTGCAAACAGTATTGGTCTCCTTATTTAAGGAAATGTGTAAATGCATTAGAAACAGTTCAGAGAAGGTTTGCTAGATTCATACTAGGAATGGGTGGGTTATCTTATCAGGAAAGATTGGAGAGGTTAGGTTCATATGCGCTAGAGTTTAGAAGAGTAAGAGACGACTTGAGTGAAACCTTTAAGATCCTGATGCGTATTGATAGGTGGATGTGGAAGGGGTGTTTCCTCTTGTGGAAGAATCTAGAACTAATAGTCACTTGAAAAATGAGGAGTTACTCATTTAAGATGGAAAAAAGGAGATTTTTTTTCTGTCAGAGTATTATGAATCTCTGGAACTTTCTTCCTGAAAAGACAGTGGAAACTAAATCTTTAAATATTATTAAAGCAGAGTTAAATAGATTCTTGATCAATAAGGGTGTAAAAGATTATTGGAGTTAGACAGGAATGTGGGGTTAAAGTTACAAGGAAATCAGCCAACTGGCCTACTCCTAATTCATATGTTTGTATGTATGTAAGGAAGGGGAGAATACAGATGAGAAAAAAGAGGAAAGGAGGCCATAAAAATCTTTTCCTCATGACAGAGGCCAAATGGCCTACTCCTGCTCCTAATTTATATGTTTTTGCTGATAAATAACCCCATTAAAGTTACCCTAGTTCTCAATTTCTGTGACACTACATCAACTACATCTTTTCCTGTTATGTGCTGTAGATTTACCTGATCAACACTGTTACATTGGAACTGTAACAGGTTTTTTTTTGCCCAGGAATATGCAAATAATATTCCGCAGAGGCCAGTAGCAGACCAGGAACATACATTTTGCTGTTATACTGAGTTTTCCTTTGTATGGAGCATACGTTTATGGGATACTTGTATCTGTTTAGGCATCAACTTAGAGGCCCATGTCATGCAAGAAAAGGAGGGGTTTTACTTAATGGCCGTATGTGACCACAACCATAGAACTAAGTTATCAATTGTAAGCCACCGACAAAAAGAAATCTTAAAGCCATGCTTGTGATATAATACACTGACACTTAAATAGCTACTATAATCCCTTATGTAAGTCTAGCAGTGTTAATGGACATCATAAATCTTACTGACTACCTTGTCTAATTTTGGCTGAGTTTTTATTGCATGAAGCTACTTTTAAATTCATAAGAAAGTTCTGGAGTGCACAGATGCACCTGACAAGGTTTGCTGAGCCACCTTGGATGGCCATACATAATGTATCCTACAGCCCATTTATACATTGCGTGTTGTAATTTCCCACAGTTTTCACTGCCCACATAATTTTTATCTTACTGCCATGTTGAAAAATCTCTGAGAACAACCGTCATAAAACTTGCAATAGTTCAAATAAATTCACTCCTCCAGAATTTTAAACATTGTAAAACTAAAGACAGAAATGGACTGACAAAAATGGCCATGCCTTTAATGAATATGGAAAGAATGTTAATAAGATATCTTAAAAGGTGTGGACCCACATCAATTAAAAAGAACAAGAAAACAGCTAGAAATAATCACAATTAACTTACATATTCTCTTCATATTTTTTGTCCAAACATTTATTATTACATTTCATAATATCAACTGGACAAATGATAGAGCCTAACACTGTTAGGTACCTGTATTAACATGATCAGTTAAATGACAGGATTGCTGAAACACTTGACATGTATCAGCTGATAATTAAAAGGACTGACTTTTCAATGAGGGTAAAACTCCATTGTTGTTCTCTGCTACCACATCAAAGTGGCCATTCTTCAAGCTTGACTTCTGTTAATGAATATCATCAGCATGCTGTTTTATCTCGAGGCATTACAACCAATCTCAAACCTGTCCTGTTCTCACCTTAAGTCCACACTTGCAACAAGAGTGAAGAATAAGATCCCTTGGGTAGCAAGGCGAATTGTATTGCGTCTATTAAAGCGCCAACCAAGACCAAAACTTAGCACAGACTGGAAATTGAACTTGCTTGCTACCAAGCTGATTCAAATAATTCAGTGGTTTATTGGATAAGGTGAGAGAGCACTTAGGAATAGCTTCTTTGTTCTATTTTTAAATAGGGTGAGATTTTCTTTTTAATGTAAAAAATAAGTACTGTTACATTAACTTTTATTAGATTTTTGCTGCAGCATTTTGCAGCTGTGCATGACTGAGTACCGAACCTCCTGGATGTTGCCTTTAAAATTGTGCACAGCTCTCATGCAGCACAAGAGCTAGACGTGGTTGTGAAGATTTATTAGTTAACAATCGATAGGATCGGAAGTTTAGAATCTGAGCCATATTAGAAAATTAACATGCATTTTGTCTTGCCTGTTTTCATCTGAAGATTGCAAAAGGGCATAATAGGTCAAATTATATTACGTTGCTCCTTGTCAAAGGTACAGCTGAGGCCTTTTAACAATTCAGTTTATAGATCTTTTGACAGTATTTTTTTAAAATATTTTTTGTAGACAATACTTGATCTTTAATGCTTTGTATTTAAATCATTAATAAAACATTTATTTTGTCAGTTTTGCTGCAAATACAAGTGACTGTACTAAAGCAATGAGGTGTGTGAAGTAACATATCAGGGTATGAGCTGGTGCATGTCTAGAAAAATGGAATTGTACTGATTTAAATACAAAGGCATTGTTCACGTTAGGAGTACTCAGCAATGTAGCATAATGCTAAAGCCAGGTTGTATTATTGACATGTAATTATTTTAATACAAGTTTAAACACATTTTTGTGTGAAATGAACAGCCTAAGCAGAAAATCTCAATTCTCAACCTAAATCATTTCCATACACAAATAATGCACCAAGAAAACTTTACCTGATTTCCCAAAGATAAGGGGGATTTTTCACCGTCATGTACAGTGGGCGGCAATGCAGGATGGGGCGGAGAATTGATTGGGAGCCCCAAAATGGCATTTATGCAGTGGGATTTCCCCACTCAATTGTCCCCATCCTCCTGCCAGGGAGATAAAGGAAGTCCTGCCATAAAATGAAGGGAACCCCATTGCAATACATTAAAATGTGATTAGTGGGCCTTCCTGCTATAGCATCCACCCCTCCCACCCCACCCCACATAGAAAGGGCCTTGTCCCAAGTAGCATGACATCACAAGGTTCACAATAAGTTTTGAAAATCGGGGAACATAGAAGCTTCGAAATATAGAAGATAGGACCAGGAAGAGGCCATTTGGCCCTTCAAGCCAGCTCCACCATTTGTCATGATCATGGCTAATTGTCCAACTCAATAGACTAATCCTGCTTTCTTTCCATAATCTTTGATTCCATTTGCCCCAAGCGCTATATCTATCCGCCTCTTGAATACATTTAATGTTTTGGTGCCAAATACTTCCTGTGCTAATGAATTCTACAAGCTCACCACTCTTTCGGTGAAGAAATGCCTCCTCATCTCCACCCTAAATGTTCTGCCCCAAATCCTCAGACCTTTGGTTCTGGACTCCCCCATCATTGGGAAACCCTCTTTGCATCTACCCTGTCTAGTCCTGTTAGAATTTTATAAGTCTCTATGAGATTCCCCTCTCATTCGTCTGAACTCCAGTGAAAACAATACTAACTTAGTCAATCTCTCCTCGTGCATCAGTTCTGCCATTCCCAGAATCAGCCTGGTAAACCTTCGTTGCACTCCCTCAAAAGCAAGAACATCCTTCCTCAGAAAAGGAGACCTAAACTGCACACAATACTCTTAGGTGTGGCCTCGCCAATACCGTGTATAATTGCAACAAAGCTACAGTAAACCTCGCTGGAGTTGAAATACTTCTGGCGAGAGCAAGAGGCTAGTGGGCCCCTGGGCATTGGCACGTTGGCAGTGGCATCTATGTTCTGATACTTGAAACCTCTCTCATTGATGGCCAACATACCATTTGCCTTCTTTACCATATGCTGCACCTGCATATGTACCTTCAGCGACTGGTGCACAAGAACACCCAAGTCCCTTTGCATACTCCCCTCTCCCAAATTACAGCCATTCAGGTAGTAATCTGCCTCCTTGATTTTGCTACTGGTGAACTGGAGAACAGAACCCGCCAGGAGTGCACAGTAAGTATAGCTCCCAAGGGGGAAGAGGGGAATGCCCAAGCAGTGCCCTGGTTCTGTCCTAGCACTGCCTGAGCACTGCCTTCAGCACTGCCCCCCGGCACTCCCCAGCACTGCTTCCCAGCACTCAGAAGCCTAAGCTGCTGGTGGGGCAGGCTTATTCAGAGCCCACCCCATCAAAATGACATCATGGGACCTGCCTCCTGTTTTTTTTCAAAATGTTCAAAAATTTGTCAGGAAAAACCGGCAGCACAGTCAGTGGGGCTACATACTGCTTTTCCTCTCCAAGTTGATACTTTGAAAAAAAGTCGGAAAATTTTGCCTATAAGTTCTGAACCTTTGCCATGATGTCGCATAGGAACATAGGACTTAGCACAGAAAAAGGCCATTCAGCCCTTCGAGCCTGCTCCACCATTCCTTAATGTCATGACTGACATGGTTATGATCTCAACTCCACTTTGCCATCTGTCTCCTTAACCCTTGACTCATTTACTTATCTAAATCTAGCCTGGAATAAATTCAGTGACCTGACTTCCACTACTTCCTGGGGAAGACAGTTCCACTCACTAACAATTCTCCACAAAAAAAACCCCTCATATTCATTTCACACGGTAGCCCTCTTATTCTTAAACTATGTTTCCTGATTCTAGACAGTCTCACAAGTGGAAATGATCTCACTGTGTCTACCCTATCAGATCTTCTGGGGGTGGATCCTGTGCGCTGATTTTTTAGCACAGTGGGCCAGGAGATTTAAGTGGGGTCAGATTAGTGCGATCTATGCTGGGTGTCTGACCCTGAG